>NC_088307.1:13383428-14078665 GCF_032854445.1 Liolophura sinensis
CTATCATCAACAGTGGACCTCGTGAGGATTCCACCCGTATCGGGCGTGCCGGTACCGTCAGACGACAGGCCGTTGACGTGTCACCCCTTCGGCCGTGTCAACCAGGCCATCTGGCTGCTGTGTACTGGTGCACGAGAGGCGGCCTTCCGTAACATCAAGACGATAGCAGAGTGCTTAGCTGATGAGTTGATTAATGCTGCCAAGGTGTGTACATCTTTCTTGTTTTTCCACCGCCCCTCACTGCTAGTAGGGCCATTGTAACTAAAATTTTTGTACATCACATGTGGGAAAGTTGATCAGTACCTTGCCAAACGTTGATGGTTTCACACTGGACACACTGGTTTCCTCCACCCATGAAACTGAGTTTTAGCACGGCTTTAAACAACAAGCACAAAAATAAATAAATAAATAAAAAAGCTTCACAAGATATTGTGTTAATTGTGTTAAGCTGCCGCGAGCACATTTTGAACAGAAATCTGAAGAGTCATAGTGAAGATATTACTTTGCTATGGCTATGTTCAGACAAATGAAAATAAATGATGTATTTTAATGTTCAGTTTATAAGCTAATAACCAAGAGCCTCCCATTGATGTGGTAGCTGTGAGTTCCAGTCCAGCTCATGCTGGCTTCCTTTCCAACCTTATGTGGGAAGGTCTGTCAGCTACGTGCAGATGGCCGTGGGTTTCCTCCCACCATAATGCTGGCCGCTGTTGTATGAGTGAAATATTCTTGAGTACGTTATAAAACACAGATCAAATAAATATAAGCTAATAACGAAGGAAATAGGTAAGACACTTGCAGTCATTTTGAATCGAAAGTGGATGGCAGGCCTACATTAGCGGAGATAAGCCATCCAAGTCATGGTTACTGTATATTTTGGAAAAGTTGTCTCCCCTTATAAGCCAGAATGCTTGAGCAACATTGAAATCATAGTTTGACAGTCATAGTCTGACATTTTGCACGGCCGCTTTGTTTGCTCAAGAAGTGCTAGTGAATTGTCGAGTGGTATAAGCCTCATGTTTTCAAATGTGATGGGCACATGGCACGATTCACTGTTTTATTGGTCATCACCTAGACTTGCTATTTACTGAAATTCACGTACAACATTTATTTCTTCTTCTTATCCTCGATATGTATAGCTAAAATATTTTTTGCGAGATTTGATCTTTTTGTTAAAGTCTGTTCATTAAATGTGGGATAGAAAGATTCCCTAATTCTGAAAACAATTTCTTCCTTTTCAGGGCTCCTCTAACTCTTACGCTATCAAGAAGAAGGATGAATTGGAACGTGTGGCCAAGTCTAACCGTTAAGCAGTCTTCGTCGTTCCCTGTCAAAATAACATTTCAAAAATCCGTGTAAACGTTGGGAAAGAAAAACTGAAGAAAAAAAAGGGAATTTTAACTTGTTTTGTTCTTTTAATTCCTTAACATCATTTCAAATCAAAGCCTACAACAGTCTCCTTGTACAATACACGCATATGGCAAAACGAGGAATAAAGTGTTATAGGATAAAGAAAATCTTCACAAGACATGCGCCGCAGGTCACGGTAGGATCAGTGTGCGACAGTCACTGTAGCTAAATAGTTTTTCATTCAAGTCGATGTGACAAAGAACGTCATTGTCGAAAAGACGCGGCACGGCTGCTTTCCCCCACTCGTCGTTCACGGTCTGGCAGCTAATACGTAACTCGCCAATAAGCCGATGATTTACCCAGGGCGCTTGGCGTATTCCACCCATAAAACAGATAACCATCGTGTAAGTGAAAAATTTCTGAATGTAGCAGTAAACAAACAAAAATGCAATTAAAATGTCGAAACAAAACACTTCCTCTCTAAGTACGGCATTATATATTCAAGGTTTAGACGGTGGCATTCTCGTCGGCGCGTATGGCCATAGTATGGCATACTAGAAATGATCAGTACGACAACAACACGACGTCTGATTAGACTGGGATGAGTGTGTGTTAAATTTGTTACTTTTATTAACCAGGAACCAGTTTGCCCACATGTAAGTGAAATATTGATCAGTGCGTTACAAACCACAGGTAAAATAAATGTATTAGGCTATATATTGCGGTTCACGAATAGGTCTGGTGTTTAGGACTTTAGCAATGTATAGCCGGTTTCTGTTCTGGCAGATAAATCAATGACAGATAGTAGATAACACAGTACAGAGCACATTAAATTTACTTATCTTGAATCAGATGATAAAAAAATACAGATATCTTGTAGGAAAAAATAAAATTTTATATTCTTAGTTGTGGTTTTAAATCAAAGTTTCGTGAGTCACGGTTTGTTTTGTTTGGTGATGTCCAGCACGGCATTTTTCAGCACCTCGTAATCCGCCATCGTGTTGTAGATCTGAACGGATATCCGAGCAAACAGTTCTCCGTTATGTGCACACACACACATTACGAGTTTATACCGGTCAAATAAGTCCTTCATGAGGGCTTCGCTTCCTTCCTGTAACAGAAGATGGATTAAAACACCAATGCCCCTTTTTTTTTTGGTTCTGGAATTGAGAAGTTGGTTACGTGAGACACGAAGTACAATGATGCAAATTCTGAGCTACGTCTTTGTCAGGTTTCAATTTTTGGTCTGCAAATTCAAGGTATTTTCCGTTTATTAAAGAGTATTGTATTAGCAACTGTAATCTCACCTACAGTTATTTCAGTTGTGACATACTCAACAACGCTGAAGCATTCCATCGCGCAAAAGCACGACATACTAGGGACCAGTGGCCGATTACACAAAGCCACTTTGGACTGAAGTCAAAAACCGAAATATGAATTTACAGATTATGTTTGAACCCTGTTCATTCAAATTTGGACCACATCGACTATGTTATCTTAAGATAAGTGACAAAATTTTAACTTCCATTACGGAAAACTAAGCATTGTGACGTTTAAATTTTGACTGAAGTCAGAATTATCTGTGGAATCGGCCCCAGGCAGCATTCCACAAAGCCCTTTCTGACTTAAGTCAAAATTTCAAAACTCTGTACAGCTTACTTTTGTCACTGGAAGTTGAAATTTGGAAACGTTTGTCTTACGATAACATTGATGAGAGATACAAAATTTAAAAAATGATCTTCTAAATCATATTTCAGATTCTGACCTTAGTCCGAAATGGTTTTGTCGAATCGGCCCCAGCTCTATACAAGGCTGCGCCAAATTGGCTGTCAATTGGTTTATGCGGGCACACTGAGGTTCGTTAACCCATCACGTGACCATGCCTTGGTCGTGAGAGTGGAATATTTTTGATTAGCGTACGTACGACTCTGTAAACCCAGCGGAAAAAATGACCTGAAACCCCACAACCAATCGTGGGGGGTGGGGGGTGTTGACGCTTACCACAGTGTCTTCATATGCAAGGCAGGTAACCTGATCATCTTCATGTTTGGTGCTCTCATGAATCC
The DNA here is from genome assembly GCF_032854445.1 of Liolophura sinensis. NCBI lineage: Eukaryota > Metazoa > Mollusca > Polyplacophora > Chitonida > Chitonidae > Liolophura > Liolophura sinensis. Next base: position 13,386,845 of record NC_088307.1, read on the forward strand.
GGAACAGGAAGTAGATAAGTTCCCCAGGCCTGCTCGAGCATAGCTGCCGCTTGTGATGACAGGCTAGATGTATAGGAGTGAATCTTATCCTATTTGTAAAGAAAAAGAACATCGTCTTTCAGTTCACAGCATTCGTGTTATATATATATATATATATATATATATATATATATATTATATATCCTAACGATAGCTTGTCAGTGGTTTGCTTGTAGCGCACCTGTTAAATGAATAGAAAATGGTGGTTGGTGGAACACATACCACAGCCGAAAACACTACATCCTCAGTAGATAAACGATAAGAGAAGTACAGTTCGCCAGTCTTGAGATCAGGCAGTAAGACACCCACTTAAAATCTTCATTTTAAAAAGCCCAATCTACACTCAAAAAATTAATCTATTAATTTTAACAGAAAATCTGTGATAGAAAGAGTGATGCTAGAATGTATTTATTTACCTGATTGGTGTTTTATGCCGTACTCAAGAATATTTCACTTATACGACGGCGGCCAGCATTTATGGTGAGAGGAACACCTGGGACAGGCCGAGGAAAACCCACGACCATCCGCAAGTTACTGACAGACCTTCCCGTGTACGGCGGAGAGGAAACTCCTTTATCTGGACTTGAACTTACGCTAGCGCGCAACCAACTGAGCCACAGAGGCCCGTGAATGTATTCTGTTATTATTACAAAAATATTCTGTCATATTCAACACAACATCCTGTTAGTCTAATAGATTCTTTTTGTTGAATTAATGGGATATGTGTTGTATTCAACAGAATAATCTGCTGTAATAACAGAATATAGCCTATTCTAGCATTACTCAGACAACAGATTTTCTGTAAACATTAACAAGTTATTTTTTGAGGGTATTCTAACCTGTTGCTTAACTAGATCAGAAGGAATGTATACTGACAGATTTTGGGGGGAATGGAGAGGTCAAAGTTTAGCATCGATCAGAATCTTGCTTTCAAAACACGAGTTCACGAAGCTCATTTGTCAAAACAGTGGCAACTACATGTATGCCCTAGGCAACACACTAGAAAAAAAACAGGACTTCGGTCATTGAGATCGTCTACATTATTCAGCCTGGGTAGAATATGCATAGTTGAAGGAGTTTGCTGAAGCTGTAGGCTACGTCTGATCTAATGTACAATACAGTACATGTATTTTCATTCAGGGAGTTTAAATTTCTTCCCATGTAAATGTTTATCCTGGCCTTTTCAAATCAGTATACAAAATGCAAAAAGGTCTGCTTGAAGGTAGATCTTCAACTGACCTATATGTGGCTTTAACTTCGAAGCTTGCCATCAGCCATTTTAAGGGTTCCCAACCAACTCCTCACAGCTTACTCCTAAAAACTTGAGCCTGGCTTTAACAACTACTACCACATCCTCCTACTTACATATCCGCTCAAGCCCTTGTAAAACTGGAGCTCAGCTTAACTACTTACTAATACACGCCCCACGTCCTGATTAAATCTTGAGCTCCGCTTTAACAACCACTTACTTATCCTCCCACGCCTGTGTAAAACTTGAGAACGGCCTTAACAATTGCTTACTAATCCACGCCCACGTCCTGGTAAAACTGGAATTACATATCCTCCTGCTAAAAACTTGAGCCTAGCTTCAACAAATATTTATATAACACCACGACCCCCCACCCCCACCCCACCCCCACCCCCCCTCATCACCCCACGTACTGGTAAAACTTGAGCCCAGCTTTAACAGCTACTTACATATCCTCCCACATCCTGGTAGAACTTGAGCCCAGCTTTAACAGCTACTTACATATCCTCCCACATCCTGGTAAAACTTGAGCCCCGCTTTAACAGCTACTTACATATCCTCCCACATCCTGGTAGAACTTGAGCCCAGCTTTAACGCACAGGTAAGAGCTGTAATCCATGGTCGCTTGATAAGAAAACTCCAGGTGCATGCCTTTTTTGTACATGTGGGCGGTTAGGAGAGGGGAAACCCAGGACTGATGGCGCGGATGTGCCCAGAGGACAGCACAGCCGCGGGGCACGTAACACCATTTGTGGAGATTTCCTATGGATACAAACAGCATGGTGGTACACATAACTGAAGTACCTGAATTTGAAGATTTGATATAGGAACAGTGAAATTAATTCCTCGGAAGAGTTAATTTGATGTTTGAGTGAGTGAGTGAGTGAGTACTTGGGGTTTAACGTCGTGCTTAACAATTTTTCAGTCATGTGCCGACGAAGGAATCCTAGAGTGCATTTTGATGTTAGAAAGTATTCTGTAATTATAGCATACACTAAAAAAGGTAATGTGTTAATTTTAGCAAAAGTTTGTTGTCTGGGTGAAGGTAAAATGTATTCTGTTATTATAACACAATATTCCTATTCAAGATAACATCCTGTCAGTCTAACAGAATCCTCATGTTGAATTCATAAAAAATGCGTGATACATTTAACAAAATAATCTGCTGGAATAACAAAACATTCTAGCTTCACTCAGACAACAGACTTTCTGTTTAAACTAACATTAATTTTTTGTGTGTTTTCTTATTCAACATAACATCCTCTTATAGTCTATAATACAATATTTTCCTCTTTGGCCGTAAGTGGGAAGGTCTGACAGCAAGCTGCGGATGGTTTCCCAGCGACTCGCGGATGGTCGTGGATTTCACCCGGGCTCTGCCCGGTTTTCCTTCCATCATAACCGCCGTCGTATAAGTGAAATATTCTCGAGTACGGCGTCGAGAAACACCAATCAAATAAAATACAATATTTGTGCTGAATTATTAGAATATGTTTGCAATATTTAACAGAATAATCTACTGGAATGACAGAGTACATTCTAGCATCACCCATGCAAAGAACAGACTTTCTATTAAATTCAGCAAATTATTTTTTGTGAGTACATAAGCTCGACCGAGCGTTTATAAAACACATGACTTTTATGTGCAAAGTCAGCTTTGTGATCATGTCTACAATAAGAATGAACGTACTAAATCTGAAAGACATATATGTTAAATAGTATTTGAAAAGTTTCGTCAACAATTAACATACAGAAAGACACAAATGCATGAACACACGCAAACGGATAGGTGCAAATGCATGGACACACGCAAACGGATAGGTGTAAATGCATGGACACGCAAACGGATAGGTGCAAATGCATGGACACACGCAAACGGATAGGTGCAAATCCACGGACACACGGAAACGGATAGGTGCAAATGATGATGTAGCCACTGATTTAGCAAGGCAGGGCATGAAAAAAATGTCAAAATTTGTGAGGCAGAAACCGTACACAGCTCATGTATTTAACTTCAGTTATGTCCACATTGACTGTGCGTTATACATCGGCTGGGGCCGAGGTGATTAGCTTGCCAGCAGCCCCAAATATATATGCTGAGGCCGAGATGATTAGCTTGCCAAAGGGGTGCAAAAACCAAAGAGCCTATCCAGCTCGTGCTTGGCTTCCTCTCCGGCCGTACGTGGGAAGGTTTACAGAAACCTGCGGATGGTCGAGGGTTTCCCCTGGACTGTCTGGTTCCCTCCCACCATGACTGGCCGCCGTCGTATGAAATATTTTTATATTAAATATAAGTAACATTACATTAATTATATTTATTATTCATAATATTACTATATTAAATATTATATGATATATTAAATATTCTTGAGTAAGGCATAAAATACCAATCAAGTAAATATCGGCTGAGACATACTGCCAACATGTGCATTTAAACCCCCTAAGCCAGTTGCGAAGTAGTTGTCATACATGACGGGAAAAGGCTATTTATCTGTCATATTTCTTTACAATTTGCTCGAAAATTACATGACTGTTCTCACCCCATTAAAATTTTCCAGTTCAACTGCTATGTATAGGCCTATTCGCACAATCTCAATAGTATTAACCATTTTGCTGAGAAAGAGGTGCAGGTTTCCAAAAGAGGTGTAAATCCTTTATATTTAGTCAAAATTGTATGTACAAATTTGGATTTTCTATGTGTTGGATATATTTGTAGGAAATACATGTACAATAAATATGGCAGAGAAGTTTCCCGTTATGTATTTTACATCTCAACTAATTTGCACCTAAGACAGATGTTTTTGCACCTGAGGTACGATTATAAGTGCCTCAGTGTTTAGGGCTTAACGTCGTATTAACAATTTTTCAGTCGCGTGACGACGAAGGCGTCCTCAGAGTGAATGTACGTGTAGTGTGCCTCCTTCTTGCACGGCGGACCACCGCTCTTTTATCTAGTTACTGCTTCACTGAGACGCCCCACCCGAGCTATTATACTGATACGTGTCAACCAGTCGTTGCACTAATCCCTTCATGCTGAACGCCAAGCGAAGAAGCTACAACGTCCTCTTTTAAGGGCTTAGATATGACCTGACCCAGGATTGACCCTGGATCTACCGCCCCCAAAGCGGATACTCTACAAACTGAACAATCGGGCAAGATACTATAATGAATTTGGATGATACAGGCATGGACACCTGATTACGTCACACCTGTAAAGAAGTCCGCTCCAAGCTTCTCCACGTTAATGGCCAGATGTCCCGGCGCATGCGCCCCATCAACCATCACTAGCACCTGATGACGGCGGCACACTTCAATCAAACGCTTCACAGGTAACAACAGAGCCGTGCTGCTGGTTATATAATCTGTCAAGAGAAATAACAATCTGATATGAGAGAATTTTATGCAAATGTCATTGTATCAAACTAGACACTTAGTTTTTTTTATGCATGCTAAATGTATGCCGAAATTTAATACAAGAATATCGTCATTCCAAAGGGCTCAATAGATTTCTGAGCGTTTGCGAGTGCCCGAAACCTCTCACCAATGCGATCGCTGTCAGTTCAAATCCAGCTCATGACAGCTTCCTCTCCAATCGTACATGAGAAAGTGTGACAGCAACCTGCGGATTTATCGCGGGTTTCCCCCGGGCTCTGCCCGGTTTCCTCCCACCATAAAGCTGGCCGCCGTCTTATAAGACAAATATTCTTGAGTACGGCGTAAAAATAAAATCAAATAAATAAATAAATATATTTCAGAGAAAAAATCAATTGGTATAGTTTACTTCTTCAGAAGATTGCTGAACAAACTTCAGTACAGCATACCAGTGTGAAAAGATAACACGTATGTCAAAGCAAGAGGGTTTGTCTCAAGCCAGTTTCCATTTTTTTTTTAAAAGAACCACAGTCGAGTTTTCTTCTTGCATAAATAAACTTGAATTTATCCAGTGTCCTGATTAAAACACTCAAACTCTTAGCTATGAATTAAGAGAGATACCAATTTAGACTTGGCTTTTGCAAAATGATGGTATACTGTTTCAGTTTTAGATATTTTAAATCTGGGTGTAACGGAATGAAAATTAGTGGAAGACAAGTGGTTTTCAGCAATGTTAGACTACGAAATTGGTCCCACGAGCACAGTCAACAGCTTATTTTACCAGATGTCCCACGGACAGTATAAAGCTACCTACTTGATACATGCAGGTACATGTACCTTACATGATTTATTTATTAACCGGGCAGAGTACCTTACATTAATATTGATACCCATTAGCATTTGACATACAACTATCGCAAACATGCAAGCCAGAGCTGGTTTCGACCACTCAGCGAGATGATTGTTTTAGGCCAAGAAAACCCATTTTAACGCTTGGCCAGCGATGTGTTTCCGAACTGTTCTATTTACAAATGATAATTAATCAGTTTTCTTACCGATGATGGCCAGTTTGACGTCTGGATTAGCTTGTAGATAAGCCTCATACAATTCAACGATGGAGTCTTCACTTTCAATAGGAAATTTAATCTCCAGAATATGACATTTTGCTCCTGTGAACATTGTAATATTATGTAAATGTGATTATACTGTTACGAAGTCAAAAATATGCATTTCACACAAGATTTCCGAATCGTGACTTGACCAATTCCTAGTTGAATGTGCACTCAAAAGTAATCTCTTAATGTTAACAGAAAGTCTGTTGTCTGAGTGATGCTAGAATGTATCCTGTTAGTACAACACAATATCCTGTAAATGTAATACAATCTTTATGTTGAATTAATGTTACCAGAAAGTCTGTTGTCTGAGTGATGCTAGAATGTATCCTGTTAGTACAACACAATATCCTGTAAATATAATACAATCTTTATGTTGATTTAATGTTAACAGAAAGTCTGTTGTCTGAGTGATGCTAGAATGTATCCTGTTAGTACAACACAATATCCTGTAAACGTAATACAGTCTTTATGTTGATTTAATGTTAACAGAAAGTCTGTTATCTGAGTGATGCTAGAATGTATCCTGTTAGTATAACACAATATCCTGTAAATGTAATACAATCATTATGTTGATTTAATGTTAACAGAAAGTCTGTTGTCTGAGTGATGCTAGAATGTATCCTGTTAGCACACCACAATATCCTGTAAATGTAATACAATCTTTATGTTGATTTAATGTTAACAGAAAGTCTGTTGTCTGAGTGATGCTAGAATGTATCCTGTTAGTACAACACAATATCCTGTAAATCTAATACAATCTTAATGTTGAATTAATGTAATATGTGCTATACTACCAGAATTTGTTTGTTTTTTTTGTTTGTTTTTTTTTTTGTTTTTTTTTTTTAGGAGAGTATAGGATATCTAGTAACGTTCTGTGTCACTTCGTTATGTTGTTCGTGTTTTGACAATTTTGCTCATGCGCAGTTGTCACTCTGACGATACATTTATAGAATTACTCTAAAGCCGATGCAGTCTGGGACTAATATAACAGATGCAGTACATGTCATGTACGTTTCAAATTGCCATGACAGTGTTATGCAATACGCCTTCAAATGAGAGCAGGCAGGCTCGGACAAGTCTACAATGGATTGGACATTGAATACAGATATGATGGACAAATCTGAAATTTCATCATGGTTAATTTACTTATTCAATTATACATGTTGCCGGTTACGCGCATGCCCTGATTTACCTTCAACTTTATCACAAGCCGCTTGGCACGCATTTCTCACAGCCAGATACGTCAAGTTAGTCACGAGGATCCCCTCTCCTGATTTAAGTGGGAATGATTTGACAACACTGTTGACACCTGTGAAATAGTCGTAATATACAAAAACACGTGCAGTAAATGGTTTAAAATTTTGTTAAGTTGTTTCTTTTGAAAGAACATCAAAAGTTAAGTCCGGCTTAAATCTTAATACCAGTGTTGGCTTAATACAAAACCAATTGGACTATATTTATTTATTTATTTGATAGGCGCTTTACTCAAGAATATTTTACTTATACGACGGCGGTCAGCATTATGGTGGGAGGAAGCCGTCCGCAGGTTGCTGCCAAACCTTCCCACGTACGGCCGTAGAGGAAGCCAGCATGAGCTGGACTTGAACTCACAGCGACCGCATTGGTGAGAGACTCCTGGGTCATTACACTGCGCTAGCGCGCTAACCAACTGAGCCACGGTGGCCCCTCACGTGGTATTATTCGTGATTAGATAAAACTGCCAGCAGAATGTTACTATTTTCACAATATACGACACACAAACCCACAATAGTACGTAATTCAGAGGTCATTCAGACTGTTAACCTAATATTGCTGGATTAGCTTTCTGAATTCTACATGCCACCCCTTGTAAAAACTGGTCGATTATATATCCTCACGTGCCGCAAATTAAAGCAATGACGTCACGATCTCGCCGAGAGACGTCACTCCGATGTCATAAAGTCGTATCTCCTATCCCTATTCACTGTCACTCCAAATAAATTGTTTTAGCGGATGCACAGTTTCAGTATGGAGGCATTCTCACCGGTTGTTGCATTGCCGACAAGCACCAGGTTTTTGGGATCAGCTCCGACAAACTGAGCAGCAATGTTTGTCATCTCTTTGTACAGGCGACCATGGTTCCACCGGAAGAACCCGTCTGGATTGCTCTCTATTTCTTCCAGGTATCTAGAAAAATATATGATAAAAACAGAAATTCGCAGAGAAACTCAGGCAGAGCATCAGGCTATGAAACAAATTACTTAATAGTCTTGAGTATTCGGCGTACAGTTTGTTGTATCAAGATTATACGTGTACTCAAATTCATCACTGACGTTTGTGTCATTCATACATCTAAGCTTTATGGAATATAAAAGACTTACAGCACAGAGAGTAAAACCAGATCAGCCACTGCATTGTCACAGTTGACAAATGGTCGCACGTACCCGGTGAAATACGGCCTCTTGTCATTTTACCTCAGTCAGGGTTTTATTCTAATTGTTCATGTAAATGTTTAAAAAGCAACAAATTACACGTCCCCTAGCACGATGGCTTGAGCAGAACCACACGTAGGTAAAATAATACACTCTATTAGCCGTCACTGGTCTAGAATTACACAAAATGCTGTGTTGTCATCACATTTAACATAAATAACATTAAAACAATTAATCGTGACCAGGGCTCAGGGATGCTTAGTCCACCAACGGAATCTGCAATGTAATAAAAGACTTGGATATATCACACAGTTCCATGGATATATCACACAGTTCCATGGATATATCACACAGTTCCATGGACATGGACGACAGTTCCATGGGTATATCACAAAGTTCCATGGATATATCACACAGTTCCATGGATATGGACCACAGTTCCATGGATATACCACACAGTTCCATCGAAAGTAACAAACTTTCTGTTTCTCTTTCAGCACACATTTGGGAACTGTTCCACAGGGATCATGGCCCGTGTCATCTGTATAACTCACCTGTGTTTCTCTGTCACCTCTGTATAACTCACCTGTGTTTCTCTGTCACCTCTGTATAACTCACCTGTGTTTCTCTCCCACCTCTGTATAACTCACCTGTGTTTCTCTGTCACCTCTGTATAACTCACCAGTGTTTCTCTGTCACCTCTGTATAACTCACCTGTGTTTCTCTCCCACCTCTCTATAACTCACCTGTTTTTCTCTTTCAGCACACACTTGGGCACTGTTCCCCAGGAGCCATGATTGATGAAGCAGTAATCATTAGATAGGCAGAACTGCTCTCTCATTTTTGTCCCGAACTCAATGTCGGCCATTTTCTTCTGTTAGGGCTGTCACGCGTACTGTAATCTGAAACACATTGGGGGAGGTGGTGGGAAGGGGGTGTCGGTGGGCGGTAGCCAAGCAAGCAATTATATTAAGATATTAACCTGACTTGGCCGAAACCTCCCTGCTCCAAATACGTTTTATTAGCCATTGAACATGACTGTGAAAAACTGGTGGTTGACATGAGCTCTTTACAAGTGCGTGGATACTCTTGATTTCTGTGCTAGATTTTGTTTCACTGGGAACACAAATTGGAATAGGGGCCTCCGAGCACGATTGGTTATAGCATGCTAGTGCAGCATAATGACCCAGGAGACTCACCAATGCGGTCGCTGTGAGTTCAAGTTCAGTGCATGCTGTCTTCCTCTCTGGTCGTACGTGAGAAAGTCAGCCAGCAACTGACGGTTGACCGTGGGTTTCCCCCTGGTTCTGTCGAGTTTTCTGCCGCCGTAATGCTTGCTGCCCTGGTACGTATAAGTGAAATATTCTTGAGTGTGGCGTAAAACACTAATCAGATAAATCAATACATCGAAACAGGCCAGTTTTGAACTCACGACTGCAATAGTGACAACTATAGTTATTCACAAAGACAGCAGATTACAGAGTTAACGACGGCCACGCAGAGATGGTTGAGTGACCAGTGAGACCACGCAGGTGGTTTAAAGTTCACGTAGCTGGCATATGCGTCTGTGTCCCGCTATAGCTAATATCGATTGGCTTACATTTTCAGTAGTCGCTGAGTGTGAATAAACTGCTAGGCATAAAAAACTGCAGAAAGAACAGTTTGTCCTCACTGGTATATGATACATGTAATTCACTATGCGCTCAGAGAGAGCCACAAATGTGAGGATCTCGACCAGACCAGCATATCAGCCACGTCCGCTCACCAACTTACCCAAAACATACGGTCAAACACCATGCTAAGTACACGTATCATGCAGTGTGCCCTAGCCCGATGCACATAATCCGGAACGTACCCAATATACCTATGTCCACTCTGGTCCACGTGCATGTAACTCGTCTCCCCAGGGGGCGTTTTCGTCAGCTTGCGTTGTACAGTGAGACAACAGTACGCTGGACACACCTCCCGGACTGCAGCAAGCATACAACCTTACCCGGTCGCAACTGGGTTACGCTGCGGGAATTGATCCCGCTTGTCTGACCTGACGGCCCACAACTGTTATACCTGCTAACCCGGGGCTGGAGTGAAGTTAGCGATCATTTAACACAGTGACACTAACTCCTTTCGCGCCACTACATTATCAAAATCAAGACTGGGACTAAAAATAGAAACGAAGAGTCAAATACTAGAACATAGTAACATGACATTCAGGGCTCTTTTTAGATTTTAGTAGTAAAACTAGTTCGTTACCTGAGAGTTGACATATTTGTACTGGGGTATAATTAATAATCTTTGATTCATAAATTCGTATGAAAAACATAGAATGTAGATAAATCCTCAATGAAACTGTTTATCGGTCGGCACTAAGAAAACTTGGTGTTGATTGAAAAACTGTTACCCTGAGGTTTTGTTTATCTCACTGGTTTTATGAAAATATCCCGAACTCACGAATGAGAGATAATTAATTAAGCCAGAATACAACCAATATGTAGGTAACTTCAGGGTTTGTAGAGTATTTACGGCAATAGTAAATTATAAATAGTAAATAGAAAGATTATGTCGAAGGTTTCTTGGTGTCAGTCGGTAACAGTTTTCTTGAGGCTTTGTTCATTTCACTGGTTTTATGAAAAATATCCCAAATTTACCAAAGGGAGATTGTAAATCAAGCCTCAATGCAACCATTATATTGATATCATGAGTGTTTGTAGATTATTTACGGTAATGGTGAAAGAGCGTGCCGACGCTTTCTTAGTGTCAGTCGATAAACAGTTTCCCTGAGATTTTGTTTATCTCACTGGTTTTATGAAAATATCCCGAATTTCCCAAAGGGAGATTGTAAATTAAACCTCAATGCAACCATTACATTTATATCATGAGTCTTTGTTGAGCATTTACGAGAATAATGAAAAAGTGTGCCAAAGGGTTCTTGGTGTTGACTAATAAACAGTTTCCCTGAGAATTTGTTCGTTTCACTGGTTTTATGAAAATGTCCCGAATTTACGATTGAGAGATAATAAATTAAGACCCAATACAACCATCACATTCATATCATGAGTGTTTGTGGCATATTTACGGTAATAATAAAAGTGTGTGTGTCAACGATTTCTCAGTACCTATCGATACACATTTTCCTTCAGGTTTTGTTTATCTAACTGTTTTTTATGAAATTATCCCGAATTTACGAAGGAGAGATTACTAATTAAGCCTCAATACAACCCCGCCTTATATTCATATCATTTTGTTGAGTATTTACGGTAACACTGAATATAGCGTGTGAACGATTTCTTGGCGTCATACGAAAAACAGTTTACTTGAGGTTTTGTTTACCTCTGGTTTGATGAAAATATACTCAATTTGCAAATCAGAGGCTATTACGTATACACCAATGTATATTTTTTTATGTATAATGTGCGTTTGAGGTGTATTTATGGTAATACTGAAAGAGTGTGCCAAAAGTTTCATTGTATCGATTGATAATCAGCTCCCCTGAAGTTTTGTTCATCTCAGTGGCTTTATGAAAATGCCCCGAATTTATGAATGGCAGAATATTAAGTATACATCAGTGTAACCATTTTTACATATTAAGTGTGTTTGTGGCGTATTTACGGTAATAGTAGTACTGAAAGAGTGTGCCAAAGATTTCTAACTACTGACTGATACGCAGTTTTCTTTCAGGATTTATCTATTATTTTTTTTTAAATATCCTAATTTATGAATGAAAGATTATTAAATATACCCAACACAAACATGTTAACTCTCAGGTAAAGGACTAGTTTTACTTCTAAAATCTTAAAGGAACCTTGATCGCTACGCAATGCTCGTATTTGGTCCTCGTTCGTTTCTATTTTAAGACCTGGTGTTGATTTTGATTATGTAGTGGCGCGCAATGAGTTAGCGGTCGCTGTGGTAAATGGTCGCTGTGTGTGGTCGCTAACTTCATCCCGGTGCCTGGTGTTGAGCCAGACTGGAGAATTCATTCGGCATGGCTGATGAATGAATGAATGAATGAATGAATGAATGAATGACTTATCGTCACAATATTCAGTGCAGACTTGGACCATAAAAGTCCATGCTGCCAAAGTGCTGCCGCCACTGCAGTATTATGATTGAGTGAATGAATGATTATGGCTTAACACCACGTCGCCAATATTTCAACTAGGCCTATAGCGTCATAAGAACATATATATTTAACAAACCAAGGAGACATTGAACAGTTTTGGATGAGATAATGAGAACATCCAAAATTTAAAATATAGAAAAGTCTTTAAATAAAGAATAGGGGGCCTACACGGCTTATGTCTTACAGAGTGTATTTTATGATGAATAAATATCGATATCGGGTCATGAATTAAAAGGTATTTCTCTATTTATTTCTTTATGTCTTTTTATTTATTTATTTATTTATTACATTCGTCAAGGAGTTCACCGGTGAACATTTGTCTTCAATACTGTCTACAAGAAGCTGTGTGTTAATATGTCTGTCTGTGTGTCTATCTGTCAGCATCTTTATGGAAAAAGTTATGGGTGAACTTGGATAAAATTTTGTGCACATATTTGCCTTACGTTTAAGGCCATTCCATTATTTTTTGAGGATAATCTGGATAGGGAACAGGATCTGGAATTTTTTTAAACGATCCTTTTTTTTTGTGATATTTAAATACATCGGAATTTCAGCCATATATTTTCTGCACGTACATGTGTACTTGGGGTTTTGAGTCGTATACTTACATATGACAACGAGGAGTCATCAGGTGTGTATACATATACTGTGTCTTCTTGTGGCAGGGCGAGTCCACAAGGTCAAAGTGCTGCCGTCACTGAAGTATCATACCAAAGACACCAGACACGACATCTCACCCAGTCACATTATACTGACATCGGGCCAACCAGTCCCGTTTCCTCACTTTAACCTCTTAGTGTCACGAGAAGCAGAAACAAGTGCCATTTTTAAATTCTTTAAAGTCATTTTTGAAGTATTTTACCCGACCCAGGTTTGATCCCCAGTCTCCTGAATTCGAGGACGGCGCTCTATAATCAATAGGTCACTGAAGCGGTGAGATCTTTTCTTGGATGCGACAATAGGTCATATTCATGAATTTTCACTTTTACGATGACGATGAAAACTAGAGTGCCAACTAGTGGAAAAACAACCAACCTTTGGCTAATGGCGAACAGTTTTATGCAGAAATGCACATCACCAATCAAGTGAACATGCTCGCAATGATTTTTTTCACAGTAGCGGTAAAGCAATCTTCGGAGTTACGAAATAAATTCTGTTCAAGTATACGGAAATATTTATTTATTAATTATTTTATTTGCGTTTTACGCCGTAATCAAGAATATTTCACTTATGCGACGGCTGCCAGCATTATGATGGGAGGAAATCTGAAAGAGACCGAGGAAAACCTGCCACTATCCACAGGTTGCTAGAAGAGATTCCGGACAGAAAGCCAGCATGAGCACAACTTGAACTCACAGCCGACCGCATTGGTGAGAGGCTCGTAGGTCATTGTTCCGCACTGGTACGCTAACCACCTCGGTCACGGAGGCGCGAAAACCAATGTTATTAATACGGGAATATCCTAAATAAATAATCAGTATATATCAACATTAAAGCAGATTTCAGCTGATATCGTTTAATATCCGGCCTTGGACATACTGAGCAAGCATAGTGGTACACAGTAATTTATTTAAACGAACATGTTAAATTTTCGGCATTTTCAGAATGCTAAAATGATACACCATGTTAAATGCTCAGTGTTAGATTACAAGACTTTTTTTAAACATTCATAATGCGCAACACAGCATCACCTAAATGTGTTCGTTTTGAATTAAGATACTGTTACATTACAAAACATATACTAAACTTTTTCTGAAATCTTAATATATCTATTTAAAAGTATTGACCTAATATTATAAATGCATTCTTTCTCCAACCACTGCTAAAGTGTGGTGTTTAGCATTGTTAATGTTATATATATAATAATTCAATTTAACACATTTTCTGAATTCCTGTCTTCTTCCTAGAATCTTGAGCAGGATCAGTTCTTGGAATACTCATTGTACATGATTTATAGAAATTATCCGTTTTATAGAACATAACATTTTCCGACTGAAGTTACTGCTACACACGACGTATCCTTGACGCCGTCTTGGAGAGTTTATCCCAAGGTGTACAGAGTGTAACTGTCCTGTATGGCGTTCCGTAATTCGATTTCTTCATTTATCACACAATGTTTTACAAGTTGTACTGCAATGATCTCTCATCTTACAGTAGGAACACTTACTGCTCAGATTCCAGGAGCAGATCCAGCTGTCACAATACGACTCGTACGCGCATGCCCAGCAATATTTACACATATTCCGTCCACCAATCGCGTAATCCTTGTCCACTTGAGCCCGATCGAGTCCGGCGACCACCTCTTGACCAATAATCATGGCCGTAAGAAAAACACAAAAAACAGTCACTTTGGCTACCATCGTGGTTCCTTTGCGTGCTATGACCTTGTTGGTGGATACTTAGCTTGGTTTGTTATAAGAGAGGAACTGCGTTGAGCTCTTTGAAGGCACGTTAGATGTTTTTGAACAATTTTCAGGCAAGACGATTCAGTGTTTCAGTGTGTCTCTACACTTTCCGTTCCCTTGGAATCCAAAATGCTGTAGATCATGTACTACAGCCTGGGCTCTGTTTTTTAACAGGCATGCATACGGTTCTAGCGAGGACTTTGGAAAAACACCGTCTGGTCGGTTCGTGCCAGATCTCCTGCAGACGGTAACGATGTGAGTGGTACAGCATCGGAATTCTCTCAGTTTTTATACCCCAGAGACAGAGACTTCTCCTATCAGCCACCAATCAACAATCGCATCCTGGAGAGTAACCAGTCCGTTATATCAGCTTTCATTTTATTCACCTCAGTTCTTGTTAAATCATGCAAACCGTCAGGCGATTTTCTAAGAACAAAAACCAGAACTAACATTGTATAATTCTCCCAAGTTGGTGATGATGACACGTATAATACACACACGTCCGGACAGGCCGGAAGTGCAGTGGTGAGAAGGGTGAAAATGACTATGTCACTATCCGGGTCAGTGTGAGACAACGGGAAATGGATTATCACGCATATACCGAGTGACATCATGACGCATTCAAATATATGTTCTAAATTTTTATAGTCCTGTTTCTAGGGAAATATAATTTATGGTTTTAAGGAAACTGAAAGTCATGCGAACTTTAGAAAAAGAAAACATGTAATAGGCATGTCTGATTAATTTATTTCAGTGTAAATGTGTTGTGTATATCTAAATACCCGCGTTAAATCTGAATTATGGTAATCTTTAGGACATTGATTTATAACATTTGTCAGAAGGAAAGCCCAAATATATTTATTGGACATCTGTCACATCCTTGTTTAGGACTTAAGTATGCAAAAACGATAAACACCAAGAGATGGCCCCTTTTCTCCTTGAAGAAAAATCGGAAAAAATGGTTTACTTCATTTATGCGTTTTCTCCACCTTTAAAATTTTACAAATCTTAGTCCATTAGCAGAATCCTGTTTTATACAGGAATACAATGTAATAAAAGACCTACAGCATAGATATATATATATAGCAAGCGCACAATCTGACCGGTCGGAACTGGGCTACGCTGTTGGAATTGATCCAGCCTGCCTGACCCGACGCCTCACACCTATTTTAGCTACTAACCTTATTTATTCATTGCATCTGTCAAGGAATTAATTTGTTTGTGCTGGCGATTATTTGTCTTACCGTCTGTCTTTCTATTTGTCAGCATCTTTATGGAAAAAGTTTTGGATGAACTTGGATGAAATTTTTGCACATATTTGCCTTACGCTTAAGGCCATTCTATTATTTTTGGCGGTAATCTGGATAGAGAACAAGATATGGACATTTTTTAAACAATCTTTTACTTTTTTGTGACATTTAAATATATCGGAATTACAGCCATACATTTATCCACATTATGTTTAGATATTTATATTTAGTGATAAAGTTTGTATTACGATCTAACTACAAAATGGGTAAAATGGGTGTTATATGAAGATTCCCGTTAAATTAAGTCATCTAGCCGTGAGTATTTCTAACCGGCCCCTAATTGCTCAGTTGATAGAGCGTCCGCTTCAGGGACGGTAGATCCAGAATCCACCCTGGGTCGGGTCACGCCGAAGACCTTAAAAGAGGAAATTGTAGCTTCCTCGCTTGGCGTTCAGCATGAAGGGGATAGTGCAACGACTGGTTGAGCTGTATTAGTATAACGGCTCGGGCGGGGCCGCTTACTTGCCTTCGGTGGGGCCCGCCCTGTAAACACATTACATGCACTCCAAGGACTCTTAAGTCGGCATACGACTGGAAAATTTGCTAAGTACGAAGTTAAACCCCAAGCAGTCACTGTGTAGCGTTCACAAAATAATAACTTTCTTTGCTTGAGTACAAAACTTTCTTTAAAAAGTAAATTCCTCTCAGCCCGTAGGCCTACATGTTAAGATCTTCCAGCAACCTGCGAACGGTCGTGGGATTCCTTCGGGCTCTGCCCAGTTTCCCCCGGCCATAATGTTGACCGCCGTCGTCTAAGTGAAGTATTCTTGAGTATGGTGTAAAACACTAAAGAAATAAATAAAGTAAAACTACATGTGACAGGATGAGGCGGTACCGAGTTAGTTAGCATACATTGCATGCTCCTTCATAGACAGAGTACAGCCTTCTAGGTTAGAGGCTATTTCATACTGATGATGTTCAAGTGCCCACAGCTCTTTTGTATTTGTGTTGTGTAATACTGTTTTTATTATTTATTTTTTTGTGTGTACACTATTGTGGCGATGATGCTTCCATTAGAAGAACCATTTGAAGACAGTTGTTATGAGAGAAGGGAAGGTTTAACCTCATCCGCATGTACAAGGCCCGGTTTGGGTACGAGAGTATCGATTACATGGCTGTCGCCTTGCTAAACGAGATCAGTCTGAGTCGAGCTGTCCCTTATTTGCCTCTCATCGCTCTATGCTTGTATTTGTTATCCTTCCAGGAATGTAAAAGTATTCATTAAGTTGACATGACACTTTTTCAGTCATTTTGTAACTCTGTAAGCGCAAAGGTCACTGTTTTTGTTTGATTTTCTGTCAAGTGTTCTGCTGTGACGTTGTCACTACGTTCAGCTGTGTAATTACGTGACCGGAGTTAGGCTGATCGCCGTTACTCAGTTTGACATACTTTACATGTAAGACATGGTTAAATGTAAGCCTACAACAGATATAGATAGCTGGAAACGGAAGTAATGAGTATTTCTGGTGTCTGCCATAACTGCAGTGTGATGTACAATAATTGATAAAGGGATGTAAGATGTGAATGATTTGATATGCTGTCTGATATTATTTGAGTATCCTCGACATGGCTGCCGCCTCACCAAACGCGGTCGGTTTGAGTTGAGCTCTGGCTTATTTGCCTGTCATCGCTCTATCTTTGTAGCTGTTATCCTTACAGGGTTGCATTCGACTGTCACACATACGAATGAACCCAGTCCAAACGTAAAATCAGAGGAAAGAAATAAAGATCATAGTCATAAGCAATTCAGCGTTGTTTCCTCTGTGAAACTGAAAGGACCGGTAAACCCCACTCCAGTTACATATAGTTAGTTTAACTTGGATGCCATGTACATATTATATAAATAAGTAGAATTTCTAAGTAAATGAAATTTAATTATCAGTATTGATTATCGCCAGTGGGTTAGGTTTCTACACCGCGGCTCTGCGCTGAACTCTCCGAAGTAGCAAAAAACAATGTTTTTCAACAGTTTTCAGGCAAGACAATTTAGTTGTTTAATATGGCTTAACACTTTCTGGTCGTTTGAAATCCCAAATGAAATAGTTCATGTACAAAAGGCTGTGTTTTAACTGGCGTACATAAGTTTCAAGCGAGAACCTCAAAGAAACACCAGTAGCTTCGTGTCTGATCCCCTGCAGAGTAACAATGTGAGTGGTACAGCATCGGAACTCTCTCAGTTTTTACACTCCAGGGACTGAGAACTCTCACGCAAACCGCCAATCAACACCCACAGCGTGTAGAGTTTTATTCCCGTCAATTCTTGTTAAATCGTCAGGCGATTTTCTAAGAGCACAAACCGGAACGAACATGACATAACTTCCCTATCTGATGGCGACACATATGCACACGTCATTCTGAATGCTGGAGTGGCTGGAAGTGCAATAGTGAGACCGGTTAAAATGGCGTTGTCACTATCCGAGCAAATATAATTTATGGTTGAAAAAAAGAAGAAAATCATAAATTTAAGAAAAACATATATAATAGGCGCTTATATAATACCATTAATATAGTCGCTCTCAATCAGATAACAGCCGTATGGACATTAGGCAACCATTTCTCAATCAGATAACAGCCGTATGGACATTAGGTAACCATTTCTCAATCAGATAACAGCCGTATGGACATTAGGTACCCATTTCTCAATCAGATAACAGTCGTATGGACATTAGGTACCCATTTCTCAATCAGATAACAGCCGTATGGACATTAGGTAACCATTTCTCAATCAGATAACAGCCGTATGGACATTAGGTACCCATTTCTCAATCAGATAACAGGCGTATGGACATTAGGTAACCATTTCTCAATCAGATAACAGCCGTATGGACATTAGGTAACCATTTCTCAATCAGATAACAGCCGTATGAACATTAGGTACCCATTTCTCAATCAGATAACAGCCGTATGGACACTAGGTAACATTTCTCAATCAAATAACAGCCGTATGGACATTAGGTAAGCATTTCTCAATCAGATAACAGCCGTATGAACATTAGGTAACCATTTTTCAATCAGATAACAGCCGTATGTACATTAGGTACCCATTTCTCAATCAGATAACAGCCGTATGGACATTAGGTACCCATTTCTCAATCAGATAACAGCCGTATGGACATTAGGTAACATTTCTCAATCAGATAACAGCCGTATGTACATTAGGTAACCATTTCTCAATCAGATAACAGCCGTATGGACATTAGGTAACCATTTCTCAATCCGATAACAACCGTATGGACATTAGGTACCCATTTCTCAATTAAATAACAGCCGTATGGACATTAGGTACCCATTTTTCAATCAGATAACAGCCATATGGACATTACGTACCCATTTCTCAATCAGATAACAGCCGTATGGACATTAGGTACCCATTTCTCAATCAAATAACAGCCGTATGGACATTAGGTAACCATTTCTCAATCATTTAACAGCCGTATGGACATTAGGTACCCATTTCTCAATCAGATAACAGCCGTATGTACATTAGGTACCCATTTCTCAATCAGATAACAGCCGTATGGACATTATGTAACAGCTGTATGTACATTATGTAACCATTTCTCAATCAGATAACAGCCATATGGACATTATGTTACCATTTCTCAATCAGACAACAGCCGTATGGACATTATGTAACCATTTCTCAATCAGATAACAGCCGTATGTACATTAGGTAACCATTTTTCAATCAGATAACAGCCGTATGTACATTAGGCAACCATTTTTTCAATCAGATAACAACCGTATGGACATTAGATACCCATTTCTCAATCAGATAACAGCTGTATGTACATAAGGTAACCATTTCTCAATCAGATAACAGCCGTATGGACATTAGGTACCCATTTCTCAATCAGATAACAGCCGTATGGATAGTAGAAAACCTCTCTCTACAATACTTGTACGACGGCCGTTTGTATAGGAAGCCATGTCTTAGTACAAGACCTGTATATAAAGGCGGCCATGTCTCACAGCCCCACGAGAGCAATATGTACTGACGACCGTGTCTAGCAACCAACAGAGAGCAGTATATAAGGGCGACCGTGTCTCACATCCAGTAGAGAGCTGCATGAATGAGCGACCAATTTCTCACAACCATGGGCAACCGTGTAGCACAATCATTTTGAGAGCAGTATGTATGGGCAACCGTGTCTCACAACCATTAGAGAGCAGTATGTACATGTATATGCGAAAAAGTCTCACAATTATACGAGAGTTGCAT
This sequence comes from Liolophura sinensis, assembly GCF_032854445.1. Classification (NCBI taxonomy): domain Eukaryota; kingdom Metazoa; phylum Mollusca; class Polyplacophora; order Chitonida; family Chitonidae; genus Liolophura; species Liolophura sinensis. Next base: position 13,407,088 of record NC_088307.1, read on the forward strand.
ATATGAGTGACCATGCCACACAACCACAGTCTCAGATTCATGCAGAGGTCATGTCTCAGTCGATGTCCTGCCTTAAATCAACCATATTACCTCATCTATTAACCTTTCGTGAGATGCTTATACATATAGCTAATATGTTTTCTGTTTTTAGGCAATGTAGGCAATACAAATTTATAAATACAAATTTCCAGCGTTATTAGAGTGTTTGGTCAACTAGGGTAAAGGTGCTGATCACTCATTGGCTCCTGCTTTCGGCTTCTGATTCATTAGCAAAGGGAATTTTGTTGCCCTTTGGCATTTCCATTTGTGTAATGTCGTATTTTAAGTAACAAGTTATGCTGATTTCACATTCGACAACATGTCAGTATCCGATGAAGTTTAGTATAGATTGTCACATAAACCACATCCAAACAAGGAAGTGTTTCGTCCCAAGACGGTGGCACGTTGTGAGAATTCAGCGTCTAGAAGGAGAGATGGCTAACCGAATATAAATAAAATAAAGCATAATATAGTGTAACAATGACGCGGAGAATGATTAGAAATCAAATGTCAGGCGAACATTTTCATGATACCGCAGGGAAAAGGCTCAGTCAGAAATGGCACCACAATATCGCCTGAGATTGTCGACAACGCACGCAGGAGTTTGAACGTATGGTTGTGGCCGATTGCCCCTACACAGAAGATTTACATTATTTATTTCACTGGCGTTTTACACCGCACCCAAGACTGTGCAACAGAAGACGTGGCACGTGTGTTCAGTTCGCATTAAAGCCAGGCAACTTTTTGAAGAAGTTTTTATATGTTTCCTTTGCACACTGCTTGCAATCTAACATTATTTTACATGCGAAATTCAGGCTTTAGGTATTGTAAGCTTCACGAAATGAAAAACAGAATTAAGCGTATTGTATTATCGTGGACATCGCACTATCCATAGCACGTTTATTCCTATGAAACGCGGCCACTATCCAAGAATTTGCCATTTTCCTCGAACGTACACGGTTTTACCCACGTAAACACTGAATCGAAAATATTGTCTAAATTCAACGGAAGTTAATCCAGAAGTTTTCTTTACTGTCATAATAGGTCCAAAACTATACAGGCTTTGTGGACGTTCACAGTTCACAAATGCTGTGCAGATTTTTCTGTTGTCTAAATTTTCGGTTATTATCAGTCATATATAGATCTCAGAATATCTTCTGCCAGTTTCTTCATTTCTTTATACCTTCCCATTTTATCTTTCACCTTGTTGTCTGCTTACCACCTCCTCATGTGAGTAAAGTTCCCGGATGCGAGCGGTTTCGAATACCGAAGTATATCAAGGCGGCTTCTTTTGTTGTGTTAGGAGTTTCTTTTATACGATTCCCTTTCTGTTCATTTATGTATGTGTATGTTTGTGTGCGTATGTGAGCTTGGGGGTTTTACGCCATACTGAACAATTCTGTCATATGACTACATTAGTGGTCATTATGAAAGTTCATAGCATCATGAGTTTTATGCTATTAAAACTTTGGGCTAAGTAACGCTAAGTATCGGTGGCTGTAAAAATTAAAATCACAAATAAAGATAACCCACTGTTTACAGGATAATGTCATCTGATTAAATTTATGTATTCATTCTCACGCAGCCAAGCAATCAAAACTTTTGCGCTGAATATTTGGTGTCATTTACGTCCACTGAAAAATAAAGTCACTTGGTTCCAAGAACAATATTATTAAGTTTTATTTCAAAAAAAATCAGCACTTTTTCAAATGTTGAATAGCACTGATTAATATTAGGATACTTAAATTGCCATTCCCACATCTATTAAGTTTCATCAGAATGATGACTTCCTCGCGGGAAGGTCTGTCAGCAACCTGCAGATGGTCGTGCGCATGTCCCCGGTTTCCTCCCACCATAATGCAGGCCAACGTAGTAAAAGTGAAATATTCTTGAGTACGGCGTAAAACATCAATAAAATAAATAAATAAAGCCATCAGTGCGTTGAACGTAAATATTTCTCTCTTCGGTATCGCTAATGACTCTTCATTCCCTCGTTTTTCATGCTGCTATAGGAAAGCAATATCTCTTATGTCCAATGAAAAGCTTCAGGGCGCTTAGAGAACAACGTTGCAACAAATGTTAAAAGGCATCATTACAACATTTATAATGAGTTTTTTTATTAAAGGAACGAAATATATGATCATCCATAAAACAGAAATGTATTCTTAAATGTTCTATTTTCCCAAATGCCACAAATTCAGGACAGGCGTGTTTAGACTTGTCAGTGAAATCTTCTTGGACGCAGTCTTTTTCTTTCTTCAAATGGCTAGCTACATCACAACACTGCTGGCAAACTCTCCACATCTGACTTAAAATTTAGTATAGTCTCAACCCTTCTACTGATTTCATGAAAAAATTAACAGTGGAGGGGAGGGTGAAATCTTCATATCGCATGGGAACATTGACAGTGGCGAGGAGGGTGAAATCTTCATATCGCATGGGATCAATGACAGTGGTGAGGAAGGGAACATCTTCATATCGCATGGGAACAATGACAGTGGCGAGGAGGGGGGACATCTTCATATCGCATAGGAACATTGACAGTGGCGAGGAGGGTGAAATCTTGATATCGCATAGGAACAATGACAGTGGCGAGGAGGGTGAAATCTTGATATCGCATAGGAACAATGACAGTGGCGAGGAGGGGGGACATCTTGATATCGCATAGGAACAATGACAGTGGCGAGGAGGGAGATCATATCGCATTTGTAAAGCTTTGTCACCGTTATTATGGAGCTTGTCAAACTATTCCTTATTGCCTTTTATATTTCAAATAATGTGAAATCAATTGTTTTCCTTTTCTGTTGAAAATTTGATGGATGTACCTATCTTGTGATATACAGCCTACCTTGAGCTGAGGCCTATAACGATAACGGGATGGACCGTTTACCCTTCACATATATTGTCCATTACCCCACCGTTTGAAATAGCATTTCTATTACAGGAACTGCAGGAGTTCTCAGGTCTCGTGATGTGTAACTTATTCGTATGTTGGCTACCTTTTTGGTTTATACATTTCCTTTGTTTATCTCTTTGTTTGTTGCTTAACGCCATACGGAGGGAATTTTCACTTATATGACGGCCGTCAGTTATGTATGTATGGATGGCTGGGTGGATGGATGGATGGATGGATGCGTGCGTAGCTAAAGTAGCATGAGTGCTAAAGTAGTACTGAACAAACTTTTCATTCAGGTGACGACGAAGAGACATTAGATATGTGTAAATATACCATGTCTTAGTGACAGGGCCATTACATGCCGCCAAAGTTTTGCCGTCACGTACCGCGCCGAAGACACCAAACACGCATATTGCGAAAATGGATTGAACGAGGCTCAAAAACACAATGGCAAGGTAAAAAGAGGTTTAAATTGATCTAATAACACTCAAAACATAAGAAAGCATCGATGCAAAGACCATCACAAACAATATTCAAAACTACCTCTCATTTATTTTCTTAGTTAATACTTTTGATAATTGATGAAAATGAAACGTTTGAATTCTAATGCGAAGTTGTTGGACTAATTAAGGTATTTTACGGTATTGCAAAAGTTTGTTTTGAAATACAGTCACATATTTTTGGAAACCTTCTCTTTAAAAGATAGCATATGCGGTGTTCAAAAGACTTTCCCCAGCGTAAAAGTTGAAGCACATTAGGGCTATATAATATTAAGTGAAGAGCGTGGACTAATAATCTGCTCTCAATTTGGAAAGCTAATAAACTCGAGTGATATCCATCGTATAACACAAGGTCGCCCGTTGGATAACCTATACGTATCTGATACCCATCTTTTGTTAGAGATGATAATTTAAATCCCTTGGCCGAATTTCGGATTGGAGGCTGTTTACTTTCCACTCGGACATCTCATTAACAAAGTCTCTCTCTGGATTTAACCTTTTACACGAACCCGTCGAAACATTCCCTGCTGACAAAGGGTAAGGTTGGGGCATAATATTTTGTAAACTTTGCATGTTCCGTGGAAACTCATCGGTATCTTCGCCATCATCATCACCATCACCACCATAGTTATCACCATCACAACCATCATCACCACACCACGTCACCACGTCATAACTTTATCATCACCATCACCACCATCATCGACATCACAATCACCACACATCACTATTATATTCTTATCATCATCACCATCATCATCATAACCTTCACCAATATCATCACCATCACCACCATAATGATCACCATCACCCCCATCATCACCACACCACATCATCATGCATCATTTTATCATTGCCATCACCATCACCACCATTGCATTACCATAATCTTCGCCATCACCATTATATTCTTATCATCATCACCATCATGACCGGCCCGGATAGCACAGTTGGTAGAGCGTCCGCCTCGGGACCGGCAGATCCAAGATCAATCCTTGATCGAGTCACACCTAAGACTTTAAAAGAGGAAGTTGTAACTTCCTCGCTTGGCGTTCAGCATGAAGGGGATAGTGCAACGACTGGTTGACCCGTATCAGTATAATGGCTCGGGTGGGGCAGCTTACTTGCCTTCGGTAAGTCGTCTCAGTGAAGCAGCACTAAATAAAAGAGCGGTGGAAATCCTTCCTGCAACAAGGAGGCACATTACACGTACATGCACCCTAATGATTCCTTCGTCGTCACATGACTGAAAAATTGTTGAGTACGACGTTAAACCCCAAGCATTCACTCACTCATCACCATCATCATCATAGCCTTCACCACCATCATCACACCACCATTACAATAATCATCACCTCATCACCATCATCATTGCCCTTTTCACCAACACCGTCATCACAACCATCATCATCACAACCATCATTATCCGAAGCATCACCATCATCAGCGTCATCATCACCACCATCACATCACGATCATAACCATCATCATCACCATCATTCTTACCACCAGCACCACCATCATCACCACAACCACCAGCATCATCATCAACATCTCACCAATGTGTTTCAGCACCTGGAGCAGAGAAAGTCATTTTCGAACGAAAAATCTAAACTGTTTATGTATTCATTTGATTGGTGTTTTATGCCGTACTCAAGAATGTTTCACTTATACGACGGTGGAGAGCATGATGGTGGGAGGAAATCGCAAGTCGCTGAAAGACCTTTCCACATACTGCCGGAGAGGAAAACTACAGTAGTTGGAATTGAACTCACAGTGACCATAGCTCCAGGGTCATTGCGCCGTGCAAATAAATATAAATGGCGAGAAGTTAGTGTTAGTCTGCCAGTCAAAGGGAGAGGTATTCTCATGCACATAAAGTATATAAAGGCGTAAATGGCCTGCAGTGTTATTTCGGAGAATTGGACCTAGAGACATACGATATGAAAGTGCAAATTTCATATTCCCAGCAGAAGTCTGTAAACTCAAATCTTGATCTTTTTTAAAAATACAGATTTTAGTCGACGAGCCCATAAAAGGTTCAACTTTATTATGTGAAATGCTCTGTCATCTTTTCACAAGTTTAAAATAAGTATTTCTGTTCAAGGTGAGAAGGCGTCCCTCAGATTTCGGCGAAATTTCTTTGAGGAACACGTTGCTCTGTCAGAGAGAGTTGGAATCCTAGTTGGTCGTAGGCTCTGTCCGTTTTTCCCACAAACTAATGCTACCTCCCACTGCATAAGTGAAATATTCAAAGGGATAAAAATGTCTAACTGAAAAACTGTTATCAGTCAAAGACATAATCTGTTTCGTTTCTTGAGGTGCACATTTCCTTGCACTGGGGCCTTACCTAACCAGGTCTTTTCGCTCATCTAAAGCAATTTTAAAGCCGCGCCAGGCAGAAAAAAAGGATTTCAATGACCCCAAGTTTGTATTCACTACATTTATTTTCAGGTTGAATGCTATTACTTATACTTAACAAAACGAGACAGGTAAATGTAACTACCTTAATACAGAACGGTGTATAAAATCAATACATGATGTGAGCCCAACATTCATGAATCGTTCACGACTTAAAATGGAGAAAATCTCTGCGCATATAGAATGTTTTAATTTCGTATATAGACAGAAAATTTCACACTCGTTGACTTTTAAGTACAGAATTTATACTGCTGGTGAGAAGGACGTCAATATATATTGCTGATAAATTTATGAACACAAATATTCAAGGTCTTCTGATGGCATGTTAAAATAATGCTCTGTGCTACAGTCAAGATTACAAGATACATGTAGGCATGTGAATGCCTGTCATAGCAGCTGTTGGCTGTTCAGCAATTTGTAGATTGTTTTCTATGCAAAAACAAATGTGAAAAATGTCATCATTGCTAAAACAAATCTGAAACATGACTGTTGTCCAAAACAGTTAGGGGGGCCTCTGTGGCTCAGTTGGTTAGCGCGCTAGCGAAGTGTAATGACCCAGGAGTCTCTCACCAATGCGGTCGCTGTGTGAAGCCCAGCTCGTGCTAGCTTCCTCTCTGGTCGTACGTGGGAAGGTCTGCAGAAACCTGCGGATGGTCGTGGGTTTCCCCCGGGCTTTGCCCGGTTTCCCCCATTATAATGCTGGCCGCCGTCGTATAAGTGAAATATTTTTGAGTACGGCGTCAAATAAATAAATAAATCAATCAAAACAGTCCGCAAATTAAACAAGTTAAAAGTCCGCACAGAAGGGAGTCTCTCCCAGTGCCGAGCATACAAGTAGACCGGATGGGCCCTTGTGTTTGAGTCTGACCCTCCGTGGGGACGTGGTTACTGAGGTACGCCATTAGCGAGCTCCAAATGCACGTAGCACTTGTCAGCAATCACTCTGTCGTCACTCCTCTTTATTGTAAGACTCGTATTGTACTGACAGTGTACAAAGCGCCTGCCGGTATTGAAGACATAAACTTAACACCAACGAGTAAATCTGCGAAGTTTTAACTCTGTACATAGTTATAGGTCTATGTGGTGGTCATGCGTAGTTGTTTACTTCACCTTTACTTTCACTCTACTTGGTTTGTCTGGATTTAAAACAATCGGAATTTGGCTCATAATTGTTCTTACATGCTCAAAGCGCGAATGCTTTAACTGACTATTGTTAGAACTTCCGGTAGCTTACTTCTTTCAAACCTGAACTCAGCCTGGTTTAAATCACTGTAATTAGAGCTCATAATAATTTAAGTGTCTGTGTAAAATCTCAGATGACGTACATAATATTAGCCACTGTATGGGATGCGATATTTGAAAGGTTGTGTTACCACCTATCCCCATTAGTGTTTTCTGAACGTACATGCACTGTGTATGACAAAGACAAATAAATTTATTTATTTATTTATTTATTTATTTATTTATACTCAACACAACGTATAAACGTAAGCCTACAAACATGCTAATGACGCATGGTTAATAATAAATGCAATACATCTCATCCGAAATTTTTGTCACTTTCACTTTTAAAATGTCACTTTCCATCTTTTTAGTATTTTATAACGAAATATCCTTATTTGGTCTTTCCTTGGACCTATATGCAAATTTAGAAGCTGTAATCATATGTAGTGTTAGGTGCTGATTTTAAATATGACATATGAATCTGCCCTAATTTCTGAATTTAATATATACCTTTCTGGAAGGTCAATAGGGGTTTGTACTGAAAGTTGTATTAAAAATTCTAAAAAAAAAAGTTGGTAAAATTGATAAGTTGAAACTTAAGTTCGACTTTTCTAAGATGAAAAATGATAAGGTTGATACTGGTATATACAAATGTTATTTGTTTCCACCGAGTTTTCATCATGCTGGCTGCCGTCGTATAAGTGAAACATTCTTGAGTACACAGCGTAAAACACGAATGAAACAAATCAATATGTACGTGATTCGCTTTTCTGCTACTCTCCACATGCAAAGGTGTGCATGCATGTACGTGTAGCTTTCCGTCTACTGTTCCTCGGTTGAAAGATCACACAATCTGACATATCTGGCTAATTAACATAACATATTGAATTTTTTTCGTCTACTACCTCTTGGCTGAAAGACCACACAATCTGACATAGCTGGCTAATTAACATGGTCTATTACTTTTTTTCGTCTACTATACCTCTCGGCTTAAAGATCACACAATCTGACATGTATGACTAATTACCATAGCCTATTGCTTTTTTGTCTACTATACCTCTCGGCTGAAAGATCACACAAATCTGACATAACTGGCTAATTAACATAACCTATTGCTTTTTTTGTCTACTGTACCTTTCGGCTGAAAGATCACACAATCTGACATATCAAATCATAACATAGCCTATTGCTTTCTTCAGTCTACTGCCTCTCGGCTGAAAGATCACACAAATCTGACATGTCTGACTTATTTACATAACCTATTGCTTTTTTCCGTCTACTACATCTCGGTTGAAAGATCACACAAATCTGACATGTCTGGCTTATTTACATAACCTATTGCTTTCTTCCGTCTACTACATCTCGGCTGAAAGATCACACAAATCTGACATGTCTGACTTATTTACATAGCCTATTGCTTTCTTCCGTCTACTGCCTCTCGGCTGAAGGGTCACACAAATCTGACATGTCTGGTTAATTAAGATAGCCTATTGCTTTTTTTCGTCTACTATACCTCTCGGCTGAAAGATCACACAAATCTGACATAGCTGGCTTATTTACATAACCTATTGCTTTTTTTCCATCTACTACATCTCGGCTGAAAGATCACACAAATCTGACATAGCTGGCTTATTTACATAACCTATTGCTTTTTTCCGTCTACTACCTCTCGGCTGAAGGATCACACAAATCTGACATATCTGGTTAATTAAGATAGCCTATTGCGTTGTTTCGTCTACTATCTCTCGGCTGAAAGATCACACAAATCTGACATATCAAATCGTAACATAGCCTATTTCTTTCTTCCGTCTACTATACCTATCGGCTGAAAGATCACACAAATCTGACATGTCTGGCTAATTAACATAGCCCATTGCTTTTTTTCGTCTACTAGATTGTTTGTCCAATAAAATGACCCCTGTCTGTTTTTTTGGAGGGGGGTGTTGGGGGGGAGAGATTTTTTTCTTGTTTAAAAGCATGATCAGACACGGTTTTTATAAATGTCTGGAAAGAAATCTTCAAGATGACAACCAAACCATCGCGATATCCATCTCATCAGACGCTAGGCGCAAGGTTCACAAATCCAGTGAGGCAGCAATGCAAATATGTCGGCATTTGACCCTATAACCAAACGTGAAATGACCGAAATAGTACGAATTCATAGCGACCATGTTAAACCCGAGGCGAGCAATTACACAATTAAACGAGCCATTGTATGAGATATGAAGGAAACACGACTGTGTCCCTATCGCAGCGCCGGTACCCGAGTGGTAACAGCACGATCAATCGATGTAGGTGTATAGTAACCGTATAATTACTAAGAGCAGCTTAGACTGTGCTGGGCATAGTAAGAGATTTTACCACACTATAATTTTAGTCGTTTAAAAACAGCTGATCCTGTTCTATATTTCAAAGCTCATAAATCACTGCATCGTCCCTCCGGATCCTTTCATCCTTCTTTCATGGCTTCGGTTTATATTTCGTGATTGCTTGTGTGTTGTTTTGCAGGCTCCATCAATTCTTTCGACAACCCCACTCGCGAGCCCCACCATTATAACTTATTCCATACGGAAACTAAGGTATAAACAGCGCGCGTGCCGGAGAACCTGTGACGTTGTTCAATCTCTGACTCTATTGTCTTACTGCGTGAAGTCACGTTATCTTGTTTCTGTGTCCGCATTTTGCTGCAGATTATTTCATGAACAAGAAAATGTGATTACTGCTGAGAAGAGAGAAGACAAAAACGCGCGCTGCGTATGATTTTACACGCGCAGTTGGGGGTTGTAACCACGTCAAATCACAGATTCACCTGTGCTCTATACAGTACATTTCACTGTTAAATCGCCCATGCCTGATGTCGAAGGTTGGAGATATTAACGCTGAGTACAAGAAATATGGTAAGTTCAAATCTTCAGCTTGCCAGTATTATCGATGTATATAGGCATATTGTAAAAAAGAAACAATGAAGAGCACAGACTTAAGGCTGCATTTACCTGTAATAATATAAACAGCCTTTACTTGTGGTGAGTCGATCTTACCTTTCTGAAAACTATCAGATGCCTCTACAATTCTCCTTCACATTGATAAATACTGATGTAATCTGTGATGTAATGTATCTGAATGTGTACGTCTGTGATGTAATGTATCTGTATGTGTACGTCTCTGATGTAATGTATCTGTGTGATACATTTGTGATTTAAGCTTCAATCTATATGTTAAGGCCTCTGTGTTGCAATATATGCCCGTGACACATTTGTTATGTAATGTCTGTGATGTCATGTACAGTGTATCTGTGTGTAACACATCTGTAATGTAATGTACAGTGTATCTGTGTGTAACACACCTGTGATGTGATGTACAGTGTATCTGTGTGTAACACATCTGTGATGTGATGTACAGTGTATCTGTGTGTAACACATCTGTGATGTAATGTATAGTGTATCTGTGTGTAACACATCTGTGATGTGATGAACAGTGTATCTGTGTGTAACACATCTGTGATGTGATGAACAGTGTATTTGTGTGTAACACATCTGTGATGTAATGTATAGTGTATCTGTGTGTAACATCTGTGATGTGATGAACAGTGTATCTGTGTGTAACACATCTGTGATGTAATGTACAGTGTATCTGTGTGTAACACATCTGTGATGTAATGTACAGTGTATCTGTAACACATCTGTGATGTAATGTACAGTGTATTTGTGTGTAACACATCTGTGATGTAATGTATAGTGTATCTGTGTGTAACACATGTGATGTGATGAACAGTGTATCTGTGTGTAACACATCTGTGATGTAATGTACAGTGTATCTGTGTGTAACACATCTGTGATGTAATGTACAGTGTATCTGTGTGTAACACATCTGTGATGTAATGTACATTGTATCTGTGTGTAACACATCTGTGATGTAATGTACAGTGTATATGTGTGTAACACATCTGTGATGTAATGTACAGTGTATATGTGTGTAACACATCTGTGATGTAATGTACAGTGTATCTGTGTGTAACACATCTGTGATGTAATGTACAGTGTATCTGTAACACATCTGTGATGTAATGTACAGTGTATCTGTGTGTAACACATCTGTGATGTGATGTACAGTGTATCTGTGTGTAACACATCCGTGATGTAATGTACCGTGTATCTGTGTGTAACACATCCGTGATGTAATGTACAGTGTATCTGTGTGTAACACATCTGTAATGCGATGTACAATGTCTCTGTGTGTAACACATCCGTGATGCGATGTACAGTGTATCTGTGTGTAACACACCTGTGATGTAATGAACAGTGTATCTGTGTGTAACACATCTGTGATGCAATGTACTGTGTATCTGTGTGTAACACACCTGTGATGTAATGTACAGTGTATCTCTGAGTAACACACCTGTGATGTAATGTACAGTGTATCATTGCGTAACACATCCGTGATGTAATGTACTGTGTATCATTGCGTAACACATCCGTGATACACGTAAGACATAATATATATATGACACTATACACACAAAGACGATGTATATGTACAATGCAGATATAATATCATATATGATATCTATCATCTGCGACGTAATAAAAATCTGTTGTATTATTTTGTTATGCAACGAGTAGGTCTGTGTTAAGTAAGGCATATGTTATTTCAGATAATCTTCAGATTATGTTTCCTGTTTAATAATCGGTATAAACTTGCAACGAAATTAGTAAGGTATCTGCATGTATCAAATGCTGATTAAACAATTGTACAATTAGTGTTGTGTAAGACGTTAAGATATATGCAATCGCTGATTCTTACAGAAAGTGACAGGTTCTTGACCAGTGAGGTCGGAGATGCGTGATGTCATATACTCTGTATAAACAAGGGCTCTTGCATGACAATAGTTTCTCCAAACCTTCGTATAATAAAAAACATACATGAAATTACACATTGGTTTATAGCTTTTCACCTGAGACCATCCATTCTCACCTGGAAAGTTAATGGAAAAGCGCGTTTTTGGGTCATGCAAAAAATTATATTTCAATCTACATTTTTCATGAATCTCACTGATACTGACATTGTTGGGAATATACCATGGCGAAAATTATCTGTAAACTGTTTTGAGCGAAAAACGCGATGAATAGATGCCTCGTGATATGCACGTAATGGTCCATATATACAGTATTATGCCATTTTGAAAGAGCGTAAGCTTCACTTTCGCGTGCTCAAATCCGACTTCCTTTGATTCAGCTGTGGTTTTAAGTCAGGAGGGTTGTCAGCTTTCTGATATAGAGCGGGAGTTTCTGCTCTCTGTATTCCATATTCCCTCTCCTGTGTAGACATAACCACTATCGTATAAACGGAAGATTGTTGTACACACCCAGAAACCTCAACCAAAATACGTAAATAGCTTTCCAGAGATAAAATGTGATAAACAAGCCGAGCCGCGAAGCTGATGTATATCTAAAAGTGTTAGTCTAATGACTATATATTGTCTGATTTTTATGAAGTTGCCTTTTAAAGGAGCATTATAAAGTGATCTGATCATAATCGTTTTTCACAATACCAGGCAGCGAAATTTGGCCTGCCGGCGAAACCCAGAAATCGGTTACGTCTTTTCCGCCTCGCCTAACCGATCATTCGGTTACGCCACGTATGTTTATCAACCCGATCGGTTACGCTAATTGTTTACGTGGTTTATGTTTCAGGCATCATTCTGGATCATTAATAAAAGTATTCAGCTCAATGTTATGTTTGTTTTTCTTTTCTATATCTAGCAGCTCATACCGTAAGGTTGGTGAACAAAAGAAAGAGAAATTTTACACTCACACGGTGTTTCAGCGTTGTGTGTTGCCTGGTTGGTACTTGACTCCTGTGGCACATTTTTACGTGAAATTCCGTTATACAGGCTTATATGTGAAAAGATAAGTCAAAATAAATAATTTGAGTATTATCTCAAAGCCTGTAAAGCATATATGAATGATTACATTTCCATGTGACCAGCACAGGCAGCTGGCTGTGGCTGACCGCATACTGGCCGCGTTGTGATTATGAAAGCTGTTCAGTCCAGTTTATCTGTAGTTACCTAATGCACACTGACTCTAAGGACGTTCTCGTTGGACAGTTGGCCTAACCGATTTTCCGGTTAGCCAAATTGAACCGCACGTAACCGTTGCGCGACCGACGGTTTCGTTCGCGCCAAATTTCGCTGCCTGCAATACTATGCTGCATGCGAAGATGTTGGTTTAATGATCCGATGACAGTGCACGCTATTGATTGAGTGTCGGGTTTCGCGTGGTCTGTATGGTGATGTTTTGGTGGGGAAGGATTGAGGGTGGGGGGGCTATACAAATATAACATACTGGACAGGGAAAAGGGACAAGACGAGTAGTATAGTATTGCCATGGATTGAAATGCTACACCCTTGTGAATCCCATGTTGGAGATTGCAGCACAACCTCCATACGAGACAGGTATTATACTGTACTGGTGGAGCCCATATGATCCGGCTTAACTTTCTGAAGAGAATTGCATGTCATATAATTTAGCTCAGTCTGTCGTTTTGTCCGTCTAACAAAATACTTTATTGTATACTGACGTCCTCTTCTATAGAGCACCATTTAGTGGCGCTTCATCGATTTGTCTCTGTTCGAAAAACGATTATCTCAATTAGAAGTTTACAACATAACGAGTAGTTTCTTTTATCTGAAACAACATTTTCAATGTGTCCTGCTATACAGGCTTACCTTTTGAACCAGTACATAATAAGCGATGTTGTTATGTTTCCATGGAACGCCGCGCGTGTTTCCTACCCTATGCTCTTCACAAAAATCAATACCCGCTGATTACGGGTTTCAATCTAGATACAGGGCAACTTACCCTGCCAACGTCGAAACGTCGGTGTTCTCCTATACACAAGTGGAACATGGTGCATCCAACCAGATGTATATGCGAGGTTTATTTTCTTGCCATTCTGACTGGAATTGGATGTTTTATTATGTGATTTAATGTGAACGAATAACAACTTGGTAAATATTAAATGCAAAACATGAAAATATAATAGTTTGTTGTGTGTTAGCTTGTAATAGACCTGTACTTACAAATCGGTCAGCAACTGTTTATATTCTGCAGAGGGCGTAAAAGTTTTCCACTTAGACAGGCGACTGTTGTTTCATGAGTATCGAATGCCAGGAGTTCATATAATCCGTGACAAATACTTCAGGTTCTATAGCTGTCACATTGACCATATAAGTTCTCCCTCGTCTGAGATGTGTAGCTTAATTAACAATGGCTGTACAGAAAAAAGGAATTGCGAATAAAAACAAATTAAAGTTGGCGAGATATGATCATGTGAGCACGCTGATTTTGTTACAACAGTTATCATGAGAAGAAACTGAAGAAAGCTGATTTTCTGCCTTTACTGGCCGGTGGCCTAATGGGTTAGAGCGTCCATCTCGAAGTCGGGATACCTGGGATAAAAGACCAGGGTCATATCAGACTTCAAAACTGTATACTTGTTGCTATCTCGTTTGGCGCACAGCACTGAAAGGTTAGCGCGAGGAAGCAGGACTGATTCGCCCAGTGTCAGTATAGTGTCCATGACTGGGTTGGATGTCATGTCTGGTGTCTTCGGCATGACACTTCAGTGGCAGCATTGGCTCGCCCTGCCGCACACATACACATATAACGACTCCTCGTCGATTGCGAAAAAAGTACAACGTAAACAGCCAAAAAAACATATATTCATATTGAAACAGCCAACTAGATTAGCCAGTTAGAACAGCTTTCTAGGCTTTGGGCCACTCTACAATCCTGGGCCACTAAACAGAAAACTCTACAATGTTGAAGAGCAGAGAGGTATGGGACTGTAACATGGCGCACTCCACCACGATATTGATAATCTCATTCCAGGTCAAGCTGACCGGATCGATTTTGTCTTTAATTTGTGCCAGCGCTTTATGTTTATCGTCGTATTCAAGATGGTAACTGTTGAATGCATCGATAACACTGGTAAAGCGGGTCTCATTTATAATACATAAAACAATTCGACAAAAAAAAATCTCCAATATTTTCCAAAAGTTGATTGTGATTCTCGATGTACATTTATTAATCTGAACCAATTAGAGCCATTTAGTTTCAACCAAGCATAGTGTTGGCCGCCGTCGTTTCGGTAAAATATTCTTCAGGGCGGTATAAAACACTAATGAAATAAAATAAATAGAGCTACTTAGCGCTAAATCATGCCTTGATACCGCATCGCTAAGCACACGTATTTCAATTTTTAATCAGTCGTCCCTAACACAAAGTGGAGTTTTTGAAATGTTCAAACATAATGATTGGTTCTCGGCGGAATAAAAAATTTACTACGATTAAAGGAAATTAAGAATTTACTCTAGTTTATCTCATGCAGAGATGAACAAAGACAGATTACCCAGTAAGAGATTTGAAATTGCAATCTTGTTACTCTCCTGTCGATAATTCAGACAGATTAGGGAATTCTTGTTATCACTTAAAGCATTCCATTGTTCAAAAATATGTTGATCTTTTTGTTTGTAGAAACAAGCCCAGACTTGTAAAATTATATAATGTGAGTAAAATTATCATGGACAGAATTTCTCACCAATAGTGCACTTTATATGTTACTGTATAACAGTTGTATTTGATTTTTATGTCCGATATGGGCACAAAGGCCTAATTGCGGCCATCCCTATATATGAGGGGGCCTCCGTGGGCGAGGGGCTTAGCACCCCAGCGCGGCGCAATGACCCAGGAGCCCCCATCAGTGGGGGGGGGGGGGGGGGTCGGTTTGAGCTCAAGTCCAGCTCATGCTGGCCTCCTCTCAGGTCGTACGTGGGAAGGTCTATCAGCAACCTGTGGACGGTCGTGGATTTCCCCGGGCGCTGTCCAATTTCCTCCAACCATAATGGTGGCCGCCGCCTTATAAGTGAAATATTCTCGAGTGCGTCCTAAAACACCAATCAAATAAATAAATAAATAAAATAAATAAGTATATATGCAATATATCGTATACCTCATATACCACAGCAGGGGTATAAGTAATTAGAAGTGACTGTAACTGATTTAAAACTGACCTTTAAACATAGCTATTTCAAATAACACTTGCCCACCAATGGAAACGACCGTACTATCTCTTTGCGGGAAGTCGTAAACAGTAAAAGACAGTTGACATATGCAGACATCTTTAGCTTACGAGGCGTTATTTGACGACCGAAAACAAGACCTCGAAAGGCTTTCCATATCGTCTTCCCTTGGCGTTGTTGTTGCGAAAGGAGGAGGTATATCTGTAGGCCATGTTCTGTGCGATTGGAAACAATGGGATTTATTTATTTATTTATTTGGTGTTTTACGCCGTACTCAAGAATATTTCACTTATACGACGGCGGCCAGCATTATGGTGGGTGGAAACCGGGCAGAGCCTTCCCACGTACGGCCGGAAAGGGAGCCAGCATGAGCTGGACTTGAACTCACAGCGACCGCATTAGTGATAGACTTTTGGGTCATTACGCTGCGCTAGCGCGCTAACCAACTGAGCCACTCGGGTTTCCTCTACGGATAAAAAAATGTATGAGTGTGGTGTTTAACAACAATCCAATAAATAAATAAACCCGGTACATTCTGTATAAATCAACTGTACAGGTGTATAATACCGCTTGGCCATGCCATTTCTCTTTCATGTATTTTATGGAATTCCTAGTTTATGTCAGCTACAGGTTTCACTCAGAACAGTAACCATTACACATATGATGGGAAATAAATGATGGATGAGTGTAACCCTCTCTGCAGTAAACACTTTTTCAATGAGGAAAGACAACACACCCTTACCCCACCATTTTACCAACGGCTTCTACACGTATTTTATTTTTAATAGCAGGGTACAGGTATGGCTATGTGTTAAGGTGGTGAACTCCTAATTGTTGGCACACGGTATGCAGGTTCAGTTCAGGGTGTAGGGAATGTACAGGTTCCCTTTCTCCCATTGTGACAATAAGTGGTACTCCAAGGACTATTCATCCATTTCACATTTAAGGAGAGCCACCTCTCTTCCACCGATTTCGAATGCAACATTAAAAGTAAACTAGCAACTTGCCCAAGGACAGTGGTTTATCTCTGGTTTTCTCCAACCATAATAAAACTGACCAGCAACCATACTGGTTGGAAACCATACGTGGAAATTTCTTAGGCTGGTGTTAAAAACCAATTAAGAAAAGAATTTAATACCCATTGATCAGTTCACGAGGTCACTAAATATTTGTGTGGCTGACAAGGTAATTTGAACAACACGTACCATATATTCTTGCCCTGTTTTGATAATAACTAAACCACATTCATTTTCTATGCAATAATGTTAACTTCAAACATATAAATGTGTGGAGCTCATGTTGTTACGTGTCACTGACTAAAGGCCATTTTGGAAGCGAGTATGACTGATTTTATAGACAGCTGAAAATAGGCGACTCTCTGAAAGAAATAGGCTACAGTTGGTATGTACTATGAGTAGGTTAGGGGAGGTGTTGAGTGTCTTATGTCTTCAAATTGGTGCTTCAGTGAGACAGCACTTTAAAAGCGTCTGCATTAAGACCAGTCTGTTATAAGATCATCGACTTGTGTAGTGTTGTACAGGGTGTTAAATTTCCCAATGTAACATAAGGAATCTGCATTGATATAATTATAGTAACAGCCGTATGAAGCAGTATGAAATTCAGCCGACGCTTAGCATAATTGCTCCCTTAAAACTTAAGTGTACATGTACATGTAACACTGTAAATGTAACACTTTACATGAAACATTGTAAAGATCACGAGAAGTGACTGCACTGACAGGAGTTACATGTATCTTACCAATTTTTATTAAGTGTTTAAGTTCCAACTCCATTAAAAGTGTTAAAATCTTTTTAACTCCGTTTCAAGTGTTGGTTTAAAATGTTGATTAATCAACTTCGGAATGAGCTGGAATGTGAACACTTTGGCCAGTGTTAAAATATAAACACTTTATAAAAGTGTAGTCACTCCTTGTGATCTTTACAGTATTAAATGTGACACTTCAGTATTGAGAGTGTGACATCCACATTTATGAGATTTTGTTTTTAAATAAATTCATGACTTTTCTGTTCACAGGTTATCCTACGCCGTATGATCCGACCTTCAAAGGGCCAATTAAGAACAGGTAAACGTGATTTAGTTGCCGTTGAAGTGGACAATTTTATGAAGACGAGCTCAAACATAGTAACTCTCTATGCTGTTGTTTTTTATTGTACCTCTATGCATGCTAGGAAGGTGGTACAGACTTACTTTTTCTGATTCCGTATTGCCCTACCCGCCTACTGGTAAGATTGTGTCATCCTAGTCGCTTACCGGACTACTTTCGGGTGTGACCTTGACCCGCAATTGTAAAATGGAAAAAGCCTAAAGGCGTTGTTTTTCTTTATTTATAACCCAATGATCAGAAAAAAGTGATTGTCAATCCGTATACTTAAATAACAATAAAAATGCAAACTATTTTGTAAGGTCTCGCTCGATGCGATGATCCAGACTCCCAGTACTTAAACTGATACAGGGGCCGATTTCACAAAGGCATTCTGACGTTAAAACGTTGTCACAATGCTTTTTGGTTATGGAAGTCGAAGTTTCTACACATTCGTTTTAAGATAGGTTTGGTAAGTTGGTCAAAATTTTACTAAACAGGGCTTACAAATAAACTTTAAAATCACATTTCAAATTCTCACTTCGAAGTCAAAACTGGCATTGTGAAATCGGCCCCTCAACAACACAGTATCACTCAGGTGATGCATCGAGATACATCGAGAAGGACGTCACCAATGGTATAACGCTGTTGTGTCATCTATGGTCTTTGCTATGCGAAAGTCGTTGGCAGACAGTCACCAAAGGAATTAGCTGTCAACTGATAATTCATTGTCTGTCGAACCATGTTAACAATGAGATTAAGAGTTCAGCCAGTCAGAAAGCCACTCAGCAAATATATCAGTATATCGAATTAGTACAATTTTTTTTTATTTGTTTGGTTGGTGTTTTACCAACCAGGAATATTTCACATCTTACTTCTAGCATGGCGGCCTGCATTATGGTAGAAGGAACCGGGTAGTTCCATGGGGGAAACCCACGACCATCCGCAGGTTATACGGGAAGATCTTCAAGTTAAGTCTTGTGCTGAACGTTAAAATTTCAACTGAAAATGAATAATACCTCATACTTATTTCTATTTTCCCCCAGGTCCTGTACGGATGTCATCTGCTGCATTCTGTTCTTTATTTTCCTAGCGGGAATGGTTGCCTGTTCAGCTTTGGGTGAGATTTTCTACTCATAAAGCTATAAAGACAAAGCCCAGAGGGCGTCAGCTCATTTAACGTTACAAAAAACTGATTTACGAATTTCATTTAACGTTGGCTCCGGGACCAGTATTGCTCAGGAAATGAGTATAATCTCTATTACTCCCCTAATTTATGTTTATCATGTTTCAAATTTTCGTGCACTGGAGACCTGGAGAAAGCAATGCCGAAAACTGTTAGCTTATACATGTAGATTTGCTTACTGTTTATGTTTTTTCTTTTAGATAAGGTTTACTGAATTACGTGCAAAAAGTGCACCTCCATTAATATGTATCAGCATGTCGTGAAGAGCATGTGGTAGTTCAGACATACTCCTTGCTTTTTTGTTCCCATACGAATAATCATCGTATCCTACTAAAAGCTGGATCTACACTGAAACAAACCCCGTCGTTTAACAGTTAAACACGTGATAAACATCACTTTGTAACAGATAATAAACGTGCCTATTGTTAAATTGTAACATGTTTAATACATAAACACTTAAACATGTTTATCCAACAACTGATAATTAGATCACTTCATAAACATTGAAAACTTTAAATCATTCCGTTTAAGCAATAAACCATCCAATTTACTGTATGAACGATTGCATTTATACAATAAATGTAATTATTTATAAAATACTGCATGTGTTTATAAAATAAATCCATGTATTTATGGAACAAAGATGTGTATTTAAAAACTAAACACACCTTGAAGTGTTCTGAGGTCGACTTTATGTGTCGTATTTATATTAATCGGTATCCATGACGGCATATGAGCTTAATTTATTGGTTATTGGTGAAGTGTTTTAGACTTGCATATTGCAGTTTGCACTCATATATAAAGAATGAAAAATACATGATATAAAACGAAACAAAAAACGTTGTGATTTAATAGGCGACAAATATGATCATTATTGTCCTTAGAGTCCACCCTAAAATTCATGTAATGTATGAATTCAGTATTATCCGAGACCAGTGTTTAGGATACCATTTGCTGTATTGTGCGTGTCTGATGGCTATGATCTTCATTCCATCTTTTGTCTCTCCTTTAATTTTTGTCTTATTTATTTATTTATTTATTTGATTGGTGTTTTACGCCGTACTCAAGAATATTTCACTTATACGACGGCAGCCAGCATCATGATGAGAGGAAACCCGGCAGAGCCCGGGGGAAACCCACGACTATCCGCAAGTTGCTGCCAGACCTTCCCACGTACGGCCGGAGAGGAAGCCAACAGGAGTTGGACTCGAACTCACATCGACCGCATTGGTGAGAGACTCCTAGAGTTATTACGCTACGCTAGCGCGCTATCCGACTGAGCAATTTTTGTTTTATATATACAGGGTTTATCCATGGTAACCCAATTCAGCTGATCTATCCGACAGATTCCGAAGGTAACATCTGTGGTACCGGAAGCAAAAAGTAAGTCGCATTCACATACGCATCGTTTGATATAGGTATTCAAGAAATTTGAAATATTTCGTTCGTTGTGAATTAATTTCCGTTATTTCACCTTTAAAGATTATAAAAACAAGAGACTGAAATTACAGGACTGTCTTTGTGACCAGGCCAAACTTTCTGACGTAAAATATTAACCAAGCAACTTCTTAGCCAAAGGCTATTTAGACATAAATAAGATTAAAAAGAAAATTAAAAAGAATAACGGATTAAAAGAAAATAAAACGCTTGGCCTAATGTATGTATGTATCGATGAAGAGTCAGATTTAAAGTTAATAAAAAACGTCACAAGTATCGCAGTTCAAAGTAAGTTAAAATGCCCACGTAAATATATCAGGTCGCCATGCTTTCAGTTTTAACCAATTAATGGCGAGATATTATTACCACCCGAGAAGGGCTTTGTTCCGCTCTGACGTCACTCGTTGCTAGTACACCATTTTACCATACATGTAGAAGTAGTGTTAAGTCAGATGTTTTCCTTCTGATTGCGCGACAATTCTGGTGTACTTCAAAGGCAGTTTAAACCAGAAAATGGTAGTACAATACGTTTGGCGTTATTCCTCCCAAGTCAAACTTCCAGATTAAAACGTGATTTATACAGTTACCAATCACGTAATAAAAATGCTAATATTCTGAAATAGATTTGGTTATATTTTTTGTGGTCTTTTCTTATAAGTTAAGTTAAAATATGGTTAAAACCTTGTTTACATATCTAACACTATTTAAACAAGCACAAAGCGTTGAATACTCACGTCAGTTTTTATTTTCAGGAACCAGCCGAATTTGTTTTTCTTTGACCTGCTTAAATGTTACCAGTCTGGCCCGGGGGTGGCTGTACAAGGATGCCCCACCCCTCAGGTAATGAGCATTTCTGTCAATCTTGGCCATGGAGATAAAAATAAAGCTGTTTTTCGCTTTATATCGCGTTAATGTATTCTCTAAATTCATATAGCTTTTGTTTGTTTTGTAGCAAACTAATATTTCAGTTTACCTCGTATGGACTTGAAATTTTAGAAAACAGTCTCAGTAGCTTTCCGGTAACAACGCTGCATCATGGATGGGCAGGGGCTGTGTCGGAGAATGAAGATGATTTTATCTGTTTAAATCATGCTTTGGACACAGTATACCCTTTACAAAGATAAGCGGACATTTAAAGTGAAAATTTGAAAGCAAAACCCAAAGAAATTTTTTTCGAAATTAAGATAGTGGACAATCCATTCCAACAATGATTCGGTCATATAACACGACGGTTTCGGCTTAAAGTACGTTGCACCTATTGCCGACAAGTTTATAAATTCGTCTCTCTGGAACGCCATGCCGACGACACCAAACATGACACTCCCAATTTCTGGCTCTCTGTAACTAACGTCTGGCCGACCAATACTTGACCTATCCCTAAAGGTTGAGTGCACAGCCATCGGAATATCAACATTGCTGGATTGGCTAAACATACATTTAATACAACTTTAAATATAATGAAAAAAGTACAGCATAGAGAGTAAAACCAGAGCAGCGATGACGGTGTGATAGCCGGCAAATTGTCACACGTAACCGGTGAAATACGGCCTCTTGTCAATTTACCTCAGTCAGGGTTTTATTCTAACTGTTCACGCAAACGCTTAAATAGCAGCAAATTGCACGGCCCCTAGCACCATGGTTTAAGCCGTATTAGATAAAAAAAAATGCAGTAATGTTAACTGCAATGTATTAGAGGTCACTGGTCTAGAATTACACAAAATGTCACATAGCATCCTTCTCGTCACATGTTGTACGTAACTTTTGTGTGGAACTGACTGTCTTTATCTCAGATCTGCGTCAGGGAGTGTCCCAGTTCGTATTACGTCTATGTGGAATCTCTGATCTCCAACAACAAGAGTGAGCTGATCTGCAAAGACAGTGTGGATGTTACAACAACAACGGTCAGTCAATAAAAAAACAATATCTAAAGCCGTAATTCATATTATAACAATAGTTAACACTATACACCAAATATTTTGTCTTGTATGTATGTCGTTGAGGAAAATAGGGAGTGCCCAGAGAAAGCCATGCACAGCGTTTTGCAAACGTTTGTGTTGTATGCATGACGTTGAAGAAAACGGGGAGTGCCCAGAGAAAACCATCCACAGGGTTTTGCTAATCCTAACAAACCTCCTGACTTAAAACCGCAGCGGATGAGACAAACGCTTGATTCATACCAGCGGCTTCATTTTTCTTTCGCTGGTTCCTTCGATTTAAGCATCGTCTTCGCTGTAGTTAAAAAGGTTTTACGATATTTTGAACGCCTGAAAATACATTAGTGATTATAAGGTTGTTCATCAGAGATGATTTCGTATAAAATAACTGTTTTCACGATGTTCCATAGGCAAATAAGAGAAATTCTTGTTCGCTTTAAGAAAACCTGAGATTTCTAAGAGCAGTATTTCTCAAAATGTAATTAATGAATATTGCAGAAGGACATCAACGCGTTGGTGCTTGATGAAGATTGTGCTGCTTACACTGTACCATCAAGCCCAGGTAAAATTCACTTACCCTAATTCCTCAACCATTTCGCAGACGAAAGATTAACTTTGAGTGCAATTTATGCACATTTTTAGTTTGGAGACAAAGTTACATTGGTTGGATTGTCCAGTTTCGGGGCTTCACCAAAAGTATAATTTTATCGTTCAACACGGAATAATGCCTTCAGAACAGGCTTGAATAAACACCATGGGAAAAGATGAATTAAAAAAAAACGAATTAAAAGGTATTCACATGTGTATGTTTGGCAAAAAATCGTTTGTCTCGAGGTTTTTGTCATTTAAAACGCTCCCAACGAAAGATGAAATGCATACATTTCTTCGCAGGCATGTTGAACTTGAGACAGTAATCATGACGACGGTGTGATGGTTGGCAAATGGTCACACGTCACGTGAAATACGGTCTCTTGTCAGTTAACCTCAGTTACGGGTTTTATTTTAACTGTCCATGTAAACGCTTATATGGTAGAATATTATACGGCGTTAAACAACAGTCAAGTATATAAAGATAGGACACATCAATGTTTTGTACAATGTTTGAATGTTTTCAAACATTCCAGTGCTTGGTCGGTGTGTACCGTCAATATTCTCCGACTTGGTGGATCTTGCTGCTACTCTATCCACCAACAACAAGACATTAGAGAACGCCGAGGGCACGCCCATCACAGGAGAACTCCTGCAGACCTCCAGCAAGTAAGAGATCGGGGTTCAATCCCAGGTTATGGTGTTTTGAATTTGTATTCCTTTGATTTCGAGGAATATTTGAGAATGGACGCTACATGGAAATTACGTTTAATATGTTATCCGTCCATAACAGCAAAGAAATTATCACTAACTTGAGCTGCCAAAGAGCGATGAGCACTATGCTATATTTAAATGTTCAGAGCTCTCGCCACGTGCAGATTTTCATCGTATCATGAATCAGCACTTTACACCTACGCTAACGAAATGAGTTTACAGGCAAGTTATTGTGTAGAGAAAATTATGACTGTCATAAAAGCAAGTGTAGTTTCTTATGATTTTGCGGCCCTCCATCAATGTTTCAGGCCTTTTGCGTTTTCCACAGGTTAGCGTAAATATTGCACGTAGACATGACTAGCATTTTTTTTTTCAGATGCGATATTCACTCGTGAAGAATACTTTTTGCAAACACATTTCAAACATTGACTTTGAACATAATTTATTCCTGTGATAATTTTTTATCTGTATACTTTTAAAGTTGTCTAAATTCTGTTTTCCTTCTTTAAGATTCTTGGCGTACTTTATGAGTGCTGCAGAGTTTGGTGAAAGGATTTTTAAAGACATTTTGGATTCCTGGTGGCTTATTCTAGTGTAAGTGTAATTTACTACTCTTGAGTAAACATAAATTCCTCTTGCTGCAGGCATTATTCAGTTAATTAGTTGTTATTTATTTACTTGATTTACGCCGTACTCAAGAATATGTCACTTAGACGACGACGGCCCGGTGGGAGGACACCGCGTTGAGCCCGGTGGGAGGAAACCGGGTTGAGCACGGTGGGAGGAAACCGGGTTGAACCCTGGATATACCCACGACCATCCACAGGCTGCCGGAAGACCACGTACTACCGGACAACTAATTGGTTGGGTTTTGCTTGTACAAATAAGTAATTAGTAAGAAAAAACGCTTAAGTGGCTGAAAGTACTGTTTGCGATTTCCAATTACATTTTTGTTTAAGTATAAGGCTTTTTTGAAGAATTCGAGTGGCGCGAAAAGTCTTTGGTGGGATGAGTTAGGTTCTTCTGAAAGAGAATTCTACCGCGGATGGCATGTTCTTGAATATGGCGCAATACATGGGTCTATATAATAATATGTTTAAGGCGTTCTTAACATGTTTTTTTTTCCTTCAAAATACAGATTCCTGACCTTGACGATGTTTTTGTCCTTCATCTGGATCGTTTTGCTGAGATGGATCGCCGGTATCATTGTCTGGGTCTCCATTTTCGCTGTCCTCGGGGGTCTTGGATTCTGTGAGACATTGTTCTTTCATTCTCTTCTGATCAGAAATGCGTTTACTCACATTTCATATATGTGTCTTATATTTACAACACTTGCAATGGAAACTGAACGCATACAGGTGAACAATTAATTGGACGTGGAAATGAAAACTTCTGGTTTAATTGTTCCCGTTGCTCCTGTCTTAGTACCCACAGATATTCTTAATTTACCTAAAACAAAAATGCAACAGCCAATATCATACATTTATTTGTATTTTGTTCTGTCACATGTCTTTCCAGATTACGCTTCTGGACATAATATACGTTAGCGAATTCTTGTTACATCAAAATCGATTTGTTTTTATAACCAATCCATGTACATGGTACGTCCAAATGTTTTGTCTTTCCACTATTACACATGGAACATGTGCAGATAATCCTGGTTTGTGTTCTGCTTTTGTTAGGTGTTTATTACACAGTCACGCAATATTTGACGTTACGTGATCACCCAGAATACAGCGGACTTCCGGTTGTGTTCACTATCAACTTGGCGTACTATATAAACTTAAAGGAAACATGGCTGGGGTTGGGTGAGTAGTCATCAAAGACTGATTGATTGACCCACTGGTTCATTGTATGGTTGATCTATTGATTTATGTACAGTTATCACATTTTATTTTGCTTGAACAAATCGCAATGTATATCAGACTGCCTCAGAATTGTTAGTTCTCAGGTTTAAAGAGAAGAAAACATAAAAATGATTCCAAAATCAGATAAGAGGGTATTTAAAAATATTTTTGTATCGTGGGTATTTGGACCACCTTTTTGGAAATCTTTTTGGAAAGATTCTTCTTTCTGGTCAGTTACATTCAAAAGGTATCCTTTCTTTGTCAACTAGCTTCAACAGCTACTCTCTATGAACAGGTACCTTCAAAATATTTTTGTATCGTTTGTATTTGGACCACTTTTTGGTATTGATCGTCGTTGCATAATGATGTCCTACATAAGGATGATATGCATGTCGAATAAATTTATTAGAATGTAAATTTGTTGTTTACATGCAAACATATACATTTAATCTGAATTATGATAATATTTATGGATATATTAAAAACATAAATATGATCAAAATAAAGGCTGAACACATTTGATATCTGAAAATACCAACTAGTGCTAATATAGTTATCAACCATGTGTTACATCCTCATTTTCAACAATATTATACAAAGACTATATATACCAAAGGTGGTCCCAAGTACACATCACACACAAATTATTTTCAAGCGTCTTTTTCTCTTTAAAGAAAAATTGGAAAAAAATATTGAAGACCACTCTTACCACTAACTTTCCTCACTTTTCCATCTCAACTATTTGCAGTTTTTGTGTTTTTTCTCCACCTTTAAAGAAATAGAAAAATAATGAATTCTTATGTTAGAAGCTGTGGGTTTACAGTATACTATTATAGGCTAGGCTAGCCCAAACTGTTCGTTTGGAATTTATTTTGTATTTTGTTGTGTTTTCTTTTTGCTTTCAAAAATAAACGCTTGAATTTCGTTGTCAAAAGTTTAACTTTCACACAGCCAACGCGTACCTTGCCTGAAGTTCGAGCAAGAAACATGGCGGACGTTAGTTTTGACATCTTTTAAACTCCGGTGGATTCAGTGTAAGAAGTTTGTCAAATTTCCTGCTGGGTGACTTACGACCACGAGACGGGAAGTTAGAAAGTCTTACAGGTATCTCGTTCGGTGCGTTGGTTTCCTCCACTCATAAATCGAACAGCCGTCATGTCGGCAAAGGTGAAATGCAAGTTAAGTTACATGTAATGTCTGCTACTTTCATCATTCAGTGTATAAAACCTAATTTCTTTCACCAGCCATTATCTCGTCAATCGTCCTCGTCATTCTCGTACTGATGCTTGTCTTTCTGTGTGGAAGGATTAGAATGGCGGTGGAGCTCATCAAAGAAGGGAGCAGGTACAGAAACGGAAACGGACTACAGCTGGAATAAATGTTTGATTTTCTTCACGTTGCTCTGTTCAGTTGCAAAGTGTAGTGTGTGTTCAAAAATCATGCTTCAGTTTCAAAAAATTGTGGGAACCTCATTCAATTTGAACTAATCAGTTTGATGTACGATAACATTTACAATAAAATCGTATTCCATGTAAGACTATATTTTGGGGGGATACATATTAGTTTTCTTGCCAGTTCGGAGTATGGTCTGTTTATTTTTACTCTTATCCCTTCTCTTTACAGAGCCATCGGTAAAATGATGTCCACGCTCTTCTTTCCACTATTTCCATTCATTCTTCAACTGGCAGTTATTGCTTACTGGGTCGTATCAGCTGTGTATCCTTTATTATAACCGTGCGTGAAACACCAATCAAATAAAAAAGTTAAATAAACAAATGAATTTATTATTACCGCATTATTTTCCAATTCGTTACAACAGTGAAAAAGTCTTGATTTTCATGTACCTGAAGAGACGGCTTCTGACCAGAGGCCGATTCCACAAAATCACTTCTCACTTAAGTTAAAATTTGAAATTCCATGTAGAAGTTTATTTTTTCGGCTTTGGAAATTAAGATTTTACTAACCTCATCAATATTATCTTAAAACAAATGTGTCAAAATTTTAGCTTTCATTTCCACAAAGGAAACGTTGTGAGGAAGTTTCCAGTTTCAGTTCATGGTCTGATTAATCTGGTTTCCAACATCAGTTGCCATCAGCAATTCTTCTTTCTGATCAGATGCCTTCAACAATTCTTTTTTCCGATCAGTTACCTTGAACAAATCCTCTTTCCGATCAGTTACCTTCAACCATTCTTCTTTCTGATCAGTTACCTTCAACAGCTATTCTTTCTTTATCATCTACGTTCAACAGTTAGTCTCTTTGAACATTTTTTCTTTTTGATCAGTTGATACTTTCAATCGTTCTTCTTTATCATCAGTTACCGTCAGAAATTCTTCTTTCTGATTAGTTGCCTTGAGCAATTTTTCTCCCTCACCACGCATATTCAAGATTTCGTCTTTCTCATCAACTATATTTCGACAAGAGGTTTCTTTCTGTACACCTTTACTCTACCCAGATACATTGCCTCGATGGGATCCCCACAATCTTATACCAATGGTACAAATACGACGGATGACGGAGGCCTCACTTATTATATCAAGAGGATCCCTTGTGAAGATACCGTAAGTACTTCAGGGAGCAATGGTCTAAACCTGTGTTTAAAGTTAAACTAGGCTTCAATATTTATATAACTCTTATCGTTACACTCAAAAAATTATTCTGTTAATTTTCACAGAAAGTCTGTTGCATAAGTGGTGCTGGAATGTATTCTGTTATTATAACATAATACCGTGTCATATTCAACATAATATTCTGTTAGTCTAAGAGAATCTCCATGCTGAATGAATAGAATATGTGTGTTATATTCAACAGAATAATTTGCTGCTTTAGCAGAATATACATTCCAGCAACACTCAAACAGACTTTCTGTTGAAATTTACAGATGTTTTTAAGCGTACACATACTCTACGACATTTTAAGCTAATGACGACGTTAAAAAAAACTAATAAAGAAAGAAAAGTAACAAAGAAGGTATTCGACAAATCTCGTTATTGCTCAAACTATCAGGCAAGATATGTCAATAACGCAATGGTTTTAAATCTTATATATATATACTAGGGAATATTATACCAGGGCAAAAAATGTACATTATAGCAAAGCCTACAGAAATTCTTTGCATGTGTGTGTATAGTGTAATTTCTGTCACCTTTAAGATGAAAAGAAAACTACTTTGATCATAATCTTAAAACACACACGCACGCACTCACGCAGACGGAGTATTACGTAATACTGTCGCTACGATTTGGCTGAAAAATTGTCGATGTTGCGTTGTAATTCATTCATTATTCGTACTACTTAATTTATTTGTGTTTTTGATTTGACAGGGAAATGCTCATGTATCCGACATCTGCAGCTTCGTGAAATATGGCGGAGACAAGTAAGTATTAGGGGGAGGAGTGCGTAGGTATGGGGGGAGGGAGGGAGTGGGCATGGGAGGGAGGGAGGACGTGGTTACGGGGGAGAACGTGGGTGGGGGAGGGAG
The DNA here is from genome assembly GCF_032854445.1 of Liolophura sinensis. Lineage (NCBI taxonomy): Eukaryota > Metazoa > Mollusca > Polyplacophora > Chitonida > Chitonidae > Liolophura > Liolophura sinensis. The sequence continues at coordinate 13,436,538 of NC_088307.1, forward strand.
GGCGTGGGTATGGGAGGTAGGGCATGGGTGTTGGAAGGAGGACGTGGGTGGGGAAGGAGGACGAGGGTATGGGATGGAGGACGTGGGTGGGGAAGGAGGATGTGGGTATGGGAGGGAGGATGTGGTTGGTGGCTGGTGGACGTGGTGGAGAATTCTTTTTCACATGTCTGCCCCACTAAGGAGGGGTGAGCTACACTGAGGATTGTTTTTACATGTGTTATGTGATTCAGCTAATCTGAGCAAAATATAATAACTTGGCCAGCAGGAGTCAGTTTTACAAAACAGTCGCAAATTGCATCAACTTTCACGACAGTATATAATGTAGTCATATCTGAATATGGGTTGCCATGTAAACACGTTCGGCGTAACGTTGCGACAGCTTTAAAAACCTTCGTAAAACAGGTTCCAGGAATGTCACACAAGCGCGGACTGAATGAAAAACACAAACTTTTCGATTTTTGTTGTTTTATCACATGGTTTAATCTTCCTCTCTCCGGCCGTACGTGGGGAGGTCTGCCAGCAGCCTGTGGGTGGTCGTAGGAATCCCCTGGGTTCTGCCCGGTTTCCGCCCACCTTAATGCTGGCCGCCGTCGTATAAGTGAAATAATGTTGAGTACGGCGTAAAACACCAACCAAATAAATAAATAACATGCTGTATATATTTTTATTGTGTGGGGGAGGGGCCAAGTATTATTTAGTCTCTTATATTTTCGTACTTTATTTTAAATTTGATTTCCACGTATGGCGCAGATATTTTGATAATTATATTCCATAGCCTCTTGCGTGTTGACGTTGTCATGATGATATTCACAGGAGACCGTTTCGGTGGCCTAGTGGTTAGAGCGTCCGCCTCGAAGGAAAACCCCGAGTCGGGTCATTACCAAAGACTTTATAATGGTACTTGCTGCTACCTCGCTTGGTGCTCAGCAGTGAGAGGTTAGAGCAAGGAAACCTGGCTCTTTTGGCCAGATGTCACTATAATGTGATAGAATTGCGGTGTCAAGTCTCGTGTCTTCGGTGTGGTACTTCAGTGGCTGACTCGACGTGGCAGAAAACACAGTATATGTACACATGCCTGATGACTGCTCGTCATTATAAAACTGAAAAATAGTTAAGTACGACATTAAACCCCAATCATGCATACATGCGTTCATATGATGGGGAGAGACATGCAGTGTTTTGATAACACACATAGAATAGGAAACGATTTGGGCCTGCTAAAACACTTAGGCCTATATAGAGTGATGAAAAATGCATGCCGCCATGATTGTATCCACAAAATTGAGAAATACGCTCTTGTGATTACAACCATTGAATGAGAAAAATTTTTATATCATGGTAAAATGTAAAAACAAAAATGCTATGATGACACTTACAGAATGGTGTCATTATAATACTCACATAATCGAAAATGCAGCAATAAATGACGCTGATGAAAACCTCTAAAATTCGGTAATATTTGTTGGTGTTGTTTGTACAGGTACACGGTTTACCTGGAGATCTACATGCTGTTCATGTTCTTCTGGTGCCTGAATTTCGTCATCGCGCTTGGTCAGATGACATTGGCTGGAGCCTTCGCCTCCTATTACTGGGCCTGGGAAAAACCCCGAGACATCCCAACATTCCCTCTCATGTCGGCACTGTGGCGGTGTTTCCGGTTTCACTTTGGTTCCCTGGCGTTTGGATCCCTGTTGGTGGCCATTGTTCAACTGGTCCGAGTATTCTTGGAGTATTTAGACTCAAAGCTGAAAGGAAGTGAAAACGGAGCTGCCAAATTTGTTGCCAAGTACTTTACCATCTTCCTTTTTCCTTTTTTTTTTCATCTTAATGCTATCTCTGAGATATCTCTGGTTCGAACGCGGAATGATCTCACTCATATTTTAGCACAACAACCTGTCCTAAATGCGGAAAGTGTGATCCGAAATAATGATAAACCGCTTTCTTCACAACATCCATCAATATAGTGTATTTATTTATTTAATTGGTGTTTTACGCCGTACTCAAGAATTTTTCACTTATACCCCGGTGGCCAGCACTATGATGGGAGGATCCAACAATATAGGGTTGGAACTATGTTACAGTATGGTTGACTTAGAAGTAACCATGACAGGTACCAAAGTGTTGACAGTGTTGCAACAGTAAAACAAAAAATAGAAATGCACATTTTGATTCCAGCTTTATTTTACCATAACATTTATCATTAATTATTTATCTATATCCTTTCATTTCTTCCGTCATCTTTACTTACACGAAGTCTAACGACGGATGTTTCTTTCGGCTTCAGGTGTTTAAAATGCTGTTTCTGGTGCCTGGAGAAACTGATCAAATTCATCAACAAAAATGCCTACATTCTCATAGCAGTATATGGAAAGAATTTCTGCACATCTGCAAAGAACGCATTTTTGCTGATTATGAGAAATATAGTGCGGTAAGTTTGAATCAGCTATATTATGTAACTAATGATATGAAAGTGCCATACTTTTGTAACAGGTTTATAGGATCGACCTGAAATGATGATGCAGGTTGCTTGTAACTGCTGTTGTGTGCCCGTTCAACGGTGTGAATTTCATGTAAGGCGAAACCAAACCTTAGATTGAGATTTGCATGTAGTCAGATAGACTCATGTTCAAGTGTCTAGCCTATGATTTCTGAACAAAAATTCCCTCTTTTCTATGGAAGCCGGATAAGGACATCTCGTCCCGCGCCTCGAGGATCGAGACCCGTGGGGCGCGATATGAGGAAACGAGAACTGCGGTACGTTTGTCCTTATCCGGTTTCCATAGAGAAGCGGGAATTTTGATGTTACCTATTTGTTCATCCATCTCAAGAACATCCATCATGTCAATCAACTACAATGTTATTATTAAACCTATGTATGGAGTTACTTAATGTTACATCGCTCGTGCATACGTTTGTCGAGTCATTGATTTTGTCATTCGATTATGAGGGACTTCCGTGGCGGAGAGGTTAACGGGCCAGCGCCGCGCAGTAACTCTGGAGCCTCTTATCATTACGGTTGCTGTGAGTTCGTTTCCTGCTCATGCTTTCTTGCTCTCTGTCCGTACGTGGGAATGTTTTCCAGCATCCTCGCGATGGTCATGGGTTTCATCAGGCCTTGAGTATAATTATATTTGTCAAGCGTTATATGACAGATCTGAACAGATGTTGCACCAGCAATTGTCTCATTAATATAAGCTTGTTAATTTTGAAGACTATTGTATGTACTGACCTCAGTTTTAGGAAGCGTTGACGTTGTGATTAGTGGTTTGGTCCAATTTTCAAATATAGTACGCTTTTATCACGGCAACTATGGCGTTCGTGAAGAAACCCCAAGAAAGCCAGCGCAGTTTTCAAAAACTTGATAGACTGCCTGACTTCAAACTGTCGAATTTAACCACAGTATTCCCTAATCATACAGCCTTACAGTAAACAGAGTTAAAGTGTTTATCTCTCGTGTTTTGTTTTTCAGCACGGTTGTCTTGGACAGAGTTGCAGATTTTGTTCTGTTCCTTAGCAAAATATTTGTTACAGCGGCCGCTTGTGAGTAACATTTGTACTACAGGGAGTTTACAAAAAAGGCGAATTCAGTAAATAAATAAAGAATGAAATAAAGCTACAATATTTGACAGTTAATTAAGAAAGGCTTCATTCTAATTGCGTGTCCAAGTAATTTAGGAACTTTCAGACGCCTGAATATATGCCTTGTAAGATGAAACTGGACGTTGTCGGGGGGGGGGGGGGGTATTATCAGAGTGTTATATTACATGTTTTTCTCAGCAGTTATTGTTTATTATTTTCTCTTTACCTTCCAGTTGTCGGCGCATTTTTCTGGTTCCAAGGTCGCGTGCCGTTTTTCCGGGAATACGTCCCCAATCTGAATTACTACTGGACGCCCATTGTTGTAAGAGACCAATGAAAAAGCAGTGAAAAAGTTTTTATCATTTTGACTCTGTCTAAGTAATATGCAGCTCCGTTATTTTTGATTTTCTGCAGACAGAATCATGACGTCATTCCAGGACACTATGCTATACTTGGCGAGAAAATGCAAATTACCCTAGCTCTTAAAATTTGAATAATACACATGTCTATGAATTTAAATTTATGATGTTAAATCCAGCATTTTGATTAAATATTTAATACTGAACGGAATGTTAAGAAAATGTTGCATTCTAACTATATTTTAATGGTAAATCATTACTGTTAGGTTTTTGGTTCCCCATCTTCCGCATGATGCGTGCCAAAACAAAAAGTTTGTAATATAACAGTATGGTAAAACTTGTATGTTACAAACTGTTAACCACATTTTAATATTAGCGTTTTAAGAATGTGCATCTCTGCAACTATAAGCTTACTTTATGTCCTATCTTGGTTTCATTGAAACACGTTCAACACAACGTCTCAATCTGTAGGATAGAAATATGGTTATTGTTGTATGTAGCACCCCCTCCATGGAGACGTGAAACATTGCCCCTATGAACTCAACAAGGCTGTCGTATGACCGAAAAATGCTACTAACATTTCTTTAAATAACGGTTAATAATTACAATCAGTCTTGATGTCTCAAAAGCGGTTAGTCACTATTTCCCATCAGTTCGTTAATTAATTATTCGTTGGAAACTCATTGAGCGATTGTGTGTTCTTGCAGTTGGTCGGGATCGGTGCCTTTATGATTGCCACGTGCTTCTTCAGTGTCTACGACATGGCAGTGGACACCCTTTTCCTCTGTTTTCGTAAGATATAGGGTTTTTCTTGTAATTCAGACTCTTCAGTTCAGTTTTATTCAACACATGTTAATCAAGGTTTTGTATATTTGACTTAAGCTCTAAGTACAGAATTAAGTTGTGTATAGGTGTTGTACTTAGGATTTAAGTTCAGTATTCATCCAGTATTTTGTTTGGTTTTGTGTTTACAGGATATATAAACAATCCGGTATTCAACACAATAAGTCTTGTATTGAAGATCTACACAAAATCCAGATTTTAACACAACTGTCTAACGGTTTATGACTTGAGCAAAATCCAGCGTTCATCACATCTGTCCAAAATTTGTATTTAAGACTTAGGTAATATTCAGTTTTCTATATACAGATATCAGGGGATTTGTAATTGACTTAAAGGCCAAGAAATCACAAGAATGAAGTATAAGTCAGCTGAAAGACCATTAAAAACTGTATTTATTTATTTAGCTGGATTTATTTTTTCATTCCAGTAAACAGGTTGTAAAACATCAAACTCTACAGTGGTTTGTAGTGAACCAGATGGTATCAATGACGCTACATCCATATTTTTTGTTGAAATAGCTTGTTTCAATGTCCATTCGCCGAGTGTATTCCTAAATTTATATGTATATGTATGTTTATGAACTGTAGCTGCAGGCTACGTGTGCTAAGCGACAAAAGCCTGGTGTAACGTTGCTGGTCACAATATTGCCAGAAAAGGCAAACTTTCAAATGCAGTTTACAAGGTTGGACAAATAGAGGAACAAATCAAACCATTTTCATGGACAGTGTTTAATGGTCTTTAATCTCACTTTAGTTCTTTCTTGCCTTAAAGGGAAATCCATCATTCAACACCGATTTCCACAATTTTTTAATTTCTTCAGTCCAAACATAAGAGAAACAGGTCAAATCAAAATTCAGTCGATTTACAATTATGTTTTAGCCCAAGCCAGTTAAGCGAAAACAGTTTGCTCCTAATTTGCGTTTGTTGTTCATTTTTTAACAACAACTTTGAACAGGTGGTGCTTTCCAATAGCACTTTGATACAGAAATTAATTTTCTTCTCATAGAAAAGGGCGAATGAACAGGATTTTACGTCCGAGAGCGCTTTACCCCGCTTTTTTCTTCGAACACATGAACATATTCCAGCAACCTGTGGATGCTCGTGGGTTTCCCCGGGCTATGTCCGGTTTCCTTTCTCCATGATGCTGGCCGCCGTCTTAAAGTGAAATATTCTTGAGTGTGGCGTAACACATCAATCAAATAAATAAATAAATATATGCTCGAAGAAGAAGAAACACAACAAAAATCAAAGAGCTATAAAGTGATTGAAAAAAAAAAACACCAGTAATCAAAGAGTCATGCATTGGTGAAATTATTAACAAACCTACAATTATGTTTTGCTTTCACAGTGGAAGACTTAGAGAGGCACGATGGGTCAGAAGAGAAGCCTTACTACATGAGCAAAGGTTTGATGAATTTGTTAGGGAAGGAAAACAGTGGCCGAGCAGCTGCCGAGAGATGATTAAACGATAATCAATCAATCAATCAGTAATCAAGTGGGTTACACCTACAAGGAAATCTACCAGTCAGTGAATGCTAACACCGATGAGAAAAGGGGCTGATATTTTGCATGATAAAATACCACAACAAAGAGAGTAAAATCCGAGCCGCCAGGACAGTTTGATTTTTGTAAAATGGTCACACGTATACACAGCAAATATCAACGACACATGACATGTATTTATAAAAACACACGCATTACTGTGCAAACGTCTTGCTGTTTTAATGTGAACGCAGATGTCTTAGCCATAAACATGTTACGTGTTTCTTAATTGTTAAGCCGCAGGAAAGATTGTTGAGAACCTATTGATTGAACGGTCATATCAACTAGGGGCAATTGGGAAAAAGCGTAACTTCATGTAAAAGCCACATCAAAGAGGCTACAGGGTGAAGAAACACACTGTCATATCCAAACAAGTCCAATGCCCCATTAAAAACACATGCATGTCACTTAAAGAACTACAAATCCAGGTGATAGAAGATATGTATAATCAACGCATGTATTATACTTGTTGAATAGTCATAAAAGTCAGAAGAGATTTTACTCATTGAAGAAACGCAACAATAACCAAAGAGGTGTTTCGTTAAACAGCCACACAAATAATCAGTAAAGGTGTTACCCATTGAAGAAACACACCAATAACCTAAGAGCTGTATATACTTCTATGAAAATTACTCAGTGAAAAAACAAACCGATGACCAAAGGGTAATATACTTCATTGAAGAAAAAAGCAAATAACCAAAGAGTTATTTTACTGAAAGCCACACATTTCAGAAAAGCTTTATTGAAGAAAATGAAAACTTGAATTCTCAACCAAAGAGCCATTCAGCATCCGCATAAGTAAATAGCAGTTCAGTGAAGAAATTATCAAGTATCAATTTGTTGGCTAGCACTCTTGTGCAGCGTAGTGACCTCGAAGCCTCTCACTAATGCGGTCACTGTGGGTTCAAGTCCGGCTCATGCTGGCTTCCTCTCAGGCTGTACGTGGGAAGGTTTTCCTGCCACCTGCCGATGGTTGTGGATTTCCCTCGGGCTCTGCCCGGTTTTCTCCCACCATAATGCTGGCGACCGTCGTGTAAGTGAAATATTCTTAAGTACGGGGTAAAACACCAATCAAATAAATAAACACATAATCAAGTATCAGTTAATAAATGAAAACTCTCGACAGCTATTATACCTGTTATATAATTAGCGTAGAAAAATACCTTTGATCTCAAATTTGCATTTGATGTTTTTGTCGATTTCTGTATAGGCCTATGTCGTTTTGACACATTCAGGCGAATAGGTTGTCGCTAGAGGCAAAAGTACTCCTCATTCATGTTACACGTTTGGCAGTACTTGTGAAACTGCAACGATAAATCGCAGTTTAGTGCAATTCAGAATGTATATTGTATATCTATACAGACGTACCAAACACAGAAACTTTATATTCCGATATATACATGTCTTGTATTATGCAAAACATTACAGCTGTCTGACCTGGCATGCTTTACGCTGCTATGTACCATCGATGTCGTTTTTGCTCTGAGTATTTCCTTCATCTAAGAAAGCTTACTGTGATGGTCGTCATGCTGAATATGTTTGTTTTGTTTTTATATACACAGCACGTGTATATAAGCAAATAAACGTATTTCCCCGTATTTGTCACTGTGCGATATGGCAATAAACCACTGCTGATATTGTATAAAGAAATCTGATACACACTTTGTGATATATACTGCTGTTGATTATTAAATATATCCCCTCGTGCGTGGGGGATATTCATGATGCAAAGAATCGATGGGTTATCTTTGTGATATTTGTCATAACAGCATTTTGCTGAAACTCCGTCGATATACTCTGGATATACCGGTAAATATGCTAAAAGCATGCTAAACACACACTCCTGTAGGGAAGAGTATATTGTTGAATATACTGTTTAAATGCCTATTTATATTACTTTTAAGTTTATGCATATGAACCTTTGAGAATTGTAACAAGGACGCAAAGCGATGCCTTTGATTGCACTCATTTTAGGTTTATACGCAGTTATATATTAAAAACTAAAAAAGTCAGAACATGTTTTATGAAAAGGCTTTTATTTTAACGCATGTCGATATATGTATTTTACCGTGTCTTGTGTAATGACGGCACATCTGCTGAAACAATGTTTCCAGTTGTGTCCATCTTGTATACCATCATAATTTTTTTAAAAATTGATTTATAAGGTAGTGTCTTATGTTTAGAATTTACTGTTTCCTCCGGTCTCTGTCCGGTCTCTTGCCACCATAATGTTTACAGCCGTTGTATAAGTGAAATATTCTTGAATAGGGCGTAAAACGCCCATCAAATAAATAAATAAATAAATATGTGTCCTTGCCTGTACATTAATTTGTTAATATTACGTGTATTATTGTTATTTTTCTTCAGGATGTTGTTTTAATCTGTGTTTGAGCTGTGTTTTGTCAAGTTAATGTGGATCAATAAATAGTATACGGTAGTGCTAATGTAAACTGCTGTTTGTCGAAATTTATATACCTCTACATGTCCATAACCCTATCACTGCATTGATGGGGAAGAGGCTATATACGTGTGGAACTGAAAAAACTGAGTTTGGACCTGTGCTCTCCAACACTATAGTACATATCTGTGCAGATATGAGAAAATATCTGCCAAAGACCAAAGACAAAGGTCGCATCAGTTAGGTTTTGTTTTTTTTTTTTGGGGGGGGGGGGGGTTGGGTTTTGTTGTTTGCTGTTTCTTTTAACGAATTTGAACAAATTATGACAGCCCATGTTTGCAAGTGACTTTGATATGATCTTAAACTTCCCCAATATAACAATAATACTTTTTTTGATGAATTAAAAAAAACTGTCCTTCTGAGACTTATACGTTTATTTCTTTTGCCCTTTAACTCGGGTACGTTCACGTTACTGCAAAATACCAAGCCCGCTCTTCCTGCATGGACTCTTCTCCAACCGTCCGTAGGATGATCTGATAACCAGCGGATGGTCGTGGGTATATACAGGGCTCTGCCGGGGTCTCTACCCACCATGACGCTGGCCGTATATAAGTGAAATATTCTTGAGTACGGCGTGAAACAACTATCAAACAAATAAATACTGCAAAAACATGTAGAGCTTTTGGGTTTTTGCAATTGGAAAGCATTATGCGGCTGCAAAGATATTGGCCTGTATACCCTTAAATTCCGCCCTTAGCTTCATTAACATATGTATAAAGGCACGCACAATACTGATTGCCCTTACATAAGTGCAGTGACTGTTAATATTGTGCAAAAACACATAAATACAGAACAATCATGCAAAAGGCAAGCTTAAACACAGGAAAACAGAGCAATCGTGCAAAAAGCTCGCTTAAACACATAAATACGGACCGACCGCCCAAAAGCCCGTTTAAACACATAAATACGGACCGACCGCCCAAAAGCCCGTTTAAACACATAAATACAGACCGACCGCCCAAAAGCCCGTTTAAACACATAAATAAATAACGATCGTGCAAACACATGCAAAAAATTAATCTGTTATTATTATGTTAGAATGTATTCTGTTGTTATAATACAATATTCTGTTGTTATAATACAATATTCTGTTGTTATAATACAATATTCTGTCATATTCAATATAACATTCTGTTAGTTTATTGGGATCTTTATGTTGAATCAACAGAATATGTGTGTTATATTTAGCAAAGTAATCTGTCATAGCAGAATACATTCTAGCATCACTCAGACCACAAACTCTATGTTAAAAATAACAGATAACAGTTCCTGAATGACCTTCCCACGTACGGCTGGAGAGAAAGCCAGCAATAGATGGACTTGAACTCACAACAACCGCATATATACATATACTTGTTACATTTACCATAAATGAAAAAATATAGAACTGTACATGCATGTCGCTACAATCGAAATAGAGAAATTTTGATAACCGAAATAGGGGTCTCCATACAATCGCATGTAAAGATGTCGCTTTGGCATCTGAAATGGCATGTAATTATATAATCGTTGTACAGAAAGTTAAGGTATACGCACGTCTTACCGATCACGTGACGCTCTTTAACTAAAATGCGTCAAACAACAGGCTCGGTATTATTTATTTATTTATTCCTTTGTTTGACCGGTGTTTTGTTCGTTATACTCAAGAATAGTTCAATTAGTTATTTTTTTATATGTGAGTGTTCACATATAAAAGTTATATATTGTGCTGTTTGTTTATTTGTTTAACATCGCTTTCAACATTTTTTCGACAATTATCATCACATATGTACATGTATCTATACTTCAAGTTATCCAGCGTGAATGTCATGCAGCATTCTGGTGTTACTGTAATTCTTCAACCTTTTGGTATGTTTGCAAGGTGTTTATTCATGCATGCTCTGAAGGCATTATTCTGTGTGAACTGATGAAATTATATACTTTTTGTGAAGCCCTGAAACGAGCTAATCCAACCAAACAAAATCCTTCAAGAGCATTGCCTATATTTAGATTTACAATTCACCATTGTACCTTAATTATATGAACGGAATATACGCCGCTTACGCCCGTACATGATAACCGTCATGTTTAGGCCTATACGTCGGAGGAAACGTGAACTAGTGCCGGCAGATACACATCTGTCTTCCTCTGGTAGGCACTGGCAAGTAAATAAAACTTCCTGAATTAGATCTGTTTTCGAACCTCCGCCGTTAGGGCCCGATGGACTGCACGGAGCAATGCTAACCCCTCAATAGTTTATTGAACTAACGGACGCTTTCTCTCAGCATGTTCAACACCTACCACATTCATAATGTACCCCAAATACCTTCCCGTCCCAAAATCAAATATAAGACTTCATGCTATTTTTTTTATGAATTTATGTGTAAAAAAATAGTATTTCTTGATTTTAAGACCAATGCCCATAACCCGTTATACATTTATATTCACTTACAATTAATACTTACATAAGCCACATAAGCGCGTTGCATGTCATTTGAACTTGTGTGCAAGCAAGCAACTTAATTTCAAGTCTACTGATATTTAAAATATATTTAAAATTTTACTTATAGACATTTGCCTTCGCCTTTACTGTGTTTTAATTTCTCTCCAGCAAGAAATGAGTTGCAATTTCACCGGAATGATTTATTTTTTTATTTATTTATTTGATTGGTGTTTTAACGCCGTGCTCAAGAATATTTCACTTATACGACGGCGGCCAGCATTATGCTGGGAGGAAACCGGGCACAGCCCCGGGGAAACCCACGACCATCCACAGATTGCTGGAAGACCTTCCCACGTACAGCACCCGGAAATGAGAAATTCTAAGAAGCCGTATATACATGCATGCATACATACCAATTATCAAATATAGATCGATCGATCGACAACAACTAATACTTAGCCGACAAATAAAAGTGAAATATTAACAACTGGAACTGTGAAATGAATACCGTAACTCTAAAATCGTCTGAATATTCACAAAAGTGGCATGATGGGGAATTGAAACGCAGGCTTACGTTATATGGCCCTTTTTATAACAAATAACGTGATGGAAATGGGACCAAAGGCCGCAGTGACGTACCGGCAACCACATAATAACACCAGAAACTGTATGTATGGATTGAATAACATTCCTCCAATCTAAGTTTAATTTCATTCGTTTAATATGCATATTTTCTCGTGTATACAGAAAGTGGAGAGAAGAATATGTTGGCGAGTTTTGCAACGCGCGAAGTGAATAAAAGAAAAGAAAAACTTCCTGGTTCCCGAGCCTTACATACTAAGCGGGCAGGCCCGAGAATCAGCATGGAAGAAAAGTCTAGTGTCATTCGAGATCACGCGCCTTTCTACGTGATCCTACGGTACCGAGACGTTCTAATCTCAACGGAGGCAGTAGGTACATGTCTATTTAAGAATGCATCTCTATCTCCCACGCAGAGAGGGCTAAGGAGGGGAGGTAACTCTACATAACCATTGTGACCACCTGTCACATTTATTTATTTATTTATTTATTTATTGAATCCGTCAAGGAATTGATTTGTTTGTGCTGGCGATTATTTGTCTTACCGTCTGTCTGTCTGTGTGTTCGTCTTTCTGTTCTTCAGCAACATTATGGAAAAAGTTATGGATGGACTTGAATGAAATTTTGTGCACATATTTGCCTTACGCTTAAGGCCATTCTATTATATTTTGGCGATACTCTAGATAGAGAACAAGATATGGAAATTAATTTTTTAAACAATCTTTTACTTTTTTGTGACATTTAAATATAGTCGAATTTCAGCCATATATTTATCCACATTATATTCACTTATTTATATTTAGTGATAAAGTTTGTATTACGATCTAACTACAAAATGGGTAAAATGGGTGCCACATGAAGACACCAGTTAAATTAAGTCATATAACCAGCGAGCATTTCTGATTGCTCAGTTGGTAGAGCGCCCGCTTCGGGAGCGGTAGATCCAGGGTCAATCCTGGGTCGAGTCACACCTAAGATCTTATAAGAAGACGTTGTAACTTGCTCGCTTGGCTTTCAGCATGAAGGGGATAGTGCAACGACTGGTTGACCCATATCAGTAAAATGCCTCAGGCGGGACAGCTTACGTGCCTTCGGTAAGGCGTCTCAGTGAAGCAGCACTATATAAAAGAGCGGTGGGAATCCACCCTGCAACAAGGAGGCACATTACATTCACTCTAAGGATTCCTTCGTCGTCAAATGACTGAAAAATTGTTACGTACGACGTTAAACCCCAAACACTCACTCGCTCAATCACTCACTCACACACACTCAGTGAGTATTTCAACTGATGCATGTACATATATGTCCAACAGTTTATGCAATGGCTTTTTCCTGGACATAAACTGAGTTACATACAACCAATTTTATGTACTATTGAAACATTCACTATATCCAGAGTAGACAAAGAGAATGCAACCGATATAGCGAATCTTTACCACTGATGGATAAAGCAGACATGCAGAGTTTTGTCCCTTTGACTGTAGTCCGGAAATAGTACATCTAGCTGTGGCAAAGCCTCGCGCTCTCGAAGCGCTTTCCCCACGGATCAGACAAACGTAGATTCAAACAACAGCAGATGGTTACAGCGGCTCAAACTTTGGTTCTGTGTTACAATCAAATGTAGCTTAAAACACCCATCATAGTATTAACATAGGAAAGATCATGTAATATCTTTCTCTGCTTTAGTCCAAAACTTTGTTTAAAAAATAAATTCCTCACCGCCCGTACCTGGGAAGATCTTTTGTCACGACCCGAACTGTCTGTATTATAAAGAGATGGCTTGTTCGAAATACACGACAGCTTAGCCCACAAAAAAGTAACCAAAACCAGCAGATTTTATTTTACAACAATTTATTAGGTTTAACAAGAACAGATAACAAGACTTATACAAATACTAAAGTACTTAAGTTTAACAACAAAGGATAGCAGTATCTATACAAATACTAAAGTACTTACATGTACAACGGTGTCAAGTCCAAATGGACGCATATATTCCACAATGATTAAAAATTGTACAGAGGCAATATTCATAAGAGGGAAAATCCACAATATAACTGAGTGTATGACGAAATATACACAAAATTCCACAGACAGGGTCCGTGTACTAATAAGCACTGTGTACACAAGAGAACAAATTAAATAAACAAATTCAGACTGAACAAGTGCTCGGTGGAGATATGATGTAACAAAGCCAGAGGCTATAAAGACACCAAAATTCAGCACAAAAGGCCTACTAAAGTAACACACAGCGAAAGCATCCAAAACTCTCAATAATTCTCCTTTCTCCTCTTTTGACCTGCTTTCATAGGTCTTACATAGACTGGTGGAATTTTCTAGAATAAGAAAATTCCTGAACACTTGTTGCAAACAAACAGGCCCCGAACTGAGCGTATTCTGGAACATTCTAAGGCAGAGGCAGACAGCAGGCGCTGAACTCAGCATGTGTGGCAAGCTAAATTTAGAAGTTGACGGCAGTTGTTCACATAACACTATCAGTAACCTGCGAACGGTCGTGAGTTTCCTCCAGGCTATGCCCAGTTTTTCCGCCATAATACTGACCGCCGTCGTGAGTGAGTGAGTGCTTGGGGTTTAACGTCGTACTCGACAATTTTTCAGTCATATGACGACGAAGGAATCATTAGGGTGCATGTACGTGTAATGTACCGCTCTTTTATTTAGTGCTGCATCACTGAGACGACTTACCGAAGGCAAGTAAGCCGCCCCGCCCGAGCCATTATACTGATACGGGTCAACCAGTCGTTGCACTACCCCCTTCATGCTGAACGCTAAGAGAGGAAGTTACAACTTCCTCTTTTAAAGTCTTAGGTGTGACTCGATCAAGGATTGATCCTGGATCTACCGGTCCCGCTCTACCAACTGTGCTATCCGGGCCGGTGACCGCCGTCGTGTAAGTGAAGTATTCTTGAGTATGGTGGAAAACGCCAAATAAATAAAATGAACTTACAGTTAGTTTAACCTGCATGCCATGTACATATTATATAAATAAGTTGAATTTCTAAGTAAGTGAAATTTTAATTATCATTATAGATTATCGCAAATGGGCTAGGCTTCTACACTTCTGCTGGTCACGATATAAATAGTATGAAATATTGCCGATGTGGCGTGAAGCCATAATCATTCATGCATGCATTCATTCATTCCACACCGTTGCACATCATAAACCCTGAGTTCAGTCCCAGTCTCGGGCTGAGAATTCTCAAAATTCCCCTGCTCCCATTGTTCTTTAGCTTTGATGGCAACTAGTGGTCAACCGCGTTCCCCTGTGTGGTTTTTCATGAAATTCTCTGGAGTTCGCTTTAACTGGCAAGCACTGCATACATTTTTTTATTTTATTTTTTTTATTTGATTAGTGTTTTACGCCGTAGTCAAGAATATTTCACTTATACGACGGCCGCCAGCATTATGATGGGTGGAAATCGGACAGAGCCCGGAGGAAACCCACGACCATCTGCAGGTTGCCAGCAGACCTTCCCACGTACGACCGGAGAGGAGAGCCAGCATGCGCTGGACTTGAACTCACTGCGACTCTTGGCAAGTTAGTGGAGAGCTGTTTCAAGTGCAACGTACAGATATGCAAACGAGAGTGCAAGTGCTCAAAATGATTTTGAGTAGTAGTCATAAAGCAACATTCTGTGGTACATAATGAATCTGTGGAAGCCATCGAACATGTATCGCGCAAGTACACGGGAATATGCTATGTAATCAGTATATATAACCATAACAGCAGATTTCAGTTCGTTTCGTTTATTATCCTGGTTTGAACGCACTGAGTAAGCATAGCACTACAAATTACTACAAATTAAACGAATTGTTAAATATGACCTTAAACCCCAAGCACGCATACATACAAATTAAACGAATTGTTTAGTATGACGTTAAACCAAAGCATACATACATACAAATTAAACGAACATGTCACATTATACAACATATTAAGTGCTGTAAAATACATGTACATGTTTATGCTTTTCACCATGTTAAAAAGTGTAATGAAGTTTTATAAGTTCATCTTAAATTACAAGATTTGTTTAAACATTTAAAATGCACAGCACACCATGACCTAATATACCGTTAGATTACAATATAAACTAAGCTTTTTCTATACTAACGCATATCTATTTAAACGTGCTAACATACCGCGTTCCCGCTTTGCAAGAACCGCCAAAATGTGGCATTTAACATTATTAAAGTTATATATAACAACTCAAATTAACAGCGTACCACTGAATTCCTTTCTTCTTCCGAGATCGAAAAAGCAATCATAGTTCTTAGAATGTTCCTGGCGCAGGATTTATAGAAATTCGTAATTTCATGGAACAGTTTTCGACTCAAGTTACTGCGACACAAATGTTTTCATTCTTGACGCCATCTTCGAGAATCAATCTCAATGTGCACAGAGTGTAACTGTCCTGTATTACCTTCAATAATTCAATTTACTCGTTACCACATGAGCTTTTACAGGTTGTACCGCAGTGATGCCTCAAGTGGCAGTACTTACAGTACTTGCTGAGACTGAACCAGCAGACGATGCTGTTACAATTCCAAGCATGCTTGCATGCCCAACAATAGTTACATAGATCGTCCCGACCGTCCACTACATCTAGACCAATGAGCATGGCCGTAACAAAGAGATAAAGAACGGTCACCTTGGCTACCATTGTGGTTCCTTTGCGTGCTTTGCTGGTTGCTGGTTGGATGCTGAGCCAGGTCCGAGAGGATTTGTTATTACTGCGCTGAGCTCTCCGAAGTAGCTTTTTGTTTCTGAACAGTTTTCAGGCAAGGCGATTCAGTTGTTTAATATGGCTCAACACTTTCTGTTCGCTTGGAATCCCAAATGAAATAGTTCATGCACAACAGGTTCTGTTTTAACAGGGGTGCATAACTTTCAAGCGAGAATCTCAAAGAAACACCGGTCGCTTCGTGTCTGATCTCCTGCAGAGTAACGATGTGAGTGGTACAGCATCGGAATCCTCTCAGTTTTTATTCGCCAGGGACTGAGAACTCTCACGCAAACCGCCAATCAACACCCACAGCGTGTAGAGGTTTTTCCCCCTCAATTCTTGTTAAATCGTCAGACGATTTTCAAAGAACACAAACCGGAACCAACATGACATAACTTTCCTATCTGATGGTGACACATATGCAGACATCATTCTGAATGCTAGAGTGGCTGGAAGTGCGTTGGTGAGACCGGTTAAAATATCGTTGTCACTATCCGAGCAAATATAATTTATGGTTGAAAAGAAGAAGAAAATCATCAATTTAAGAAAAACATATATAATAGGGGCTTATATGATACCATTAATATATTCGTTTAATTTCTCATGCTTTCTCAACATACTTTAATTTCATGTTTACACCAAGCCTCGTCACTTCAGCAACATCATGATTTCATGTTCACACCAAACCTCGTTAGTTCTAACATACCATATTTTCATATTTATATGAAAAACGTCGTCAGTTATCACATACTATAGTTTCATGTTCTCACCAAACCTTGTCAGTTGATCAATGCCACAGTTTCATGTTCACACGAAACCTTGTCTGTTATCGCATACCATAATTTCATGTTCACACCAAACCTTGTCAGTTGAACAATACCATAGCATCATGTTCACACGACACCTTGTCTTTTATCGCATGCAGTAATTTCATGTTTAGGCCTACACCCAACCTCCTCAGTTGAACAATACCACAGTGTCATGTTCATACCAAACTTCGTCAGTTATCACATTTCATAATTTCGTGTTCACACCAAACCTCGTCAGTTGAACAATACCACAGTTTCATGTTCACAGCTTGCCTGTTATCAGATTTCATAATTTCGTGTTCACACCAAACCTTGTTAGTTGAACAATACCATAATTTCATGTTCACACCAAACCTCGTCAGCTGAACAATACCACAGTTTCATGTTCACAGCTTGCCTGTTATCAGATTTCATAATTTCGTGTTCACACCAAACCTTGTTAGTTGAACAATACCATAATTTCATGTTCACACCAAACCTCGTCAGTTGAACAATACCACAGTTTCATGTTCACATCTTGCCTGTTATCATATGCAATAATTTCTTGTTCACACAAAACCTCGTGAGTTAAACAATACCATAATTCCATTTTCACACCAAACCTAGTCAATTCTAACATGCAATAATTTCATGTTCTCACCAAACTTCGTCATTTCTAATATTTCATAATTTCATGTCCACCCCATTCTTCGTCAGCTAAACAATTCCAGAATTTCATGTTCACCCCATTCTTCGTCAGCTAAACAATTCCAGAATTTAATGTTTACACCATTCTTCGTCAGCTAAACAATTCCAGAATTCAATGTTTATACAAAACCTCTTGAGTTCTAACATATCATAATTTCATGTCCACCCCATTCTTCCTCAGCTAAACAATTCCAGAATTTCATGTTCACACCATTCTTCGTAAGCTAAACAATTCCAGAATTTAATGTTTACACCATTCTTCGTCAGTTAAACAATTCCAGAATTTAATGTTTACACCAAACCTCGTGAGTTCTAACATATCATAATTTCATGTTCACCCCATTCTTCGTCGGTTAAACACCGCCAGAATTTCATGTTCAACCCATTCTTCGCCAGGTGAACAGTACCAGAATTTCATGTTCACCCCATTGGTCGTCAGTTAAACAATTCCAGAATTCCATGTTCACCCCATTCTTTGTCAGTTAAACAATTCCAAAATTTAATGTTTACACCAAACCTCGTCAGTTCTAACATGTCACAATTTCATGTTCACCGCATTCTTCGTCGGTTTTAACAGTACCAGAATTTCATGTTCACATCATTCTTCGTCAGCTAAACAGTACCGGAATTTTATGTTCACAACAAACCTCGTCAGTTCTAACAATACCAGAATTTCATGTTCACACCATTCTTCGTCAGTTAAACAGTACCGGAATTTAATGTTCACAACAAACCTCGTCAGTTCTAACAATACCAGAATTTCATGTTCACACCATTCTTCGTCAGTTAAACAGTACCGGAATTTAATGTTCACAACAAACCTCGTCAGTTCTAACAGTACCAGAATTTCCTGTTCACCGCATTCTTCCCCCCATTCTTCGTCGGTTCAACAGTTCCAGAATTTCATGTTCACACCACTGGTCGTCAGTTAATCAGTACCAGAATTTCATGTTCACACCATTGGTCGTCAGGTAAACAATTCCAGAATTTAATGTTTATACAAAACCTCGTGAGTTCTAACATATCATAATTTCATGTTCACCCCATTCTTCGTCAGCTAAATAGTACTAGAATTTCATGTTCACCCCATTCTTCGTCAGCTAAACAGCTCCAGAATTTCATGTTCACACTATTCTTCGTCAGCTAAACAGTACCAGAATTTCATGTTCACCCCATTCTTCGTCAGTTAAACAGTGCCGGAATTCATGTTCACCCCATTCTTCGTCAGTTAAACAGTGCCGGAATTTCATGTTCACATCATTCTTCGTCAGCTAAACAGTACCGGAATTTCATGTTCACACTATTCTTCGTCAGCTAAACAGTACCAGAATTTCATGTTCACACTATTCTTCGTCAGCTAAACAGTACCAGAATTTCATGTTCACACTATTCTTCGTCAGCTAAACAGTACCAGAATTTCATGTTCACACTATTCTTCGTCAGCTAAACAGTACCAGAATTTCATGTTCACACTATTCTTCGTCAGCTAAAAAGTACCAGAATTTCATGTCCACCCCATTCTTCGTCAGCTAAACAGTACCAGAATTTCATGTTCACACTATTCTTCGTCAGCTAAACAGTACCAGAATTTCATGTTCACACTATTCTTCGTCAGCTAAAAAGTACCAGAATTTCATGTTCACACCATTCTTCGTCAGCTAAACAATACCAGAATTTCATGTTCACCCCATTCTTCGTCAGTTAAACAGTACCAGATTTCATGTTCACCCCATTCTTCGTCAGTTAAACAGTTCCAGAATTTCATGTTCACACCATTCTTCGTCAGTTAAACAGTACCGGAATTTCATGTTCACACCATTCTTCGTCAGCTAAACAGTACCAGAATTTCATGTCCACCCCATTCTTCGTCAGTTAAACAGTACCAGATTTCATGTTCACCCCATTCTTCGTCAGTTAAACAGTACCAGAATTTCATGTTCACACTATTCTTCGTCAGCTAAACAGTACCAGAATTTCATGTTCACACTATTCTTCGTCAGCTAAACAGTACCAGAATTTCATGTTCACCCCATTCTTCGTCAGCTAAACAGCTCCAGAATTTCATGTTCACATCATTCTTCGTCAGTTAAACAGTACCGGAATTTCATGTTCACACCATTCTTCGTCAGCTAAACAATACCAGAATTTCATGTTCACATCATTCTTCGTCAGTTAAACAGTACCGGAATTTCATGTTCACATCATTCTTCGTCAGCTAAACAGTACCAGAATTTCGTGTTCACACCATTCTTCGTCAGCTAAACAGTACCAGAATTTCATGTTCACACCATTCTTCGTCAGCTAAACAATACCAGAATTTCATGTTCACACCATTCTTCGTCAGCTAAACAATACCAGAATTTCATGTTCACACCATTCTTCGTCAGCTAAACAATTCCAGAATTTCATGTTCACATCATTCTTCGTCAGTTAAACAGTACCGGAATTTCATGTTCACCCCATTCTTCGTCAGCTAAACAATACCAGATTTTCATGTTCACCCCATTCTTCGTCAGCTAAACAATTCCAGAATTTCATGTTCACACCATTCTTCGTCAGCTAAACAATACCAGAATTTCATGTTCACACCATTCTTCGTCAGCTAAACAATACCAGAATTTCATGTTCACCCCATTCTTCGTCAGCTAAACAGTTCCAGAATTTCATGTTCACACCATTCTTCGTCAGCTAAACAATACCAGAATTTCATGTTCACACCATTCTTCGTCAGCTAAACAGTACCGGAATTTCGTGTTCACCCCATTCTTCGTCAGTTAAACAGTACCAGAATTTCATGTTCACACCATTCTTCGTCAGCTAAACAGTTCCAGAATTTCATGTTCACACCATTCTTCGTCAGCTAAACAATACCAGAATTTCATGTTCACACCATTCTTCGTCAGTTAAACAATACCAGAATTTCATGTTCACACCATTCTTCGTCAGCTAAACAATACCAGAATTTCATGTTCACCCCATTCTTCGTCAGCTAAACAGTTCCAGAATTTCATGTTCACACCATTCTTCGTCAGCTAAACAATACCAGAATTTCATGTTCACACCATTCTTCGTCAGCTAAACAGTACCGGAATTTCATGTTCACCCCATTCTTCGTCAGTTCAACAGTACCAGAATTTCATGTTCACACCATTCTTCGTCAGCTAAACAGTTCCAGAATTTCATGTTCACACTATTCTTCGTCAGTTCAACAGTTCCAGAATTTCATGTTCACACCATTCGTCGTCAGCTAAACAATTCCAGAATTTCATGTTCACACCATTCTTCGTCAGTTAAACAAATCCTATTTTAATGTTCACGCCGAGTCTTGAATGGATACAGCAGATGTCTTTACTGTGCTATGTAACTATACAACAGTATGTCATCTTTTTCATGGTTCCTGTTAATTACCATATTACCATCACCATTACCATTACCATCACCATTACCATCACCATTACCATCACCATCACCATTACCATCACCATTACCATTACCATTGCAAGAGCCTGTTTTCTGGTGTTTTTCATCAGTTTGGAGTACTGTCTCATTTCGCGACGAAATGTGGTTAAGTTATTGTAACCATGTCATCTGACCGACTTTCTTATCTAAACTAATTCATTCTTGATATCGCTCCCAGTGAATTTTCTCATGATTGGATGAAATGAACTGTTGGGTTGTTGCTCAACGTCTTTCTCAAGAACAGTTTACATATGGAGCTTCCTGGAAGTTTCCAAAATCATACCGTACAGCTGTCAGCCCGAAGAGCGAATCTTATATGTATATGACAGGACATGTGATCCCGAAAGAAATCCATGTAACACTACACCCAAACGAACGCTGCCAACTGCTTATTGTCATCAAGGCCCCCGACAAAAGTGGATATGGAAAGTCCCTTTTCTGAGTCAGGGTTTGAACTGCCACCTCCCGTGACTGGGAGGTGGGAGTCGTAAACAAGCGTCTAATTCGACTAGCTAAAATAATGGATTGGACAGATGTAAATATCGACATCAGCCTTCTGGACTTGTAACTCCATAATGAAAGTTCGAAGCACAAGTACAGGCCCCAAATTCCGTGGAATATTGTAACTTCCAACTAACTAAATTCCGTGGAATATTGTAACTTCCAACTAACTGTTATTTAATTATCCATTAGCATTATTATAATGATAATTATATTACAACTAATATGGAACTGAGAGGACAAGGAGTTATATACAAGTGGTATTCGTCACACGCTGTAGTTTGGAAGTGCTGTCTATAAATTACAGTGCAGTATGTGAAATATGGAAGCCCGGTCGAAAATTGCATTTGTTGAAACCTGTAATGAGTGTGTAAGTTTGACTGAAAATTGCATTTGTTGAAACCTGAAATGAGTGTGTAAGTGTGACTGAAAATTGCATTTGTTGAAACCTGAAATGAGTGTGTAAGTGTGACTGAAAATTGCATTTGTTGAAACCTGAAATAAGAGGTTAAATGTGACTGAAAATTGCACTTCCTGCTGCTTCGTTTAATCTTAAATTGCTTTTAATCTTAAAACTGCTTAATTTTATATCCCTACAATATGAAGTTTCACTACTCGGAAAAAGCCCTAAATATGGACAGATAATTTGACAGCCCTCTTCTACGAAACTGGCGCTCAGCACTCACTGACTGCGGGCTATAGCACTGATAGCATCAGAACTGGTTTGTCCAGCAGACTTGTCTCTTACAAAAGGGCGATGCACTAAATTTTGCCAGCAGCATTTCCTTCTATTTATCTTTTAACGGTTTATAAGAAAATGAAATTCAAAGAAAACATAAGAAAAAGAAAACACTTATGATATCATTATAATAGTCGTGATGTAAGTTTCATTTAATTGCCTAATAAAAACTATAAAGCTTTTCAGAAATTTGATACCATGAGTCACTCTTTATAAACTTCTGTTTTAATATATATATCCCTGAGGGAAAAATTTGACTGCTTACATAATTACGGGATCGGCCCTCTGGGCGACACCGTATTCAAATTGTCAGGATTTTTAGGCAATCGGGTCTATGGGAGATATCCTCTTCAAATTGTCAGTATTATTCTGGGCAATACTCTCTTGAAATTATCAGAATGGTTAGGGGATCGGCCTTTGGGTGATATCTTCTGGAAACTGTCAATATTATTTAGGGATCAGTCTTTTGAGCCATACCGTCTTCAAATTGTCAGAATTATTTGGGATCGGTCCTCTCGGCGATACCGTCTCGAAAATTGTCAGGGTTATTAAGAGATCGGTCCTGTGGGCGATACCGTCTTGAAATTGTCAGGATTATTAGGGGATCGGTCCTGTGGGCGATACCGTCTTGAAATTGTCAGGATTATTAAGAGATCGGTCCTGTGGGCGATACCGTCTTGAAATTGTCAGGGTTATTAAGAGATCGGTCCTGTGGGCGATACCGTCTTGAAATTGTCAGGGTTATTAGGAGATCGGTCCTGTGGGCGATACCGTCCTGAAGTCGTCAGGATTATTAGGGGATCGGACCTCTGAGCGATACCGTCTTGAAATTGTCAGGATTATTAGAAGATCGAGGGGATTAGGGGACTAGTTTTCACGCTCTTTCATCTGATTTTGTCATCATTTTTATGTTGTCTTCTCCTCAAATAAGAGTGCAGTGTGGCTCAGTTAAATGTTTTCCTATGTATAATTCTTACACAATGTACAATATTTTTCCATTTACTAAACGTGTTGGTTTTAACATTAAGATAAACTAAGTGTCAGCTTATAAAGCTGTAGGACTTGGATTAACATTTATTATCTTTCTTAATATTGTTTAATATGGCAATAACTTACCACAAAATCTCTGAGTACATTCCTTACTGTATCTTACCTGAAATTAATAATGTACTACATAAATTTGTAGTTTTCACCAATGAACTGTTATTAAGCCAAGACGTTTTCATTTTTCCTACAGACAGTTTAACCCACGATTTTCATGGAAGTTTTCGTTATGACAATATACGGGGCCTCCGTGGCGCAGCGTTATGACCCAGGAGCCTCTCACCAATTCGGTCGCTGTGAGTTTAAGTCCAACTCATGCTGCCTTCCTCTCCGTTCGGAAGTGGGAAGGTCTGTAGCAGCCTGGGGATGGTCGTGGGTTTCCCCCCGGACTCCTCCTACCCTAATGCTGGCCGCCGTCGTATAAGTGAAATATTCTTGAGTACGGTGTAAAACAACAATCGAATAAATAAATAAATCTAGAAAAATAAATGTGATAAGCTTCCTATCCAGGCGTTAGTGGGAAAGTCTGCCAGTCACCTCTCCCCCACCCCACTCTTCCCTCCTTCCCCCCGAGTGCGGGTCACATAAGCGAAATATTCTTGAGTACGGCGTAAAACACCAGTCAAATATGTGATACACATGTCGCAAATTATTGGAATAGGAACATATGCAATCTCCATGTAACATCTAAATCCTTCTTGGGTTCTACTTTTTCTTATTCTACGCATATCTTTTTTATCAAAGAATTTCTACGAATTCACTTGCCCCAAGTCTCAGTAAAACATTGTGGCAGTTAATAGCCTAATTATCGTGCAGTTATTATGTACTTCATACACCCTCGGCTAGAGGCAAAATTATTAGAGATAGTGTGTTAACAAGGAAATACATGTAGAAGAGTAAGTCTAACAACCTCGAAAAGAAACATCAAGATAAATTTGTTGAAAAGAAAAAAAAATGAAACGAATTACTCAAATGACCTTGGAGAATTAGGTCAAGGTCAATGAAAAATAGATTTTCCTGCGTGACCATGCCGTACCAGTTTGATCAAAACTTTTTAAAGGCTTCAAGAAATATCGTGAACCAAATGACATGATTTGTAAGTGAGCATGTAGTATAAGTTTGGTAAAGCAGGCTATAGCTGTTTACAGTGAGTGTTTACAGTGATATTACAGTGACAAACAGACCGGCAATGGCTAAAATTCTCGAATTTTACGGTGGCCTGTTGGAATTCCATTGTAACCAGTGATGTCACATTACCGTTTTTTTTCTTTTTTTCACCTACCGGTACCACAAAAAGACTGCTTGACCTCTGCATCCAAACTGCCCATACACAGAGCTACAAATTCCCTTGTTTTCAAACAGTAGTCAACACTCAATCACACTGTGATTTTATATTATACCATTCCAGTCGTTTTTGGCAGACACGTTGGAATGAACGGCAGTATACTTGTATCATCTTGTTTATGACACTATCAGCCAAAGTGACTACGGCATCCGTTACAAAGGGTTACTACACTTTCGGATAGAAACACATGATTACTACATCATCGCTCAAAAACTACTACAGCATCGGTTAGAAAAACAGATATCTGCAGGTAAAAATTTACAAAAGCATTGGCTGGAAACGTTTTATCAATATTGGTCGCTTTTTTTTTACAACAAATCGGTTATTATAGCATTATAGGTCAAAAAATCATAAAATATCGGTTGAGTACTACAGTATCAGTCGCAAAACACTTCATCCGCCCAACCAAAGCCGTAGATTCCGCCAAAACCACGTCATTGAAAAATGCACGATTGCATGTATTTGTTGAAATCTGCAGTGTGAGGATGGAGTGTTGAAACCTGCAGTGTGAGGATGGAGTGTTAAAACCTGTAATGTGAGGACGGGTGTTGAAACCTGCAGTGTGAGGACGGGCGTTGAAACCTGCAATGTGAGGATGGAATTTTGAAACCTGCAATGTGAGGACGTAGCGTTGAAACCTGCAATGTGAGGACGGAATGTTAAAACCTGCAGTGTGAGGACGGAGCGTTGAAACCTGCAATGTGAGGATGGAGTGTTAAAACCTGTAATGCGAGGATGGAGTGTTGAAACCTGCAATGTGTGGACGGAGTGTTGAAACCTGCAATGTGAGGATGGAGTGTTCAAATCTACAATGTGAGGACGTAATGTTGAAACCTGCAGTGTGAGGATGGAGCGTTGAAACCTGCAATGTGAGGACGGCGTATTGAAACCTGTAATGTAAGTGTGAGGACGGAGCGTTGAAACCTGCAGTGTGAGGACGGAGCGTTGAAACCTGCAATGTGAGGATGGAATGTTGAAACCTGCAATGTGAGGATGGAGTGTTGAAACCTACAATGTGAGGACGGAATGTTGAAACCTGCAATGTGAGGATGGAGAGTTGAAACCTGTAATGTGAGGACGGGTGTTGAAACCTGCAATGTGAGGACGGAGTGCTGAAACCTGCAATGTGAGGATGGAATGTTGAAGCCTGCAATGTGAGGACTGAACGTTGAAACCTGCAATGTGAGGACGGCATGTTGAAACCTGCAGTTTGAGGACGGAGTGTTGAAACCTGCAATGTGAGGATGGAATTTTGAAACCTGCAATGTGAGGACGGCATGTTGAAACCTGCAATGTGAGGACGGAATGTTGAAACCTGGAATGTGAAGACGGCGTATTAAAACATGTAATGTGAAGACGGAGCGTTGAAACCTGCAATGTAAGGACGGAGCGTTGAAACCTGCAATGTGAGGACGGAGTGTTGAAACCTGCAGTGTGAGGACGTAGCTTTAAAACCTGCAATGTGAGGATGGAATGTTAAAACCTGCAGTATGAGGACGTAGCGTTGAATCCTGCAGTGTGAGGACGGAATGTTGAAACCTGCAGTGTGAGGACGGAATGTTGAAACCTGCAATGTGAGGACGGAATGTTGAAACCTGCAGTGTGAAGACGGAGTGTTGAAACCTGCAATGTGAGGATGGAATGTTGAAACCTGTAATGTGAGGACGGGTGTTGAAATCTGCAATGTAAGGACGGAATGTTGAAACCTGCAATGTAAGGACGGAGTGTTTAAATCTGCAATGTGAGGATAGAATGTTGAAACTTGCAATGTGAAGATGGAGTGTTGAAACCTGCAGTGTGAGGATGGCGTATTGAAACCTGCAATGTGAGGACGGCATGTTGAAACCTGTAATGTGAGGACTGAACGTTGAAACCTGCAGTGTGAGGACGGCATCTTGAAACCTGCAATGTGAGGATGGAATGTTGAAACCTGCAGTGTGAGGACGTAGCGTTGAAACCTGTAATGTGAGGATGGAATGTTGAAACCTGCAATGTGAGGACGTAGCGTTGAAACCTGCAATGTGAGGATGGAGTGTTGAAACCTGCAATGTGAGGACGTAGCTTTAAAACCTGCAATGTGAGGACGGCATGTTGAAACCTGCAGTTTGAGGACGGGGTGTTGAAACCTGCAATGTGAGGATGGAGAGTTGAAACCTGTAATGTGAGGACGGGTGTTGAAACCTGCAATGTGAGGACGGAGCGTTCAAACCTGCAATGTGAGGATGAAATGTTGAAACCTGCAATGTGAGGACTGAACGTTGAAACCTGCGATGTGAGGATGGAGTGTTGAAACCTGTAGTGTGAGGACGGAATGTTGAAACCTGTAATGTGAGGACGGAATGTTGAAACCTGCAGTGTGAGGACGTAGCGTTGAAACCTGCAATGTGAGGATGGAATGTTGAAACCTGCAATGTGAGGACGGAGTGTTGAAACCTGCAATGTGAGGACGGAGCGTTGAAACCTGCAGTGTGAGGACGGAGCGTTGAAACCTGCAATGTGAGGATGGAATGTTGAAACCTGCAATGTGAGGACGGAGTGTTGAAACCTGTAATGTGAGGACGGGTGTTGAAACCTGCAGTGTGAGGACGGCGTATTGAAACCTGTAATGTGAGGACGGAGCGTTGAAAACCTGCAATGTAAGGACGGAGCGTTGAAACCTGCAGTTTGAGGACGGCGTATTGAAACCTGCAGTTTGAGGACGGAGTGTTGAAACCTGCAGTTTGAGGACGAAGTGTTGAAACCTTCAATGTGAGGACGGAGTGTTGTCTGATACTTCAGTTTGCAACAGCGAAAGTCCTGTTAATTTTACAGTTATAATCTGCCGTTTCAATTATCTTAAATTCCACTATATATAAACAGACAATTTGTACGCCCCCAACACCTCTGCAAAGACAGTTAACGATCAGCACTCGCTGACTGTGGGCTATGTCACTGACAGGAGCGGAACCGAATTCCTCAGCAAACTTGCCCCTAACAGAGGAGCGATGCATGAGTGATCTTTTGCCTGTGGCATTTCCTTATACTGCAGCTGCATATATAAAAGCAACAGTAAAAGCAAAACAAAAAAAAATATGATGTACAAGATGACCACAGGCACACATTAATGTGTACCTTGCATACATCATTGTTTATTTATTTATTTATTTATTTATTTATTTATTTATTTGATTAGTGTTTTACTCCGTACTGAATAAAAATTTCACTTATACTACGGTGGCCAGCATTATGGTGGAAGGAAACAGGGCAGGGTCCGGGTGAATCCTGGAAGGCTGGAAGACTTTCATACTTGTGGCTGGAGAGGAAGCCAGCATGAACTGAACTCACAGCGACCGCATTGGTGGAAGGCACCTAAGTATTTGCCCCGTGCTGGCGTGCTACCCCCACTACGCCCCCATCATTGTTATGTACCTACACTTTCAATGTGTACTAAACTATGTAACCGTGATACACATCTTGATTACATAGCTACACTAACGTCATCACGGCGTCAGCGGTTTACCTGTATGGAGCACACCGAGATTTGAACTCGCGCCTTCTGGTCCGAAACTAGCACTCTACCCACAGAACCGAGATAGCATTATGGCTATGAGTTACTGTTTATGGAAGCAGTTGTTTGGAATATTTGGGTTAACAATGTGACAAAACGACATTTATGTTAAAATGTTGCCATCCGCAGTCTGATGAAAACAGAGAACGAAATCATTTTAATGTAAATGTGGCTCTCTAGCTGTGAACTGATACGTTGATGGGCGACAAAGCAAACAAACGACATCATTTTGTAAGTTATAAAGTTTCGTCGTCCGGTTATTGGTTCAACTACGTCTTTGTTTAATTCATGCTCAAGTGACAACGCAGAAACATTCCTACCAATTGCTGTAATTTACAAAAATGCTGTAATAGTAGAAAAAGACCGTCAAAAAAGATCGCCGATCACAGTATCATCTTCTCATACTGCCTCGGTGTTGTAGTGGTTAGAGCCCCAGTCTCGAAGTCGAAAGACCTAGAATCAAACCCTCGTCGGGTCACAAAGACTTTACAAATGGTAATTAATTCTACCTGGCTTGGCGCTCAGCACTAAGGGGTTAGAGCAAGGAAACATGACTTGCTGACCAGGTGAGAGTATAATGTGATATCAAGTCTGATATCTTCGGCGTGATGCTTCAGTGGCAGCAGCACTTTGGCGGCGTGGACTTGCACTACCACAAATGACAGTATATGCACACGTATCTACTGGCTCCTGGTCGTCAGATGACTGAAAAATTGTTCCTACGTAAAACGCAAGCGTAGGCCTATACATATAAATTAATATACATTTTTTGTTTTTATAAAAGTGAGTAATGTCCTCATACCTCTTCAAGCCACGTTTATTGTTCTGTCTGCTGCGGGAATTAAAGTGGTCGTACTGCATATATGTGTTAAATGTGATATCAGACCCATGAAAGTATAAGCGCGGGGCTAGGGGCTGTATTGCTCATAGTGTTGAATGAGATCTATGTCGTACGTTGTAATCAGATTGCGACTGAGATATAGCGCTACATATTTTGATTATCGTCAACTTATAAACCTGAAACGCTACTGACTTCAATAATTCGCCTAGAACATTCCTTAATTGCGTCTGTCCAGCATTACTGGAAACTGTTGCCCGCTTCTCTTTGCATGAATCCGTCTTAATTTCGTGCTTTATACACCTTTTTAGTTCTTTTGTGGTTTGCGTTGAAAGTTATTTTGGGAATTCGCCTGGCAATTATTCACATGGAACGTCCATTTTGTTTGAAAGCTCGTCAGCAACAATCTCATGATATCTGGGCAAAGGAGAATACACACTGAGAAAAAAATGGTCCTATTTAAAACCCTTAAAGGTTCTTAAAGTGGATGATATACGGTACCTTTTTCGCTCTTTGAAGAGCCTTTTCTTGAAGAACCGGCAACATATGGTTCATAAACCAATAAAGGTTCTCTGATGCACCTGTTGCAAAGAACCTTATAGGAATGGTTCTTCAAAGACCCTTTAAAGGTTCCTCCTTACACAGAATGGTAATGGTTCTTCAAAGAACCATCTTTCGCTTTATGAACCATTCACCGTTATTTGTACCACTTTAAATGATCACTTTTAAATATACATGTATTTTTATAAATAGCAGTTATGTCAACTCCGCTATCTTACACAGTTTTAATGTTGTACCACCTGAATGGCAGACCTCTATCTCCAGTCTATTATTTATATTAATAAAATTTATTATATATAAAACTATGCTGTTGCATAGATACAATATTTGTTCCCTTTTAGGGAAATGCAAGGCCGTTTAAACCACTGCAATTATCTGGTGCAGTAAGTTTTGTGGGTAGAGGAAACTGGAGGTTCCTGATAGAGACTTTCCATCTAAAACATTCGTCATGTCATACAATTTTAATCTGCTCAGCGAGATGCAACAGTCAGAATATTTAGGAAGACAAATTTTTCATTTAAAGTAATAATAACATTTAAAGCTCTGAAACTATTTAAAAGTTAAAACAAACATGACACATCAAGTAATATTTTACGAAGACAAATTTTTCTTGCGGAATATTTTTTTTTTTTATTGTGTTCTTAACTGCATGCAGAAAACATTGAAAGCGCTATATGCACACACACACACACACATGTATATGTCACTGTAACCAAATCAGTTTAGCCAATCATCAAACAGTTCATCGCATCAGTCTCTTGTAGGACGAACTCCACAAGGATTTCTCATAAACGTCCTTCACAGACTTTCCTTGACGATGAGGCTTGAGCAAGATAAAAGGAATGGCCCATAACAGTTCAATCTTTAATATTTTACCATCTTGAAATCGTCTCTTGTAGGACGAACTCCACAAGGATTTCTCATAAACGTCCTTCACAGACTTTCCTTGACGATGAGGCCTGAGCAAGATAAAAGGAATGGCCCATTACAGTTCGATCTTTAATATTTTACCATCACTGGGATTAATTTGAACAATGTCTTGAAATCAGTAGTGGAGGTTGGCCAAGCGAAACACCAGAAACGGTGTCACACTGTGAACCCGGTCGTACTTGGGAAGGTCTTCCAGCAAACTGCGGATGGTCGTGGGTTTCCCCAGATCTCTGCCTGGTTTCCACCCACCATAATGCTGACCGCCGTCTTATAAGTGAAATATTCTTGAGTACGGGGTAAAACACCAATCAAATAAATAAGTAAATATTTTAAGTAAATATTTTAAGAAACAGTATTTGAGTTGTGATCCGAGGACACAAAACAGCGAGACTTTGCATGAACATGCAAATACAGCGAGACTTTGCATAAACATGCAAATACAGCCAGACTCTGCATGAACATGCAAATGCTGCTCATCAAGGTATGCAGTTTTATTTGTAACTAATGGAAGATAGATGAACAGCTCTTAAACGTTTTACCTATTTCCGTTTTAGGCTTTATAACTTTTGCAATGGTTATTGTGTGTAATTCAAGAATACATGGAACGTTTTGTTTTCATTTCCTTATATATGTAGTTTGAAATGTATCCCCACATGTAAAATTTTACTTTCTCGGCTTGCTTCTCAGTTTGCAAAAATGACCGTAAACTACTGTTTTCTATTAGGCGCAATCCTCCAGTCTGGCAATAATTAAGCCTACACGTAGGCCTACCGCTGTCTAAATAGCCTGCAGTCCTTAGATAAACAGTGATAGTAATCAAAACTGGGGGGGGGGGGGGGGAAGGGTGTGCTAAACGGAACCAGACCATCGATGGTGACATTTCCAAACATTTCAATCAATGACGGAAAATATGCTTAAAATTGAGGGTTATTAAAAAATATTAAATATGTCCAAAAAAAATTACCTTTTTTTTTCTTCTTCCATTGGCATAACCTTTTTCATTTCGCTTAAAACCACAATTGTCGTTTTTACCATTTCTTTTCATACAGTCTTCAACGTGTGTAGTCATGGTAGTTACAGTCAACTACTTGCACGTGTTGGTCTTGGTCGTCTTGGTGTAACTGGGATACAAAGCATCTACTTGTGCGATGCAGCGTGTAGGTCGATCTATATACTCTAGATTATTCTACCTTCATGGTCTAATTTATGAATGAGACTTGTTGCCTGTTTTCTGGTTGATGACATCAGAATTCAAGCGCCAAAGTGTACAAAATTGCTCCACATTGATTATAACTCAATAACGCCACCTCTCATCCGCCATCCGTCCCGCAAACCTCCGCTTATATTCCTCACAGTTATATTCCTCACAGGACCACTTACTTACCTCCCTTTGCTCCACTCTTCGATGCTGAAAGTCACATTGCGTTCAGTGAGAAAATACCAACAACGACAAGGATAAAATGAATTTCGGCGAGGAAGATGTTGACTTTGTACGTAAATGTTTGTATGGAAAAGCCACTCTGTGACAAATCATTCACGGGATCATGAAAGCAGAATATTTAATCAAACATTATACATAGTATGAAATAGGCAAAGCGTAAAACCGAACGTTTTGTACACGCTAAATTAGCCTCAACTGCTCCGACGTTTACTTAACCATTAGGCCTATCGCAAATGCTACTTGGTTCAAAGCTGGAAGTTCGTTCCCGCACCTTTCAATTTAGGCCAGGAGTACATAGTACATGGTGGTCATGGGCCTCCCTCCGTTCTCTATTACAACACTTTCTAACATTTTTGCCCAAATTTGCCTTTATGGGACCTATAGCATCACGCAGATTAGAAACATACTTCATTTCTTTTCATCTTACCAGATGGGAATTTGCTTGTTTGGCGTCTTTAGAGTAGCCCAAAGCTAAGCTGAATGTTTCTGCCGTAATGCCCAGCAGCTTTGCTCGTATAGATTTCCACGCAGACTATTTAACTAAAAGAAAAAACAGCTCAAAGCCCACCTTATTTTAGCTATCTACTGATTCCCTTAAATATTGGAAATGTAACATGTCAAAGCCAACACTGGTAAACCAACAGTAATCCAGCTGTTTAAATTTTCAAATCAGACAACTCAATCCAATGCGCGCCATGTTTGGATTTCAGCTTCGGACAGGGTGATGAGCCGAGAAAATTTTATCCCACCAAATATTCTGTTTACAGGGCATGCAATTCTTAAAGACAATGTTGGGTAGGATAAAATTTTCTTGACCCATCACAATGCCTGAAGTTGAATTCCAAAGGTGGCAGATGTTGGTTTGAGTTGCCCGATTCAAAAGTTTAAACGGCTGCATTACTGTTGAAATATGGTTACCACTGCTGACTTTGACATATTAAATTTCGGGCATTTTAGGGAATTGGTGGATAACAAAATAAGATAGAGTTTGAGCTGTTTTTTTTTTTAGTGAAATTGTCTGTGTGGAAGTCTATATGAGTGAAGCTGGACATAACGGAAGGAACGTCCAGCTTAGCTTTGTTCTACTTTAGAGCTGACTTTAATGCAAAATGCATTCTTCTAAACTTTTTGTCTGTGAGAGACTGAAAGTGAAGGAATTGTTTTAACTCTGGCTCATTTATTACACTTGGAGGTGAGTCACACATGTAGTTTAGCTGAACTGAACTAACCTGGCCACCTGTCACATCGTATTCTAATGAATTTTGTTCATTGCAGATGCCCCAGATGAGCTGACAGCGCTTGGCTTGAAAAGTCTAAAATGTCAGGATTGGATGCCCTGGGAATCCCAGGAGGTGACTTTCTCCGTGAAGCACTGACAAACTGCTCAGACCCACTAGCTGCCATTGAGGAATTTCAGCATGAGAATGGAATCTTACTACCCTCTCTCAAACCAGCTCTGCCGTTTTTGGACCTTCACGGAGTCAAGCGGCTTGATTTTCACCAATCGGTAATGGAAGAGCTACGAGAAAAGCTTCTGCAGCGAATCACCGATTTGGCGAGCAAAGATGACCCTAATAAACTAGAGAAACTCGAAGGACTGTTGGAGAAAAGTTTCCCCGTCATCAAAGTGAAAGCCCTGCGTCCTGTAGTCATGTGCATTCTAAAACACCTGCCCAAAATCAAGGACGAATATCTCCAACAGATTTTGGAGAATCGCGAACTTTACACCGAGGCTTCAACAGAAGTGAAGCGTCAGATCTGGCAAGACAACCAGGCCTTATTTGGGGACGAAGTCTCACCTCTGTTGACACTGTACATCAAAGAGAAAGAGACAATCCTGTACAGTCATGAAGAAAGTCAGCTGACATTTTTTCTGCCGTCTCCAAAAATGAGGCGACAGGGTGAGGTGGTGCAGAAACTTGTTCACATGATTGGGCGCAACGTGAAACTGTATGACATGGTTCTGCAGTTCCTGAGGACACTGTTTTTGCGTACGCGCAACACGCACTACTGCACCCTGCGCGCTGAGCTGCTCATGGCATTACACGATCTGGAGATACATGACATCTGCTCTGTAGACCCCTGTCACAAGTTTACCTGGTGCGTGGATGCATGTATCCGCGAGAGGTTCGTTGATAGTAAGAGGTCACGGGAACTTCAGGGCTTCCTCGATGGCATCAAGAGAGGACAGGAGCAAGTCCTTGGGTAGGTTGTCCACTTTGCTGGCCATCACGATACCTACCAATCTACCCTATTTTTTATGATGGAATTTTAAAGGATGGCCCATCTTTGCAGTGGTCTTTACAAGGTGTCATTTTCTGATTAAAAGGACAAAAATCTGACAGGCGAAATTAAAAAAAAAAAATTTTTTTTGATTGTTTTGCATCCAACAATTCAAATCAGCTTAAAAAACCTATATTTTGGCCATGGTCTTTTGTTTTCTGCCCAAATAATTTCCTGCCCAAAAATCTATTCCTGAGGACTAATTTCTGCACTGCTTGAAAACAAGCATAATTACCTCCCTTTACAGACTGTCCTGCGATGATCAAATCATCCACCTCCAGCAATAAGAATAGGTGTAAAAAAATTAATTATTATGAAGTTGGTAAAGCAAATTTTATGCAAAATAAATCAATCCTAAGTTTTAATATTTTGTTATGAAGGCTATTTATCTGCTTTCTCGCCTGAACTGTTCATTTGTTACACTGAATAGTTTTCTGATTTATCTGTGTTTTGTACACGTTGTAATAAGCATGTAGATGAGGAACATGATTTTCTGCTTACATTGTTGCTTATGATGTGTCACCAGGGACCTGTCAATGATACTGTGTGATCCGTTTGCCATCAACACTGTGTGTGTGTCCCTGATGAGATGCCTTCAGCAATGTATCAACACAGAGACAATGCCAAGGGTAAGTCTTGAGCTTTGAGAAAAAAAAGACAACATTTGATCAAATGTATGTTTTAATAGAATGTACATGTTTGTATCCCACTGAAAGTTAAAATTTTTAGTTTTGTGTGTATGTATGCGCCGAGTTTTATGTTGTACTTCACAATTTTTCAGTCACATGATGACTAGGATTCATTAGGTGTGTGTATATATACTGTGTCTTCTTGCGGCAGGGCGAGTCCGTGCTGTCTAAGTGCTGCCGCCACTGAAGTATCATGCTGAAGACACCAGACATGACCAATCACCCTGTCACATTTTCCTGACACCGGGCCAAGCAGTCCTCTTTCCTTGCTCTAACGTCTCAGTGCTGAGCACCAAGCGATGCAGTTACAAGTACCATTTTTGTTAAAATACTTTGGTATGACCTGACCAGGGTTTGACCACAACTTCGAGGCAGACGCTCTGATCAGTAGACCTCTTTGTTTGATGTTGTATAACCCATATGTAGCAGTTTAAACCACATTGTAAGCAAATCTGAACCACCACCTTCTTATCAAGTTTGACTTCACAGTGGCATTTTTTTATTTCATTTTGTTGTGCCTTGCTCTGCCTTTCTGCCAAACACACGTAGACTGAATGAGTGTACAGCATGTGTGGTACGAACGACGGATCTACCTTCCATTCAATCTTCTCCAGTATGGCGTATCATGCTCTTCATAAGAACTCCAGATTTAACATGGATTTATAATTACATATACCAAGCGCCTCAGACAAAATTGTGGGGACAGTCACAAAGGTTAAATTATTTCTTGTGTTTTCTTTTAAGCTAATACCGAGCCTCTGACCTTGGTCTTGAGCTCTGCTCTTTTTGAGTGTTTATTTACTTAGATATACCATAAATGAACTAAAAATTTTGTCCACAAAAGAGTTTTTGTTTTTAGAGGCATATAATTATCACAAAATATTATTGTTGGTGCTGAGACTTACAATTTTCCAGTAGAATATCATCCCATGTACCCAGCAAACCTCCGAAAACCTTGAGGCGACAGAACTCTCAGAATGAGGAAAAATGGGCAAGTTAGTAATGGACAGAATGGTCTACTTACCCTACAGTCATTTAGGGTAAGTAGAAACTATTATATAGCCCCATGCCAAGGTGAGGGATAGCAGTTTGTGTTCATCTGCCCTGCTGAGATTTTATGTCTGATTTTGATCGTTTTGTGTAAGTTTATTTTTTTTGAAACCTCCCATCAAAAAACAGTCGAATCCATGCACAAGTGCTGTATTTATAATTAATAATAAGAATGGTTGACTTTTCTGTTGTAGGAGAATGTTGACATTGTGCTGTTGCTGAGGATGTTACTACTGGGTCTGCAGGCCTGGGATATGATTGACAGCCAGGTGTTTAAGGAACCAAAACTGGTAAGGCTGTCTTCCCTCTGCTCACATTTACAAACTGACTGAAGACCGAGTTTTTATTTGTAGACAGTCTCTGGATGATAGAAGTACATGTACAAGATCACCCAGCATTTGTCATTTCCTATGACGTGTAGGTACATGTAGATGTTATGCAGACCTTTTCAGTCTTTTTTTTTTTAGGCCGTAGATAAAATATTATCCCAGTAAGGATACATTCCTACATGTGAAAAAGTTTGCCAGTTACATGCTAAATGCCAGTGGTTAACTCCAGGATCTTCAGGTTTCCTCCAGCTAGCATGAAGACCCCATGGTGATGTAACTGACATATTAAAAGCACTTTAAAACCCTTTAAACAAACAAACAAACAAACAAACATGCACATAGATGCTGATGTTGTTATAGGAATCGCTGCTGATCACCAAATATCTTCCCTTGATCTCGAGCATGATGGTTGACGACCAGTACCGAAGCCTGATTCTGAGGACACAAGAGGAAAAACCCACCATCTTCACTCCAATACAGCCGTCAGAATTGTTCGCCACTTTCATCAAGATCAGCGGTATATCCAGTCTGGTCGCCATGTACTATGCGCTTCAGGTGACACGCCAGCGGGATCGCATCGCGGCGGTGCAGATCATCCCAGCGCTGCTGCACTGCG
This sequence comes from Liolophura sinensis, assembly GCF_032854445.1. Lineage (NCBI taxonomy): Eukaryota > Metazoa > Mollusca > Polyplacophora > Chitonida > Chitonidae > Liolophura > Liolophura sinensis. Next base: position 13,473,930 of record NC_088307.1, read on the forward strand.
AGAATGACCGTGCATACGAGGATACCTTCCTCCACTCGCTCGTATCATACCTGATCAGCATGGCGGAGGATTTCACGCAGGAGGACTTGTGCATCGCAGTGTTTGATGACTTCATCTTGGTACGTACATCTTGAATACACCTGGTGGGCTGTCCTTGTGTGTAGAGAGAAGAGTAGGAATTTCGGTATTTAATTTTTCTTTTTTTTCCACAAGAAACTGAAATTAGAGTAAGGCTGCACCAATTTAAATTGTTCTTTTACAAGCAGAATAAATCAGTTTTCAGTGTCGAAAACAGAACTTTTAAAGTCTTCTAATTTGTCGGAAATTTCAACAGTCTCAGCAATTTATTCCTGCTGAAGACATATTGACATGATCAGAAAGCCCTGAAAACAGGAAAGTCATAAAATTATCAAGATCAGATGAAATCAAAAGATCAAATTTCAATTTTGTTTTTACTCCTGCTTTACTTTTCTTAGTGTTGGCTCACCTGTAAACAGCAAAATAAACTTTATGTTGCGTAGCATTGTTTCAAGAGGAACCTGTTTGGAGTTACATCGTTACGAATGGCTAAATCTTGCAAGGACTAGAACCTGTGACAATGCTTGTCTTTCAGTTAGTTGGGCTTCTCCATAGGTGTTTAATCCATGGCTCAGAACCAGCTACATGTCTATTTACCATACAGTGTCTACTGCTCTCAGGGGCCTTCATGCAGTAAACTGTGACCATCATGAGGCTGTCCAGGGGGTTTTACAGTGTGGGATAAAGCCAGGAATTTTTGTACAGTCCTTAATTCAATTTTTGGAAAAATTTTCACTCAGTGCAGTGAGGTAAAAAGGGACCAAAATAGCCAGGGGTCTGGAGGGCACAGATTTTGTGTATACTTGTAAACGCATTCTCAGCCATTTTAAGCTGTTTCTGTGCACATTATAAAATTGTACTGACATCTAGGCTAAGCAGTTAGTTTAAGTCCTACAGTTCATGAATAGGAACATTATAAATCTTTATGCTTTTTAACTTGGTAAGTACATGTACATGTGTTCCTCAGTAACAACCCCCCCCCCCCCCCCCCCCAGCCACTCAACTGATTTTTAGAAGCTCTGAAATGGTTTAAATATATCCAAGGACGTGCCATGAAATGAATCTACCAGTGACGTCTTAAATTTAAAGTACAGATTAATTAATACAACATTTCATTTTTTAGAAGACAGTCTTTGATTTTTCAAATTTTTGCATATTTCATTTTTTAAAAGAATGCTTCTGACAGATGTGAGGCCATGTATCCATCCTGCCTTACAGAAATATTTAATATTTGAGTTCACTTTGCACCAGTAGGGTGCATGTACACACCTTGAGCTCGCTCTGCAGGTGACAATCTGTAGGAAATGTGCAAAAATTTGTCTGTTAGTTGCCAAAGGGGTGCCACGGTTTTGTACTTTGAGATTTCCTCCACCCATAAACTGAATATGGCCACATAAGTAATTTTCTAAAGTCATTGCATGCATTTAACATTCAGCACCAATCTAACAAATGAATTCGTCGACTAATGGAGGAAATTGAGCACAGTGGACATCAGCAGTCTGGCATTGTATTCAGCTGACTTGTATTTCATGCCTGTCTTGTGAAACCAGAAACTTACTATTATGTTTGGTCTGTCAGCAACCTGCAGATGGTCGTGGGTTTTCCCCCGGACTGTTGCCCGGTTTCCTCCCACCATAATGCTGGCCACTGTCGTATAAGTGAAATATTCTTGAGTACGGCATAAAACACCAATCAAATAAATAAATGAATAAATACTATTATGTTCACTATTCCACATTTCAGCCGTCTATATCTCGTGAGAGCGTCAGACGCCATCTCCTCCGTCTGTTGTGGCATGTCTACACCAAAGTGCCCAACCTACGGATCCGGGTTATCATGGACGCCATTGAGCCGGGGACAGAGGTTAGTGGAGGGTAGTCTCGTAGAACTTAAGCCTGTATACTGTTTCTTATTTATGTCCAATGTTAAAGTGGTCTTGTAGTGGAGTCAGTGGAAAAATAATTACAACACAGTGAGACCAACCTTAAGACAAGTATGAAAGGTATTTCTTTTTGGCAGTACATACCTTTCCTTGAATGAGGTTGATTACCATGTGGATTTACAGGTTACGTGACGCAGTTGATTTTCCTTACTATTTATGTGGTAAATAGGTCAACTTCAACCTCAGAAATATATATCCCGTAACTTTTGTGTGGCCATACCACCACATGCAGCTCGCACTTTTCTTGTATATCAACAAATCAAACAATCTACCTACAATGTCCACCTTTTTTTTTTTTTTTTTTTTTTGAGCTGTGCTTGCTGGAAGTGAAGTCATAGCATTTTGTTACCTTGGTAACCTCCAGCGGGATAGAAAGTATAAACACTGGCTAAAAATTTTTCAGTCCTATTCAAAACAGACAAAATTATGATATGTTTTAACTAGGTGCAACGTAACAGTGCAGAAATTTATAGTGCATCAACAAGCTAAAATGTCTGTGTGTCGGTATTACCCAATCAGTGCTCCGTCTTTGTTGTTGTTGTTGGAGTGTAAAAGACATGTAGGATCTCCATTGGACATTAGGTTGGGCCAGACAAAATGGGGTTTTGCGTTACCTAGGGTTTTCTGTGTTTGATTTTCTTCATCCTTGGTCAAACAGAAGATCTTACCATACACAGGATAAAGGGCAGCTGCCCCACAAAATGTGCCTGGCAGTGTATAGAACTGGAGCACAATATAGCACAATATTTATGAATGACTGTAGATATGGAAAACACGGGCATTTTTCACGTAGTGTTGCATTTACTTCAGAATTTTCTGTAAACTTGACCAATATTTTGCACCGTTACTGCTCTGTGAATTGCAGCTGTATTTACTTATTTTCTGACATTTAGTTCTTGTTACTAGATGAAAACTGAAAACAAGTTTAAGATCATTGGCATATTATATGCATCTTGCCACGTTCATGTTCAAAAGAGGTCTCCATTGCCGAGGTGGTTAGTGTGCCAGCATGGTGCAATGACCCAGGAGCCTCTCATCAATGTAGTCGCTTGTGAGTTCCAGCCCAGCCTATGCTGGCTTCCTCTCTGTACGTGGAAAGGTCTACTAGCAACCCGCAGATGGTCATGGGTTTACCCCTGGGCTCTACCCGTTTTCCTACCATAATGCTCTTCGCCGTGGTATCCATGAAATATTCTTGACCACTGCATGTAACACAAATCAAATAAATAAATGAATAAATCATGCACAAAGTTTTAATCATAGAAGAATAAAGAATTCCTTCTGAAATTTTTGTAAACTTCTTTTCAACCACCATTGCAACCAATTTTTCAAACATTCTGAGAGAACTATGGGGTGTAGAAAAATAATTCCCACACTTTAATGAATCTTGCATCAACACAAACAAATCATTTTTAGCATCATTTTAATAATAATTGGAAGCATAAATTTCTCTGGAAAAGTGCTTTAGTGGTTGAAGATTTACAGTAACTGGCTTTCACATGTGGACTGTATGGGGAGATAACTGTGTGATAAGAGCATGCTGATTTATCTCCCTTGTGTCTGTTTCAGCATAGTGAAGCTGTTCATCAGACATACAAGGCCCTGGCGGAAAAAGTGGCAGCCTTTCAGCCTAGTGTTCAGGACCAGCCTGAGAAGTTAGACTCCCCGCTGATGAACGTCCCTGCCCCCACACCTGGACCTATCTGAGAGTGGGGCAGAAAGAACAGTGTTTTTGTACAAGATATCAATGTTTCCGTGAGGAGTGATCCTGGCAAGAGATGTGATGAAGGATGTGAGCGTAATTCAATGAAGAGTGACTTTCAAAGGTGAACAGCAGTCTTTCTGAAATGTGCAGAAGAGCTGTAATTGTGAGATTTGGTTGAAATGCCGTTAATTGTGTATGAACATATTTGAACAGTAGATTGTTAAATATGAATGGAAGAGTCTGTCTAATAAATGTGAACAGATTTGAACAGCTTGATACATGTGAACAGCCTGATAAATAAAATGTGAACAGATTTGAACAGCCTGATACATGTGAACAGCCTGATAAATAAAATGTGAACAGATTTGAACAGCCTGATAAATGTGAACAGCCTGATAAATAAAATGTGAACAGATTTGAACAGCCTGATAAATGTGAACAGATTGAACAGCCTGATACATGTGAACAGCCTGATAAATAAAATGTGAACAGATTTGAACAGCCTGATACATGTGAACAGCCTGATAAATAAAATGTGAACAGATTTGAACAGCCTGATACATGTGAACAGCCTGATAAATAAAATGTGAACAGATTTGAACAGCCTGATAAATGTGAACAGCCTGATGAATAAAATGTGAACAGATTTGAACAGCCTGATAAATGTGAACAGATTGAACAGCCTGATAAATGTGAACACATTTGAACAGCCTGATAAATGTGAACAGGTTTGAACAGCCTGATTAATAAAATGTGCAGAAATTTGAACAGCCTGATAAATAAAATGTGTAGAGATTGTGTTGAACAGATTACATGTATTTGATAAATGTGAACAAATTTGAACAGGCTGTTTGATAAATGTGAACACATTTGAACAGACAATCTGACAAATGAATATATTTGAACAGCTGGTTTGTTTAATTCGAACAGAGGAGTCCATCTCTTTAATGTGAACATGTTTGCAAGCTCCTGTGTTGAATGTGAACGAATTTGAATGCTCTTTTATTGAATGTGGATAGATAACAAATGTGAACACATTTGAACATCCTGTCTCTTCCATTTTCAACAGTGCATCTGTTAAACATAAACAAATTTAAAAATCCTGGTTGTTCAATATGAAAAAATAATATGTTAAATATAAAACGTTATGAGCAGTCAGCCCCTAGATATATGTTTAAACCCATTGGCTGTGTAATGTTTCTTGTACAGATATCTGAAATACACTCTGACATTTGCAGTATGCCTGATGGGAGCTGTGTTCACTTTTAACCATTTCTGAACTACCCTAATTTTCCAACCTTTCATATATGAAGGAACAACTTTCAGTGTTATTTATGCACATTTATGATTTGTTTTTGTTGACAAAACTACATTGGTTGGATTGACCAATTTCATGGCATCACAAAAAGTGTAATTTTATCAGTTTACACAGAATAATGCTGTCAGAATATGCTTGAAACACCACCTTGCAAAAGGGGTTGAAGAATTACGGTACTTTAGTTCTTCAACCGTTTGGCATGTTAGCAAGGTGTTTATTCAGACATATTCTGGAGGCATTACACTGTGTACATTGACAAAATTATAACTTTCCTGAGGCCCTGAAATTGTCCAATCCAACCAATACCTACCATTGTAATGTGAGTTAATTATGGTTGAAAGGAGTTAGTGGCAAAGTTGGTGTCTTTGGCATGGTATTCCAGTGAGGCAGCATTAAAACACTGACTAATAACCACTGAGACCATGCAGGCTTGTAGAAAGAAATGCTGTTCTGATACAACTGAAATACAGTTGAAGGATGTTAAACCTCAAACAGGGCCTTCGTGGTCAGTGTGCCAGCGCGGCGCAGTGATCCAGGAGCCTCCCACCAATGCTGTCTCTCTGAATCCAGCTTATGCTTGCTTTCTCTCTCGCCGTTCATGGGAAGGTCTCCTGGCCAGCACGCAAGCGCGGCGCAGTGATCCAGGAGCCTCCCACCAATGCGGTTGCTCTGAATCCAGCTTATGCTCGCTTTCTCTCTGGCCGTTCATGGGAAGGTCTCCTGGTCAGCACGCCAGCACGGCGCAGTGATCCAGGAGCCTCCCACCAATGCTGTCTCTCTGAATCCAGCTTATGCTGGCTTTCTCTCTGGCTGTTCATGGGAAGGTCTCCTGGTCAGCACGCCAGCGCGGTGCAGTGATCCAGGAGCCTCCCACCAATGCTGTCTCTCTGAATCCAGCTTATGCTTGCTTTCTCTCTGGCCGTTCATGGGAAGGTCTCCTGGCCAGCACGCAAGCGCGGTGCAGTGATCCAGGAGCCTCCCACCAATGCTGTCTCTCTGAATCCAGCCTATGCTTGCTTTCTCTCTGGCCGTTCATGGGAAGGTCTCCTGACCAGCGCATCAGCGCGGCGCAGTGATCCAGGAGCCTACCACCAATGCTGTCGCTCTGAATCCAGCTTATGCTTGCTTTCTCTCTGGCCGTTCATGGGAAGGTCTCCTGGCCAGCACGCAAGCGCGGCGCAGTGATCCAGGAGCCTCCCACCAATGCTGTCGCTCTGAATCCAGCTTATGCTCGCTTTCTCTCTGGCCGTTCATGGGAAGGTCTCCTGGTCAGCACGCAAGCGCGGCGCAGTGATCCAGGAGCCTCCCACCAATGTTGTCTCTCTGAATCCAGCTTATGCTCGCTTTCTCTCAGGCCGTTCATGGGAAGGTCTCCTGGTCAGCACGCCAGCGCAGTGCAGTGATCCAGGAGCCTCCCACCAATGCTGTCTCTCTGAATCCAGCTTATGCTTGCTTTCTCTCTGGCCGTTCATGGGAAGGTCTCCTGGTCAGCACGCAAGCGCGGCGCAGTGATCCAGGAGCCTCCCACCAATGCGGTTGCTCTGAATCCAGCTTATGCTCGCTTTCTCTCTGGCCGTTCATGGGAAGGTCTCCTGGTCAGCACGCCAGCGCGGTGCAGTGATCCAGGAGCCTCCCACCAATGCTGTCGCTCTGAATCCAGCTTATGCTTGCTTTCTCTCTGGCCGTTCATGGGAAGGTCTCCTGGCCAGCACGCAAGCGCGGCGCAGTGATCCAGGAGCCTCCCACCAATGCTGTCTCTCTGAATCCAGCTTATGCTCGCTTTCTCTCTGGCCGTTCATGGGAAGGTGTCCTGGTCAGCACACCAGCACGGCGCAGTGATCCAGGAGCCTCCCACCAATGCTGTCGCTCTGAATCCAGCTTATGCTCGCTTTCTCTCTGGCTGTTCATGGGAAGGTCTCCTGACCAGCACATCAGCGCGTCACAATGACCCAGGAGCCTACCACCAATGATGTTGCTCTGAATCCAGCTTATGCTGGCTTTCTCTCTGGCCGTTCATGGGAAGGTCTCCTGCCCACGCATCAGCACGGCGCAGTGATCCAGGAGCCTACCACCAATGCTGTCGCTCTGAATCCAGCTTATGCTTGCTTTCTCTCTGGCCGTTCATGGGAAGGTCTCCTGGCCAGCACGCAAGCGCGGCGCAGTGATCCAGGAGCCTCCCACCAATGCGGTTGCTCTGAATCCAGCTTATGCTCGCTTTCTCTCTGGCCGTTCATGGGAAGGTCTCCTGGTCAGCACGCCAGCACGGCGCAGTGATCCAGGAGCCTCCCACCAATGCTGTCTCTCTGAATCCAGCTTATGCTGGCTTTCTCTCTGGCTGTTCATGGGAAGGTCTCCTGGTCAGCACGCCAGCGCGGTGCAGTGATCCAGGAGCCTCCCACCAATGCTGTCTCTCTGAATCCAGCTTATGCTTGCTTTCTCTCTGGCCGTTCATGGGAAGGTCTCCTGGCCAGCACGCAAGCGCGGTGCAGTGATCCAGGAGCCTCCCACCAATGCTGTCTCTCTGAATCCAGCCTATGCTTGCTTTCTCTCTGGCCGTTCACGGGAAGGTCTCCTGACCAGCGCATCAGCGCGGCGCAGTGATCCAGGAGCCTACCACCAATGCTGTCGCTCTGAATCCAGCTTATGCTTGCTTTCTCTCTGGCCGTTCATGGGAAGGTCTCCTGGCCAGCACGCAAGCGCGGCGCAGTGATCCAGGAGCCTCCCACCAATGCTGTCGCTCTGAATCCAGCTTATGCTCGCTTTCTCTCTGGCCGTTCATGGGAAGGTCTCCTGGTCAGCACGCAAGCGCGGCGCAGTGATCCAGGAGCCTCCCACCAATGCTGTCTCTCTGAATCCAGCTTATGCTCGCTTTCTCTCTGGCCGTTCATGGGAAGGTCTCCTGGTCAGCACGCCAGCGCAGTGCAGTGATCCAGGAGCCTCCCACCAATGCTGTCTCTCTGAATCCAGCTTATGCTTGCTTTCTCTCTGGCCGTTCATGGGAAGGTCTCCTGGTCAGCACGCAAGCGCGGCGCAGTGATCCAGGAGCCTCCCACCAATGCGGTTGCTCTGAATCCAGCTTATGCTCGCTTTCTCTCTGGCCGTTCATGGGAAGGTCTCCTGGTCAGCACGCCAGCGCGGTGCAGTGATCCAGGAGCCTCCCACCAATGCTGTCGCTCTGAATCCAGCTTATGCTTGCTTTCTCTCTGGCCGTTCATGGGAAGGTCTCCTGGCCAGCACGCAAGCGCGGCGCAGTGATCCAGGAGCCTCCCACCAATGCTGTCTCTCTGAATCCAGCTTATGCTCGCTTTCTCTCTGGCCGTTCATGGGAAGGTCTCCTGGTCAGCACGCCAGCACGGCGCAGTGATCCAGGAGCCTCCCACCAATGCTGTCGCTCTGAATCCAGCTTATGCTCGCTTTCTCTCTGGCTGTTCATGGGAAGGTCTCCTGACCAGCACATCAGCGCGTCACAATGACCCAGGAGCCTACCACCAATGATGTTGCTCTGAATCCAGCTTATGCTGGCTTTCTCTCTGGCCGTTCATGGGAAGGTCTCCTGCCCACGCATCAGCACGGCGCAGTGATCCAGGAGCCTACCACCAATGCTGTCTCTCTGAATCCAGCTTATGCTGGCTTTCTCTCTGGCCGTTCATGGGAAGGTCTCCTGCCCACGCATCAGCACGGCGCAGTGACCCAGGAGCCTACCACCAATGCTGTCTCTCTGAATCCAGCTTATGCTGGCTTTCTCTCTGGCCGTTCATGGGAAGGTCTCCTGCCCACGCATCAGCGCGGCGCAGTGACCCAGGAGCCTACCACCAATGCTGTCGCTCTGAATCCAGCTTATGCTCGCTTTCTCTCTGGCCGTTCATGGGAAGATCTCCTGGTCAGCAAGCCAGTGCGGCGCAGTGATCCAGGAGCCTCCCACCAATGCTGTCGCTCTGAATCCAGCTTATGCTTGCTTTCTCTCTGGCCGTTCATGGGAAGGTCTCCTGGTCAGCAAGCCAGCGCGGCGCAGTGATCCAGGAGCCTCCCACCAATGCTGTCTCTCTGAATCCAGCTTATGCTTGCTTTCTCTCTGGCCGTTCATGGGAAGGTCTCCTGGTCAGCAAGCCAGCGCGGCGCAGTGATCCAGGAGCCTACCACCAATGCTGTCTCTCTGAATCCAGCTTATGCTGGCTTTCTCTCTGGCCGTTCATGGGAAGGTCTCCTGGTCAGCAAGCCAGTGCGGCGCAGTGATCCAGGAGCCTCCCACCAATGCTGTCGCTCTGAATCCAGCTTATGCTGGCTTTCTCTCTGGCCGTTCATGGGAAGGTCTCCTGGTCAGCACGCAAGCACGGCGCAGTGATCCAGGAGCCTCCCACCAATGCTGTCTCTCTGAATCCAGCTTATGCTGGCTTTCTCTCTGGCCGTTCATGGGAAGGTCTCCTGGTCAGCAAGCCAGCGCGGCGCAGTGATCCAGGAGCCTACCACCAATGCTATCGCTCTGAATCCAGCTTATGCTTGCTTTCTCTCTGGCCGTTCATGGGAAGGTCTCCTGGTCAGCAAGCCAGCGCGGCGCAGTGATCCAGGAGCCTACCACCAATGCTGTCTCTCTGAATCCAGCTTATGCTGGCTTTCTCTCTGGCCGTTCATGGGAAGGTCTCCTGACCAGCGCATCAGCGCGGCGCAGTGATCCAGGAGCCTACCACCAATGCTGTCTCTCTGAATCCAGCTTATGCTGGCTTTCTCTCTGGCCGTTCATGGGAAGGTCTCCTGACCAGCGCATCAGCACGGCGCAGTGATCCAGGAGCCTACCACCAATGCTGTCTCTCTGAATCCAGCTTATGCTCGCTTTCTCTCTGGCCGTTCATGGGAAGGTCTCCTGGTCAGCACGCCAGCGCAGTGCAGTGATCCAGGAGCCTACCACCAATGCTGTCTCTCTGAATCCAGCTTATGCTGGCTTTCTCTCTGGCCGTTCATGGGAAGGTCTCCTGGTCAGCAAGCCAGCGCGGCGCAGTGATCCAGGAGCCTCCCACCAATGCGGTTGCTCTGAATCCAGCTCATGCTAGCTTTCTGTCTGGCCACAAACGGGAAGGTCTGCCAGCAACCTGCAGATGGTCATCTGTTTCTTCCCACCAGACTACTGGCTGGCGTCCTACAAGTGAAATATTTTTGTACGGCATAAAACACCAGTCAAGTAAATATAATAAATAAACCCCAAACACCATCCACAGTAATAGTGGCATGCTCAACAAGAGATATAACAAATCAAACAAATACTCTGTTTTTCAAAGTGTAATTTTTGAAAGTTGAGAGAGCATATAGAAAAATAAGTTTTCTAAGCAACAAGAAATAAATCTATCCTTTGTACATAAATTATGGCAACTTAAAGTGTGTAATGTTAATAGGGTACTCCAGTTTAAACAACATCGCTGCAATGAAAGCACATTCTCCACAGACGACAACAAGTCATTTATGTACATCGGAAACGTAAAAGAGAACCAGCGTGATGTTCAGATAAATCTACAAGTAAATGTACATACAGAGGCTGATTGAATTGACAAGAGCAGAACAATTCAGGGGGCAAATTCGAACATGTCGATTTGCACTGTTTACACAGATTTTAAATACATATGTACATTTATAAACACAATTACAATTTGAAGACAAAAACAAAAATTTAAAATGAAAAAAAAGAAGTTTTAACAACCCTTAGCATCATCATGATCAAATTTCCACTGCATTGGGAGATTATGAGCCAAACATACTAGTAAAAGAGGCTATACCTGAGATTTCTGAAAGAAAACATCCACATTTGGTAGTAAAATTAATATGTCTATATTTACCCAGAATAGCTCAAACTATTGCCTTTTAGTAAAAAGACTCATCTGCACAATTAACAGTGCTAAAATGATACTAAAATTTTAAGAAGTTATAATGCAACCCACATGGGAATTTATTATTCATTTTGAACAGTGACATGCACAGATGAGGCTCATGCTCTCGGAAAGTTAATTATTTGGGCTGTTCCAAAACAACAGCAAAAAATTCAGTTGGATTTGCACTGGTCAATTTTTGGCCGGAAATCTTTGGTATAGCCCCTTTTTTCGATCTAGGACAAACCGATGTAACTGCATGGTTTGTATCAATAGTGCAAAACTGTAGCCCTATTTGTATGTTTATGTCACACAAGATTTGGCAAATGTCAAGCATTTTAGGTTAATCTTTGTGTCACCTTAAATTTCATTTTGGGGGCTTCCCTGTCCCAGTCGGTTTGCACGCTAGCACAGCGTTGTGACCCAGGAGCCTCTCATCAATGCAGTCACTGGGAGTTCCAGTCCAGCTCATGCTGGCGTCCTCTACAATCATATGTGGGAAGGTCTGCCAGCAATCTGCGGATGGTCGGGGGTTTCTGCCCGGTTTCCTCCCACCATATTGTTGGCCGCAGCCGTATAAGTGAAATATTCTTAAGTACGAAGTAAAACGCCAATCAGATAAATAAATAAATAAATTTTGTTTGACTTAAGCACTCAAATTTCTTTTAAAAGTCGGAAACTTTCATAAATACAAATAAAAACACCCTAAACTTGAGCTGAATCGTTTTTCAACTGTATACCAGCTTTAGTGGGAAATTTGGACTGTGAAAAACATGAAAAGCTTAAAATATCATGGATCGGACTAAATTAAAATGTGGACTTGCAGCTTTACTTTTATTCCATTTTTGAACTGTTTTGTGTTGGCTCGTTCGTAAAACACAAATTAAAACTGCTGTGACCTTACTTGTACCGGTTGGATATGACATTATAATCAAATAAAGCACATTCTATATGACAATAAACAATGAAGATGGTATGTTTCTTCTAAGTTAAAGCGCATTTAAGATTATGCTTAGTGATGAAATAGCTGGTCCACAGCCTATTATACACCTATGTTTTTATATACAACTTTTTCTTTGTAACACTTCTAAGCAATTTTCACACACACAAAAATGGCAAGAAAGCAGCAATTTATAAATTACCCCACATTGGCATACCTGTCTAACACACCTCCCATCCACACACCTGTATAATGTTTTATCTTTGTTATGCTTTTAATCACATATTTACATGTATACATTTATTTGCCAGTCTAGTTGTCAGACTTTAGAAAAATGATGCATTCTGCATGTATCTGTAACCATATCACCCATATGTAAAATATCACCTGAGGTACTTGTGACAGTACCCTTATTGACATTAATTGCGTAGCTGTGTATACCTCTTGTTCCGTAGACCTTAAGTGGCCTATCATCAAAAACAAAAACACTTCACTATTTTGCCAAAATAAAGGGTAAGACATGTAGTTTGTAAGAGATCCATGGCTCAGTAATTTAAATATTTATGGCTTGAATTTAAAATGAAAAACACTGCGAAAATGAAAATATTAACAAATATATGTATGCTATTTAGTCTACACACTGACAGAGGTTGGCGTCTTGTTATATTATATCATCACAATTGAAATGAAATAGGCTATAGTCTGTCTGACTGTATCTCTTTTGATCTATGCATGCTGGATTAAATTCAGGTATTGGTATGGCCATCAGCCATATGCTGGATACCTACCTACCTACCCCCTCCCCCCCCCCTCCTCCCCATCTCACAACAGCTATCCTCCACCCCGGAGACTGGAAAAACCAGTGAAATACAGAAAGATAGCTTCCCAGCCACTTCTGCTAGTATAGATCAATCAACACACCTTTGATCAGATCAGTACACCTGGTCGCTATGGCAACATATCAGTGGTGGATCATGGATAACTGACAATTCTCCAGCGACTAGCTTCAGCAAACAGATTGATAATCTTACAGCTGACGCATGATGGATGCATGACTGCTGTACAATGAAGGTCGTTTCCACATTTTGTACAGTGGTACATCTATACACGTACATAGGCGGTGAAAATGACAGCTGAGACTAATTAGAGTTTACACCTGTAACATAAAGTACCTGGGGCTGATTTCACCAAGCAATTTTTGTCTTTAATGAGAAATTCGAAACTTCAATATGTTACCCAACCTTTTTGCATACAATAGCATATTTCAGTGTGCTTTATGTACCTTTTTAATTTGATTTTGAAAACAAAACTACATTGGTTGGGTTGGCAAATTTCAGAGCCTTTCAAGTCTATACAGAACATTACTTCCTTTACAATTTGCTTGAACAAACATTTTGCAAAGCATGTGAAGAAGGTTGAAGAATCACAGCAGCCTTACAGGGTCAAACCGTCGCACGTACATTTACACTTATCATATAGCATATGTTATTAGTGTTCCCAATTTTAACTCCTCTAAATAAAATTTTAAACACAGACTTTATTGTCAAAACTAGCTCTCTGAATTCAGCAATTCACTGCCAGGCAAGACCTGTCAACTGCCTTCAGACTACAGAAATGGGGGCATTCAACAAAAGGTGGTAACAAAAGTCAAGAAGACTATATACTTCACACAAATCTCAACCCTGGCATGATCACAAATGGACAACATACAGGGATTCCCCTGGGTCACCTGCAAAGTTTTGCAGCTGGGATTTCGCCATATGTTACGGTGCCTCATATTTAATCATGAGGTACTGGCACATCCTAACACATGTGGTGACTGGTGCATCAATACAAAAGCAATCCATTTAATTTAGTACAATGTAATAAACCTACAAAGAACAAAACAATGACTTTTTAAGCTAAAGAATAATTTTGTATCTGCATGTTTGCATTCCACAAGCAATCTGCAGTATATAATAATGAGAATCACCATATTTCACCTTATGATGACCATATTTCACCTAACGATTACCATATTTCACCTAACGATTACCATATTTCACCTAACGATTACCATATTTCATGTGACACATTTTACTTGATTCTGATTGATTTATCCACCTTATGTGGTCACTGTTTTTTTTTTTCATCAGAAAAATGGAAAACTAAAAACAAACTTCAACACACCAAACTTTAGGTGATATACGGTAACTATTCAGAACTCATATTTCCTGTATTACCAGTGCACATCACATATTCTTCAATTCTTAAACCGGCGATGTTTAACTTGATGCAAAAGGACATGACATTAATTTACCTCATTAAATTGCATGAACAAGCCTGCAGATATTAGCCACATTTATGCAGTAATTATACCACAAAATTTGTTTTTACAATTATTATACATTAACCATCAAAACGGCTTTAGAAAATACTTCTCACACATCCATTCAGGTGTATCAAGTAGTGGTAAAGCTATACTGAGCCAAGCACTATTTAGGAAACATTCACGTTCATTATTATTCATTTCTGTCTTGCTTCATGTGATTTTATTATCTGTATGATGACCCAGGAGCCTCTCACCAATGCGGTCGCTGTGAGTTCAAGTCCAGCTCATGCTGGCTTCCTCTCCGGAAGTATGTGGGAAGGTCTGGCAGCAACCTGTGGATGGTCGAGGGTTTCCCCCGGGCTCTGCCCGGTTTCCTCCCACCATAATGCTGGCCGCTGTCGTATAAGTGAAATATTCTTGAGTACGGCGTAAAACATCAATCAAATAAATAAATAAATAAATTATCTGTATGTCTCCTACATGTACAAACTGTTATAAATTAATTGTTCCACCAAGACGTAGATAAAATACAGGAATATGGTAAATCACCTACAATCTCACGGAATTTTTCACCGATTGTAAGCTGTAGTACAGAAGGGTGATATACAGTTGTTGAAAATGATGCAAAAGTATACTTTTATGTTATTTACTGTCAATATATTCCAGGATATGTGTACATGCAGTTATTGTAACAAAACAATTTTTTGCGAAAATTATAAGTCATTTAATGGTGACAAACACAAATGGTATACAAACAACATGGTACCGAACATCTGCCGGTTTCCATGCCTCACCATTAATTGACGTGAGCTGTACACATTGTATTTGTGTATTTTTGTTGATAAGGTTACAACGTACACAGCCGTATGTGTAAGTGTGTACTTATACAGAGATCGAACAACCTTGTATTTAACATGCATGGACACTATGTCTTGTTCCACATATCCACGCGTACATGGTGTATTTCATATGCAGTAGTATACTACTCAATCATTTACAAATAATCCTACATGTATATAAATGTGTATATATACGTTTCACTTTCACGCACATAAATTAAAATGATGCATGCAAAAATATCTCAACAAACAGCTGAGAAAGCAAACCCACCCCAAAAACTGTGATTCAATTTGTTTTTCTTCGGAAGACCTGAGTCACACCGCAGGCCTATATACACATATACTCAGTAAGTATAAATACATTCACATCAGCTGTACCTGGGTGGGTATAGACTTTCACTTCAGAATAAATAGTTATAACGAAAATATATACATGCACACGAAGTGTACCAAGACTATGGAGAGTTCCAAACTTATTCATACTTAAATGTATGTGCATGCATTGTCCATATGTGGGGAGATGGTAAACAGTCCAATGAAAACATTTACAATCAAATGTATCCCTTTCTGTACACACTCCATTTTAAATTCAAACTAAATTAATGTACCCTTCATAGTACTGTTGAATATATTCACACATTTAGTAATCATTTAGTGTACATTTTGCAGACAAAAATTAAAAACATTTTAAATGCTTGTAGTACATTTTCTCAACATTTTCAACAATGTGTATAATTATATGTACAATCCTACAGCTCTGAGATCCTTCGGCTGTCAATTTTCTCAACTTTGCTTTCATATTTCTGATACAAGTAGCTTATTACACTGGGAAGAATGACACCTGGGATACAATATGAGATACTGTATCTCACCTGGGATACAATATGAGACATTATGTCCCACCTGAGACACAAGAGGGGATAATATTGTATCCTTCCTGGGATACAGTAGGAGATAATGTACCCCAGATGAAACAGATCTCAGAACAAAATTCCAAAATATATCAGATAAATAATCTTGGCTGACTCTTTCATTAGGCTGTTTTCTTGTATTATGCATGTGAACAGGTAGCTTACATGTGAACCTTAACTGAGGTAAAAAATGAACTGATGCAATTAGCATGTGCCACTCCGACGGTGTTCAATTTAAAGCTGGCAGCTAACCATGCAGGTAGACAAGGCTACTTCATCATGCCAATAAGTTACTGGTTTATTGCAACACAATATTTGTTGTTACAAACATTTATGTAATCTGGTTTATTTTATAACAAAATCCACTTAAAACTTTTGATCACCTGTTGTTCACTTGTCATTTCCATTGTTTATTATTGTTAATGCTATTATTATTTCATTGGTATTTTTATGCTGTACTCAAGAATAGTTCACTTATACAACAACAACCAGGAGCATTATGGTGAGAGGAAACTAGGAGAGGCCCATGACCATATGGATTTTTTGCTCACAATTACTTAATTATTATATGACAATTTATAATGATCGTGTGAATCCAGCCTGTATCAATGATATCAGAACATTGTCTTGACACCTTAACAAGAAGCTGTATATATATGGCATGGTATCAATAAAGAAAAATGATCTTTTCCAGTTCAAAAACATAAACCAAATTCAAACTTATTGTCTTGTGACACAGATCCATTTATTACATCCATTATTCTGCTTATCAATTCTAAAGTAATATATTTATAGGCCATCATTCAAAATATCTTCATTGGAGATAACCCGACGGACCCTTCAAAAAGGGCTCTGAAGATTTATTGGTCTTTTGATGGAATTTTTTTTGTCTCTGTGTTATTTCTTTAAAATCCTTTTCATCAGCAAGAGTCAAAAAAAAAAAAAAAAACAAATCCCACTAACCACTACTCTTTCTGATAGTGATAGGTTGGGTTAACCCCAACAAAGAACTTTTTGAAGATGACCCAGGACCACTGTAGATGCACTGGACTGCATATACTCCAGGCAGAGTTAAACTGCTTCGCTGACAGTACCAGTGGTCATGACTGACAGATGACTGACAGGTAACATTATATGACAGCACAGAGAGATCGCAGTTACTTCCACTGAGATATACATACGTACTCTGCAGGAATGATGTACACAGGAACATTCAAGAGAGACTATAAAACACTGATTAGAGAAACTACTGAAACATCGCCCAGTTTACACATTACTTCTTTGTTTTCTCTTTGTCCAGGTGATGTTTCAAGGCTTCGTGATATTCCATATTTGTCGTCTGCGGCAGAGAAACGGAGCGTTTTTTCCGAAGCTTGCTGCCTTTGCGCTTCAGCATGGACTTGAACGTCTTAAAAGGGTTGGACTCACTGACGGGTGAAGACTTGCCTTCAGCTTGAGGACTCTTTTGGGAGTCTGATGAGTCAGATTTCAGTGACTCTTGCGATCCTGCAGACACACGAACGTCTGAACTTGACACCGAACGGATTCTGTCCATTAGCGACATTTTTTTGTGTCCCTGGTCAATGGCTGTGTCATCGACAGAGAGCATGTTACTATTTGGTGGAGAAGTAGAAGGGTTTACTTCCTGGAAGTTCTCCTTAAAACCATCATACAGTTCTCTGCTGTAATCAACGTTTTCGAAAGGTTGGAATTGCCCCCTGAGCGCTCTGTCTTCAAGGCCACGGTCAAATCCTCCCCTGTACAAATTTTCCACACCACTTTGCAAGTCACAGGTTTCACCATCCAATCCAGAATCAGCTGCCACGGGATACCCGGCGATACTTTTGCAGCGTTCTCGTCCGGTACGCCGCGGGTTGCTACGTCGACACACAACGTTTTCCTGACTTGAGGATAACTCTTCGGCTGTTTCCTCAAATATTGTGTTTTCAATGTTCCTCAGTTCCAGGTTACTTTTGTGTCGTCGCAGTCGATTCTTTACAGCAGTGAATCGGCTTACCGGCTTATGGACACTTTTGTCCTTTGCAGTGACCTTTGACGTCAGGTCAGAGGGCGGAGACATTTCCAGCGGGGCAGGTGACTTTGGCCCGATAACAGACGACGAATCATGGGCGCTTACAATTCCATTTTTATTCCTAAGAGCTTTCACATCGCCAAACGCTTGCATCAGTTTACTGTTAGTCAGGGCCAGTTCTTGAATCTGCACCTCTTGCTGCTGAATGATGCTATCTTTCTCCGCGAGCAATGACACAATGCGCTTCTGCTCCTTTCGCAGCTGACCTTCAAAAAAGAGTAACTGTGAAATTACCTCCCCTAGCTGCTGGTCTCTCTGCATCCCCTGTCTTTTCAGGTTTTGCTCGTTTCGTTCCACATGTGTTTTCCAGATAGAGATGAGCTGTTTGGTTCGGGTTTGCTGAAGTCGGAGATTTGATTGTGTCTTCTTCACCATTTCTTCTGTTTCCATCAGCTTCTTCTTTAACACTGTCACGTCCTCTTGAAGCTAAAATGATAAAATACAAAGTGACACTCAGATTAAAACCAGACCAAAGCCAAAATCGCAAAAAATGCTGTTTGCACAAAAAATCACTGATATATATATATTGTCTGTTGCCAGGCTGTCTGAAGACTAGCTACCTGCATGAAAGGAGTCACAGTAAAGAATGCTAAAAGAAAAGCAGCTTAAACTGGAAGGGCGGGGAAGGGGGGGGGGGATAAAACATGCCAATATTGTTTTCTTTCACAAAACGGCTTTACAGGCATATCGGCATTACTTTTAATTTAATTCAGAGAAAATTTTTAATGTCTCACAATATAACAGCAAAGAGACACTTCAAAGCCATAATATTCTATTTACTTCAAATTTCAAATAATTTTAAAAATAGATCATGCAAGCTGGTCCACTGTTGCTAAATACCTGAATGAAATGACTCACTAAGCAAAGATCTTCAGATTTGTCTAGTTGCAAACATATTCCCTCATCCATCGTAAAATTCAAATAGTTGCAATCAATATTCTCCTTCCTTATATTGCCACAAAAGTCATTCAGTACACATGCACTAAATACTCTTATGTCCCTCCAATGAATAAATAAGGGCAGCAATGAGGGTGAATTGTTCAAGTCTCAGCATTTAAAGCAGAGAACTGTCAAAACACCTGTCACAGTGAGAGGGGTTGCCAAGAGGGAGAGGGGTGAGGGTGGCATTATGAAAGTAAAAAAAATGTATGTTCTTAGAGGTGCAAAAACTATTAAAGTGCCACTGCTTTATAATAACATGTGCTGGATAATTCTATCCAATAAAACCTAATCAAAAGTGTTAAATCTGTGCCTGCTTATAATTAAGCCACAAAATAAACAGTGTCTCAGATTACACACAAGTTGTCATTAATATTGACCATTAAGGCCCACCCATCATGAGCCCCCATCATGATTTCTACCAATACTGACAGCTGTTACAATGGCCAATCAAATCCATTGTTGTATAAGCTTATCCTGAAATCTCTTTATTGCCCCTTTTCTATCAATAAAGGTCACAGGCTAATACAATTGTATGGTAGTTAAATCTACATATTGTACTCTAAGATTTCTTTTTGTCAGCCTGAGCTGTTTACTTATCTTTCTCTTAGCACTATTATCACCTTATCTCTCAGGTACCAGTGGGTGAAAAGGTGATAAGTGACTTTCCTTGGTGAGTAGTATTGAACACTATAGCTGACACTTCAGTTCAATATTTGTTGAAGAATTAACTTTCTTACATTAAAATAACCAACAGCAAAATACTTTGATCTGAATTATAAAAATTTTACACGAAGTCAGATCACCTTCACTTATATTATACCCAACATTGTTGGCAAATCTTGGTTAAATACATTGGTAATTAGACCTCATGCTGACACCCAGTTTTCCCCACACCTGTCAACATCAACAATGTTATATATTCACGATGAAATCTTGAGTACAATGTTAAAACACAAATTAAATAAATTAATGAATAAAATAATAAATATATATTTTTTAATAATTCCAACTCAAAGTATTTGCCATGGTTACCATAATGTAGAGCTGTTACAATGTATTTATTTGCTTGCTACATTTACTGTGCCTTTTGAGTTTTTCACACCTCTGCATTTACTCTGTCAAATACAGATAGGCATCTACAAATTCAGGTGTCTACATACATGCAGTCAGTGTATCCCCAGGGTGTATATATATAGATGACTGCTCACAATTCACCGAAAAATCTCTCAAAAAGACCATTTGTTTTGTTTTAAATTTTCACAATAACAGGTAGATTCCTTTAGCCATGCCCAGGTGACAGTGATAACTGGTACATGTACACCCACTAGCTCAGTGTTATTTAAATGTTAATTAAATGAAAGACTGTTGTCATGATAACAAAATGAACAAGTCCAGTCCCATCGCTGACAAAGGAATGTTGGCTATAATAAATCTAACTGAATGCATACAAAGTTGCAACACACTGTTACCAGTACATATCAAAGCTGAGTGCCTTCATAATTTGCACAAATTGTTGCTAGCAGCGAACAAAGTACAAACTAGGTTGAGCCAACTGTAAACTTACATGTACAGCTTTCAGTTGCTCATATGGCTCTGCAGTACACAAATGTTTGTATGCGCGTCTTTTTAAATGTACACTTCAATTTCAAATGTCCCTTTGAATAATTTCAAAGTTTTAAAATGCAAACATTGATGATATCTTTTATACATGCTTACAAGCAGTATTTACACAAAATACATATGGATACACAAAAATACACAATGGTAAAAAGAATGAACAGTGTGTATGTGTGCAGCATATGTACATGTGCATGGCTTACCATGCACACAACCATTGGTGACAAAAAACACTAAGACATAAATCAGACAAATGTCAACAGATGAACAGCTTAATTAAGATTGCCGAGGTATTCATCCAGGTCGCAGGAGCGTAAGAAATGACCTGCGGAAGGAAGGGTCAATGCTCTGAGGCTGCAATATGCCTTGTGGCTATCAAATACCTATAGACGTCAGTCATGGAATACTGTATTTCACCTGAACTTTACCTTTTTTCAAGTGACACATTTTGATTGACTCTGATCGATTCGTCCACCTTATAGGACCACTTAAGAAAACTTCGTGAAAACTTTGTTGGCATCAAAAGAATCATTTTAAGGCCTTTATATGCTTCTCAAAGAGCATTTTCACTCACCAAAGTTTAGATTAAATACATTACAGTTATTTATATATTTATTTATTTGATTGGTGTTTTACGCTGCACTCAAGAATATTTCACTTACACGACGGCAGCCAGCATTATGGTGGGAAAAAAACTGGGCAGAGCCCGCGGAAAACCCACAACCATCCACAGGTTGCTGACAGACCTTTCTACTTACGATACACTGTAGTAACACAGTGCTTCCAATGAGGAGCTGTAGAGTTCAATCTAATGTCCGTCTCAATGCAAACAAAGGGAAAATGTCACAATTTCACGCCACTGATTCATCTACCCAATTCCACAACCTTTTCTCATATGAAAGACTAACTTGACACCAGATAGGACACCCCATCAATTCACACGATCGTAACACTTCATAAAACTGAGTCAGGTGTCACACCTATATTCTTTTCACAAAACACTCTGCATGGAGATTTACATTTGCACAGTGATAAGTATAAAAAAACATGTGTATGCCCTGATACTATATAGTTATAGGATAGGTTGGTTGTCTAACTGGGCCACCATGTCAGAGACAAAAGCCATTAGGCCCCCCTTTGTAAGTCATTGTACACAATCACATCTGTATTTATCGCATGTTGTTTTGTCTAGGATACTTAATTTACACAACACATGCTGATTTCTTTTTGTAAACATACACCGATCCTTTCTTATAGCACCACTACAGGTGGTGACACCTATGGAGCCACATTCTTGTAACCCAGTCTACTGTTTAAAGTGACTCAGGTGTTTATAGTACATTACAGGTAAATTCTCTGACCATGATACCTGTCTTAGTGAGACAGTCCCTTTACACAAACATAACCTTACCAAGAGGGATGAAGAGCAGGTGTTAGCCTGGCATGTCTTTAATCATTTACCTGCTACCGTAATTCACATAATGACCTTTAACCATTAAAACCAAAAGCTGGAGTACTTGGCTGACTGGTATCACTGGCAGCTGAAAAGGATTGGTGTTTAATTTAGCGGAATACTTTGGACAACCCTTTTGATTTTGCACAGCTGTCCATCAGTTTCAACACATTTATGTATGGATTATTCATTTATTCATTTGATTTGTGTTTTAAGCCCCAATCAAGAATATTTCACTTATACGACAACAGCCAGCATTATGGTGGGAGGAAACTGGGCAGAGCCCTGGAAAAATCCATGATCATCTGCAGGTTACTGGCAGGCCTTCACACATACTGTATGGCCGGAGAAGGAGCCAGCATGTAGATGGAATTATAACAAATGTAAAAAAGTTCCATCTACCATAATGCTGGCGTCCGACACTAAAAAAGGGCCATACCCTAAACTTTTTGGAGGGATATTTGAAAGAAGGTTGTTCTTGTTTTTTTAATTTTTCTCTCTTTCATTAGCCAGAACCTTTTTATTTATGATATTCTGTACATTTCTCATTTCTGTTGTCCATATTCAAGAATATTGTACATGTTGTAGATACACTGTAAGAAGATGACAAACAAATTTCCAATTCTGGTAAAATCTTCTTATAATTTAAGCCACAACTTGGAGTTCTTTAGAAAGAAGGCTGCATGAATTCTTGATCATTATACATTATTGTGCCTACTTTTTCTTTCCAGTACGTGTCACATTTTAGCTAACACAGATAAACATTTACTTGTCAATTTGACTAAGATATGGGTAGTCGGCCATGCAATTAAAATCTATGTGCGTCAAAAAATGTGCACACTGCAACACGTACTGGCCTTGAGATGAAATTACTGGCGAAATTTTGTAGATATATACAGGTCGTGGCTTGATGTCCTTCACCATTAAGGGGTAAATGGTTGGATAGAAATTTGGAAGATTTACCAGCCTTGACATTATATAGGGCAGAATTACTGCATTGGCTTTTGTCGAGTAATAGGTTTTGCCGTCTCCTATGAGAGTAGTCAAAGTGACTAATATAAGTTGGTCCAGGTAAAAAGGGAGATAGTTTGGCCGCTAGAAGGACAAAACGACAACATGCCATTTTGGTTCATAGTCCGTTTTGTAGCTGAAATTTTGAAGTTTGTTTATCGTGATTCATCAGGTAACCTAGTAGATTTAAAACTGTCTACTCATTTTTTAAACTCATACATACGGCCACACATTTGTGAAGAAAAAGTTGGAACTTTTTGGTTATTAACCTACCGTTGTTGTTGTTTCAAGTGTACTCTTTAACTGCTACACAAATGATAGATTGGCGATATATTCACAGAGTGCTAGTATACTTGTGTCCAAAACAATTAGTCGTAACACATTTTATACAAATACAAGGCACGAATACCATTGCACCAAGACAAATTATAGCCAAAACATTTTCACTTTTACAAAATTAATAGTAAATCATTAAGACCAGCCAGTTAGTCATTATGAGCTAATTGGTAAACCTCCATTTCCCGTCGTATACACCGCATTTACCTGTCTCGTTGTGAATAACATTTTCTGATTGGTGTTTACTCCTGATACTTGTCAGCAGTACTGGGCATATGCCCGTTATATTTTCCAATGGCCAGGTTTATTACATTCGCTCAAACATTATTGTTTACCTTTCCCTTATACAGGTGTAAAAGTTGAACGGTCACTGAAAAAAACTCAAAACTATGAGTTTTACTTATTTGAATAACTCGTTAAATTAAGCTGCCAGAATTAAGGAACAATAATAATATGAAAAATTTACATAAATTGCAAGCATGCAGCCGAAAGGGAATATATTCCTTTGGTAAGCTTCCAATTAATTTTTTTAACTAACTTGACATTGTCATCTACCTGGAAACCTCAAAAATAAGTTGGATATATGATTCATTTTCTAATTTAGATGTGAGAGTATCTCAAGCATGCACCCGGTCTTTGCGTACAGTGGAGACTTAATTGTTTAAACCGAACGAGGATTGCCTGATAGAGGTGTTTGTGGATGGCTTGGCTGTGTGTTAGGTAAAGTGTGTTATGGATGCTGTCAATCTTTCAGGTGCATTTTACTACATATTCAACATATCCCATCCAAAGGAGTTGAGCAAGACACTTTTATTTATCCAGACAGTAACCTTAAATATCCAAGACAAGACAAAGATATCACCTGAAGTATTGGTTTAACTAAAACAGTTAAATGCATTTTTAATTAGGCACGAACATGCAGCCAGGCTACCAGGGATTAGTGAACTGATGACAACATAACAAGTGTACGTGCATATTTTTTCTGTAAACCATGACTCACAGTTTTGAATACAGTTTAAGTCTGACAGAAAATTCTGAAGTTTGTCTGATTTATGCCATTCTTAATGGAAAAGAGAATTAAGCCTCACCAGATAGACAACTGACAATTGCATAACTAAAAATACTTTCATTTTGGTTTTTTTTTTGGTATGGGTTTCACACTTAAAATGCATTGAAATGTTTTATTTCTGAAAGCTGATCCTTTCTGAGCTAACTGCCTATATTTGGAAACTCTGTAGTCTTGCATAAAAAGAACTACTAAATGCTGAAGGCTGCTAAGGGTGGGGAAACGTATCTGAGATGATAGATTACTTAGATAATGGTCACAAATATGGCGATGTGAGTTCCACGTCACGAGGAGATGCATATACAACATAGAATGGATTCGAATATGTTTAACTCTTGTACTAGTATGCTTAGATTTCAGTTGTCTGTCTGATGAATCTTGGGACATTTTGTTCGCTTTCGCTTTCGCCTGAAAGCACGTTGATTACATACCCTATGTACATTTCATACGCTTTCTGAACTTGACATCCTGGACTTAGGCACTCTGACAAGGTGAAAACCATTTGACGATCGTAAAATCGTCGTCTCTGAGATAGAATTTTGACTATTTAATAACTTTGAAGAACTTGCATTGTTCAGTCTGACTATCTCCACCAACGAATAATTGGTCAATTTGATGAACTACTCTACTAGTATATTTGACTAACATTGATTAGTCAGTTTGATGAATTTATCCTGGGTCAGTTTGATGACTTCAAATTTGACTAACCAAAACCAAAGTTCATCCTTACCATGGATGTATAGTGGTCAGTGTGATTATCTTTAAATTGTCATCTGGGAGATAGAAATTTGACCACACTTAATTCGTCAATATGATTAAGAAACGTTTTTCAGTTCCGAACCATCAGTATAAATTGTGGTGGCATTATTAGAGTATTTACCATCCGTTAGAACAAGGAATGTTACCAATGTTTTTACAAGTAAGACTAAAGTTCCCCTGCAGATTAAATTCCTGGGTACCTTACCTCAACAAACATTCAGGCCTTAACCCCAAACAAAGGCCTGCTTAAGTCACACTCCATGATTTTACAGTACATCTTGTAAAAAGATACTAGCCACAAAAAATAAGACTCCAATTGTACATTCCTGGATATTAGAACGTGCGATTCTTCTTAGTTATGTAACATTCCCATTTTTTTTCAAAAACCTTGGTAATAGTTTGAATGGTTGGTTGTTTTTACTTTGTTTTTGGCTTTTTTGTTGGTTTTATTGGGGGACTCGTTTTTTAAAATGGGATTTTATTAGTTTATTAAAGTAGTCACAAAATTCTTTTTGTCACTTACACTTTTTACTTACTCCCAAAGTTTCTGGAATACAAAAGTTAAGGGCGCTATATATGTTAATGAATGTTACATAATCACAATTATTGTCCTCACCTACAGTGCATAACTGTCAGTAAACAAAAGCATATATCACTTCCCCCTTCTCCTTTCAGGGGCACTATCCAGAGATTTGCTTTGTCATAATAAATAAGGTACATAGGGCACAGCTTCAGTCAAACTGAATCTGATATTCCATATAATTTATAGATTAATTATTGCACTATTTTTTCTTTTTTTTTTCCAAACTGTCCTAAATCAATGGGCTTCAAGATAACCATGAGACAAATGGATATGAGAAACACCTTTACAATATTGTTACAAAATCACAGTTTAAACAATGAACAAAAACTGTAACATGATTTACGTATTTTGAACAAGTAATAAGTGGAGAACATTAAACATGTAAATTCAAAAATGTTTGTTTTCCAAAAGTGTAATTAAGACATGAAAGAAACACACATTCTCAAAAAGGTATACCTGGTAAGCATAAATAATTCAATCTGACTGGCTTTTTCAGCCAGAACCGCTTCAAGCTTTGATGTCAGAGGCAATTCAATCCACTGGTCAAACAGTTACCTGGCTTTATCAGAACACAGGTAATTGATGAGACCTTGTAAGCCTTTGATTTCACAGGTAACTCAGCTGATACTGTAATACAGACAGGTGAGTACTAAACTCAGGTAAAATGTACATGGTAGGGTGAAAGTAATCATAATTAAGTTCAGCTCTGTCAATGGCCATCAGAGTTACTAACAGTGCGCGTAATTAAGGCTTACAGGTGGGCCTGATTTGGCTGATTGACAAAGCTGTCAATCAAATTTCTACACATTTAACTATAGCCAAAATCAGAAAGCTGTGGACAAAGTACATGTCTATCATACCAAACCAGAACTTCAGCACAAACTCAGAGACATAACAAAATCGTTAATATTCTGTAAGACTTGAGAATATTTTTTGATTTGATATCAAGATTTAACTTATGAAGCACTATGGTACGTACTGGTGTAAGGAACTGAAACATGTATTTATTCATTTGTTTTGTTTGTTTCATTGTAGTTTTCGTGCCATCCTCCAGATGAATATTTCACTTCTGTTATGGTAATCTGTTTTATGGGTGGAGGTCTTTGGCAAGTCACAGACAAACTTTCCCACTTTTAAATGTGACAATTATGTGACACGTGGTCTTCAACAATTGCTGGACTGCACTAATGACCCCACTAACAGTGTCCACCACTTATAGTCACCAAGGCCCAACGACCTAAGATAAGAGCAGGGAATTGTACAAATTCCCTGTCCAAGACTGGGTTTGAACCCGTGTCTTGTTTGTGGATTGAAAGGCAAGCACCTTAACCACACGATCTAGGCCCACTTCCCCTAAAATTCTGTTTCCATAGTTTTCAGAGCACAAGAAGTGTCCCGGGAATTCCCAAGACTAAAAAAGTGACATAGGTACACGTATCAGACAGCATGATAGTTTAATGGAGAATGTCAGGTTTTATAATGCAACAGATACAATTGCATGTCAGTGTCACTTTACATCATTAATTATTCACAGCTGTGAAAATGAATGCAGTGTACATAAGGTCACTGTGTTACAAGGGGAACGATGAACACCCTGACCTTAAACCACATACCATGAGGAAATTGCTCCAACATGTCACCATGGTAACTAGCACATTCATGTTGAAATGATGGCGGCAATTATGTCAAGATATAATCATGATGATGAGAACAATGCGGGAATGCCATGACAATGTATTGTATGTTCACAGCTGTGTGCAATGCAAAGTAACATCGGGAAATTTGATCTCATATATAGGGCCATCATTACAAATATGTTCGTTGTGGGTAACCCGATCAACTCGCAAGAAGAAAAAATAAAGGGCCACGCTCTTAAGTTTTTACTGGGCGTTTGATAGAAATTTTAAAAAAATTTTCTCAATGTTAATTTCTTTAAAATTCATATACCTTTACCACAATCAAAAGAATAATTTCCCTATCAAGCGACCTTATATTTTCTTTTTGATATATGTAGGGTTGCTTTACCCCCATCAAAGAATTGTTTAATGATGGTGCATTCAGTGTTTTCTTGTCATGGCAGATCATTTCTGTCTTTTTAACAGTATCTGAATCATTTATTTATATATTCTTTGAATACATGGAAATTCAACTTTTTTTTCTCAAAAATAATTAAAACTTATCATTATTATTAAAAATGTAGTGGGAAATTAAGATAAATAATTGCCCATAATTAGACTAAATTTCCTGCCAAATAAGCCACGCAGTGCACCAGTTATCACTGTAACATTTCAGCTACGTACATCCAGTATATAAATGATGCTGTGCACCAGTTATCATTGTAACATTTCAGCTACGTACATCCAGTATATAAATGATGCTGTGCACCAGTTATCACTGTAACATTTCAGCTACGTACATCCAGTATATAAATGATGCTCCCTTTGAACCATATTCTCCTACTTAACACATCTACCCAGCCGTGCCAAATGGGAACTCAACTGGCTGAGGTTACATATATTAACTCTAGTGTAAGCACAAAATATCTACATGTCACTTAAGCCAATATTTGTGTTGTAGACTCAGCTTGTGACCTACAAACTAAGATGCATGCAGATGAATTTATATATATATATATATATATATATATATATATATATATATATATATATATAGACTATATAAACTATACAGGAAAGGTACATGGGTACATCTATGTGATATATTCATGGTACAATTAAGCCAGCCAAAGTGCCTGATGGATTTGCTTGGACAGGTAAAAGGTGGAGAAAACATAAAAATTACATTGTTCAGATGAAAGAGTGCAGAAGAAAGGTAGCTGCAAATGAGGTCTCTTTTTTTTTTACACTTTTAAGAGAAAAACATAATTTTTGTAATGTGGATATTTGTGACCACATCTGGGTATATATTGTCTTTGTCTAATAATGTTATAAAGCAGGATACAGTACCGCACTTTTAAACATTTCCAGGAAAGTAAGCAGCTTTTCAGATTAAATGGCCAATTTTCCACAATGGATACATTTAGGGTAAGCCATTAATTTTACAAAGACCTGAGTCAATTTGTTCCAACGATCAGTTTTAATGTGAACGACAACAGGAAGTACAACAGTGGTATTCCAAAACATATATTCTCTCGTCACTAGACAGTGTCATATATGTCACTGCTATCCACTTAATACAGTAATCCTGATTAACTGAATACTGAGTGCAAAATGGTTTCATTTTTCTGAAATAACAACACTTACAGTTTTATAGTTCAAAAGTGTGCATGTAACAATTCAGATGACTGGTACCATAATCATTTATATGAATGTACATACTTTCAAAATACTCACTGATTCATGATTTCTGTTCTCCATATTGTACCTGCAGGAAGTATGTACATGTACATGTACTGAAAATCTTCAACCATTTCAACCGCTAAAGCACTTCCTTTTCAGTGGAATTTATGCATACGATTATAATGAAAATCATGTTTAAAATGATTTGTTTGCGTCATTAAAGATATAAGCTTCATGAAACTGTACGAATTATTTCTCTTCACCCCATAGTTCTGTCAGAATGTTTCAAAACATCGCTTTGCAGAGGTGGTTGAAAAGGTTGAAGAGTTACAGTATGTTTATTCATGTCTGGTTTTTCGTGACCTGAGGCCAGATCTGCAGATCACTCACCTATAGGTTTATAAATTGCTCATGAAACCAGTGATACTGGCTACCTGAACCAAGGTACAAAACATTATAGCACCGGTATAAATTTTTCTCTTTGTTTTCTTTTTTTTTTCCATCCTAGCTATACAGCATTAATGAAGAAATATGCCAGAGGCAACCGATAAATCCTTACACTGTGACAATAGTTTAAGGCCACTGGGCCAAATCTGAGGGCTTTAAGTTGAGATATATCCCAAAACCTTAAAAGTAACATATTAAGGAGTGTTTTTTCTAAGCCAAATGCATATGAGTTAAGAAGATTTCCATTTATGAGCTTACAGATACAGGATCAACTGGACATAAAATATGCATCACTAATATACTAGAATGAAAGAATACAGAGATACATATCTAAGTCTTTCTTTAAAAAAAAAAGTTTCAACACTTGGTTAATTTGATCCAGTGATCTAGTACCTTAGAACTCCTTATACATCTGCACATATTCTGCACGAGTGGAAGGGAGAGAGAGAATGCTAAAAGGGAGGGACATAGATCTATATCACAATTCCTGAATTTTTGGACTCGGCAAGAAAAATGCAGACCAGACTACACATCAATCATAGCACAACCTGGTAATTTTAAAGATTTTTCTGTTCTCTAATTAGTGCTGATTATTTAAAGAAAAGATGGTCATTAATTCAAGCCTTAATAGCTGGTAAATCACTATCTATGCATGACCAAAATTCACCAAGCATATCAGTACACTACTCCAGGACGTCTGTCAGTTAGCTTAGGTTTAGAGTGTTAGTCCCTATAAGTTTGTAAGATTTTCATTGGACAGACAGTAGATGTCTGAATTTGTATATATCAGAAGATGAAAAGATATGAAAAGTAACATATTAAGGAGTGTTTTTTCTAAGCCAAATGCATATGAGTTAAGAAGATTTCCATTTATGAGCTTACAGATACAGGATCAACTGGACATAAAATATGCATCACTAATATACTAGAATGAAAGAATACAGAGATACATATCTAAGTCTTTCTTTAAAAAAAAAAGTTTCAACACTTGGTTAATTTGATCCAGTGATCTAGTACCTTAGAACTCCTTATACATCTGCACATATTCTGCACGAGTGGAAGGGAGAGAGAGAATGCTAAAAGGGAGGGACATAGATCTATATCACAATTCCTGAATTTTTGGACTCGGCAAGAAAAATGCAGACCAGACTACACATCAATCATAGCACAACCTGGTAATTTTAAAGATTTTTCTGTTCTCTAATTAGTGCTGATTATTTAAAGAAAAGATGGTCATTAATTCAAGCCTTAATAGCTGGTAAATCACTATCTATGCATGACCAAAATTCACCAAGCATATCAGTACACTACTCCAGGACGTCTGTCAGTTAGCTTAGGTTTAGAGTGTTAGTCCCTATAAGTTTGTAAGATTTTCATTGGACAGACAGTAGATGTCTGAATTTGTATATATCAGAAGATGAAAAGATGAAAAATAAATATACCTACTGGCTGGGTGATATCTAGAGTCACTTTGGTTCTGGAAAATGTTTGGGCTGCCCAAACTAAACAAGCTATATACAGAAACTAACAAGTACATGTAAATTAAACAAATATATGAATCAGAACCTTAGTTTTACCAGATAGATGGCCCTGGTAGGCTAGCAGTTAACACATCCATGTCCTACATGTCTTTGTGGATCTAATTATATACACACATGTACGTTTCTAAATGGTACAATACCCACGAAGCACACGGCAATATGTTTGTACATGTGTGAATGCTAATTGTAAATCTTCAACTTTTTTTTACCACTAAAGACACTTTTTTCAGTGGAATGTATGCCTACAATTATGAAAATCATGCTAAAAATGATTTAACAATTGTTTTGGTCATTAAAGATACAAGCTTAACAAGACTGCATATGCAAATAATTTCTCTACAGTACTCCATAGTTCTTTCAGAATATTTCAAAATATTGGTTCCATAGGTGGCAGTGATACCAAATTAATTAAAACTACAGTAGGCCTACGCTAAAATCGTTATTTTAAATTTAAACAGTAATTCTATTTTAACAAAAAAACATATACTGCAGAGAGTGGTTGGGGCAATTTTAACATGTGCGTTAACTGACTTATCATTCAGCATCGCAGCCCACGTCGTGATCTGAGCAAATCCACATTGACTGGTCACTGATTAGAATGACGATAACACTACATGGTCAATGCAAAACTTCATTACGGCCATCTGTAGATTCACCCGCTCCGACTGTTCAGGGGGGTGTCTCAGCATCTTTGACACACCCAGTTCTGACAAAATTAACATAGGACAGATAGAGAAAATAGGAGAAAATTGGAAGTGAGACAGGCTGATTTCAAATTCTGGTTTAAAATCTATGGGCTTGATGACAATAAGCAGTCAACGAGACTGGTGGGACCGCAGTCAATGAGACTGGTGGGACCGCAGTCAATGAGACTCATGGGACCGCAGTCAATGAGACTGGTGGGACCGCAGTCAATGAGACTCATGGGACCGCAGTCAATGAGACTCGTGGGACCACAGTCAACGAGATTCGTGGAACTGCAGTCAATGAGACTGGTGGGACCGCAGTCAACGAGACTCATGGGACCGCAGTCAACGAGACTCATGGGGCCACAGTCAACGAGATTCGTGGAACTGCAGTCAATGAGACTCGTGGGACCGCAGTCAACGAGACTCATGGGACCACAGTCAACGAGATTCGTGGAACTGCAGTCAATGAGACTCGTGGGGCCGCAGTCAATGAGACTCATGGGACCGCAATCAATGAGACTGGTGGGACCACAGTCAACGAGACTGGTGGGACCGCAGCCAACGAGACTGGTGGAACCGCAGTCAACGACTCGTGGAACGGCAGTCAATGAGACTCATGGGACCGCAGTCAATGAGACTCATGGGACCGCAGTCAATGAGACTCGTGGGACCGCAGTCAACGAGACTGGTGGGACCGCAGCCAACGAGACTGGTGGGACCGCAGTCAACAACTCGTGGAACGGCAGTCAATGAGACTCATGGGACCGCAGTCAACGAGACTGGTGGGACCGCAGTCAACGAGACTGGTGGGACCGCAGTCAACGAGACTGGTGGAACCGCCGCCAACGAGACTCATGGGACCGCAGTCAACGAGACTGGTGGGACCGCAGTCAATGAGACTCATGGGACCACAGTCAACGAGACTCATGTGACCGCAGTTAACGAGACTGGTGGGACCGCAGTCAACGAGACTGGTGGAACCGCCGCCAACAAGACTGATGGGACCGCAGTCAACGAGGCTGGTGGAACCGCAGTCAATGAGACCCATGTCCAGTGTTTGTTGGAGACCACTTGTCTTCTACTGATATGGCCTGCAATACTGTGCGTTAAACATGTAAAAGTTGGTCAGTATTCAACCTGCCAAAGGTCAATGGTTTACACTGGGCATTCCAGTTTCCTAGCTGCCATTCATCAGTATAGCAATGACCAAAAATCAATACAAAACTACTATGACATAACAAAGGGTTAAATCCTGAATATTGAATGTCCTTAATGCTCATACAAATTTTCAATTCCTCCAAGGAGCAGGTCATGAATGTGTGGTTAAGTGTCTTGCCTTATAATTACTAGCAGGGTGTTCAAAAAGGGCAAGTAGCAGGCTGCAGACAGCTTTCTACTGTCGTCCCCTTAGCAGGCTGCAGACAGGTGTTTATTGCTGTCCCTGTAGCCGCCTACTTTGAATATTCTTAGGGTTTAAATCAAAAGTAATTGTGACATGATTACTTTCAATTCAGCCACCTACTTTTGAACTCTGACCTCCTTCTACAATTCTAAATGAACTTAACCCTGACTAGGATACCTCAGGTCTGTGTTCAATATCCCATCCTAACTGTAAAGGGAATGTTTAACATTCCCTGGCTTTCTTCCACTGATAGGAAGTTTTCATGTTGTGTTGCATGAAGTTCCCCAGAGACCAATTTCCTGCCACCAAATATGAAGATACCACATATGGGAGAGTTCATTAGTAAAGTTTGGTGGTTTAATCTGGGCACTGCAACACTTCCTGGCATCAATGTGCACCAATCAACTATCCACAACAGGGTAGCCATCGTCAAATTTAAGCACCCAGTTGTGGCGGCTTTTCAAAGCAGCATTTCACTTCCTACTTGGCCTTTTCAGTTTCCCCATTGTTTTTACCATCACTTACTGTAAACAGGGTCATGACTTCCAATGCTGAATTTCAATGAAACAGACATTTGATGTATAGTGTACTTTCCAATGATAGATTTAGGCATCGGATGGTCGATTGAAAAGTAGCAGATTACTGCGAGATCTTGCGATATTTCTATTTGAAAAATGGTGGCCGTCTGAAATGAGAAAGTGACTTTATATAACTTATATGGTATATGATCTTTTCACTCATACGTCGGCCTACATCTAAAGGTTCAGTATCAACATAATGACCTCTTGATCATCATACCGATACAATCACCTTGGAGATAACAAGAACTGAGCTAAACTTGGAATACATATCTTCCATGCACATAACTTCTGTCTTTACAACATAGACTATGGCCCCTTATGGCCATGCAATATACATTTCGAATGTGCCCAGTGTAAGTCCAGTGACCACTTAGGTCACGTATGATTCTTTCTACAAACCTGTGTCCATTTTCACAAACCTTAATTGATCCATATGTACATTGTTACATCGATTCGAAAGTTTTCCCTGAAAAAGCTGAATAATGAACAATTTTGAGAAAGGTGCAAAACACTTTCATAGATAAATTACTTTCATGTAAATAAACATCACACTTTCAGGACATGGATGTATATTTCGGATCATTCAATAATTTTCATCTTTTTTCTAAATTCTAATTTATATTAAAACATTGAATTCCTGCTTTTTTTTAAAACTGTACTGCTCAGTCAGAAACCTAGCCATATTATATGACTGTACACTAATACCACAACCTTCTTGAATATAAAAGAGCCACTTTCAGTGCAACTTATGCACGTTTTTACTTTTATTTGGGAGACTTAACTTCTTGGTTAGATTGACCCATTTCAGGGCTTCACAAAAAGTATAATTTTATCAGTCTGAAGAATATGACTGAATAAACACCTTGCACACATGTGAAAAAGTTGAAGAAATACAATCAAATAATCCAGGGTGAGAGAGTTTGTCATTCACGGATTTATTTTTACATGTACTATCACACAATCGAAGGGTAATGGCTGCATGTAATTCATGAAAGAGGATGAAAAGGTAGGCTACATGTAAGATCTTTTAAATAACATCAGAGAAAAAATCACTGGGCTGTATAATTGAAGTAAATGATAAAAATGGGAACATTGTATTTACAAGATGTCATGACTCGCCAGCAAAAAGGGGATTTCCAGATATTAGTATACTGGGTACATTGAGATTCACCCAGCTAGTATAATATCCTGTCTAGCTGATTCATGCTTTGCACGCTCCAAACATTATGCTGTCTAAAACTTTCTTTACTTACTTAATATTTACTTTATTAGTTTTGAACCTAACTCATGGTTTGGTAACCTTTTCACATATGAAAGAACAATTTATACACATTTATAACTTGCTTTTGGAGACAAAACTCCAATGGTTGGATTGGCCAGTACCACAAAAAGTAAAAATGTTATCAGTCTACACAGAAAAATGCTTTCAGAACAATTACAGTGGACAGTTTATTTGATATTTCCAGATCCAAATATCAATAAACTGCTTTTGTTAAAATAGACTGCTTTCATCACGCAGTTCAAAAAATTTGCAAAGTCAGAATAGTTTACTATAGCACTTGAAATGCTCTTGGAAGACTACTAAAACCAAACTATTAAAGATATACAAGAGACATTGCTTTATATATATATATATATATATATATATATATATATATATATATATATATATATATATATACCTAACCGTGAGAAGTAAACAAGGAAACAATATTTTCCTTGTTTGTTTTCCAATATATATATAACAAAATACATATACAAGGTGTTGATGCCAGTATACATATACGGAGTCCTACGGTGTTGTAGCAAAGGTATGTCCCCAGGTGTGAAAAAGCCTTAATGAGGATCTAGGTGTGCATTTACAGGTAAATCGCCTCAGTGAAAAATCAACATTAGTAGTCACTCGACCATGACTCTGTTTTGACCTTTAGCTTTCTTCCAAATACAAACCAGACGTTTTGTTAACTTTGGCATGCCTATAAGCTTAACAGCTGAAACTTGACACTTTGTAGCTACTGTATTAGTAAAGCTGTGGGCAGTACTAGTACTGTACTGGCTACCACTAATTCGGTCCTTTCTGTTCAGAAAACATACCTGAAAGTAATTATTGGTTGTAATTTACAAGAATCTATCCAAATAATTCTGGTTCGGTCAAGCTGAAAATAATGTGATAATAATGTGAAAATAATGCACGCTGCAGCCAGATATTCAGGACTTGGTAATATTCACATATAATCATGAACATTCCTCAAAGGGCTCATGATTTATGTTTCTGTGGTGACAAGTAACTTGGAGTCTTGGAGTCTGTCTGTCTGTCTGTCTGTCTGTCAGTCAACAATATTTTTAACATGGGCCATTTAATTATTTATGGAGCTGAGAGCAAAACCTTATAATCAATGTTTTGTGTGATATCGCGGCTATTGCAAATTCACAGCACATATTCAGTGATCAGATGAGATCAACACAGCAATGAAAAAAAAAAGCCAATAAAATCTCCCATGCCCACCTCACAATTTTGTCATTTTTACCACTTCTTAGGTAAATTTAGAACTTCCTTATAAAAACATCTGTCACCATAAAAAGCAGGAATTCCTCCAATAAAAGAGGGAAAATATCATACCGTCATACAGCAAAAAACTCAGTTGATAAAAAAAAAAAATCAGTGGAACAGGTTAAAATTTTTAAACTGTGTTAAAATGTATTGTAGATACTGTAAAGGTGTTAGTGCAGTAGAGAGATCTTTGTACAGATTACTGCACACAGGCTATGTGCCAAAATTTGCATGGACACGTGTCCTTAAAAAACTTTATAACTCAATTAGGGACACCAGTGGCAAAAAGCTTTTGCTTTCCTGACTATTATAAAACATGAGAAGACTTTGATGCCTATATGTAGATGAACCAGCTATTATGCACCATATGTTTTATAACTCCGAAAAAAAAAACGCAGCTTTTGGCCGAATTTGTACGTCGATAAGGGAGCTATAACCACTGTGCGGTTGTTTACGAACTAGCAGCCAGAGAACTCCCAAAGGGAGATAACTGCTGTGGAATAAACGCAAGTGATTGGTGGATATTAAGATGAGATTGTGGGATATTACCTCGTGAACTCGTGGGATAATACTTTGTCAGCGTGACATTGCGTTCCTTGACCATCTCTTGACCAATGGAAGGGAAATTACCCTATGAGGTGTAAAAATAAATACAACAACCAGGCTTACCTGTATCAACTTAAACGGCCTTTCAGCACTGGTCAGTCAGATTAGGGTCCAGATTATCTACCTGTACCTATGTGAGTATTTGCACAGGTAAACAGCTGATTCAAGGAGAAACAGTTACACCGGTGTTATCATGTTATGATGATCAATAGCCCGTCCAACAGAATGAGACATCTCGAATATCCAAATGTACGTGTATGTGGGCCCACGCTCAAATTAGTATGCACGGGAAGAAGTTTGGGGATTGGTTTGTAGGTGAGTGACTAATTAGTTCACTGATAAAAGAATAGGTCAAACTTTTTTGGGACACTATGATCATGAATCTCTTTACAACTAAAACATGACAAGCCAATATAACACACCTATATGGAACAATTTATGTTATAACATACATATTTATAGTGTTGTTATTTTTCCACAGATCACAAGTTTTCACAGATCACAATTTGTATGCTTAATTATCAATAAACAAGATCATCATGGAAAACGTTCTGTCTTGTCACTCTGCAGTGGTAAGATTTCAGCATCAGTCACCCATACAATAAAACAATTCCTTCACCCATTTATCTCTTGCACTCCGGCCGTACATGGGGAGGTCTGACAGCAACCTGCAGATGGTCGTGGGTTTCCCCCAGGCTCTGCTGGGTTTCCTCCAACCATAATGCTGGCCGCTGTCATATAAGTGAAATATTCTTGAGTACTGTGTAAAACGCCATTTTAACTAGATAAATACATAAATCCTAGTAAACAAAGTTAAACTTTTTTTCTAATGCAATCCCCAGTATCACTGTATTTTGGTATGTACAAGTACATGGTTTATCTATACATTGTAGTATAATTTCATAATACCATTGTATACCGCTTAGCAGATACATTCTTAAAAAGTACACTATTTGACTTTTTTTAACAAATTTATAAGAAAAACCTTTGAATCAGCTAGCTCCCTTGCTGAACGCCACAAAAGAGTGTTGAATTCATTGTACTGTGGCCTATATCTCTATTTGTGAAATACCATCCACCCATAAATGGTTGTATCTTTATATTCACTAGGGTTGTGATAAAACTGGGTAATAATAGAGCCTCTCTAAGAGGTCCTGCTTGGGTAAACTAACCCGGACAAAAGATGTAACGCCCTTTTATAAACACACTGTAGGTGAACAAAAAATGAATACACAGGAAAAAACTAACATGATAGTAAATATGAGTTAAGTTGTGAAAAACACAAATCTCACGGCATGTATATTGCCCACGTACTCTCCCATTCCACCATTGCATTCAGTATTTTTCTTGCTTCAGCGGAGCACAAATTGGATATCAGCACTGAACAAATGCTGTCTTAGTTTTACCCTTAAATGACAGCTAATTATATTGAACATATTTCCTGGTAAACAAAGAAGTAAATTAAGAAATTAATTTGTTTTTTTTTTTGAATGGAAATAAACTTCAATGTTTGCATCAACACTACCTGGACTCAGGATACTAAAACCACACACTGAAGTTGTATGTTGGATGATAATGGAAGTATAATTAATGTATAATTAATCAAATTGCACATTTTAAGAAAAAGAGTTGGACAATAGCATATTAAACACAACTGACTGTTTTTCTTTAATGGCTTAATTTACGAGTGGAAAAAATAATTTCTGTAACTGTAATTAATCCAAAAAAGTCAAAAGTAATTGACTACAATTACTGAATACTGGAGTCAGAATGCTTGATACAAACAATTAGTACATTAATTATGTTATTTAATAACTTTGATACAGCTTTCTTAATTATATAAATTCAGTTCAACCAAGAATAATTCATAATTTATTTTAAATACCTACATTCCGCAAATGACTACGAACTAACTGAAGATTTGCATATTTACATCTACTGTTCAGTAGAAGTGAATGTTGATGATTAATTAAAAAGGAATTAATATTCTCTAATTTTCGCTTTCATATTAACCAAAGCGAATGAAAATATGAACACTGTTTGTACTGCCTGACTCATCCATGCTATATTTGTACAATGCACTTCTGCAACACCTATTTTAAATTAATTTTACAATGGACTGGCTAAAATATGGTGATAAAATCATGGAGTATTGCTAAATAGACATCTTATTTTACAACACTTCTGGAAACATAAATCAAATAAAAGACTATTAATGGTAAAGTCAAGTTTTGAAGTGAGTCTATCGCAGAAAAAGTATATAAAAGATGTCGGTTTCATATTTTGCTGTGAAAAAGATCTGGATAAAGCTGTCACCCTTGCATCAGGCCAAAATATATCTTCAATGGCAATATTTAAACCATGTCCTTTTAGTACAAGGTTAGATTATACCAGATGAAGGAAAAAAGGTCAGACCTGCTTACATTATGCACATGAACTGATGGACTGGACCACTGATGGAACACGCAAGCTCTACAGTTTCTGAGTCAGAGGTACTTTCTATCTCCTCAATTATACAGGTTTGACAGGTCAGTGACGTGTGTTATGTGACAATGACTTCAGGCAATGACTGGGTTTCTATGCACACTTACAAAAAAGTGTCGTGTATGTCAAACAAAAACCAAATTATTTCTGAAGATTTCAGACATATGTCACACCCATACTGTACCATGTATCAGCTAGGGTTAATGCGCTGGCCCAGCTTTATGACAACGCTAAACATAATGCATTCTTGCTGACCAGAAAATGCAGCTGTCCTAATATAGAGGTGTTTTCATGTGCACTTGATTCATCTGTAAATCTATTAAATGTGGACATTTACTCTTATTATTGTGTCATTTCAGGTAATTTAACTAGACATATACCACATACATGTGTCAGGTAATTCCATACAGGGCTTCAACATACAATATCTTAATCAATTACATGTGTTTACTGTATGTGTAAGGTTATGAATTTCACTAAAATTGTGATATATGCATGAGCATGCAGCCGAGAGAAAAATATTTATTGAAGGTGTATCTGTCTTAAACGCCATTCTGTGAAGTTTTAAAATCTTTGAACAACATCGTTATACATGTTCATAGGATACCAATTTTCATTCCATCATTAAATGATTCAACTGCATTTTAAATTCCTGCATTATTCTTTTATCCAACTGCACATTTGAACCTTAATGTCTCTGTAACAGTTTTTTGTATGTAGTTTCAGGTAATCTAAGGGGAAATATACACATGATGTGGCCATAGCTATGCATACAGTGGGACAGACTGCCTGACGTAAGACTGAGCACCTGGGAGAAGAGCCACCTGGTCCTATAGACCACTTTGAGGTATGGCAGCCAGGTGATTGGCGAGTAATGCTACTCACATACACTTGTACTACTTTATGAACCGTATCTTAAAGAGGCCGTGTCTGGCCATTAGCCTATGGTAATAATAATCATCCAAGGTTGCTTCTCTACTTGTTTCAATATTCTGTTCCACTGAACTGCCCGATATCATGAAATGCTTCTCTACTTGTTTCAATATTCTGTTCCACTGAGGTATGGCAGTCAGGTGATTGGCAAGTAATGCTACTCACATACACATGTACTACTTTATGAACCGTATCTTAAAGAGGCCGTGTCTGGCCATTAGCCTATGGTAATAATAATCATCCAAGGTTGCTTCTCTACTTGTTTCAATATTCTGTTCCACTGAACTGCCCGATATCATGAAATGCTTGTCTACATGTTTCAATATTCTGTTCCACTGAACTGCCTGATGTCATGAAATGCTTCTCTACTTGTTTCCGTATTCTGTTCCACTGAACTGCCCGATATCATGAAATGCTTCTCTACATATTTCAGTATTCTCTTCCAATGAACTGTCTGATATCATGAAATGCTTCTCTACTTGTTTCAGTATTCTGTTTTACTGAACTGCCTGATGTCATGAAGTGCTTCTCTAC
The DNA here is from genome assembly GCF_032854445.1 of Liolophura sinensis. NCBI lineage: Eukaryota > Metazoa > Mollusca > Polyplacophora > Chitonida > Chitonidae > Liolophura > Liolophura sinensis. The sequence goes on from NC_088307.1 coordinate 13,514,752, forward strand.
TTGTTTCCGTATTCTGTTCCACTGAACTGCCCAATATCATGAAATGCTTCTCTACTTGTTTCAATATTCTGTTCCACTGAACTGTCTGATGTCATGAAATGCCTCTCTACTTGTTTCAGTATTCTGTTCCACTGAACTGTCTGATATCATGAAATGCTTCTCTACATGTTTCAATATTCTCTTCCAATGAACTGCCTGATATCATGAAATCCTTCTCCACATGTTTCAATATTCTCTTCCAATGAACTGCTTGATATCATGAAATGCTTCTCCACTTTTTTTTCAATATTCTGTTCCACTGAACCGCCCGATATCATGAAATGCTTCTCTACTTGTTTCAGTATTCTGTTCCACTGAACCGCCTGATGTCATGAAATGCTTCTCTACTTCTTTCAATATTCTGTTCCACTGAACCGCCCGATAGCATGAAATGCTTCTCTACTTGTTTCAGTATTCTGTTCCACTGAACTGCCCGATATCATGAAATGCTTCTCTACTTGTTTCAACATTCTGTTCCAGTGAACTGCTTGATATCATGAAATTTCCTTGAAATTATTTCATGTTGTTTGGAAAGTGGCTTCAACAATAACTTAAAGTATTATTCTTTATTATTATTATTTATTATTTATAAACCTGCACTTTCTGTGTATACAGCACTAAGATTCTAGAGCTAGATACAACCACTGGATATTAAACTGTAATATAATTGGTCATATTTGAAAACAAATGGTTTTTGTTTTGTTTTTTTCTTTTCAGGTGCAAATCAGCATCATGAACATGTACATGAGCTCAAAATTAAAATGTAAGTTTTTTATTCAGTCATTCTGCAGTAGAAAGATTTCAGCATCAGTCTCTACACACATAATAATACAGTTTTTTCACCTTTTATCTCTTGCAAATTTATACATTATTTTAAGTTATGAATTCTTTACATCCAAGGCTACTAGCCTTATAATCAAGCCAATCAACCAGTCAGGATTTGAGAGTCTTGTACTTGGTATTTTTATAACCATGCAAACACACAAAAACTGAAGAAAAAAAAAGGCAAGCGAAGCAAGCGAAAACAGCAATAGTTGGATGTGAACCTACTATCCTGTATTTAAACATGTAAATATGACATAACTATCATGCACAGATGAGACTAATTATACCTTCAAAATTTACATTCCAATTTAGTTTTCATTCAGATTCATGAATATGACACAAAAACTAAGACAAAAATTTGACACATGAAACACAAACTTAGGAATTTAGCTGCAAAGAGTAGCTAATTTTCTCTCTCTTCGTTTTTTGTTTGTGCCTTCACATACAGCAACAGGTATGAAATGCGGATCAATCATATCACCCGCTATTTTTAATTAAACGGAATAAATGCATCATAATTATGTTTACAGTAGCCACACAGACATCTTACTCTTAGAGACAAAAAATAGTTATAAACATAATTAAAAGAATCTGACCCAGATATGTCAAATATTCCTGTAAAAGATCAATGATGGCATACTGGCCATCCCCACGGGACAGTATGTACTCTGTGCTACCATGGCAACTGTTGTCTGCACTCAACTGTCACGAACAGCAGTTTTCATCAATGTTGATCAGTAGCACTTAAGATCTGAATCAAACTGATCAGCGTATGTTTTAATGTATTCAGATAATTTCTGTTTGTACAGAAGATCCTGTGATTGATCAATAATTATCAGGCACATTTTAACAAGTACAACAGATATGCTCAGTATTTGGATATTCCAACCAACCCACCAATAAAGAGCCCACGCTCTAAAGCTTTTATCCGCATCCTGATTGAACGTTTTCTCCATTTTAATTTCTTTGTAGTTCTTAGCGTTTTCATTCGGTTTCTGTTTATCAGGCTAAAATTAGCAAAGCTTGTTGTCTCAGTTCAGCAATGTAAAAGAAAAAGTGTCCATGCATTCAACTTGACCATGAGAATCTTTCAAGGTAAAAAAGTTGCAGAAACTTACAACAGAGAAAATTTTTGCTAGTGCATTATGGCTGCTAATTAATCAAACCAATAAGATAAACCTGGAGATTTTCATAATTAAAAATAACGATAAGTATTCTGGGTAAGACTATAAAGCCATGAGATAGCTGTTAATTATTGCAGACATACAGCAGGTAAATCCCAACCTACTGCTGATGGCAAATGAATTACAGGTGTGGCTGGTTTTGACCAGGTGTGCTGTAAAACTATCTGACTATAATACCACTGAATACTTATCTCTATATACTTATCTCTAGGATGACTGATGGCAATTTTTACAGTACTGTGACCTAAGTCGGCTGATAATGAATTCTAGATTCATCTACAGTTTATAATGCCTACAGAGTTCACGTAAGGATGCAATATTAATGCAATGTATGCAGACCCCATTACAGGTAGCATCTACAGTAAGCTGACCGCGTGATGTCCAAGCTAATTTTAGTTGTTCATATTTCGGACGATTATCTACTTCAAAAGGACATACAAATTAACAAATTGCATGAATATTGCATCTAACCCTTTAACAGGTCCACAGGTACACATTTCTGTGTAGGCTGTCAAAATTCTCTTACTTGAAAACAGGTACTTGCAAAAAATCAAACTACTCTCACAATGAACACTTTTAGGTACAGCATTTTTATAAATTGTTTTCAATTTCTGTTTCCTATCTGGGTATACCATCCCACACATTTTAGTCTGCTTGAGTTAAATAGCTTTATTCAGCTGAGCTAAACATACACTATATATCCACATATCAATATTCATATATCAGGCCATATTTCAAGATATATTTATGGCCATAACTGGACTGATCAAATCTCCAAAAAAGGACTCAAAATATGATTTTGATTTTCAATTCACATAAATTTATTTAAAATCTCTTTTTCCTTTTCATCAGACGGGGAAAAAAAGACGGAATTTCCTACCAAGCAACCCTATTATTTCTGATAGCTAGGATCAAGTTATGCCAAACAATGGACAGTTTTAAGGATAGCCTGAGTCTAGTCAATACCAGGTAGGTTGTTACAAGAAAGTCAGTCAGCAGAAAAATGTAGGTCCTTACAAAGTGCGTCATCAACTATAGGTAAGCCTTTGTGAGGATCGATCTTCGGTAACATTTTTTCCGTCAGTCTTTTTCATTGTGTGGCTTCCCATTAGCGCAGTGTTTACCCATGCGGTCGTGATCGTGGGCGATTCAAGTATTTTCTGTCTAAAGCCGATAAACCTGTACCAACAGACTCTCCAGTATCTCACTGCTATTATTATGACTGAAATTCCATTGCAGCTGCTTTGCATGCATTTATATTTTTGTATTCAGCATCACCCATATCAGATAATATACCGGGACAATTCTTTATTTTTAGAAAACAAAAATAGGTCTTATCTACACCTAATTACTGACTAGAATAATCAGAAAGATTGTAAAGCTAGCTAGAACATAATGCTGTATATACATGTATTTTAAAATCCCCTGTAGAAGTCCGATGCTTTCGTGTAAGAGCTCTCCTTCGTGACCTTGTCCAATCATGCATTGCATAATAACTTTCGAAGCATTCATGACCTCTTTTGTCATTAAGCTTACACAGACACATACATCCGCATGAAGTCATGCTATATATATATAAAAATATATATATATATATATATATATATATATATATATTTCCTCAGTAAATAAATATATCCTTACAACATAAACAAAACTAAGAAATCTGACGTCATTTGAATTGACAATACAATCTTCTCTTCACAATTTTTTACAATGAACCATGGTCCAGTGAGAGTCTGATTAGTAGAGAAAGGATTTAAATATAATACAATAAATATAGGATTTAAATATTAAATATAATATAATTTTAAATATAATTTAAAACCTTTCTGGGCACTGGCCATTCCATCTTTTATATCATTTTTAAAGGAGTGGGATATTTTTAAATAAATCATGTAAATTATATACTGTTTAGATCCGTGTTTCCTGCTTCACTCAACAGGAACTGATCAAGTGAGAATTTTGTTTGATTATGAGAGTTCTGTAATAATGAATCTTTTTCAGGTTTCTATAAAAGGTATGTGCAGCTTAATGATTTTCAATTGGGAAAGTCTTTCAACATCAACTGCATTATGTAATGCAATTTTTTAATCCTCAGTTTTAGAGAAAATAACTTATGTAATTCTCTATGCAATTGCATTAGTTAGTGCATTTAGGTATATAGATATCCATGTATTTTTGGAGTCCATATTATTTTACATGAATATTCATTGTGTTAGGAGCAACTCCTTAAAGTACATATTCTCACTCTTGATTTAGATTCCGTAATATACACATGTGAATTTACTTCCAAAATTTACATATTTATTTTTCCATAAAGTGGCATGACATGAACTTAAATTAAAGTAGCTTAACTGGTATTTTCCATAAACATGTACATTATATACATTACTGTAATCCAAAAACATTGTGCAATGTACTGCAAATACCCCCTGACTATTATTACAAGATAATGGATGCTTGACTGACCCAGTCACCTTGAAAACAAAGTCAAGGTCAATAAAGAACCATTAATAGGGTTCTTCGAGATCTGCATGATTATAGGTGCCGTTTGATGAAAATTCCTTACAGTCCTCAAATGATATCTGGTTTACAAGCCTATCACAAAATGTTAGTAAATGACCTTGAAAACCTTTGTCAAGGTCAGAGAAAAAAAGTGTACATTTGGCATGAGTTTGATAAACCTGGCTATAAACATTTAAGAGATAATTTGTTTAATTTGTGGGTTTTCCCCAGCACTCTACCCAGTTTCCTCCCATCATAATGATGGCCACCATTGTATAAGTGAAATATTGTTGGGTATGGCGTAAAATACCAATCAAATAAATAAATAAATATGGAATTTTGGTTAAGGCTAACTATTTATTACATACGATAGCAAATGTATATGTTATAAGCACCCTTAATGATGTACCGTACAGGGAACATAATGGTACGAAATCTGTTCACTGTAAACAATTTCATTCTGGAATGGAGAAGACCTGTTTTGGGACCTATAACCCCAAAGAAAATATTACACAAATCACCATTTTAAGATCATGAAGATATCCTGACTTGGACAGCTTAGTAATATGCAAAACAGATTAAAAGATCATTGGTTGCTGCATATCTGTAATATTTCTAACACTTACATATTTGTATTGTGGCATGAAGGTTGACTGTGAATATCATTTCACTGAGAAGCTTCAACAATCATCATTTTAAACATCCTGTATTATTTTATGTTCTACATACTTCTACATTATACAGAACACAAATGTCTGTGTATATACTGGAAAACTCAAAAGGCATTCCAGACAACTCTACCATATAATAAATACATGTAGGTCTATGCAGTAACCAAAGTTCAGGTAGGAATCAGTCAAAAGAATGCAAACACCAAAAAGGTCTTCTTATAGAGTTAACATACATGCACCATTAAGATTGTCTAACACAGATTACAATTTATTTATTTATTTGATTGGTGTTTTACACCGTACTCAAGAATATTTCACTCATACGACAGCAGCCAGCAATCTGGTGGGCAGAAACCGGGCAGAGCCCGGCAGACACCCACGACCATCCGCAGGTTGCTGCCAGACCTTCTCACTTACGGACGGAGAGGAAGCCAGCATGAGCTGCACTTGAACTCACAGCGACCGCATTGGTGAGAGTCTCCTGGGTCTTTACGCTGTGTTAGCGGACTAACCAACTGAGTCACGAGAGGCCTCCTTCACACACAGACTATGAGGAAATTAGCTAGGCCACCACAGACTTTTGTTGTAGTTGGCTGAATTCAAAAGACAAAAAACTTAAGATACATTTTTGCACAATACAATTACCGTATATGACATAGCTCATGTTAAACAAGCAATTATTCAAAATGATTTAGGGATGACTTGATATTGCCCCAATAAAAAAAAATCATCAAAAACCTTTCGATGAAAAAAAATAGTGAACTTACCTGTTCTCTCGACTTTTCCTGTCCGTTTTGCTTTTCCATGGCGACCGTGTCATGTTTCGCGTCGTCTGCCTTGTCATGCTCGACGGTAGTCGACGTTACAGGGTCTTTGATGTCGACAGCAACTGCCGCTATTAAATTCTCCTGAACGACACTATCAGCTTGTGTGGCCATTTTTATTTTCATCCACTGGCCTCTATTTTTGTTCTCTTTACGACACAACTTGCGCTACTATATAGCTAAATTATAATAGGTGTTATGATGAGTCCACCTGCCGACTACGCGGAAGAAATCCAGCGGGAAAATGTGCACATTCCATTTCCGGTTACGTATTCCAATTCGTCTCATGCGGCAAAATGGGCACACAATATGAAAGGCTCACGTAGTTGTTATTTACACTTTTTCACATCTCCCGAATCTGGTACTCATAAGGTCTGCCTGTGCCACGCAACTCTGGCATGTTGAATCAAGTCTTGTGTTTTTGTCAGCAGATCGGCCCGTCTCAAACCTTGTGCTAAAAGCAAAGCCGTACAAGTTGAAGTGCACAACTATTCTCTCATTTCCCGCACGCTTTCACTTGTGTGCCCGTCTTCTATCTTTAGAGTGTTTACATTTCGGCTTGCTATTTCTTTAGCTCGTCACACACTGACGTCTTGCGGTAAAAGAATCCCTCCCAAATCCGTCCAAATTGACTGAAAAGACAAAGATTTGCTTAGGCAAGGCCGTGACGGTTTTTTTCCCCCGTTTTAAGCCGATTAGCGAGGGCGGACTTCGTGCGATACGAAAGTAACACATCAAGTCCAACGGTGCGGTTACACTAAGCCTATGTAACGCACACAATACGTTAGCCCCGAGTCCCCCGCCAAATTGAACTCAATACCGAATCAGCGATCGTAATTCCCCACTTTAAGCCCATATCTGATAATCGCCCATAATACTTACAAAAGGCTTGTTCAGCTCCTCGTTGTTAGAACGAGAGGCTTTAATGGGACAGTTATGTTATGGGGGTGTTGGGCGGAAATGGCAGCTTGTACACTGTTCGCATATAAAACATGCAGTGAACCAACAGAGCCGATTTACATTTTATTTTTATATTCAAATCTTGCTACACGATTTCGAATCTATATAGGCCTTTCAAATTATGTTTTACGTACCGACGAAACATTATCAATCTTCAAAACACCCCGTGTGCATGTAAGTCAAATTACGCTAAAAGTGCATGCTCATTAGTTGCCTACCCGATGTATTTATTTATTTATTTATTTATTTGCTTGGTGTTTTACGCCGTACTCAAGAATATTTCACTTATACGACGGCTGCCAGCTTTATTGCGGCAGGAAATCAACGACCATCCACATGTTCTTACACGATGTAGGCTACGTAATCAACAGTACGCTGTATGTGACTAAATAAATAACGACGAAATTAACAAGAGACAAGTTTAGAGTTAATAACGAGTACCAACATAAGTCTACCGTACATTCAAATTTAGATAGAGCACTTAATTAGAGTTTGCCCATAACAGCGATATCAACGATCATTGTTCTGGGTAATCTATTTATCTACCTCTCTTGAAATCAAATTAAATGCTTGCAACCACTCACTGGATTATAGGAATGATATATTTTGCCACCACAATATATGGGTTAATGACTTGGAAGTCAAACTGTGGAAACCTGGGTTATACATATATGGGAGCTTAAGAACAGCTCGGTATATAGGCCTATACAGGTAAATTTACCCCACGTGCGGAGGTCTTTAAATAGGTATGCAATCATCTACAGGTGAAGTGTAAGATTAAACCTGGCTCTCCTGAGATAATCCTATAAAACGAAGAACTGGGTCCATTCTTGACTAAGAGTGAGGACATACCTGGCTACCTGACCGATTATTGCCATCTCCCGTGCTGACAGCTTCGATATCGTGTTTACCTGGATAAATTATACCTATATCTATACCTACCTTATACCTGGTGAAGTCTTATCTCGGTGTGTGCTGGGGAAAGACGGCACGACCCAGCCATCACAGCGGTGGGATCCTTTGTCAGGTACCCCGCGTCTGTCTTAATGCTAAGTCAGTCAGGCCTTATATCATGTGTAGAGGAGAAATCTCCCTTAGTTATAATACTCCTTCGCTCACAACACTGGAGATAGCGCCTGTATGTACAATATACCAAGCTATAGCTACTGTTCTCGTATTGCCATTAACCGAGGGCCCTGATAATGCCAGGCTGACAATACCTTGCCGTTCAGTGCCTGGATATCATGCCTTTACCTGACAACCGTGTGTTCAATCAAGCCGAGATGCTCGGCTAAGGCCAACACCACGAGGTCTCGTGACGTCAGCAGCCGGCGGATATATTGTTGCGCGGAGCTTTTCATTTGCGCGAACTAGTGTTACGCCTTATTTCTTTTTTTTTTATTTATTTATTTATTTATTTTTATTCCTCTGGCGCAAGTGTAGTTGATCGCGTGCCGGAGTCTTTAAAAGTCCACTAACGCAACAAATTCGCCATACACGTTTTTACGGCAACGTAGCCCCATATATGCATCACAGTTTTTTTGTTTGTTTGCTGTACAAGTGTTGTTTTGCTTTGTTTTTCTTCTTTATGTAACGCCATCTGCTCGTCACAGTGAAATGAACAAAGCCTCGGGCCATATACGGAAAAATCAATACAATATTGAGTCATGCACGTGAAAACACACCATATATTTTCCTGTTTACTGTGCACGTCAAAGGCTAGTATTTTACTACCGTCCAGTAAAACACCTGTATGTCACATACCACGCATACCGATCCTGTCTGCTTGCGGCAGCCGTTGACAAACGATAAAATGTTTTTGCGAAGTTATAGGCTCTTCTCAACAAAAGAACTTTTGCATTGCATTTCCATGAGACGGTCAATATAGAGATCTTATTTTACATTTCCAGGTTAATGTTTGATCTATACTTAGTCCCTGTACTTTTTTTTCTTTTCTTTTCTTTTCTTTGTCTTGTATTTTGACATGCATGTATCCATTATTTCGTTTTATCCTGATACACGAGCTCTCGTTCAGAATATCACGACCATACAATGATTTCTAGGTTTAACGAGCCAGTGCCATATATCATTATAACATCTAAATTACTGTTAAATACTGCCTAGTTTCCAGACAATATTTTATTTATTTGATTTGTCATAATTTGATGGGTGTTTAACGACGTATTCAAGAATTTTTCTTTGAGACTCATAAATGGAACAATTAGGGCAGTCAGGTTTATGGGTGGAGGAAACCGGGGTCTGGTACTTGATAAATCTCTTGACGAGATCTGGATTCGAATTCGCGACCGTACTCATTACAGGAAAGCAAGCGTCCGGATAGATTTATTTGATTTATTTTATTGGTGTTTTACGCCGTACTCAAGAGTATTTCACTTATACGACGGCGGCCATGCAGCATTATGGTGGGAGGAAACCACGACCATCAGCAGGTAGCTGACAAAACCTTTCCACGCACGACCGGAGTCTTCCACATAGATTTATTTATTTATTTCATTGGTGTTTTACACCGTACTCCCTTCTTCAAGCATGACAACACACACTTGTTCACACTTTCTTCAGAGTAACTAACCAAAGGGCCGTGGTTTACACCCGACAACAGTGTATGAGCGAAAAATTCTTCAATACGGCATTAAATAACAATCAAAAACAAGCAATAGTCTATCAAAATACCGTACAGGACCCCAAGTTTTTTGGCGGAAATTCTAGCCGGAAATGGATGAAAACAAATTCCTTTCAGCCGGTATTGAACCATTCATCTTTCCTATAAGGGCAGAAAAGCACTGTATCCCAATTTGAAACCGCATGCAATCAGCCTACAGGAACACTCGAGAATCTATTTTCATAGCCACAGTTTTTTTTCTATCAAGGCTATATTAAGAACTATATTCATAACGGTTTTCCATCTAGGATTTGCCTCGAGCAAAGGATCTGGAAAATGGCAATCTTTGACAAGAAAATTCCATTATTGGACTACGTTCAAATTATCCTGTCTCTGCACACCAGCCTACAGTCCTCTCCCACGCCACCCGAATCCCACACAGTGAGAGTGTACTTATGAACAGACAGCAAACCCAAATGCCTCACCCCGCCCCAATCCCCCCCCCTCCCCCCACCCAACTCCCACACACACCCCAGTTACAAACTTACAATCTGTTAAACAGTCCCATGTCTTTAACCTTACGAATGATGAACGCGCAGCTCTGATTGGCTGAAGAAGAATCCCACACTGAACACAGTCATCAGACCATTATTGCCTTCGCTAAGGAGTTTTTCTGTTTTTTGCTGGCGTTTATTTGTCTCTTCATCCGTGCCTGTCTCCATCCATTCGCATAGAAAGACCCCTGCGTCTTCCCAACATCATTGATAATTGTTGACTGCTTCTCTTGGTATGAACCCGTCTTAGTTTCATACTTTAGAGTGTACTTTCTTAGTTCTCTGGTAGTTTGTGTTGAACCATAGAGATATATACCCACATTGTTAAACGTTGCTTTGGGAATTGGCCATACGGTTATTGACCTGGAAAGTCCACTTTGGTTGACGGCTGGTAAACAAATGTATGTTTTGACGCCTGGTCTCAATACCTGTATAAATGTACACTCATAATATCAGTGGCCTATCTCATCATTCTTAATGGACGGGATAGCGCATTGATATGATGAGTGTAATACCACTATACGGCAAAATTAACTTGTGCATTTATTTGGATGCTATTTTGTTCACAACTCGGCCTTGGGCCAAGAACCATTCCATTACATGTTGTGTTGATCGGGGTCCAAGAATATTTTAAGCTAATCTTCTTTATGAAAAGATAGGAAACACATGCATGGTTTTCTTTTAAACTTGTAATAGTGTCTATAGCCGAGTTTGAGTCCCATACGTTGAACGCATGATGCTGGCTATCGGAATCGGCCGAGCTTTATAGTGAGGGAATTTGTACTTCATCAATGACCTGCCAGCATTATGGTGGGAGGAAAGCGCGTCAAGCCCGGGGAAAACAGACGACCATCCTCAGGTTTCAATAGCAGGAGCATTAGATCTGTGAGTACCTTCTAGTTTATTTATTTAATTGGTGTAAACGCCACACTCAAGATTGTTTCACTTATATGACCGCGGTCGAATTGATTGGTGTAGGAACCCTGAGGAAACCTTGTGCCTTGAGGTACCTAACAAACCTCCTGGCTTAAAACCTAACTACCAATATGGCTGATCTTACTTGCGTGATTTCATTGGTCAGGAATCAACTACCTGTGACGAGAACAATGTTAGCACCTGTATAGCACCGTGGTATACTTAAGCTAATTAAATGATGACGTCAACGGTAATAGTTGTTAAAAACAACTTTGTTGGGAATAAATGGGTGCTAAGCTGGTCCCGCGTTCCCAGTATATTCATAACTGGCGTCATTTCCGAATATTCCCGACCACTGACGGGAATTTTTCTGATTGTCATCAAAACCATACTCTTCGTTTTATAGCACCTTTTCATGTTTTAATTTTTCATAATTCATTTCTTCTTTGGTCTGCCCTTATTAGTCAATATTTTTGTGTTATTTTGCTTTCAAGACTACCATGCTATCTGCCCTAAACTACATTGTTCCAATTTTAGAGCACTCCGCTGTTTTGAATTTAACACTAAGTCTGACTTAGGTTTGAAACAACTTTGTGTTCCTGGAGCCAGACTAGGAAGTGTGTCACATATATATGTATACCTTACGTGTGCACATGTGTATTTTGCATTTCTTTGACCTTACCTCGCTTAAGCCATGGTGCTAAGGGATCTGTAATTTGCTTCTTTTTAAGCATTTGCTCTCCAAACATTAATCTCATAATTTTAACATAAAGTCTGTTGTCTGAGTGATGCTGGAATGTATTCTGCTATTGCCGAAGATTGTTCTGTTAAATATAACACAAAGACATTCTATTAATTCAACATAAGGATTATATGAGACTAACAGGATATTATGTTGAATATGACAAAATATTTTGTTATTATAACAGAATACATTCTAGCATCACTCAGACAACAGTCTATTAAACTCTGTTAAAATTAACAGATAAGTTTTTTGAGTGTACATGAACAATTGAAATGAAACCTTAACTGAGGTACCAGTATATGTAAGTTGACAAGAGGCCGTGTTTCGCGGGTTACGCGTGACCATTTGTCAAATGTCACACTGCCGTCGCTGCTCTGGTCTCTGTATGCTGTATGTTTTTTTTTTTTTGTATCGAACTCGTGCACCGAACATATGCCCCCCGGGCGATCGTGTCTATATAGGTGTAATCCTAACGTCAGGTGACCTGGTCTCGTGACATGCCCTCGGCCTGCTCAGTCACCCTCAAACATCCACCTCAGTACACTAAACAACCATCTGATATACACTGTCTGTGCGGTCAGGGCGTTCCCACGGCTGACCCGGGCAGTGATAAATGATCTCCCCCATAATGACACTTATATGCCCCTCTTCCGGGGGCAACTTCCGCGGCCACGGGGCACGGGAAGGTTTAGTCTTCAGTGCTGTATGTAAACAGCTATTGTTAAAATGTACAGCATGCAGTCCAGCCGTTAAGATGTGTGCATGTTTTTTTTTCTTTTCTTTTTCCACTAATGACCTTTTCCACGAACGGAAAACCGTTATCAGTCAGGATAATCACCCATCAATCAATTTGATGTATAACTTAATCAGTCACGAACGACATCATTTGTCACGCTGGACTGTGGTGCATATTTATATTTTCTAATAGTACAGCGCTAAACCAGTTTTAATACTCAAAACTTTGGCAAAACCTACATGTGTGTACAGAGGGGGCCAAACACATTACATCCAATTTCTTCCAGAGTACAATTCTTCAGGGAAAGGATTTAACGAATAACTTTTCGAGGGAATCTGCGTTTACACAGTGTAATTCTTCAACCTTTTCGCATGCTAGCAAGGTGTTTAGTCGAGCATATTCTGAGGGCATTAGTTTGTATACACTGATAAAATTATACTTTTTGTGAAGACTTGAAATTGGCCAATCCAACCGATGTAGTTTTGTCTCCAAAATAAAATTAAAAATGTGCATAACTTGCGCTGAAAGTTGCCCTTCAACATGTTGAAAAGAACTTGTCGAATTCTTCAAATGGTATGGCACTGTCTTATATTCTTTCAATTACAGTTGAATTGAACGATTCCATACGAACACTCGCGCTTCATAGACATGACACATGTGCATGTACAAATGGCGTCCCGTGCCTGATCAAGCTTCGCGAAGAACGCCGATTCTATACGAGAACTCGCGCTCCATAGACATGACATAGATGTGTATGTACAAATGGCGTCTGATCAGTCTACGTAAAGAACGCCGGGCAAGTTATTCATAATCGAAAAATTCCCAAAGAATCGTATTTCAGCATTTCTAAAAATAAACATCCATATTTGGAGATATTGGTAAGGTACTGGGTTTCCTTTACGTTAGACAACATTTGAAATGAACAATTTCTGATTTTCTGACATTTTTTATACACTATATTTCATTATGTTCAACTTGATGATCTCCATTTATAGCTTGTTATGCGTAAATCTTTCCCGCCTAAAGTAATTCGGGTCCAAAAAGAAGGATGCCATTATGTCATTCATCCAGAAGGAAGGATACTCTTCCTAAAAGAAAGATGCGATTATACCATCCATCAATAAAGTAGGATGCCATTATGCCATTCATCCAGAAATAAGAACACTCTTCATCCAGAATGGAGGATGTTATTATGCCATTCATCCACAGAGAAGGATGTCTTTGTGCCATTCATCCAGAATGAAGGATGTTTTCATCCAGAATGAAGGATGTCATTATGCCATTCATCCACAATTTAGCATGTTTTCATACAGAATGAAGGATGACATTATGCCATTCATCCACAGAGAAGGATGTCTTTGTGCCATTCATCCAGAATGAAGGATGTTTTCATCCAGAATGAAGGATGCTCTTCATGCTAAAAGCAGGGTGACAAATGAGTAGTTAGCCTTGAATGGTGAAGTCAGCAATGAGCTTGGCTTTCAAATTGGAATTGAACAACAACCTGTGGGAGCTTGATCGATGTAAGCGTGAATCCAAGTCAAACGAGCTGCACGTTCTGTCAACTTAATCAAATACTGTCTTTAGTTCCGGTGTAAAAATATACCGACACCACTCAGAGACGATAACGAAATGTTTGAGAATCCAGTCAGGGTTTGTTTCCAACCGAAAATCGACACATTACGTTTCAGCTATAGGAGGGGACACAACTTTTTGTTTCTCTTGAAGCTTGGGCCGACAAATTGATCTAATTCAGAGAAAAGTTAAGAAATATCGATTTCTATAGTTAACTGTATATTCATAGACTCGGTACTTATAAATTTACTTATTACTGGCATCCGTCGACTCGAAACTTATACATTTATTGCCTTCGTGGATACGTCGACTAGATGTTTATATATTTACTGCTTCCGTGTATTCGTTGACTCGAGGCTTGCAAATTTACCAATTTCTTATATTCGTGGACTCTGTGCTTATGTACGTACTGATTTCTCGTTTTCGTTGACTGGATGCTTGTACATTTACCGAGTTCTTGTATTCGTTTACTTCGTGGGTTATATACGGTTACTGATTTCTTATATTCGATGTTTATACATTTACCGATTTCTTTTACATTCACTGAGGTCCGACATCAACACCCTTTGAACAGTGAGGCAGCACACTCAAAACCATCTATGTTCGTCGGTAATCTTGGGGTTTTATGTCGTCCTTAACAACGAGGAGTCATTAGTTTTGTGTAGGCCAAAATACACCGTATACTGTGTCCCCTTGTGGCGAGGAGAGTCCAACGTCGCCAAAGCGCTGCCACCAAGACAGTCCAGCCAGTAGGGTGCCTTTCCTGCTGACAATCCAGCCACTAGGGTGCCTTCTATCCCTTCACCCAAACAGGTGAAAACTTAGGACTGCAGATGCTCAGAAGAAATGCATGCTCAACTCTCCAACTCTCTCAGACTTGACTTTTAACTTGATTGTCTGATTGCTGTTTAATGCCGTCCTAGCAAAATTTGTGGTCAAGGTCATGGAAAAAGCCAGAGTGCTTGGACGACAAAAACAACCACTTGACACACAATCCTGAACACCATGTGACTCCCGCGGGGAAATAGCAGATGCAAATTATAATCCAACAATGTTAGTTTTAACCGTGCCTCTTCCCAAAAAAATCACCTACCGGCCCCGATAGCACGGTTGGTAGAGCGCCCGCTTCGGGAGAGGTAGATCCAGGATAAATCCTGGGTCGAGTCACATCTAAGACTTTAACAGAGGAAGTTGTAACTTCCTCGCTTGGCGTTCAGCATGAAGGGGACAGTGCAACGACTGGTTGACCCGTATCAGTATAATGGCTCGGGCGTGGCGACTTACTTGCCTTCGGTAAGACAGCCTTATCTGTACATTATACACATATGTATGTCAAGTAAGTGGAGATGGGATTGCTTTGGATGGACTTCGTGTAAGATCACATGAATGACTACATACTGTAGGTCTTTGGTACAGTGGAGACAGGGCATGGATTCCCTGTATAGCTGGGATTGATTAATCTATTGATCTAACTGGTGTTTTATGCTGTACTCAAGAATATTGATGGCGGCCAGCATTATGCTTGGGGGAAACAGAGAGGCCAGTAAAAACCCCATGAGCATCCGCAGGTTGCAGCTGGGACTGAATCAAATGTAAAACACTGGGAAAAGATCAGACAAACTTGCTGTTTATCTTGAGTGAGACAATGTTTTATTACACAGATCATGTGTGTAAAGAAAGGCAGCTATACAACTTTATACAACTACAACGGGCTGATCTGACAGACGCCACATACTGGTAAAACCATACAGACCTAATGTACACAGGCAGGGCAGAGCAGATAGTTGCCAAACATCTCAGCAGCTCAACCTACTGACCAGCAGAACACCTTAACATCTACTCTTCATACAACCACTGCACACTTTCAAACCTTTGCACAACCAGAGCACACAGTCAACCTTGACACACTCCTGATCTCCATGTTATCAGAACACACTTAGCCCCCATACAACCACAAGCACACTTCTAGTTTCCATATAAACAGAACACAACACTACATGGGCATTCGCCATACAACCACAAGCACACTTCTGCAGTTTCCATATGAACAGAACACACCACTACATGGGCATTCTCCATACAACCACAAGCACACTTCTGCAGTTACCATATAAACAGAACACACCACTACATGTGCATTCTCCATACAACCACAAGCACACTTCTAGTTTCCATATAAACAGAACACACCACTACATGTGCATTCTCCATACAACCACAAGTACACTTCTGCAGTTACCATATAAACAGAACACACCACTACATGTGCATTCTCCATACAACCACAAGCACACTTCTAGTTTCCATATAAACAGAACACACCACTACATGGGCATTCTCCATACTACCACAAGCACACTTCTGCAGTTTCCATACAAGCTGTATTTACTTCTACACACTCGCATTCCACATATTCTCATACAGCTTATTTTCGCCTCACCCATCCGTCCTTTTACACACATGAATTTCTGCACAGCAGTAAGAGTATATTGTCCAATAACTGTCGTTTCACAGAGAATCTTAGACTCTTGACAACAGCACTCTTTTCCACAATATTGCATGAAGAGCCTGCTTTATACAACTCATGCTTGGCAAGCTCTTCATATAGCCTAATACACAGGTTACCCCTGCACACTTCAAGTTCCATATAAAAGATTTACATCTTTCTGAGGGAAATAACACACTTTTTATACCTGTCCACTTCACTTTGCCAGACATTGCACAAACATACAAATATATGACCAGACATAGCCTATGCGAACCCAGCACACTTTGCAAAATTATCGTTCAAGAAAATCTGCACACAATTTGCATGGATTATTTTATGCACAGTGTACTGAAACACGGGTCACGATCGGTGACTGGTTTTAAAAAGACAATAATGAGAAGAAAAAAAAAAAAAAAAAATACACAATTGTCCCACACCATTGCTTAGTTATCCCCTTTGCCACTCTGTCATGAGCAACTAAGATAACCCTTGTAAACACACAGAATTAAAAAAAAAAAAACAAAATTCACTGGACAAACCCTTTTTCCTTGTATATAAGTACTGGTCTCTATGACATCTGATGGTGTATACACATGTACATAAACAGTACAGCCCAGCTATACAACAACATCCTTAAATAAACAATGTATAGAAATAAATTAGGACAACTGTACACTTGTGGTTTGTTTCGCCATGAGTTACCTCCCTTGGTCAAAGCCCATCAGCTATATATGGTACATGTGCATGGATACAACATTGTCAGGAATACATGCATTGCTAAACAGACTGAGCAATGATGACAGAGATACATACCAGCTGTTCACTCACACATTATACCTTTCATTCAAATCGACCTTAACAATAAATACATCAGCACACTACTTACATTAGATACATGAAGGTTGTATATTTATATATAGATGTGTATATATATATACACATATAATCAAAACAGTTGTACACAGTTTCACTCAGCACCGTATTAAATGCAGACTTCAAGTTACAAGAGCAGGGCTTGTTATGGTGTCATCCTGTTACGAAGTAAAACAATCCGGAATTGGCAAGTTTTGGTTACAAATGAGTTTTTTCATAGATATTTTGCATGTTTTGACTAGAGCCAAATCAAGGTATGACTTGATACAGGGCGTTGCGCAAAGGGAAATAACTTTTGAGACATCATGGCTAAAAAAAAGAAAAAACACAAATGGTCCTTTGTCTACATACATGTTATATTGCAATAATACACGTCTTGTTCATAGGTTCAAAGTTGACAAAACACAATGTGACAGTGGCAGTGAAGAACAATATTGTCAATCCCAGACTCAAGGGGAATAACTCTGTCGGCTAGGGCATTGTCATGTGGTTCTTCGGGCAGTTAATTCCCTTGATTCATACGTCAGAATTGATGTAGATATATGTACAGAGCTTAAAATCGGCTGTAAAATGTATCATTTGGTCCTAGCTAAGCAGTTCGTTATAGATGATGTTAAAACTACCATGAATGATGAAGTGCTGTTCTGATGTCAGATTATAAATTAAATTTCATTCCTGAATGGAAAAACAAATTGCACATGTCCATTAGTACAACAGCAGCTTGAACTGCAAGCTTTGCCAAAAATTTCTGATATATGCACATACAGAAACTGTCGTCATAAGGTCATCGACAGTAAAACATGTTATCCACAAGCACTTCATATCTGCTTTCCTTACAACGGGGCTCCACTTCTGCCCTTCATGAATAAAAGATGTATCAAATCTTTAGTTCAGGTATTAGCAGTTTTTGTTTTGCCAACCACTAACATTATACCTATTTTCGTTAATAACATCAGCCAATCAAAATGTTCCCAACATTACCTCTTTCATACATCCAAAGCGCCCAAAAATACGGATTCTTTAAAAAAAAAAAGTGACTTTTTAAAAAGAGCAGATCTTCTCTCTTAACTTCTGACCCGAAAATCTGATGTTACATTTTTAAGTGTGGCATCCGAAAAAATGAAGACACTATCAAGGGGAGATAATTTCAAAGGGCAGCTGTGAGCAGATCACAAAGGGAACTTTCCAAGCACAAGTCACTCCCCTTGCCTATCACAATGTAACAACGTGGCTGTCTCTGCTTTGTTGGCTTGGCGACAGCTGTCCTACAATCATGTAATGTCTTCATACTATGTAACACCAAGATACACATACGGTTTTTTAAATACATCCGATCAAAGAAGAAACACAAATGGCACGTTAACAAAGTCTTGGATATGGTATATCCTTCTTTGGGGAACGACGACCTTGAAAAACCCTTTTTCAAGGTCACACAGTTCAACAAGCACTACTTTTGCATGAGGTATCTGCCCCTTTGATCAGGGTGATTTTCTGGCCGTTGTTGGAGGCCACAAGTCCGTTGTGGGGTAACAGTGGACTACAATGGTCCTTAAGTTGGTTCAGGGTGACCAGAAGCCTGGAATTGGCTGTGTCCAATGTCTGTATCTTCCTCTCCTGATCCTCGATGACCTTCTGTTTGTGAGTGACCATCCTCTGCATGGCCGTCTGCTCCTGTCTCAGATCCTCTTCCACACCGATCAGTCTACAGAAAACAAGGGCTGTAAGTCATTGACCACGTCCTCAAATAACACACACATTTCTGGTGGTATAAATATTTATCACAAAAATCTTGAGAGGAAAGAATACATATTACTACTTGTTTTTGTACTTTAGAATATTACTGCAGACTGCCTGTGTGTATCAGTGAACATGATCTCAAGTTTAGCCTAATCCTGATGATGCTTAATTCTTACTGATTAATCCTCACATAAAAGTTTTTTGTGACGTTTGGTTCATTTCTTATCAGATAAACTGAAGTGTTGGCATGAAAAGTACCACTTTAAGGCCTTAAGGGCTTCTGAAGTGCATTTTCTCAAACCTAACTTATAGGTGACGTGCATTTTTCCAGGCCTAACTTATAGGTGAAATGCATTTTTCCAGGACCACTTATAAGTGAAGTGTATTTTTCCAGGCCTAACATATCGGTGAAGTGTATTTTTCAGCCCTAACTTATGGGTGAAGTGTATTTTTATAGGCCTAACTTATAGGTGAAGCGCATTTTTCCAGGCCTAACTTATAGGTGAAGTGTATTTTTCCAGGCCTAACTTATAGGCGAAGTGTTTATTACAGCCCTAACTTATAGGAGAAGTTCATTTTTATAGGCCTAACTTATAGGTGAAGTGCATTTTTCCAGGCCTAACTTATAGGTGAAGTGTATTTTTCCAGGCCTAACTTATAGGTGAAGTGTTTATTACAGGCCTAACTTATAGGTGAAGTTCATTATTCCAGGCCTAACCTATAGGTGAAGTGTTTATTACAGGCCTAACTTATAGGTGAAGTTCATTATTCCAGGCCTAACTTATAGGTGAAGTGTATTTTTACAGGATTAACTTATACATGTAGGTGAAATACAGAATGTATTGTTAATAGTTTGCCTTTCATTGCTACTTGTATTTAGAGTTATTTAGCTTAAGGCTAATTATATCTACTTCTGGATGATAAACATCTCATTTCTTAAACTGCACGTTCGTTAAAGTTTGCATCTCAAGCTATTTTCAAACAGCGTGTTCATTATATCTACCTGTGGATGATGTTTTTCATGTGGTCATCTTTCTCGGCCTGCTGACGCCTCATCCTCTCCTCACTCTCCTCCAGTTTGTGTCTCCATTCATGGAGAATGTCCTCGGCCCCGTACTCGTGATCGGCGAGCCTGGCTTCTGCCTGCTGAAGCCTTCTTTGAGCCTCTGCCAACTGCTGCCTTAGCACTACCACCTCAAACTCGTACTGAAACACAACACACACCCATGTTTAGGCAAGTTAGAGGTGTGTATGTATGCTTGGGGTTTAATGTCGTACAAATTTTCAGTCATATAAAGAGGAGACATCATTAGGCGTATAGGAAAGTCATAATATATTATAGTATTTTCCAACAATTTATGACAGGAGTCTGGTATGAATATGGTACATTGACCCAGAAATATACTCTGCACCTTGGCGAGTACTTAACTATTCAAAACGCACGACTTAATGCTTTCAAAATGTAAATTAAAATGTTTCTGATATTAAATGCATAATAAATGACATGAATAAGTCTTAAATACTAACATTTGTCTTATTCTTATACTTCACAAGTGCACTTGAATAAGAATTGATTTCAGACTGCTGTCGTTGTGAGAAAACAATAGCATCTGTAGTTAAGGAACATGTGTCAAGGGACAAAAATTTGGTATGTCCCAGGCATGCTAAACTTCTTCAGGGTAAGTTGAAGAATAATTCACAAATTTTTTTAATGGTAGAGTAAGAGGTAAAAATGTTAATTTCCATCCAGGCATGTACAGTGTTTCTCACCTCCTGTTTGGTTTTCTCCTGCTCATGTAACCGTCTCTGCACCGAGCTGACCCCCATCAGCACCCCACCCTGGGACAAACGCTTCACCCCTGCACAGCTGGGGCTCTCCGGGGGCGAATGTGAGCACCCAAGAGAGCGACTACTGCCCTCAGACCGCCGGTGCAAAATTGCAGACGGAGAGTTCAGGTTTTGTGAAATCACAGTGTCTGTTGCTGCGCGACGCAGCTGGTCTGTTGCATGTCTGCGTTGCATATATACAAAGTCTGCGCTCTGAGAAAGGTCCTTTGCCTGTATGGGCGTTTCAGGGAAGGGCGGTCTGGTCCCCCTGTGGCCCTGTTTGGGGCTCGAGTGAGCCTGAAATGTATTAGAACTATACATGCTGAGAGGTTTTCGACGAGGGTCCGTAGGGCGGGGTGTTGAGTAGGATCGCACATAAGCTTTGTCATCTTGGGTTAATGATTCACTGCTACTCGAACTCGAGATTCCGGCAAACTTTTTCAAAGGGTCTGTCCGTTTAGTCGTCCAGTCTTGCGACTTGGCAGGACTCCGCTGCTTGATGCTGTTTGATTCGTCGTCGCTGTTGAGAGAGCTTGAGCTTGATGCACGCTGAATTGGCGGCGGTGACGATGTCGATGAGGTGGACATGTTCGTGACTCGCCGATGAGAGTTCAACAACTGGTGTCTGTACACTGGATTAGAGAACGACAGTGGCTGCATGGCGACTGACGGAGACTTTGACGTGTCCCTACCGGCATCGCCATGCGCATGGTTTTCGACCGGTGAACTGGACTGGCTGTAGCCAAACGACTGGTACCCTGATGACGCGATTGTAGAGAGTTGACTAATGCTCATCTGGCTGCCTCGCATGTCGCGCTCCAGCTCCATTGAGGAATTCTGGTCTTCCGTGCCATCTTCCATGAAGGATATCAAGTCATTGTAATCACCATTTACTTCCTCAGCTGCGCTGACGATCTCTGTCCACGACTTATCGACCGTCTGCTGATTGGTCAGCGTGTTCGCCACAGACGACACGTCCGCGACAGAACTTCCGTCAGTCCTCTGATGAAGCACATATTCATAACCATCCGTGTACACGATTGGTGTCGAACCTTTGTACCGAGGACGACCCAGAGTATCCAAGGACTCCGAGCCCACTGAAACATTTAACAAGTCCACATCTTCACCACAACCACGTAACATGTCCCGTAACACTTCTGTAGGAGAGGTAGTCTTCTCTCCATTGTTGTTGTTGTTTTGAAGATTCATAATGTTCAAGTTATCGTAAATCTGGCTTTGTCTGTTAGACTTTTTGCCCGCATTCGGGTCGTTCAAGGCTTCCGTCAGCTTCTCCACAATTTCGTTTAGTTTGCCCAGTTTCTGTACCACAGTCTGAAAACAAGGGACATAATTCTGGTTAAATCTTAACCAGCAAAACAACTTCGGCTGTTGATAGCAATAAAAATCGATAAGATGAAAGATGTCAGGAGGAGAAACTACAGACAGATTTTATACTCAAGACACATTTTCAATGAAATAATATTTAATATTTCTATTTCAGGTTCACATATTTAAGTCTCAAAATATTTACCCTATTCCTCAACCTTTCACATATGAAAAAGCAAACTTTCAGTGTAATTTGTGCACATTTTGAATTTGACTTTGGAGACAAAACTACATTGGTTGGAATGGCCAATTTCAGGGCTTCAGAAAAATATAAAATTTATCATGCTGCATGGACATATGCCTTCAAAACATGCTTGAATAAACATTTTGCAAACATGCAAAATGGTTGCAGAATTACAGTGCCGGTATGTCCAGTTTGGCCAAAAAAATCAAGTTGTTTGACCAAAACTTGTTTGAAATTTGAGTAAATCGAGCTAAATCGTACAAACTTACCTCT
Source organism: Liolophura sinensis (assembly GCF_032854445.1). Classification (NCBI taxonomy): domain Eukaryota; kingdom Metazoa; phylum Mollusca; class Polyplacophora; order Chitonida; family Chitonidae; genus Liolophura; species Liolophura sinensis. Next base: position 13,537,676 of record NC_088307.1, read on the forward strand.
GATGTCTTACTAAGACATTCCTTAAGCAGTGAGTGGAGAATGGAGAGCTCTTTACCCAAGTCAATGTAACCATCGAACTCTAACAGCTGATGGTTGGAGTCTGAACTCTGCAACAACAACAACACTTGAGATTACAAGAGAGGAAATAGCTAGCTTTCTTATATCTTTGCACCATTCTTGAAAATGGAGTAAACCACCAATCAAATAAATATATAAATAAATAAATAAAGCAACTATATCTTTGCAGGTCAATTACAATCACAAATATATCAACGCTAATACAAACGACTTCAAGCTTAAGGTCTTTAGCTCTTTATGGAACTGTGATTTATTCATCTTAATCAAGCATGATATAATCATCCCTGGATACATATATATAAGTATGTGCCTTTGCAAATTCAACTGTTATTTGAAACAGTACCAGTATATATGCACAGTTAACAAGAATTAAGTCCAATTCAGGGGAGATAACTACGTAAATATCACTGGGAAGAGCTGCTCTGTGAGTTTCCCAGCATCTTATCCTCTGTATGTGTACTTACTGAGATCTGTCCTAGGAAATTCTTCATGCTTCCCCACTCTCTCTCCACAAACTCATTCATGAACACCATGAATTCTTCTTTACCACCAAATCTGAAGCACAAATAGAAAACAGGAAGTCAGAAATGATCAGTTTTGAAAAATGGCATACTTCATACTGGATGCTCATTTGTCCGTGCTTGAAATCTATACATTTGTTTAACACGTACTTTTTACCCTTCACAAATTAATAGGATAAACATAATCAGACTGTCGTATAATATAATAAAATCAAATTTATATAAAGTGCCGTGACAACCATCAGTAATTAGGTAGGTTCATTTGTCTAAATCAGTAGGACAGTGGCAATTACTCACTTTGTGAAGTTTGCCAGAGTCTGGATGGTTTTTGCTATCAGCGTTAAATTCCTGGCAGCTTTTTCTTGAGGATACTCTGGAAATGTAAGCAAAGTACAATAATTAATAACCAAACATAACCAAAGCCCTTCACTAAAATTACAAGTTAGTAAGTAACTTTTTTTTCTACAGTGTGGTGTAAAACATCAATCAAACAAATTTATTTATCTATTTATTTGGTGTTTTATGCCGTACTCAAGAATATTTCACTTATACTATGACGACTAGCATTATGTTGGAGGGTAACTGGGCAGAGTTGGAGGGGGGGGGGGGGGATCCACAACCATCCGCAAGAAGAAAACTTCCCATCAAACAGGTACATGTATTTGACCTTTAATTTTGTCCGTGTTTAAGTTACTCAAATTTGCCGATTCTGAGAATTGTATTGACCTTGAAAAAATGTATTTTGAGGGATGTTTTGATGATACAAGTGGAGAGGTATCCTGCTTGAAAAAAACAAAACAAGGTTTCAATAAAAAAACTAACATATTATGACCCATATATTATGATATTTGTCTCTCATAGGGCAAGTAATGTTGAGCGTACCTTGTGTTAAGCTGAAGAGACTGGGAGAGAGGATGGCTGGGCAGAGGAAGCGGAGGAAGATGGAGGCACTTATGAGATTATCACTGATATCTTCCTTCTTTCTCTCCTGACATCGCTCACGGAATGAGCTGAACACGTCCTTCAGTTCACTGCCAAGGCATCAACACCATAAGATGAGAGTCACATGGGTAACACACTAACATCATGCTGTAGTTTAACCAACACAGTCTTCAGTTAGGCCACACCTATTTTATTTTGTGTTTCATGGATAAGCCGACAATAAAAAAATTAAAACAGACAAATAATTAACTGAAATAGACTTTTTTGTAAAAATTTTGAAGATTCATGTAAAGACGTTTTCAACAGGAAACAATTGCTAGGACAGTTCAAATTAAAATTTTTTATACCTTCCTCCAACTGAAAGATTTTTTCAGCATGTAAATTTACAAAAATTTACATTGGTGTGGCCCTCTTCTTAAATTCATTGAGAAAAGTGAAAGAAAGTGAAACAATCAAAACTTATTGAGCTCATTAACAGTTTATTGTAAAGTTTAATTAATTCCTTATCAGAAATACTCAAGGTCTTTCTGCGTTAATGAAAGTGTATTTCCTTATGCCAAACTTTAGGTGAAATGAGGTAATTTAAAAAATCCATATGAAAGTTGTCCAACACCAACATTTCCACTCCAAAATCTCAACATAGTTAGATGTATCTGTGTTTCGTGTAGCTGTTTAGGCCCCCCCCCCCCCTCGTCAGATCATAATAAGAGTTCATACCTGGGGAAGTAGCAGTAAGAGTTGATGATCTTAACCCAGGCCATCTCACAGTACATGATGAGATTAGTCTGGTGTCTCTGTAGTATCGTGTTGTTCTGGACTTTCCCCGGGTCCACCTCACAGTCGTCCGGCGTGTCGATCACATTCTTCACAAACTCTCCCAACGTGTCTTGTAAATACTACAGCAACAACAACAAGCAAACATGGTCAAGATGATTTTCCACGCATACGCAGGCAGCTACGTGTATATTTTTATCTCATAAAGTTAATCTGTTGGGAACAATATCCACAAATACAGTAAATTCAAAAATTCCGCCCCCCTCAAAATACTACATTTTCAGAGGCAAGTAAGCGTCATAAAATATTATGACGGTAACTCAAACAACAGTAACAATGATAGTGCCCAGTATCGTGTTTTGGCTGACCACGCGTATGTGGAAGTCATCAGGAGGTAAACAGACAAGGTTGAGTAGCTTAACCAAACTTTGCTTCAAAGTTCTGAAGAGCACACATGACATCCATGCTCACCTTTTCTCCGACTAACTTCATAAATGCTTCCATAGCTTTTGTCGCTATACTATTTCCTCGGAAAGTTAAATGTTCATTATCTGAAAAATAAGACATACATATATGTATACAAAGAATGATCATATCTGAAACTGCTAAATACTTGAAATGATTGAAATAGCATGTATGCATATATCTGAAAACAAATTATTAGACTTTTTTTTCAGTAGAAACACAAAATAGTGCTTAGTAAAACTAGTTTTCATTAGTAGACATCTTTGGGGCTTAAATAACATCTTGCTCAGTATGACAGGAAATTTAAAGCTGATAACATTTTTTGATGTGAAAACTCACCTAATCTTGCAATTTCACCCATCACAACATCTGCCAGAAAATCCTTTGCCCTGCCCATTTTCTGCATAATATGTACCAGAGACTTGGCAATGTCTTCTTTATCACGCACACTCAAGATGGGCTCCAACACTTCACATAGCAAACAGTACTCTGATGTTAAATACTGAAATCAAAACAGGACATTGCAAAATAAATATTAGGAAGCAAGCAACAAATTCTTTATTCACACCAATGTACATGTGAAATACTTTTGTGTCCAAGATATTTCAACAGCAAATGGCAATAATACTTGAAATATATTTTGATTTGATCCGAAAATTTATTATGCTTCTGGTAGATGAAAGTTTCCACCATTTACTGCACTCAGATATTGAAGTTATCTTTGTCTGCACTCAAGTAAGTTATGTTGGTCTGCACTCAATCAAGTAACATTAGCACGCACTCAAGTACATGTAATTTGAAATTGATTTCTCAAGTAAAATTCTACTGCTCTACACATCAATAAACCTGCTGTAATTTACACTGCATTCATTTAAACTTACATTAATCAGATCTTTGTAGAGATCCATGGGTAGAATTTGCACAGACTGGTACTTTGCTTTGACCCGTATCAGAGGGAGCTCTGTCTTGCTTTCCTTCCCAGCCTTCCCCACCGTCCCTGAGCTGGTCACAAACCTGAGAGAGCGAATATAGAATAACAGTTTCAAAAAATATGAGAGATTGATGGTAAACCAAAATAGGAATACTGAATTCTGCCAAGTCAGCAAATTTAGATAACACACGAAATGTAGCCTTGAGTTTTGCTTAGTCAGCCAATTATAACAGTGCCAAAATAAATTCCCTCAGGGCACTAGCCTGACTTATTTTATGTAGATACATGTTGCAACCCTTTCAAGAATGTGGTTTTGCACTGTTCACTTAACAAATTTTCTGTGTTGTTTTCATTCGTTGATAGCAGTATACTGTAAAGATCTTTTTGTCAGCTGCCTGTACTTACCATTTCTCTACATATTGCCTGTTGGTGATTTCATTTACAGGGAGGTTTATATACCCTATAACAGAAAAACAATTTATCATTTATAATAAACACAATATTGCTTTACAAATGTGTTCTGGCAAACTTCACTTGAAATACATATTTAGTACATTCTGACGATAATTAAATATCTTAAACTTAGCATGAAAAAAAAAAGGCATGCCTAAGGATTTGAACTCATGCCTCTCATATGAAAGCTTTGGGTTAATGATGTGGCCTATATGTCCAAACAAATAGACACTATGTGTTTGTGTTCATTGGGATTGAAGAGGGGAGGTGAAGAGGGGAGGTGAAGACGGGAGGTGAAGAGGGGAGGTGAAGAGGGGAGGTGAAGAGGGGAGGTGAAGAGAGCAGGGGTACACACTGAAGGCTGAAGTTATTCAAGGTTTGAAAAAGGAAAGTAACAAACAGTATTTTAAATCGACCTGTTTGGCATTGGTTTGTTATTTTCAGCTTAACAAAAACTATGCTGTGAGCTACAGGTGCATTGTCCAATAACAGCCCTTAAGTCAGTGGTATGGCAGACATGTTTTATAATGGTGTGAAACAAATTCTGGTGCACAGCAATGTTTGTAGTCAGTCAGCTATTTCCCATGTACATGTGAAAAGGTCAAAGTGCAAACACATGGGGTCAGAGGGCAAACAAAATCCCTCATTCACATAATTGGCTTTGCTGTTAAGAATGACAAGACTTTTCCCCAGAACACAGGGTATTGTTAAGATGAAGGAAAGGGCAAGCAAGGGAAAGGGTACTGTCAACTGGGTCTTAACTAAACAACACCGGCGTGAGAATGGAACATTTGCTTTCCGGCAGAATGTGATCGGAGCGAGTAAGCCACGAGAGCGGAAAAAAACAGAAGACCGACAAGGTCATGAGGAAATGAGACAGAGGCTGTTGATTTCCGTGCTCAGAGTAAAAGTCAACGAAAAGGTTTAAACTTGGACTCAGGATATGTTGACTTCCTGTTACATGGCTTTGCTGGCCTATTGTTGTTTCTCTTGTCAGAAGAGGTACACGCATACAAGAGGAGATTTCAGGTGCAGAGAGTCAGGGGCCTTAGTGCATGCGTCAACCACTGCCCATTCCATTTGTCACGTTACTTAACATGTCATCGAGTTTCCCAAAGTACATGTATCCAATATCAAAGTTGAATTGCATGCGTCAACCACAGCCCATTCCATATGTCACCTTACTTAACATGTCAAGAGTTTCCCAAAGTGCATGTATCCAATATCAAAGTTGAATTGCATGCGTCAACCACAGCCCATTCCATTTGTTGCCTTACTTAACATGTCATGAGTTTCCCAAAGTACATGTATCCAATATCAAAGTTGAATTGCATGCGTCAACCATGGCCCATTCCATTTGTCATGTTACTCAACATGTCATGAGTTTCCCAAAGTACATGTATCCAATATCAAAGTTGAATTGCATGCGTCAACCACGGCCCATTCCATTTGTCATGTTACTTAACATGTCATGAGTTTCCCAAAGTACATGTATCCAATATCAAAGTTGAATTGCATGTGTCAACCACTGCCCATTCCATTTGTCACTTTACTCAACATGTCATGAGTTTCCCAAAGTACATGTATCCAATATCAAAGTTGAATTGCATGTGTCAACCACTGCCCATTCCATTTGTCACCTTACTTAACATGTCATGAGTTTCCCAAAGTACATGTATCCAATATCAAACTTATTCACCTGTCAGATTACTGACCTTACAAAATGATGGTTGTCAAAGCAGTGGGATTACATGTATTTTTCTAATGTCAAAGTGATCTAACTTTTCCATCAATGAATGTTTCTGATTAGAATGGGACATGAATATGTATAAATCAGAATATAAACATGTGTAGTTCTAAACATGTGTGTAGTTCTAAACATGTGTAGTTCTAAAATGGTATTCACAGTGAACTCTGACGACCGAGCTACTAAACAATCCAAACTCTCACAAATATTTTTGGTGTCTTTCTCTTTTCTTCAAAATGATATTAACTTATAGTCCTTGGCCTTAACATTTTAGAGAATGTCAGATTGATGACACTGGTATTGTACATGCATGTAAATGATACTGTATGGCAACTTTAAGATTTTCAAAATCATGCCACAAAACTATGGGAATAGTATCCCTTGCAACAGACAACGAAATTAACTCGTTAATATCCATACGTTGTATATTTAAAATGATTCAGGATGCTGAGTACACCGAGATGACCTGGTACTACTGTTATATTTTCCACCAGTCATTAATGACTGTCAGCAGTTACCTGTATGAAGAACTCACCTAGTAACTGATTCCTATCTTTCTTCTTTTTTCTATCTGCCTCTCTGTACAGATTCACTGTTATTGTCTCTACAGCTGGCAAATTGCTGTGGTAAAACAAATGCAAAGTTTAGACGAATCAATAAATTAATATGGCTTAATGTCACATTGGCAATATCTCCAAACTCTGCAATATTGTGGCGATAAAACATTTGAGGAAAATCAATTTATAAGACCACAGTGAACGAGCATATTAGAAGATGACAAAAAAAAAATCTCAGAAAGGGGTTTGAAAGCGTTGTATCATGGATCAAAACCCTGGACCCCACTGGAGCAATGTTTGCGATATTTGTGTGTGTACAAACAAGGATTTTCATTCATCGTTCAAACTACCAACATTTTTTCTACACTATCAATACAGGTTTTATGCAATATTTGTATTCAAAGCCCATTTGCCTTTTCCAAGCAAACAAGAATTGAACAACATTTCGCCCACAATATATTCGTTTACAAAAGGCTAAAACAGAAGATCCGGAAATTGTATATCAAGGTGGGAACAGACAACTGTCAACAAGAGACCTTTCTGGACATGCTTATTTTCTTACTTATAAATGATAAAAGTGTAAAACTTACTTGAATTCAAACTGCTCTCCCCAGAAGCACATTTCTGACTTGGTTTTACTAGATGTTCTTGCATACAGCGTTCTGTCCAGACAAATCTCGCAGAAATATCTGAAAATAAAACGAGAAATCTGACTCAGTCTTGTCCCCTGACTCTAGTAAAATTTAAGATGAATAACTGAGTCAATTCATGTTGAGGGAAGCTTTAACCTACTTAAATAGGACTAAAACATCCAAACACCCCTCAGAGATCAATGAACTCTTCCGCCTTTCATACAACAAAATTCCTGTCCATATCATTGTATGCAAATAAGTTCTACTTGAGCTGAAATGTACATGCAAGATTTTCCCATTATTTTTGGGTTTGTTAGGTTCAAGTTTAAGCCTTGAACTCCCTTGGATAAGTACTTCGATTTATTGTCTAATCTGGGTGGGAGTTATTTAGCCTGTTTCTATTGAGAATAAACTTTACAAAATCAACACATTACAGTACAAACATTACATACTGCTTCTTGCAGAACTTTCTTCAAAAGTAAAAACCCTGATACGGAAGTACATAGATATTTTAGGACAACACATAGACAAAACCTTGAAACTTCCATGTGAAATGACAAAATGTAAACATAAGGAAATTAGCCTGTTGATTTATTCTTCTTATTTGAATACACGTGTCACTGCCCTTTTGAAGTAATCACAAAGATCCCTAATCAATGCGCTAAAAACAGGAAGAGAGCTGTATGCTGAATTGATTGGCAGCTGATTATACACAATGAAGGGTTAATAAGGAAGTTGAACGCAGAGCTGGTTGCCAGAGCAGACAACCGATTTGGTCGGTGTTATTGAAGTATCAGGACTTTACATGTAGACTGACATTTACCATCAAAAAATTACATCAAAAAACTTGGTTATAAAACAAACAATATCCATATTCATGTACAATTATATTCTGGCTTTTGGGTGCTTCTGAAGTTTGGTAACTCTCCACAACTGTACATTCTCCACAGAATAAATTGCATTTTAAGTAATATCTTTGTGCAATGGCTGGGATTTTTGCTATTCAAGCCCGACACAAGGTTAACATCAGGGTGAGGCCTGCCACAATGTAACAACATGAGGGAGAGATTAAGTCATGAAAACTTGCAGTGACATGTGTCAGCAACAAAACTGGCAGCATGGGTTTCAGATCAAATTTCCTTTCCTTAGTTTGGATAAATTTACACAAGATGATAAGATCGGATACAGTGGTCAACTGACTCAAGGTGAATAGAGCCAGATCAGTGCATAGACACTAATAACATGATTGAGCGTTCCTGTAACACTCAGTTCATAATTTTGCAAGGTCTTTTCACTACCGTCAACCCATACCTTGGTGTAGTTACAGCAGACATTGTGGCAGTGAGATTCAGTTCTGCAGGAAATCATCTTTATCACAAAAATAAATAAATAAATAAATAAATAAATAGTTTTATCAGTATCCCATCTCCTTCACCACCCCCCTCACCACCCCTCCAAAAAAAACCCCAAAAAACTGTTCACTTCTGTTCTCTCAGTGGTACATCCAGATTTATACATCTAACCAATATCAAAATAGCCCTGGTCATTTTCCTCAGGCTACTCGGAAAAGGTTGGTCACATAACTTGCCAAAGGTTGGTGGTACAACTTGCCAAAGGTTGGTGGTACAACTTGCCAAAGTTTGGTGGTATAACACGCCACAAGTTGGTGTTATAACTTGCCAAAAGTTGGTGTTATAACTTGCCAAAGTTTGGTGGTATAACACGCCACAGGTCAGTGGTATAACTTGCCAAAGGTTGGTGGTATAACTTGCCACAGGTTAGTGGTATAACTTGCCAAAGGTTGGTGGTATAACTTGCTTAACATTGGTGGTATAACTTGGCACAGGATGGTGGTACAACTTGCAAACTGTTGGTGGTATAACTTGCCGAAGGTTGGTGGTATAACTTACCACAGGCTGGTGGTATAACCTGCCACAGGCTGATGGTATAACTTGCAACAGGTTAGTGGTTTACACCGTGCACTTTACTATTCTCCACCCACTGTATATCGGCCATCATCATACATGTATTTAAGCACAAAATTCCTGAGCATGGCAGTAAACAACAATTAGCATATCTGAGCATCTCTACATATCATATTAAGTCTTTGGAAACACCACAAGCAATCTTCAGAGGCCAGTTAACTTGAGCAGCATCCCATGCAATCAGATGCAAAGTTTGAAGTCAAGACAGTGTGTGTGGCCTCTGGGTCATGCACCCAGGCTAATTTAGTCCCTATTAATCATCTACCACTTTCTAACTTCACAGCCTGCAGGGCTGGTTTACCCATCTGCCAAGCAGAGTGTTCCCCTACTAGTCCTGGCTTTCCCCGGTAGTCCTTCAGTCAGGGGTTCCCATTTTTTAACAGAACCCTTCACACTGGGAAGTACTCCATGATGTGCTTATTTCAGGTGAGTTTTTCAGGCCATGGTACATACAAAGTCGACCTACATGTAAGCTCAACTCGCTTGGGACAAATGGTTTCTGGGAATGTGGTCAGTCTGAATCACAGTCTGAGCTCACCACATGACTTTACATACACAGGTACTTAAGTAGCCTCTTCACTATTTTTTGCCAGGAACTGACAGACTAGGGTATGATGGAAAGTTTCTCTGAAGGCATGACTTGGAATGTCTTGTCACCAAAATGTCTTGTTTCCCTGAAGATCTGCCTTAAAGTAACATCAACAACAACTTACCTTTTCTTGGACGGTACATTTTTGGCCTCTATAACCCATAGCTTGAGTGAATTGTCCGTTCTTCGGCTTTGTTCTTGGTTTGGGTGAACAGTCTTCCTCAAACTGAAAGCAAAACCAAGAAAATGACTGGGTGAACTGATGACCTATATAGACACAACATAGATGGGACACTTGCCAAAATGACTAGGCTTTGTGATTTGACCGTACTACTTCAACGTATATCCTACCGCAAAAAAAAAAAATGCTATTATAACAATAACAATAAAAGAATACTATTATAGCCATATTAAAGCTACATTCAATGTAGATAAAGAAGCATTGACATGTCTCACAGGTATGTTGAAGGAGAAAGAAACACCAAGCAGACTGTTGGATACTCTCGAGTTGTCATCCTTCAGCCCATAACACGACTGAGAATTGAGGCACAGGCGAGAAAATACTGAGGTAAGGGGTATCCGATTATGGTTGAGATCTCTGCCCAAGCACTTATGGTAATATCAAATGTGGCATTCATATCAACAGTATTGAATTTGACCTTCTACATTTGATTCAGATTTCTAATCAGATGTACGCTCAAGGTTTGACGGCCATTTTTGCATGGATCAAAGACAAAATCGCTGAAGAAGATTCAGCGTTTATTGAGAGCATTCTGGGAATCCAGGAAGCCATTTGTCAAAGAGATTCCACACCTTTTAAGATTTCAGAGCTTAAATGTCTACAGAAATAACCATGCTTTTGTTTTTCATTCTGTAAAACCAGTGAACAAAGAAAAATAAATAGCTTGGAACTTGAGAGCTAGATTCTTTATGTGCTTTATTGAGATCATGTGCCTTAAAACCCAGAAAATATTTCCTTGCTCACTTCTTGGAAGACAATGTAAGCTCAATGTAGATGGCACTGCGGAAATGCAACAACTTTCTCATTTTCTGAGTTCGTACATCAACTCTTACATGCTTTCAAAGTGTCCAAATATTTGCTTCAATTGTTTGCTTATCTGGGGTTTAACATCACTTTCAATGTAAAATGAAAAAGGCAATGCATGTCAACAGACGGACATGGATGTATTTAACTGATTCATTTTTATGAAGCAGATTTCGATGAGACCTGTCTTGGTATTTCATAATTTATTTCATTATACACATCAAATGATAAATAAACTGCCCTAAAGTCATAAAAATTTCTCAGTGGATGTGTTCATGTGCATTTTTCTAGATGTTTGAAGAACAAATGCCACAAACATTCTTTAAAAAATGACAAGGGTGAGGTGATTTGTTGAATTTTCTTCACTATACATCAACCCATGGCTTTTTGTTTAGAAATTTAATCAACTGGAGTCCAATCCTTTACCTGTACAATGGTCAGAACCGGCCCACATGACTTCATAGTTTCTGACAACATGCCACTTCACAATAACAAGGTATAAGTTTATGGTAGACAAATGCCAAAACATTTGTGAATCATTGGAGCAATATCCACTATCCCTTGTATTTTAGCTTTGATACTACAGAACCACCAAAGGCTTAAAATTGACAAGGTGGAAGTTTCAAATAGCTGACAACCACAAGCCTGTGATCTGTTAAACAGGCTTGAAGACTTGACCAGCAACACAACCCATACATATCTCCTCTTTCAACAACATACAGGGCTGTTTTGACAGCTGAGGTTGGGGCTAATCTAAACATGCTTGTCTGACCAGCCCTCAGTTAGTGAGAGGTGTGTATGTGTGTGTGTGTGTGAGGGGGGGGGGGGGGGGCACAGAGAGATGTAGCAGTGGTGGGGGACTGGACAAGGGAAGGGCTCAATTAAAGTCTTTAAGGAGCTTTTCATGACACCTAGATTACCTATTTGCCTGGAAATCTGACAGAACTTAATGAAGTGCGACAAACTGTACTGACCGCAAATGTTGCAACTTAAAAAAAAAAAAGACTGTTTCATTATTAAATATACACTTTATCCTGCTGAGTCATAGAGTGTTTCATGAAAGTGTGGACAAGAAGAACAAAGCGACTTAATCTGCTGATATTTGAAAATAACAATCAAAATTTCCTTGATGAAGCAACTTAACTCTATAACAAAGCCAAAACTTTATCCCTAATGTCACTAAGAATCCTGGAGGTATGTTCCTCCTTCATGTAAGAATCCCTCATTATCCACTAAACCTACTGTCAGACTCATAAATCCAACAAGAATCCAAAACCTAACTGCCAAAGGTTATGTATCGTAAAAAGCTGATATTTTTATCCCAACAATTCCTCTTGCATAAATCTGGAATCGAATGGATATACAGTCTATCCTCTCCAATATCTAGACTCAACATTAAACCTTCACCATGGCAACTTTTACAAAGTGCATCTTGCCTTAAACTTTGTTCCATTAATGTCAAGGATTTAGCACAATCTAGAAAAGTCTCAACTACAAGTCCATTGCCCACAACAAACAATGACAAACAAAGCTAAAGCCATCCATTCATGAGAAGTTTTTGTGCAAAGTATTTAATGCAATATCTAAAGGGTATCAAAATGTTCCACAAACAATCTTGGATCCTGTGTTACCAGAACGGGTCTGCAGGTTTGTGTGGTATTCATTCTGTTGGGCAGTGCTATGGGGTGAATTCAGATCAATGCTTGAGCTCAGCCAACACTGATGATGATATTGGCTCAGTTTTCATAAACTGGCAGCCAAGTTTCACAATGTTGCGAAACTTTTCACAGTTTGGACACTTGTAGAATCAATACTGCACTTTTTTGGACCAGTGATCTGGTTCATTCGAACTGACCAGTGTAGTGTATGACCTTTTTTTCTGATCTATCCACATCAATGACCCTATCAACATTCATTCCTCCATCCATACACCTGACTGCCATATCATACAATTGAAACATAATTAAAAGTGCAGCGTGAAAAACAAAGGATGACATTAAAAACCACAAGAAAAAATTTGTAATACTAGCAACGTAAGTATGACTGTAAATGCCACACACTAAATATCACATGTACTTCAATCTTTTATAATTTTCAACCTTTTTGACATCTAAAGCACTTTCTTCCAGTGGAATTTATACATGGAATTATTTTGAAAATGACATTAAAATGATTTTTTTAAAAAATAAACCAGCCAACACAATATCCATGCCTTGTTAAAGAAAGGACTTCTGTCCTTATGAGGCCTGGCTTAATTTACAGCAGTCAGTGTTAGGGAGAGAAAAAAAAAATACCTGACAAGTTCTAAATTGCTCCTGAACTTATCAGTGTGAAGCAACCAGTGGTCTCACCAAGGAAAAAAATTCACACATTTTAAAACAAGTCAAAACACTAGCACTTTCTCAGAAAATCTTACAGGTCTAGACGTCATTTTTGTGTCTGACAGTGCAAAAAAAAAAAAAAAAAGAGCTGAGAAAAAAAACAGCCATCAATCAAGCTCAAAACCTTTTTACCAGTCACAATTTGAGCTGGGCTTCCTTTCCAACAAGCCCTGCGCTTTCTCGCTAAATGCCTTTTTTTCTCCCTTTTAAGCGCTGTCACAATTAAAGCTGTTTGTCACTCCCATGAAAATCTCAGCAAACGCCAAAGAACACTTGTCCATGGATGGTCTCTGCGCCCAGCTGATAGCGCCGAGCTGGGCCCAATTGTAAAGACTGCGAACTGGTGATGTGAGAGGTGACCTGGACGCCATGGCATCCACAGGGCCTGAATAGCCCCTGCTTTGCCGAGGGATGACAGACTTAATCTTTCTCTCTGACAAGGTGTTTAACCTCAGATCATCTCAGCAGAAGGGACAGGGACACAAAGACGTAACATAAACGTCTCGCCCAGACTTACACAACACCCAAAGCAATATCATTACAAATTCCCATCCAAACAAGGCCTCATCCACATCATTCTGTCCTCACACAACAAAGGCTTACTGTCTAAACTGACGCAACAAAGAATGTTCCATACAAAAAAAACTGCAGATGTCCTTTATCAAGTGAACAACACAGTTCACCTTTGCAAAGCAGTCCCAAATAGAGATGGTGTTCTTCTAATTTCCACAATCATAATTCCTTCCGTAACTACCAGTGGATGTTATTATCATCAAATTTCCACAGTAACCATCACAGAATTAGTTTAAATGACTTTCACAGCAGTCAAAAAAAAAACAAAAAAGGTATTTACCATTTTCTAAATGATAACAGAATTAATTGATCAAATTGTTTTCTGGTCATAAAAAAATCATACCTGGTATAGCTACTAAAACCATTTTACATTCTACCTCATATGCACCATACACTGTGATGTTTCTCACTTTTGACCAAAATGGTTGAAATCTGAATCAAAGCATGGATGACTGACCCTTTTTTTCCTCACACATTTTGTAGTTTTCATATTCTGGAGTTCAGAAACCCGGCCATTGCAATTTTGAGTCGATATAAAAATAAAATGTCCCATTTCAAATGAAAGGTTGAGAGAGTATAGGAAGTAACATCTTATCTGATAACTATCTGATGCACAAAAAGTGCATTTTCAGGGGCAGCACAGGATCATTTACTTTCAATGCTTAAACTTGCATTTTTCCAGTGGGATATCGCACTAACTTTCTAAGGTCAGTGCCACTCTCAGAATGAGGCAAATGAGTAACATATTAGTCAATGACGAAATTGTAAATCAAATTCAGTATTTGACTGAAGGAGAAAGCCATGAGAACTTACCTTTCTATCCATTTCTCCCTCTCCTCGGCCGTCCTACAGGAGATGTACTTGCTACCGTTACTTGTGGACACCTGGAAGCAATGGTCCTGTCCCAGAATGCTACTGTGCAAGGGTTTGATCTCGATGTCCGGAGCCGTCAAGTCGATCGAATGCATGCTGGAAGGACTTGACAACAGCGACTCGTGTGACCGCGATGTGCGGATTCTGGAGCTTATGATGGACCTGAAATTGAGGAAAAATCCACGAATGTCTGACAGCATGTCGAAAATAGTTCGTTTTTTTCTAGCACTAGTGGTTGTTCATAATTTTGACACACTTTGAGCAACTGCTGCGAGTCTTCATTGTATAATAATGTCTGCTCTGTCCTTATTCTGTAATACACATCTCTTCCAACACAGGTAATGTACCACTTCTGACACCAAACCAGAGGGTACAACTGCCAGTGAACTTGCACCCTGTGAGTGCTTTGGAAAACTTAAATCCACTAAATCAGATCCTTCTAAAGCACACTTGAAGCCATGTCCTCAAAACAGAGCCACTGTCCAGCTCTAACATGGACTGGCCAAAACCAATATCCACTGGTCAGTCACTGAGCCATGTGAAAATTTTGGCTGTCTCACTTCTAGGGGACAGCATCCATCCTTAAGATCTGTAGCCAAGACAAGAGAGAAAACCCCATGCAAAACTCAAACAGTTCACTCTTAGGTCCAAAGAAATCTTCTCTCCGACTCTTCAAGGGTGTACAAGGAAGCAAAAGGCAAACAGCTTAAACTTTTCCGTCTGCTTTTCTATCTAGAGTCTAGCAAGCTCACAGCTAAGGATGCAGGGGCTATTTTTTTTGCTGACTAAGAGCTGGGGTGGGTATAGAGTTGTTTTGTCAGTGGGGATATCCCAACCACTTCTACTCATGACAAGTTGCCTTAACCCATCTGTTAAGCTCACTGTTCAACAGGCAAGCAAGCCAAGCTTTAGTCAACTTGCCCAGTCCAGAGATGTCCAGATTGTAACGTCTAGGCACGTGCCTTTCTCCTCTTAACCCAATAGCTTGTTCTGTCCTTAACTGTCCACAATCTCACAAAGACTCCTAATCAAACAGAGCTTGAGCCTCCTTGCAACTACCCTCCCCCCTTCTCATCATACTTCACCCCACCCCCCTCCAGTGAACACCTCACACTCCAGATAAGCCAGACCCTGGCAGCCCTTATCGACCTGGCCTATGCCAACATTAAACAAGAATTTCAATTCTTGTCAGGTGTGAGCCTAAATGTTCCTTTGTTTAATGCCAGCCCTTCACTAATAAATTAGGCACACATACACACCCCCTGGCTGTAAATGCTTAACGACATACATAGGGAGCATACTTGTAGTACATAGTTAATCGTTAATGGTAAGCAATAAAACACCACCAGAACAGTCCTGTTTTATATTACGCCCAATAAATTAGCAGCTCCAGGACTTAAATTCCTCCTCAAAATAAAATTTCCTTTCCAATCATATTTATTTATTTTATTTTTATTTTACATTATATTTATCACTACCAAAAATATTCCAAAAGAACCAAAGGATCACGTGACAAAAGAAAAAACATATCTCACGCAATTCAAGATTATATTTGCAAATTAATTAGCAATGAACAAAACCTGTAAATCAGTATCAATCAAGTGTACAAGAAAACATGAAAATGATTTTCTGTCTTCCAAAGTTTGACCTGAGATTTACCAGGACTTTGTTATCACAAACTTAATTAGAGGAAATGGAAATACACAAAACGTTCACACAGACCCTCAAACGAAAAGTTATTCTACTTTTTATCCTTTTTTTCGATGTCAAACGTAATGTGTTATGTGGTTTGTCTTTGCTGTCACATCTGATCACGCTAACAACCTTTCAGGCGAATCCTTAGCGATATATTTGGAAAACCATCCTTGTTTCCCACAAAACATCACACAATATGGCTCTGGTTAGGATACCCCTAAGGGGTTCCTCGCACACCTTTGACCTTATTCTTGACATTTTTTTGTTTTTACAGTGTGCTTTGGGCAAGTTACAAGTAATAGTGTTATGAGTTGGACATGTGTACCATGTACAGCAGACAGGGTTTGGATCTCTCTGAGAGCAGACAGGCAGGGTGCACTATAGTTATAAAAGGTACACAAACCCTCTGACAGTTGAGGAGCACACTCATTAGAGATGGTACACCAGGCAGCTGTTCTGTCAGCAACACTTAACAATTATTTACTACTGCCATGCATCTTTAACACTTACACTATACCAATGAAGGTGAACATATTATCCATAATACCACTCCCCCACCCCACCCCCCACTCCTCCCTGTCCCCGAAATAAAACAAAAAAACTGGATGCATTTTACTGGATTTCTGAAACAAATGCAGTACCAGTGCCAAGATGTTTATGTTATGACTGAAGATAACACCAATATCACCTCCAGAAGAGTTTATACAATAAGCACTTATGTCACAATTTTTGGAATTCAAAATATTAAATTCAAAACTCCAAATCAAATTTGGAGTTCTGAATTCAAATGATTAAATTCAAAACTCCAAATCAAATTTGGAGTTCAAGCTTCTTAGGTTATTAAAATGAATTATAATAAAAGAATGATTGCAACTGAATATCAGTTACAGTGCTAAAACATGAATAAGGCAAATATATCAAATTGGCAAAAGGAGTAGAGAAATGTTATGCGTCAAATGATAAAATATCCGCATAAATATTCAGATTATTTGATAAAACTGATGAATTTTACCAAGGTTATTGGCCGACAGGTAAGATTTATCAGGACTTAGGGTTAAGGGCCTCATCAATACTACAAGGTTCAAGTTCCTGATAACTTGAGGGGAAGTAAAAAAAAAAAAAAAAAAAAAAAAAAAAAAAAAAAAGATGATAACGGTTAATTAAATCATCAGTAAACAGGTAAAACCAATTTATTACTCTGTATCTACGCTGTCATATCCCAAAGCACAAAGCCATGCTGTTGTAGCTAGAACAAGTAGGCGAAGGCCTCGTCAATTTAACCTAGCAGGTGATAGCGAGGTTTCGGTCATGGAGCCAAACAAAGGCTCCCTCTAGGGTAACCTGTGTGACTCAGGTGAGACGCATGAGTAACGGGGATTCACGACTCCTCACACAAGCCACCATTGGCCCTCGCTAGCCAGCGGCCATCTGATATCATCGTGCATGTGCATAATAACAGGCGCGGCTATACTCCCATTAACCACAAAGTTCAACTGTTCGGCTTCAAATACAAGTCCAAATTTCAAACTTCACAAGAATAATTAATATACCTTCTATTTGTGTCTGTTTTTTTTTTCTCTCTCTCTTCGCTGATATCACACATAAAACTACAGTGTAACATTACACAAAGGATATCAATATTTAATAAATCAAGTTCAAGAACAAAAGTTTTCTTTTTTTGGGGGGGGGGGGGGGGGGGGGACAGAAGGCAATTATGAAAGAATCTATTGATTGTAGACTAGCTATAACATGATATGTCATGTAATTAATCTACAGTCTGTGTTAATTTTTCCCTGCTAATAGTACATGAATCTCATCATATTAAGACAAATGTTCACTGTTTTGGGAGAAAAGCTAAACAAACTCAAGTTTACAACTAGGCTTACAAGTAATTTATTAAAGAACACAGGGACTGCTTGTCTGATTGTACAGATTTCCTTGTTTTTTTTTAGTAGATAACCCTAATAACTGCAGTGCTAGTTGGGTTTCTTCCACAAATTTACAACAGGATTGGAATGTTGCGGTACCAAGCAGCTGATGTTACAGGCTATAAAGCTGCATGCGCTCTTGGCAGGATATCACTGCAACATTACCCAAGTAGTTTTAAGCCATAATCAGTCATTTAAACAGTGTTACTGTCAATCACTGTACATAAAACAAAGTAAAGCTGCTGCTGAAATGTAACAGAATTGAGTATGATAAATGACTACGAATAAAATTCATTCAGAAAAGAACTGAGAATTTATGGTGCCAATACATTATGAAGGCCATAAGCTTTTTGCAGATATACTATTTTTTTGGTTCTACAAATTTGACATGGTATTGAAAAGAAAAAAAAAATTACCAGTCCACAATTAAATACATCTGAAGAAATAATCCGTTTTGTTCTAGATTAACTACGATCTGATCTTTCACAAGAAAAAAAGTAAGAAATAAAAAAATATTTCCACTTTTCGACATGTAAATCAAATTAATTTGATGTCGACGTGACACATGAAAGTGTCAGAGGTAGACGACGGCATGACAAACAACCCTGTGATTCTGCGGCTGGATTACCCTGACTGTATGGGTGCAAATAAAGTGCAAGTGCTGTGCCGGGGGGGATTGCAGGCGCTATTGATTACACAATAAACATTTCTAGACACACTTGAGCGCATGTAACAATAATTGATCACTCAACAATTTTATGATGACGCCACACATTTCATCATCTGGTTCCTGTGATGTCCCTGATAACCTGGACACGTAATGTGTGCAAAGGCTGCCAACCTGCGCAATAAAAGCACTTTGGAAGGATGAAAATGGGTACAAGAAAATCTAGGCATCAAAGCAGGCACTCATACCCCAGCCCTCAACCAAAATGTATATTCCATGACTTAAAATTTCACCCAAAACATAAAAGTGAAAGTTACAATATATTACTTTCGGTTCTGAAAGTTATATTTTTCGCACTAGGATATCGTCCTACCTTCCAACGCAAAGCATCTGTCTGAAACTACAATAAAACTCTCAGAATCTGGCCCAATTTTAGGTTAATTACACTGTAATGGACTTTGGGCATGAGCTATCCATTATATTAGTACTGGCATCCAAACTGAACATTTTAATTCTTCAACCTTTTCGCATATTTGCAAGGTGCCTATTCAAGTATATTCTGAACGCATCATTCTCTGTAGGTTTATACTTTTTGTGAAGCCATGAAATTGGCTGACCCAATCTATGTAGTTTTGTCTGCTAAATCAAATTAAAAATGTGTGAAAATTGAACTGAAAGTTGCTCTTTCATATGCGAAAAGGTTGAGAAAGTAGGGTACTGAAGATATTAAGGGTGAAAAAGTATGATAAAAGATTTAGTCCTACTTTCTTCTATTCCAGAATTTCAATCACCAGTTATTCATACACTATCTAAGAAGTGTAATACCTCAAGGAAATAAATAGTTTGTGAACTTGTGGAACAGACCAACTCGTGTGCAAAATGCATTTTTATGTTTCTCTCATACTGGAGTCTATATACTGCTGCTGACAATTATTATTTTGCTCCGATCCTTTGGCACGTTCAACATTCGCCATGTACGAATGATTATTATCCTCAACAAACACAGGAAGCTATTCTGAAAATTACACGAATAAATATTTAACGTGGTGCTGCATGCAGAGCTCGATCATACCTAGTGATATCATTTGTTTGAACCTTGGCGCATACTATCCTACTCGAATGATATATCATTATGAAGAATTTGTTTCCCTGGAGGACTGACTAGAGAGAATAGCGGGCTTATGTTTTATGCACATTACGGAAATATTACCCAAAACCTAACATTACAGAGTCAAACATGCCTGGAGCCTTGATTAGGGGTATGGAAACAAAACGTGAGCCTGTTTTGTCACGGCACGCTTAGGGAATGTTGTAATATCATATGGAATACATAGCTTTGGGGAGAAAGTCATATTTCTGGTGTGGCAAACACTAGCTGAATTATGGAAATTAAACCTAATCCACTTTTGTCAATGCTGAAATAGTTATGCCAATCTGTACGCAGTAAGATTGCGTCAAAAAAAAACTGCGTCAGTAAAAAAAGGACGTCATGTAAATTAAATGCAGGCCAATTTTGTCAAAGTGCTGTAAATCTGTACTCAATAATATTATTTGAAAAAAAGCAAAGGATATATTTCTGGAGTGGCAAACGTGTTCAATGAATAACGAAAATTAAGCCTAGGCTAACGATGATAACGTAACTTAGCTAAAATGATGAATGACTGTACCATTAAAGGCTACTGTAAAAACACTGGCATGTGCTCCGTGGCTTGTGGGCTGCATCCATCATTACAAGCACCAAACAGCTGCATCCTGACGCTGATGTGGTAAGATCTGGTATATGCTATCGTAGCTAAATACAGAAACACCTGTTGTACATATATTACCTATGCTCCGGCATGTAACAAGGTTTGCGTCATCAGTATGTACATGTGTTACTGACACTCAATTAGGATTCATTATGCAACACTAAGGCCTAAATGTGTGGCAGTTATAACAAATGTGTTATTCTTAGAAGGAATGTCATGACATAGTAAGAAGTTCATGACATTTTTATGTCAGATGAGCAGGATTCCTCAGATAGCATTGCTAACACCTTGCTAATACAATATGTCATTAACTTTGTCTCTTTGATGTTTCAGAACGAGACATTAATAACAAAATGCTCCCTGAATCTACCTGAATTTGGCTTGTTGCTCAAGTATGAGAAAACTTTGTGTCACTTTCAAATTTAACCCACAAACTCACTGAACAAAGTTCGTGTGTTATCTTGGCAATTCTGACACTTGCTAGGTTCACTGTCATGCTCATAGTGAACACAACCTACCAACATGGGATACGAAATGCTGACTACCCCAATTCTTCAACCTTTTCAACCGCCTTTATGACCATCAATCTGAAACATTCTGAGTAAGCTAAAGGGCGTAGAGAAATAATTTGCACAATTTTAAGAAGCTTGCATCTTTAGTGACACAAGCAAATCATTTATACGTAGGTGTCATTTTCAAGATTAGTGTATTTCACTGCAAAATGTGCTTTAGTGGTTGAAAAGGTTGAAGATTCACAGTAGTTTTAACTTCAGCATTTCCTTGATTAACTTTCCGTCAAGAGGATTATGGAAGATTTTAACCAGAGATATGTGAAGAGCAGGCATGTATGACAGGTTTAACTCTCCAACTTTTCAGTAATATAATTCGTTTCACAAAAACCACAACACAAATGTTTAAGGACAGTACTTAACCCCTGAAAATCCTAACGCTTAAAGCATTGTCACAGTTATTTTAATACCTTTAACACCTGAGATTTTGGGAAACTTAAAAGGGATTGGGTCAAGAGAATATCGTGTGTTCAAACTTTATCTCCCAAACTGGCCTGAAACCCACACTAAATTCCTTCACATTAAGATTAACATTTCGAAATTTAACATTAATAGTAACCCTTAATCTCCTGAAGTTAAACTTAATCAGCATTTAGCCTTCAGACACTGTAACCACAGCTAATCCACGCATCATGCTCTCGCTGAAACCTGACACCAGCATATATGACTGCTGACAATATTGTATTCAACGTAAATAGGCTGTGGTCTCAAATGAGTCAAAATTTGTGCCTTAGGCTGATAGCGTCAGGCTTTCAAATAAATCCTGAACATTACATCCATGCATAGACTTAGCCATTTTACAATTTTTCTCTCATTTCCTTTATCAATCTCTTCCCTGTTAATTTCTTCGCAACATGCCTACAGTTAGACATCTAAATTAATGAATATGCGAAAAATGTTATGAAAAACCAAAACTAAAGGACAATTCATTCAAAACAATCACTCAAGTCAATCATAAAGTCCGAACAAAATCCAGTATCCATGCCCCATCTTGTCTAATGAGATCTGTCCTACAAAAATCTGAGACCATGGGTTTATTTTCTAATGATATCTATACCAGTAATGATATAAGTAAATAAAAGTTTGAATTGTTATACCTAATAAAAAAACAATAGAGCCATTGCTACAACAACAACGCCAATCCCTATCAAAACTACCTACCCCATGATGTTTGGGCATCAGGTCTGTCCAGGTTGTGACCATATCGAGGGTGTAAGTGTGTTGTAAACTTGACTGTATCCTGTGCTAGGTGCGAGCAGTACTCATACAAGGTACGTCCATACCAAACAATATCAGGATCAGATCTAAGGGTGAGGCCAGGTAGAGGTAGTAACCCACAGTCACATTTGCCTCACCATCAGTCATAAAAACAAACCCATCTTTTCAGGCACCATGTAAATATATACACACATGTATAAATAATCCCTGTCAGTAGTAGGCTGAATGTTTGAACTGTCATAGCTCATCATGTTAAGCCTTAGGCCTACATGTGATTCGTCTGAGCTATGGGACCCCATTTTGATTGGCTATGCATATTTGATTGGGATCTGTTTTAAGGGACCATCTGGTGAATGGGTAAAACACACACACGCATGGGCTGGCTAGCTGGCAGGCGGGTGTGCTGGCTGGTTACATGGTCCGTCAAAACAAAGCCCTGGCTCCTCTGTTACTCACACAGTGCAGCCACAGTCACTGGAGACTTGTAGAGCATACAATCTCTTAAATCACCTTACGTGTGTGTAAATTCCTAATACATTGTCATCACTAGGACAGAGATGGGGCAGATATTGAAGGGAGTATACATCATGTGTATGTGTACTGGTAATGTAGCGTGTTTATGTGGCCCAGATATCCAAACAATAACCCGATGATTCATGCAAGGGGCAAGCTATTTTAAACATTTGCTGGCGTTGCATTTTGTGTTACAAGACAACGTATAACGTACAATACCAGTTATGTATCATTCATTCATCCTATTATTCATATTCATTTATCCTATTATTCCTTTATCTGCCTTCTTGAAGGACATTTCTCCCACACAACAGTGAAACCATGAAAGTACCAGCAGGAACACAAATTGTAACAAATAGAAACAAAAGTATCATAGAAATTTTCAGTAAGTTTTATATCTACATGTAATCTAAATTTTTGACTGAGTGAGTGCTCAGGGTTTAACGTCATACTTGACAATTTTTCAGTCATATGATGACAGGAGT
Source organism: Liolophura sinensis (assembly GCF_032854445.1). Taxonomy (NCBI): domain Eukaryota; kingdom Metazoa; phylum Mollusca; class Polyplacophora; order Chitonida; family Chitonidae; genus Liolophura; species Liolophura sinensis. Next base: position 13,561,045 of record NC_088307.1, read on the forward strand.
CCTTTCTAAATTTTCATATTTGGGCTCTTGCTCTAAAGATCAACACTGTAAAAACAACCTGTCTTTTCTAACTCTGTCACTCTTTAAACTGCCTTTAAAGCTGAAGACCACTTATTCCAGCCCAAAACCTTGGTGTTTGTATTTCTAGTCTGACGATTACATTTTCGATATCATTCTTAATCGCAAACAGATAACAAGGAACTGTTGCTGTGTATGTTTCACTCTGGCAAAAAAAAAAAATCAGACATGATGATTATGACAAGTCAATTCATCATTATAATGTCAGGATTAAATACAGGATGTTTGTACGCTCAAAGACCCACTACACAAACCCACAAAACATATGTTCATAAAAAGCTTACAACAGTATTCAATAATGCATGACTTTGTGCATAAATTATACGCTTCATTAATTTGACTGAGTCATGTAAATGTAAACGTAGAAAAAAATGTAATGCACAACGATCAATACATGTACCGGCAGAAAGTGACCTCTTAGAGTGACCACAGGTGGAAGTGACCAATCAGGAAGCACCTACATGTTATATATATATATATATATATATATATATATATATATATATATAAATAGATAGACAGATAGATAGATACAGTTAATATATTATTAACAGTAATACAAGTAAAGTCATCAGTCAAAAAGAACAAAAAATGGCCAGTCAGATTGGTCTATACATGCGCAAGAATGTATCACTAGGGTAGGGCAAGACAACCATGGTCACGCCACGTTGATACACGTTTTGAGAGAGAAACAAGGCAGCATGATTAAAACAAAATGGAAGATAAATGACCCAAAAAATATATATAAGGGAGAGGGATGTAAGGATGCTCATTATTATCAGTATAACAGGTCAGCAGGATAAAAGAGTAATAATATATCCCCTAGAGGGATAAGGGACACAAAGCAAATAACTGAAGGATGCAAGGATACAAATAACCTATGAAGGATCTAATTGGGAGACAGCAGGATAAGGGATATCATAAAGGATTCAAGCAGGACAAAATAACAAAATTCAAGCAGGAAAACACATTTCAAGAGGGATAAAGAGATAAAGCAGATAAAGGGCTAACCAAGATTAATATAAAGGTAGGTACAATGTATCAAACAAAAGGGATATGGCAAGGAAAGCAGGATGCACGTAGTTTGACTTGTAGGATAACATTAGCAGGCAGACAAATGGGATAGGGACCAGCTGGCTTACGTATGGAACTGAAAGCAAAGGGAAAATTAAGCCGCTTGGACAAATTATGCAAAATCATATCTGACAAAGACATGACGATCCAATAGTAAGATAACATAAGATATGAGTTTATATGGGATACGGATAACATAGAAAAGCTGATAAGGTGGCCAACACATGGTTGCAGGATAAAACAAGGACAGCAGGATACTCTGAATGATTAAAGAGGGCTCATGGTCAGAGGGCATTAATTTGGCCAAATAACTAATAGCATAATTTTCCAGCAACAAAGGATGGCAGGGATCATACAGGATGTAATAATGCAGGGTGTAATAATGCAGGGTGTAATACTGAAGGATGCAGCATTGATGAGTCTACAAGGGGTAAAAAGAACAAGCTCCAGAAAAACCACATATCTACACAAGGGAAATTTTGGAGAAATTTTATCGTAGTGCCCTAGAGGGCAGAGTTCATACCAGGTGTGGAGTGCCTCCGGGGTTTGAACAACACACTGACATGGGCTGTGGGAATGAGAAAACGGGCAGCAACCAATGAAAGATGAGAATATGACGATGAAAACATGACTATAAACGATAGATGAAATATAAATTGATCAACACACTGTAATACTTCAACCTTTTCCAATAGGAAACAACAAACGCCGGATTTTAACCAAGAAAACAATTGGAACTTGGACAGAAGATGAAACGGTTAAGAAAGAAATTCTGCTATAATTAAAACTAAACATAGCAATGAGGAAAGTATCCTTGTGAGGACATTATCTGATGGCAAGGAAATCATTTGTTTTGTTCAAAACTAAAAAAGGCTGAAGTATTAGGGTAGTGCTAACATTAAGTTAATATAATGATGTGAATGAAACAAATGAAAATATGGTGATATCCCTGATGTAAAACATCAACAACAACATGTATATGCTAGCTATGAGAAGATCAATAATAACACCTGTAGATCATACTCTTAAATGCAAATGAGAAAATAAACCAACAAATTATCATGCATGCTTGTATACATATACATGAAGACAACAAAATTATAATTAGAAAACTGGACATGAAACTACAGGCATCTGCAAGACAATTAATAACAGAACAGAAACTAATCAGATCAAAGAAATGAATAATAATGAAATTTGTACAAAACTATTCTTCAAAGTAGGTTGGAAGTTGGAAGCTGATTGGAAGCATGCTTTATGTGGTCGAAATCTCAAACATGCAAATCAGATTTACAGACATAATCAGTAATATGTGTTGCCCAGAGACCAGGTTGGATTTGGGGTCGTGCGTCACTAGGTGATCGATGTATAAATCAGAGTGCAGGTGAGCATGCCTCATGAATATTTGATGAGAAAATCAGACAGGTGTCAAAATGCACAGGTAGATTTATCACCAGGTGCAGATATGTTAAGTAGGTGTCAAAAAAAAAAAACAGACAATCAAGCTTATTTGGAATAGGTGTCATCCTAGATAATCAAGTATACACTGACAGGTACACATTGTGTTTATTGTAATAAATCTACTTCATCCATCAAACTCAACCAACCCCTCAAGGTGATAGTTAACTTAGATACTTATTGACTATACCATACTGGACAATTGTTTTACCTTTAAGCTTTTCAATTTCAGTTATGACATTTTTAAAAATTTTGTTTTTTCACCGAAGTTTATTACAGTGGTTGTGTTGTTAAATATGAAATGATTCCCAAAACAAACTGCTATTCATTTATTCATGTTTTAAGGAAACTTTAAAATTTACCCGCTGTCAACATGTAAGTACCTCAATAATATTTTAAGAATCGTGTGTTTGGTTCAGTCACAAATTATATTTATATCCCAACATGCCTTCAATCTTGAAAGAGTTATCCCTACAGAATTATCTCCCTTCAACTGGCTGACAACACCAGTCAGCACAGAAACCATTTCCTGCATTGGTACCACTCTGTTATATGATGACACCATTATTTTAGCCAAGCTCACGTTCAAAATGACTTTGTCAAAGCTTCCAGTTCACAGACAAAGCAATGATATGATTCAGCTGTACATGTAATATCTTGAGCTAATATGTTTCTAATTCACTTTGAAGCAATACGCAATCGTGTAACATTGTAATAATTCTTGCAGGGTATTTTCTTGAATTTATGATTGTAACAATTCTTGCAGGGTGTTACCTTGAATTTATGGGTGTCATAATGTCTTGGTAACAATTATACCTCTGGACACTATACAAAATACTACATAAACACACAAGTACTTACAAAGTATGCTCTCCATTTTTATCAGTTGCTTTGTGTCTATTTCGTTTTCGAGTTAGACGCCCTAAGCTCATGCTGCGTTTCAAAGAACTCATAATCTTGGCGCCACTATTCAAAACAAATATTAATAAAACGGTCAAAAGAAAGAATAGAAATTATAGTTATTCTATAAATCAAACACCCAAATTCATGCAAATGAAATTAAAAGTTAAATTGCAAGTGAGATCTGAATTATGGAATTAAAGAAAACCCACAAAACAAGGTATGAAAACAAACCCAAACTTCAAACCAAATATTAAACCACACATTTAAAACTTTTCAAAAAAGAAACCCAATTCAAATTAATCAAAAAAACCAATGAAAAGTTAAATGAATCTGATTGCTGTGCAAACCAGTTAAACCAACAAGCTTATTTGTTAAAAGCAAATTAGATTAGTAATGACTGTTTTACTGGTTAGTCATTAATATCCACAAAAAATTCATTCTACAGAACAGGAAAACGACAAATAAATATTTACAAACATTTAACCATCACCTTCATTTTAAATAAAACTTACCCCACACACAATAAAATGACATGTATATACCAAACCATTTCATCCAGTCACCAAAACATAATGAAAGCATAGGCTGAACTTAAGCACAAGAAATCTTAAGCAGCCACGCCCTTTTCATTCTTCCACAGTATCATGATTTCATGACGCAGAAGTCGAATAAAGGTTTTCTCTGACAACACGAAATAAAGCACCAACACCCAACAATTCTGAAACTTTCAAGTTGAGAAAGTTTTATGGCACTGAGTCCTACACCGTTCAAAAGCCACAAATCCCAGCACCACCACCACAAATCCCAGCACCAACACCACAAATCCCAGCACCATCACCACAAATCACCATCACCATGACCCTAGACCAAATTTATAGAAAACCATTCATTCATTTCATTTCATTCAAGATTCCCATCATTAATAAACTGTGATAACTTGTAGGAAAGTCACATCGATGAATGGCAATAATTTTGTTATCACTGCCATCATTTAACTCACAAACAAATAATTTCTCTGGTAAGAATAATATTTACCTGTATCTACTTAATTCAGTGTTCATCGATAAGACAGGCAATATTTGCACAGGCGCATCAGTTTTAACTGTCAGATGATTTTAAAAACTCAAATGAGCATCACATCTGCATGGCTGGTAAATATGAGGCGAACTGTCAGGCTAAAGCCAAAAACTGGCTAAGCTAAACCTGATAGATTATACATGTCAGGTCAGCTAAACTGGGCCAAATGTATGTCTGCATTGGTGGAGCAGTACCATCAGAGTCCAGTCTGTGTTGATAGAAACATAATACTGACATGTGCCATGGGTCAATGCAAGACACTGTCACAGGCTGGGATTAGGCTGGCTGGGGTATTTGGACAACACAGACAACTTGGGTTGGCTGCCCCAAGGGGGTACCAGCTGGGTGCCTCATCCAAACTATGCCCACCCCTAAGGACTATTATACTAATACTTGTCTAAGTGTACTATACTTTTCTGCAGTTTTGAAACATTTGTGGTATCTTTCAAGTGTTATTTTTTTTTATTACATGTCTATGTGAGCTAAACAGCTAATAAAATTCTATAAAACCTAATTAAGATAGAAATATTACTGCTAACTACTAACATATGGTCATGTGCAAATATTAAGCAGAACTGATTATAGACACTGATTGCATTCACCCCCTGAGGGTGGAGCAGTGGGTGGGGCATGGGTGAATATGGGACAGTTTTACCTTACTCCCTTGTAACCTTCACTAGCTTATTTACGGTTATCCAAACACTTGTCATTCACAAATCAGTGTGTAACTTGTTAACACACGCTGCCCCACCAACCACACCAGATTATGTGTTAAAAATACATGTCAGCCTGAGTTAGAAACCATGGCACTATGTTATGATATATGGGCAGCTAAAGCACTATTCTCCACCATCACCCTAAGGCCTGTTTAAATGTACCAGTAGTTTTAATTACACACTTCTGACAATTGTCATACACAGTTAATGTAGTCTAAACTTACTAATAGTGCTAGTCAAAAAAGTTTACAACTTGGCCACAAAAATTTAAAATATAAATATCATTGCATCAGCATTAACGCCCTTTTAGCAGTTTCATTCAAAATTACCGGTTTTCCCATACTCTGCTAACGGTGCTACCATTTCCCCCTGCAATGACAACTCAGGTTCATGCTGGGCTGACCACTGTTCTGTAGCAATACTGGAGCACCATGTTTTCAATATTCCCACAAATCGTGAAACCAAAAGCAGGAATGAGCAACAGACTATGCAGCTATATTAGGCAAAAATTGCTTCATGGTGGAAAGGTTTCCTATTTTATAGGCCTGTGGAATTTTGAGGCTCTCCTACTCATCAATATAGCCTTTCTCACACACATATAGCCTGGTGCTATATATAGGTTTCTGATTCAAAACCGAAACTTCAGCACCATAATGAAACCATTATCTGTGAAAGTACATTGAAAACAGTTTCATAATCTCCCCTTGAGCCATAATAACCGTTTCCATTATTCTACAAGCTAAGCAAATTGTTTAATTCCAAAACCTGCTTAAGATTCAGACAGAATACTACATTTATCATACCAACTGAAATCATTTTCAACAATACACTACCTAACAACGGATTCAATTTTCAAATTACATCAGACACCTACCTGAAAAGTCCACATCTCCGACCTTTACGATTTTTCCTCTCCTTTTTAACAGGCTTAATGAATTTCATTTTGATAGCTAACCAGTGGTTCCCTACGGGGGACCTACACACTAGTTAACTTTGTCAATCACATACAGGTACATACAGGGCCCACGGCTAACTCTCAAACTCGTGTCTTCACGACTTGAATTTTGAATCCTGGTATACAAACACACCCCAAATAGCGGTAACAGTATTTCTGTCCGGCTCGACTCTGACTAACACATTGCCTGCCCTGTGACATACCAGCATCAAAGGATTACCACATGTTGGCATTACAGCCTGAGCGCTGACGTTTTTCCCTTTGCCACCTTCCCATTTTCCGCTGCCCCTCATGGTCACACCCCCTCACTTCCTAATACGGGGTAATCATTATCTAACGATCGCTCTGAATAACATCCGTTTAGTCTGCTGGTAACCTGACTAAGGGACATGAGGACAAACGGTAGTGGTTGTAGATTTGGAGGATGGGGGGGGGGGGGGGGGGGCATGAAACTGATTGATTGCTGACACCCCACAGAGTGCAAATCCTGTTAACTCTGAAGCCTCTAGCTGACTTCTTACCACTGTACATGTATGATCTAACTCTTACCAGCAGCACACAAAATGACCTAGTTCTGTGACCCAGATAAGCCTCACTCAAAGGCAGTGGTGGGGTTGAGATGCCCTGCCCTTTCACTAGACAGCCACACTGCTGACTGTCATAAAATACTCCTCTGTTGTCTTCAAACCGAAAGGGTGTATGTAGCACAATTGTCCTTCTTACAGCATGTTAAGCTGCCCTAACTGAAATATTCTAACAAAAAATTTACATGCCCTTTACACATATATTTCATAACACTGTCAATATCACAAATGTAGATGAAAGACAGTTTTACACGCATAATTTCTTGCTCTTGTTACATTTATGTGCAAAAATTCTACATTCTGCAATGAAACACAAGGTAGAATCTAGACAACAATGACAAACAGTCACCTGACAATGTGACCGAACATGGCATAATATCTCCTTCGTTCGGTAACCAGAGACTGCATGACAGCCATATTAGGGCAGTCTAAGCAAATGTAAGTACATGAAGAGCATAATTACTCCAATATGGTGGTCAATGGAAAAACAGAAAATTAGATCCTGTAGACCCTCTGTTGGTGTAGATGTACCAGCTATGTAACAGGACAGAGTCAGGTTCCTCTTCTCGAGGTTAAACAGCTCGGCATAATAAACCATAATGTACTGGCCTTGTTACAGATTGAGATAAACACCCCTCATTACATCACATTATTACACAGTTATCTCACCGTTACATCTGTAATAGCCTGCCTATTACATCTCTCGAAATGCACATATTGTCATGATTCTCAGTGCATGGAATTAATTTCCCAATGCGACGGAATTATTTACCACATAACACTCCAGGCCACTATCTTACCGGTCACACATACTCTGTTTCCCATGTACTGAAAACCCCTGATCTTACACAGATGTACAAGTTTACGTACCAGTGTGAAATAAGACATTGTGCATGAGCCATTATGATTTTGGGGGATTACATCTCACAACAACATCTCACCAAGAAAATGTCATTAAATTAGCTAAACAGATCAAATGTACACTATCCAGGCAGGGGAATGGCTCAATTCTATCAACTCCTTACAGTGTGGTTTGTGTCCTTGAAGTGCACATGCACCCAAAGGTAATGGCTACTTCGCAAACGTGCGGTATTGCAGAATGCCATGTAAAACACTTATGTTTAATGCTCAACCTCCAAAGGAAATGTTACCACAAAAAGATCAAATGCTGCACTAATTAGATCAAGGGTAGTTGATACTCGTCCAAAAACTCCAAAAAAAATTATTGTATGCATGTGGACGCACACACAGCATGAGAATGGCTGTGAAAAATAATAATATTATTAAATAAGTCAAATTATATCCCATGGTTTATTTGGAACAATGCCAAAAGATGTGTTATTAGTAGATAAATGTGCATACTTGATTCCCATCTCAGCAAGAAGAACATGGATTGGGAAAACACATGCATGAAATACCGCCAGTCAAAGGTGACCGTATTTGGCCTTCTAGGTTTCTTTTCAGTGTGATGTATTGATCATCAGTATATACAAAGGCATGTGAACGACAGCAGTCTTTACATGTGTGAATCAAATATAGCCTATATTTCCATACACCACCAGCTCACCTTTGCTTAATGGGAGTCATGAATACAATAACACACGTTCCACTTAAGGACTGGCAAGGTTGCCGCTATCCCAAATGCATAAAAGAAACAATGCTGCACAGGTAATGATTACATAACGGAATCCAAGTTCAGGGTCATTAATAACAGCATCAGTTCTGTTTTTCTTGTTGACGCTGACAGTTCGGCTATAAGGTCACAGTAGTTTCTTAATATGACAGACAATAAACACATCTTCATTATACACCTAAATCAGACCAATCCAGTTTGTACATCACACATATGGTTAAATTACGCCGTTGGATTTTTTTTTAAATTGCCAACATGCCAATAAAACAGTTATTTCTCTACAAGCCTGACATGACATCCCTGCTTGTCAAGGTATGAATTAATGAGACATTTATCTGTGACATTACATAATGTCAATGCGAACAGGAACATCAAATTGTGAAACAAAAAAATAAAAAACAGTAAGCAACACCAGGAAAATGTTTTCCTGGAACTATGTATCTAAAGGTACCATTTGACGCAATGGAAACGGGTCACCAAAAGTAAAATATATTCACAAGCAAGACGGAATCTAACAGACAACATCTTTTTAAGTTTACCAGACACGAACCTTCTTGCAAGAAACCTTACTCTGCCCCGATGGTAGAATTTCCTCCCTAACAAGTATATTCTTCCTTTGGCCAAATCTGTCGCCTCAGCAGACCAGTAGGTGTATGATAACCCAACCAAAACCGTCAGACAAAATCCTCCATTAATCTGCAAACCCTTAATTAGAAAAGGCAGCTCTCTATGTTGATACTTCTACTCCTTTATACACAAACATGCGATTTAGACCCGTCTATATTGCTATGCCCGCTTCAAACGTTGACTATTTTCTCACAACCATAGCAATGTGTCTGGCAATGTTGTCTGACAATACATCCAGTGTTACAATTACTCTGGATTAGATCTCCAAACAATCAGGTGCTCAGCTATTGTCACGCATGCCGCCTACTGGTTCAAACCCTGAAGGCATCTAAACGCATTCTTCACATGTTGATATGCCATTGTTGAAAACTTAAAACTGTTTGTTAATACAATAAAACAGTGTGTCTAGTTCGGGGCACTCAATCACTTTGATTGCTTCTATTAAAATCAAAAACCTCTTCATGTTATTTTTTTTCTCTTTTTTTTTCAAATACTGTTTATACTACTTTCAAGTACTTTGTCTAAGTATCACGTAATAAAAGTCTATCTATATATATCACTTGGCATTCTTAAGTTTATATTCAATTTTTCATGAATACTTTCTTGTAAACAATAACAGCTCTGAAAAAATTCCATATTCATTTGCAACATGGTTTGACACATTCTTAATTCTTTAAAGCAAAGGAGCATTTATAACAATTAACTTCCAAAAAAAAAAACTAGGAGCAAAACTATACATGACCATTTTAATGCAATATATATATGTACAAAGATCAGCCAAAGCTATAAGTTATTCTGTAAGACAGCAAGAGACCACGCGATCTTTTTAGTAACCAATGGTGTGGATCAAGAAAACGGTCCTTCCAATGTTATTGCATAGGAAAATGCTTATTTTGGAATCGCTGTCAGTTATCTTGTATCCATTGGACTTGTATAATTTTCAGTTTTCCAGACAGTTTGAGTATTTCTGCAAAGATTTCATGATTGTATTTTGTACAACTAGGCCTTACTGATCGCTAGTGAGATGGCAAAAAGTGACCTTTTCCCCAATGTTTTTAATATTGGGTGGCCATTTTCGACACGAAAGGGTGGCCACGTGGCCTCCAACTTCTGATCGGTCGTGCAAAATCAGGAACTACTTGCTAGAAAGATCAACAATTTCTTTTTTTTTCACTGTTGCCAGTGTGCTGAGACCTAAAATACCAGCTCTCATGCTTGTCGCATAAACACTATCCTGAGAAACCTCCAACATTCCAGACGACCATGGGAATTAACCTGTCAACTCCGCGCATCACATCTGCATCCAGCAGGACGGATAATGATCTCAACATGACAGGCATTGTGAGAATCTGTTTAACAACCGCCACGGAGACCTACATCATTGTTTACTGATGCCAGGAAAATTTGTTTATTAAGCCACCAGCAATTATTCCCTGCTTTGTGGGATTCTTCATTAAACCTGCTCTCAGGTCCAGTTTTTTTCTCCCATTCCGAACAGTTTCAGGAACAATCGAGGCCTTGAACACACACACACACACATATCATCACTGTCATGGACTGGGTTGTAGCTTTAATTTGTTTACAACAATGTACATTAGAAAGTAAATTACACCATTTAATGGGGTCCCAATTCAGAGCTTTTACTCCTTTTTTTTTTTTGAGGGGGGATGATTAAATATTGTATAAAATGAATCTTATCAAACCTGAATATACATGGTACTCTTTAGTTGGACAGACAAATACAACTGTTTTTTTTTTTTCCATTTTTAATAAGACTAAAATGAATGAGATAAATACAAGCTTAAACAAATTTTGTTTCTCACTTAAATTAAATAACATTTGGATGAACATAAAAATATCAATTCCTGGATGGGCAATCTTCAGAGATATGCATACTGATAGTATATTATAATAAAATAATATATTATTGTGTGAATATGTAATAATGTATGTCAAAGAGCAATAAGGTGAATAAAATATCTTATATATATACACTATTCTTCAAGTTGGAGTAGCCCATACTGAAAAAGAATTTGCCCCTACAGAAATAAAACCTCCTACCAAAAACCTTGTACCTGCCCATTCTAAAAAGAACCTGCAATCGATAATTAACATACCTATATAACTCATCGTTAAGCCTGGTTTTCTCTTTTTTCCCCATCGCGGCCGCATTAATCACAGCTAACTGAACAGGTAATCTCCAGTACAATCAGGAGTAGTGACATCAGACTTTACAACCAACCTACCACCAATCTCACTGAGAGTCACAGGTGAAAATCTTAATTACAGCCAGGTAGCTATCATATATATATCACCTTTCACTTTAACTCAGGTAAGTCAAACTCAAACTGGCACCTCCTCAAACCTTACCCTTACCATTTGTCCTACCTGCCTACTTAATTAACCCCCTGAGATGTATCAGCAAACTTCAGACCAGGGGACAAGCCAAACCAATATCTGTATTAACTCCTGGGGGGTTCTCGATACCTTACCTGTATTCCCACCCCTGGTACTGGCAAACCCTCCACACCCCAGGGGTTGGATAAGAGGATCCTAACTGACACTGAACCTTCAAATGTTACAGAACTATTCCCACCCCTGTGTCACTAAGATAATGTCCCCTTTTAGCCTGTGTACATTGGCTTTGGAACCCTGCTCCTTATTGTTTTACTGTCAATGACTGTACCACTGACACTCTTTACTAAAAACACCTTTGATTACTTATGACATTCCTACCAACTTTGTCATACCTCTTTGTAATTAATCAAAATGACTCTTTGTTATCTTGTCAACAATCAAGGTTAGTTGCAACAATTTTTCACACATTTTTGCTAATTTCTTCCACATCGTGCAGCATACGCCCAGCTCAAGTGTCACAAACTGCAAGATCAACATACCACAAGACTGTCCATTTCCATGTGAACCGGAATCTTACAACCTTAATTTTGTGAACTTGCAAGTGTGTTTTATATTCAAAATTCAAGGTGTACATTTAGAGTAAATACTCCTGTTTACTCCTGTATACTCTGGTTGAGTACAAAAATCTACTCTACCTTTGACCAGCTACATGACAGCAGCCATGCAGCCAACAAGAAAACTTCACAACCTGGATCAAAATCACCACAAGTAAATGTTTACTCATGCCATAAGTTAATAAATTTTTGTCCCTAAGAAACCAGCACCTAACCCTTAATCAGCCCAGCTGGGTGCCTCCACTGTCTTATAATGCAGCACCGCTGAAGATTTTTATTTTCACCTGAATAGTACTAACGAGTTTTTCCCATCCTTACCTGATAAACAGGTAGGCTGATGGCCAAAGGTGTAAATTGGTAATCCCCTAGAGACCGTCAACACAAACATAAGGGCTTAAGGTTAATTCTGCTGGACACTGGGCTAGGTATCCGCGAGCAACGATGTAGCTTATCAGCGCCATCTACAAACAATGCCTGTCCATTAACAGTTCATCCAGCTTCACTGGTGTCTTAACTGAAATATCGTCCTTCGAAACGCTTCAGCAGGAAACATGACTGACCTAGTTCATCTACGATTTCTCAACCTTTGTTCCTGTTACCAAGCTGTTGACACATTTATTTTTGCAACGTATATCCTTTGCGCACATAAAATATACGCATATTTCGAGAATACACGGAAATTGGTTGGCCATGTAAGTGCCATACTGATGCTTGAAACTGCATGCATTGGTTGAGGCACAATTTCGCCTTAATTACCCTGTTGATGTGAACTGGATCTTTGTGCTTCACACTGTCCGTTGAAATTACAGGTGAATTAGACTAAAGTGGGAGGTGTTTGGATCACTTGTTTATGGATAGTGGCATAGGTTATCCTAACTCATTAACGGCTTTCACACTTGGGCTGCTTGTCGTTAACACACCTGTGACCTAAATTAACAGCATTGTCATGTGCCATACAGGTGAAATGGACTAGAAATCCTAGCACTTAATACCACACGAACCTGCAATGCAGCTCTTATATTAAACCACTAAATATGTATTGTGTGATAAAACCTTGATGACCACTTCCACACAATTTGACAGACCACATATCAGTCTTGTTTCTAGCGTACATTTTTTCTCATAATTCTAACACAAAATCAGATTTCATGTACTTGTAAATAAAACTCATTTGGAAATTTTGATACATATACAGACTATTGTTTTCTGTAAAAAGAAAAAAAAAGCTAACATTTCCAAAAAAAAAAGGCAACAATCTGATGTGAACAAAGAACACATACTTAAAGCAGGACTTCTTCTTATACAGAGAGACACAAATCCTTTGAAATTTTACAAAAGATGAAACAGAGTCACGGGAATAAAAAAAATAAAAGTAAAACATACTAGAATTAGAATCTAGGCACATACGCTGAATCACATATGTTTATATATATATATATATATATATACACACGTAAATGTCATAAAATATCTATCCATCAACCCCCAGGGAAAACCTGTCTGCTTCACCTGGAATGTATACCTGTGTATACCTGGCAATCAATATTTTACTACACACAGTGGTTCTGCTGGTGATACTTCACCATATGGGACTGAAAACCAGAAGCAATTCTGCACAAAGTGAACAGCTAAATTCTCTCTGACATGATGTATATCCCCCCTCAGCTCAATGCATGTGGTTGCAATGCGGTTGTGCCACTGTTACAGTTCTAAAGACCTCACACCTTCAGAACAATAATCTACCTGGGCCAGGGTTTAATATAATGAGCTAGGACTGAGATTTATCGATGACCTCAGGGTACAAATGAAACTCAAGGCAGTTAAAAGCTGACAGACATAATGTATGGCATACATGTTTTGTTCAGTGAACTTGAAAGAAAGAAAGGAGTCCACAAACAAAATTTAGCCAGTATAGAGTTATTGCATAAATTTAACAGGTAAAAACCATCTTTGGTCATCTGGCATATCCAGCCTATTAGCTATTGCCTAGAGCAATACATACATCTTACTGAAGATTTAAACAATGGAACAGAAATCTTAACAGGCAGTGTGTCAAACACACGTTATTACCTGATGAACCTGACCTCATCCGTAGTATACCACATCTTTGCACAGGTAGGCAATTCCATACGCTTTCTCATTAGTTCAACAACAACAGCTACGGCAGACAGACTCGCCGGTACAACCGCTACTACACATCTAACCCCTGACGCCTGTCTCTCACAAGGCTAGTTGAACGCAGCACAGTGCGGTGTGACTGTAGTCTACCCGACAAGATCAAATTATCTGGTTGGGTGATTTGGGCATTTCACACTTGCAGCTTGCCTCGACATGGCATTATCAAGAACAACCATCAAATATATGATTTTAATGTGTGCTTGAGTGACAAAATACATTGACCTGAGTAATGTTGTGGAAATACCAGACTGCATTTAATGATCATTTTATTCTGTTTTATAAATAAACAAGAATTAATGTAGCCATGTGGGTATGCTTTTCCATGCCTGTTTTGGACCATGAGCTAAAAATATTTTAAAAAATATTCAAAATATTGAATTACATGAAGACTTTAAATAACATTGTATTTCACCATTATTTGCATATTAATTTGAAAAGGAGTGAAGAAAAATTTTAGCAACTGTTCACCCATGTAGAAATAACAAGTGATATGGCAAACAAATAAGGGTGTTTTTTTATACATGCATAATCCTGTGTGAATAGCTACATAGCTTATAATCAATATTCACATGTTATTAAAGGTAAAGCACAAAAATAAAAAGGAGGACAGTTTTTACACTGAAAATGTTTTCATATACATAGATGAAAAAAAAATTTGAATAGTTTCATCAATAGTGGGAGTCTATTCATTGATATCATCATGATAAAAAAAAAACAAAAACAGGTGGGGACACAAGAGTAACTCACATAATCTAATCTGTACAAAGAGAACTTGTGACTCGCTTGTGAATATTCATAAGGCTTTCATTTTTTATCAATACTGGTCAACCGTTCTGTCTAAAATTTAGACGGAAGTTCAATTTACAGGAGATAAATGGACCTTTGTCCTGATCATCAGATCAAATTTGTTATCTCTAATTGAGAACTTGTCATAAAGGACTTACTGTACAAAGCACACAGTGGATGCCTGAGGAATATTTCCCGTCAACAACTGACAATGTTCCAATGAGGAAAAGAAAAACATTTCCACTTGTCTTAAACATAGTTATAAATTATGAAAAGTCTGAAATTTGAAAAAAAAAAGATGTACCAGGACAACTTAAATTTCACATTTCTGCATGTTATTTAATGTGGAAAAGAACTGTCCTACCAAGCTATCTCCCTCTCCAAAATGTGACTTTTACCTCCACTAAATGGGCTCTACCCACCGCTCATTTCAAGGAGACATGTATTCTTAACAAGCAGATTAGTGATAATCTCCATAAGCCACATGGACAGAAGATATTAAATCCACTGAATAAACTACAGAGTTTCAGGCACAGGCGTGAAGTCAGCCAGTAAAGAGGCCTGATGTCAGGTTTGATAGATCCAACCATCACACTGAAGACCCAAAGTCACACGCTAACGCTACTTAATCCTCACTGAACTCGCTATTTTAGGAAACACTGGTCTGTTTTTAAACAAAAGAAAAAGCTGTGCTATACCCCTTACATATTCTGTAGTAGACTCATTAGCTCTACAAGGGAAGTCACTGAGCAGCCTGCAACAAAATCTAGCCCACAAAATGGCTGGTTTCTTAATGAGCATGCACCCAACCCTCTGCCCAACCCCAAGTAAATATACGGTCCTAACAGATATAACCCTGTTCAGATCCCTCTAAGGGTTAACCTATATATATATATATATATATATATATATATATATATATATTATATGTATATTTTCTTTTACATGGTTTTACATATATGCAGATTATAAAGGTATATACTTGTCTGAAATATATAAGATGATAAGTCACAAAACTCACAGAAGGCCTGTACCCTTACCATAAACTAAATAGTATGTCACATGGTATAAATGCATTCACGTGTTACATGTTAAAATATGAAAACATGATCGTTTGAAGCTGATATCATCTGACAAATGTGAAAGTGGTGCACATCTTCTGCATTTTAAACAATGGAACTTACTTAAGATAGAAACATAACGTAAGTCTGTCTGACTTCTTGGCATCTGAAATATATTGAACTCCCAGACATAAAAGTAGGCTTAGAAAAACAGGGCTACGATTGCATGTCATGGAAGTCTAACAAAGCATGCAAGTGATATTTCTATTATAATCTCTTAAACCTCTTATCGGATTAAAACACATCGTCACCGGTCCTCCCCCAACTACAGGTTATCTGGCTTTACTAAGTTATAAAAGACTAAGACTGAGGAACATGACTGTGGTCTGCCTGGTCTACTGTACCGACTTACTGGCATGCCGCAAGGTCACAGGCTTAGCTCCCCTCTTTTCCACGTTTTCCAGATCTCTAAACCACAAAATCTCCATTTCACATGTGTATTTCTAAAATTATCCACCACTACTGGTTAAAACAATCCAGACACGATTGTAAAACAAGGGAAAAGCTTATAAATTAACTGACCTATTTAACTGATAGGAGGAAGACTATGTATTCTCCCCCCACCAGAATCTGGTACCAGTACTCAGAAAGTTTGAGTGTTTAAATTGTCTATGGTAAGGTTTATCTTGATGACTCAGGAGGTGCTGGAGAAATACTCCAGTGGAGATCAAGTGTCTCCATGTGACCCATATCCTACACCGTTATATGCACTTCAAAACTTTCACTAGGCCACATACTTCATCCAAACAGGAGTCGTATTAGCGTTTAATCAAATGAGAAACATATTGACTTCAGTGTAATGGTGCATAAAGTACTTTCATGAGTTTCTGTCAAGTCATGTGAAATGTTTTAGAAGCATGGCATAATAATTTTTGGATTCTTTAAAAATCGATTTTTACCATTTTGTAAATGTAATCTATAAAAATAAATGTACATAAAAGTATGCATAGTATGCATATATTAACTTTTTGATTAATTAATTTGCTCAACAACAATGTGATGAGTAACAACTTTATAAAATTCATTTAAAATCCTTAATCTGTGCAACAGGCAGTCAGTCCTCAATTCAATTTGTTTTTCTTTTCATTTGCAATGTTCACTTAATTAACAAAGAATATGCGAGTCTCCCACCCTTTAATTTCATGGAGCACTTCTTGTTGCATCATGCCATATGAAGCATCAAATCGCTTCATCATGCAGCGCACACATCACAGGTGCTTTGATACCGCTGCGTTAACAAGTTCGTGTAAAATAGCACCAGCATCACTGTAACTTCAAACACCTGTACAGACTAACTTGTCTGACTCAACACCACAACCCATTTACCACCTGTCTTTTTTTTTCCCTTCTGATGATAAGTAATTGCCAAAAACGTAGACAGAAAACTCGAAGAATATACTAATATTACTTAGTTATGACCCGGGTAAGCTTTCTAATTATAATAGAAGCTTGTCTGCTATTAATTTCATACATAATTATGTTTGATACAAGGAACCTTAAACTCCACAGCCGGGATGTACACAATTACTGCTAAAGTATGCAGAAGTCATGTTACTACAGAGCAGGGGAAGGAACGAAAGACCAAATCATTCATAACCTTACTGTGTGTAATCCCAAAAGTATTTCTCTTCAGACACAACCATTATAAGAACCAAATACTGTACTGAAAAAAAATTTTTTACATAAATTTGATTCACTAATTTCGCATAAATTTGAGAGCTCTTACTGATCTTACACAGATAGATTGAGGGTTCTTTCGACAGTGGGATAAAACTCTACTGGCAGAAAACAATTTTCAAATATTCCAAGACCTTTCCCTTTTTGAGGAAAACTTTAAGGGCAAATATTTAGAATATATAATGACTATTAACGTTCCACATGAATATAACCACTAAGTACTATTAAATCGAAACTACACATAACTGTTTTTTTTTTTTTTTTTTAATAAAGGTAGGTATATCTCTGCATATACTCTGCAGCAGTGCAGGCATTTTTTTCTAATTGTTAACAATCACAGTCATGACTACCTCCAGATGTCCATGTACGAGCGAAGAGTTTACAGGTGACTCTGATGACTAGATCTGCTGAAGGGCGAGTGTTACTTAATGACATGGACTGAGATAATCGTCTAATTACAAACTAATTACACTAACATGACCACATAAAACTATCATAACCATGATAGTTCAGATCAGGCCTGTAGCACATCATGTCACACATGGACACTGATAATGTAATGAAGAAAGGAATATAAGCACGTTCATTAAAAAAAAAATGCATTTAAGTTATACCTAACCTACTTAATATCTTCTAATTAATTAACTGGAATATTGGGAACATCATGATGAAGTCTTTGACTTCAGGTGCAGTACAAGTAGAAACAGTCAAACGTATATAATGGCCTACTCTGGACGTATTGCTCTTAATTCCCCAACCTTTTCACATGTGAAAGAGCAACTTTCAGAGCAATTTATGCACGTTTTTAACTTGATTTTGAAAACGAAACTAGATTGGTTGAATGGCCAATTTCAGGGCTTCACAAAAACTATCATTTCATCACTCGACACAGTAAATTGCCTTCAAAAATATGCCTGAATAAACACCTTGCAAACATGCAAAAAGGTTGGAGAATTACAATACTTATAAATACAGTTAAGCTGCCGTTTTTCTGTTTTGTTTATGATTACAATATCAGCAAGTAAAACCAGATACGTGCTGGCAGTTTGATAGTTGTTGGCAAATGGTCACAGGTGAACAACCTGTGAAAACTGGTCTCGTCACTTCACAGTTACGGTTTTATTCTAACTGTTTAAAGGCAGCTCATTGGGCAAAGTCACACACTAAAATAGTCACTGGTCTGTTATTTCTCACCATATTATATAAAGTATACAACCAATGCAGAGGAAATAAAGGGGCATTTTTGAGGTAAAGTTGTGTGCGGCTAAATAGTGACAACAGCTGGAAGAGTACACAGTCCAATTACTGTATAAAAACGACGAAAAGAAATTAAATAATTATAGTTACCTTGATTTCAGGAGAGCATGATATACTAGACGGAAGTCTGATCAGCACAGGTACATGTCAATGAGTTTAGTGATCAATTAATTTTTAAAGGTGATCATCAAACTCGGGTAAAGCATTTATCTGCACAGGTACAACAACAGCAACTGAACAGTAAGTTAATCACACTCAGGTGACACATTCAGCATCACAAGTAACAAGTATGATGCTCAGGTGAGATAATGCAATCACAGTCCAGGTGAGAGAGCTAGACTTTGTCAAAGGTAAGTTGATCAGACTCTACACCACGTGAGGCTGAGATTCTGTGTCACAGGTAAACCCTTCCCTAACAACCCACATGTACCTGAGGAATGGACAAGTGAGGTTAACAGGTAAGACCGGGTCAGCTGATCAGTCAGTGACCAAAAACACCTGCAGGAGACTGACCAATAGAGTCCTGAGGCCACTGGTCAGTAGGCTGATGGACACACACTAGCTCACTCTTCCCACATAAACAGGTATGTACTGAGGGGGTGGCTATTTCTGTTAGTAAAGCCGTAAATGCTCAAAAACCATCCGCCAAAACATGTTTATGCACAGAAACAATGGAATTAGGCCCCCTACAAACTTTACAAGAGACAACCTGCTGATTAATGAATAATTTTAGTCTCAAAAATTCCCTCACAATGTCATTATTCTCCGTATAAAGTACTCCACAATTTTGTCCCTTTACCGTGTTACAGTTTTTAGGGCCCTGTACTAAACACTACCTAAATTGGCTTAATTTGCAAGGATTAATCTGCAGGCTCCTGATCTGTACATAGCATTAATCAACTGTGTGTTTGTAAAGCCCCGAGGGCAAACTGGGTCACACTGCCCACAGGAAGTTGGGGCTTTATCACTAACACTAACAGCCCAGGTAACAGTTAAGCAGTGTATTGTTAAGTTACATAACAGAAGTTTGTCCAGCTGAAGGCTGTGTGGGCGTCCTCTTAAACAGCTCCAAATCCCTTTATCTAAATCACATGGTCAGATTTAATACAATTTCTTTACAAAGATATTTCATTGGTGAGTATATTTAGTACACTCCTTACCTGCCACACTTCAGAATTCTTCACAAACTGCATGTCCTAAATCCCTTAATGTCTAAATGACACGAGCTGATTTAATGCCATTACTGCGCTTAAATAATTCTTATTGAGTATTAAACGTAATATTCTGTCATTTTTCAATATATATAAAAAATAAAAAAAAAATATCTGCTTTACTTTTAGCTGACTAAGTAGCATTATAAGTTCATCATTCTTTGTCAGTTTTGATTTTTTTTTTTTTTTTTGATTGGTATTTTACGCCGTACTCAAGAATATTTCACTTAAACGACGGTGGCCAGCATTATGGTGGGTGGAAACCGAGCAGAGCCCGGGGGAAACCCACGACCATTCGCAGGTAGCTGGCAGACCTTCCCACAGACGGCCGGAGAGAAAGCCAGCATGAGCTGGACTTGAACTCACAGCGACCGCATTGGTGAGAGACTCCTGGGTCATTGCGCTGCGCTAGCGCGCTAACCAACTGAGCCACGGAGGCCCCTCGTCAGTTTTGATATCCAATATTTGAACATTGGCCTGTGTCAACTTACTGATAAGGCTTCGTGCAAGGTGACTTGAAGTCCTAAAACAGGATGTCACAGGTGTTGTGACTTTGCACTTGTTTCTGGGAGTACCATGGTCACAGCATATGTCAGAGTACATGTACCACTAAAGACAGCAGCCCTTCTAAAGGGGGGGTGGAGGAAGGGCATACTAAGGAGCATGGGCCGTTAGGGGCGGGTGGTTGTCTGCAAATGCCCAGGTGTGCTTTCACCAGGTAACAAGTAAACCGGATAAAGGAAGTTACAGAGTAAAGCTTAACCCCTGATAAGACTATTCAAAAAGGCTTTGATAACTTAATCCTATTTTTTTTTCTTTTGTATACTTTTTAATTTTTTTACTTGAGCCTACAAGGTGCCTCAAGAAGAAAACACATAAGATCTTTCATTTCCTACCGCTTTAATATGCTAATGTACATGTAGATTACTGAAGTTTAATTACCAGTGAAGCCTGATCAGCTCATTTAAATTAAAACATACATTGTTAAAATTCAAATCTAAACATTTTATGCAAATCAGAAACTCTTGCCTGCCGAGTCTAATTCTTCCAGTATGTAGCTGATTGACTTGCAGGTAGTCAGTGACAGAGTTCTATATATGTACATGAATACCTTCACATTATTACTTGGAGTTAAAAAAAAAAAGGGAAAAATTGACACAAAACATAATGTGAATTTAAATTCCCTTCATTTCTTCTGGACTCTTAAAGTGTTGAAAGGGTTTAATTTGTTGACTTAAATTATATTTTTTGTTAATTTTTAATTTTACAACAACTTTCAGTAGTAGTTACTGATACTGTTTTCTGCCAGTATTAAAATCTGTCTACATACTGGCTTTCATTAAGCTTTAATTTCTAGGTCTAGACTTCATAAATTTCATATACATATGTAGAACAGTGTAGGAAAATGAGAAAGGCTAATTTGTTTTTCATGCAACCGTTTCTTCACATCGACAAAATTACCTATTTCTGGTATTACATATACACATATGTAATCAATGGTTTTTCTTTCCATTGTTACTTTAACAAAACTATTCCACTCAAGTTTCATCACTGAACTCTGAGGTTAGCAGTACAAAATATATGTAGAGATAAGTTATTATTCATTATTCATAGCAGTACAAAATATATGTCTAGTAAATTATTCATTATTCATAGCAGTACAAAATATATGTCTAGTAAATTATTCATTATTCATAGCAGTACAAAATATATGTCTAGTAAGTTATTATTCATGTTACTCAAATTCAAGTGAGCTACTCTACATAAAAAGTCAATAGAACATCTTTGAGCACTTGATGTTTGTGCTACGGCACGTGCACTAGGCATACATATACACCTGTAACAGCCATGATTGGCCAGACCCTCGTCTAACGAATAATTATACGTACAGGGCGGGAGCTAATGACGTGCTGTACTTATGCGGAGACCACCTTAATCAGCATGTACATTTACACACTCAAACGTTTACCCTCTGTTTTCGTTTTCATAAATATTCATGTTTTACGCCAGCAATCTGGATTCACAATTATAATCATTATGCCTCGACCTTTCCCCTTGCCCTACACATAAATTTACTTACTGTATATGTATATATATACAGACAAAGAAACACCTTTTCAACTTTTCTACATGATCATATTCCGACTGCGGTCTTGACTTGGTCTGGTCTTTTGCAACCAATGAATTGTATTTGCCAGACCAAGGTATGCGAATGTATCCATCTGACATCTCTACCACCAACCACATACAAAAAACCTCGTCAGATGCAACTGCTATTTTCCTAGTGATACTCCAGCTCTTGTCAAAGTCAATCTGAGATACGCTGCACTAAATCATAATTCTGTTCCAAATACACTTTGCTCATTTTTCCTGTTACAATGTTACATAATGCTGCTATAAAAGTCAAGAGAATTACACTGCATAGCTGGTTAGACTGTGCAATACAAGAACAGATGTTTGCAACGCGATTTAAGCCTCTCAGACCGCTGGAATCTCAAAAATGCATTCTGCAGATCTTTTTTGTTATACAAAGATTTTACTTTTTCATTTACTTTATCTGTGCTTTGCACCAGCCTGAAGAATTTTTCACTTAAGGAGAGATTTGTCTACCAGAAATTTTGAACAGTGTTACCCTTCACTGTATCAAATCTGGCTGCCATTCCCCTCTAGTTGACCTTGATATACCTGGTCACCAGAACCCCCCTGTAGAACAGTGCTAATTAATGATCTACACTAATGACCGGTAGTAGGAAGTCCGCTTCCTGCGCATCCCCCCACCGCATGAAGGTCAAGGCTTATCTCACCTGAGTAATCCTCGTTAACCTGTCCTCATTATTGCAGGTAAATACTGACAGGTAGGTCCCCACCTGTACTGTACACAATGTTTCTGCCAGATACTTGTCTAGTCCGTCCATCAGAACTGTTTTACCTACAGTTACCTGTTTACATCAACCGCATTAAACTGCCTAAATATTCTACAAAACTTTCCTAATTAGCAAACCTTTGGACTGATATATTGAACAGTGTAAATACTACCACACATCAAAGCATCTGCAAAGCATATAACAATTGAAAACTTTCCTACATAACATTGTTAAAGTCACCTTGATGAAAAGTAACAAAAATTATATAGCACTCATTTTTTTTTTAAAGAATGTGATTCAAATTGGCTTTGTACATATAAAAAAGTTTAAAACAATAGTGATAAAAAAAAAAAAAACTACAACCAAATTTTCCCCACACATGTCTACATCTTCGTAAAGTAAACAAAGGGTTTATGGTTAAAGCTCCATTATTGACATACAAATTTGGCGATTTAAACACAACCCAATAAGGTACACTGCTTTTTTTTTCTTCAGTATAATGAAACATATGGTGCATACTGTTGAATTGTCACTGTCTGTATGCTACAAAGCTAATTCACACCTGGATGACCGTGTATACACCTACACGGTAGAAACTGACACCCATGTTAAACCAGGTGTTAATTAAAAGATGTTTGCATTGTTTTCTAAAAAAAAAGTTCATTTTAATGTCAATCCACATAATAACAAAACTCATTATGTTGCATCTAAGAGCTTTACTCATAATGCAGCTTAACCTTGACCATCCCAATATAGCTGTTTCGTCATTATCGTTAAATATGGAAATCCTAGTCATTATCGTTAAATATGCAAATCCTTGTCATTATATGTAAAAACGAAGACTTCTACCAGAACACTTCAAAGAGCCACAGCTTACACACATATGGCTGCTTTCACCAAAAAAACTTAAAAGTCTTAAATGGCTTGACAGGACTAAGGCTTGAACTCAGATTATGAGGCATTCCAACATCTAACTCTTTGCTGTAAACAGTACTGACTCCTGACACTGTAACACGACACATGTACATGTATTATAAACTGATGTGTTGAGAAATGTCCATGCACACACTTCAACATGCTAATATTTTCCCTTGTGAAATATTCATGTCAAATTGGCTGTGCATGCTTTCATTAAGCTTCTCAATGAGGTACAGTCTTGTTTCAAACAAAAGAAAGTTTCCAAGTCAGAGAAAACCTGTTTTAATTATTAATAGCCAAAATGTCACAAAACACATGGACTTGGTAATACTTCAGAGATCACGACACGAGACAATTAAGATAAATTTCAATAAAGCCAGCAATTTGCAACCCCCCCCCCCCTTAAAAAAAAAAAACTATAAAAGAACTCACAAATTTATCACTGTTTGTTCCAAGCCCAAACAACAAACAGCCATGTATCACTGTAGTGAATGAATTAAGTGCGAAATGTTTAGCAACTAAAAGAATGTAACCGTGAGAACCTGACCTGTGAACAATGCTGCAATTTGTCACTTTAATGAGGCACTATTTGGTTACCTTTTTCATTCGTGTTTTTACGTTTTGTTATCTGCCTACATGTTACTTTTAATGCATATCACCTTACAGGTTAACGAGTTAATTACCGCCGAACCATCAGGACAAAACTGATGGCATTGTGAGACTGGCTTTTTGACCACACCGGGTAATTTAATTACAGTTTTGTTCACGCACAAAGGTAACTACGCAAATGTGTGAATAAAACGTACTTGCTTGAACTGTGATTCAAGACAAATCTGTCAGAAAACATGATCATTGGTTTCAAACATCTACATCATTATACCGAATTCCTCAACCTTTTCATTTATGCAAGACCAACTTTCAATGCAATTTATGCACATTTTCAATTTACTTTTGGAGACAAAACTCCACAGGATGGATTGGCTAATTTCAGGGCTTCACAAAAAGTATAATTTTAACAGTCTACAAAGAATACTGCCTTCAGAATATGCTTGAAAAAACACTTTGCACACATGCCAAAAGGTTCAAGAATTACAGTAGTTACAAAAGCAAAATGATTTTTTTTTTTTTTGATTGGTGTTTTACACTGTACTCAAGAATATTTCATTTATATGACGGCGACCAGCATTATGGTGGGTGGAAACCGGGCACAGCCCGGGGGAAACTCACGACCATCCGCAGTTTGCTGGCAGACCTTCCCACATACGGCCGGAGAGGAAGCCAGCATGAGCTGGACGTTAACTCACACTGACCGCATTGGTGAGAGACTCCTGGGTCATTACGCTGCGCCAGCGTGCTAACCAACTGAGCCACGGGGGCCACAAGCAAAATGAAATGTGAAGAATTGAGTTAATATGTAAGAGCAAAATCCACACAAAGCTTACCGTCACTACATGTATATTTTATTGCTGTTAATGGCAATCTCAAAACAAAATTATTACCTGAGAACGGATTCAAATTTGCATTATAATGTATAAAGAAAGCTATAGGTGTTGCGAATGATTGTTACTACAAGTCACGTACGCGCTCCGTTGTACAGGAACCTTAGTATTAATATAGATCGTTAGTGAAGTGATCGCTCTAATGACTTTCCGGTATGTTGGTCAGGTGTGGTGCGCATATTTGTGACCAATCTGCATATACCTATCACAAACATCAGACCACAGCATCATTTGGTCAAAAAAAAAAAATAAATAAAAATTAAGGAGATAAAGTTAAAGGACAGGTGAGTTGTACGAATTACGCAGGTATGCAAGAGGTGGCGGCCCCATAAGGTGAATATTCAAATATGGAGACTAATTAGGAGCACTAATGAAGTTCTAAATGGTAATATATGGCTGCGCACCTGGGTCGTTTTGACTGACCTGGACTTCACTTACCTTTACGGACAGGCGTTTAATTTAAATTACTGTATTTGACCTAAAGATAAGCCCAGAAAAGTGCACATTTTAGACTAAAAAAGGTAACAGAATATTTTGTTTGGTGTAGAAACTACATTACAAACAAATCTCAAAATACCTTTTTAAAATTCACAAAATTGACATAATCACACAAAAAGATATACTAAGTCATGGACGAGACTTTAGGATAAATACTACAAATAATTTTATTGATGTCCCCACACAGAGCCAGTTAATGACAGACTGAAATGAACGTTGTGTTACAGAGTGGATGTAAAACTGCGATGATCCCATCTCATTAACGTGACATACGGCTGATTACCCCTGACACAAAGATCAAAGAGTACAGGTGAACATCAAAGGCAACATGCTCTTTGTTCAAAATTCAAAGAGAAGGCCAAAGATCAAGTGGTAGTTAATTGCTAAAGACTCCTGAACTTGGAATTGAATTAAAAGATCGCAGATTATTTAACTGTATTAAGATATACCACCTATAAATTTAACGGCAGACTGATTATACCCTAGATATATGACAGAGCAGACATTAAGTTTAAAGTCAACACCACGCAACACATTTATAATGGAATGAAGAAAACACAGCTTTAATAAGACTCGCATATAAAACTAGTGTAAACACTTAAGAATATTTTATGGTTATTTCTACGCAACAATGCTTCAAATATATTCTCGATATTCAAAGCTTACAACCTTATACTACCAAAGCTTCCATAACGAACGTGGGTTTACAAGGTGGTAAGTCTCATGACACATATAATCGTAAGGTCGAAGACCTGGTAAGCACAAAATGAAACCAATACTCATGTCATATGATACACGACACAGAGACCTCACTCACATATGGTGTGAAAGAAAATTCAGAAAGCTTTACCTGTCTTGAAAAAACAGCTGTCAATCAGACAATGATTGATGGGGAACAATGGCAGTTGCTAATCCTACTGTTCAGTTTCATATCTGTGTAAAACTTAAGCTGGATAAATCACAGAGGCACTTCTGCAATCTGTCTCCATGGACAGCACACACACACACACACACAGGTCGCACATCCAGAGTCCGCTCTTATACAAATCGACCCTCAGAGAACATCTGATGCTGGTAGGGACCTCCAGAGCTCACGGCCGGGCTGAGGACTATAAGCAGGCTCCCTTCTCTATGTAGGCCTGTGTAATGCCAGTTTCACTTCCTGGTGGTGGAGCTCTAATTAAGGCTGACGTTAGGCCAGGCCAACGGCATATGTAGAAAGACACTAGCTGTATACTCACATTCCGACCCCTTCCCCTCCGTTAACAATCAATTATTTAAGAAGCACTCCACCAGCTATAGCTGTACCATATGCCATAAATAAGAGATGTTCCTGTTTCTTCTTGTATCCAGCAGGGTAGAACAGTGACTGTCTGTACTGTATGGTACAGATAACAAGCTGCTGTAGGGAACTTCACACAACTTTGATCAGCTCAACAGTCTTTCAATTCAGCAAAGTTCTTTCAGCAAAACCTCAAAATCTACTGCAAGATCCACTTGAGATCACCTCATTTCTTCTTTCAGAAACATTCAAGCATTAGATTTTTCTTACCAATGTGACCAAATTCCTTCCGGTGAGCAACATTCCAAATACCTAACTTGCCTTACCCACATAATCCGTTTTTCATCACCCAAATTCTTCCTTCATCCAAGACATCCAAGTACAGTATCTCTGCTCACTTATAACAGCTGGATGCACTGTGAAAGAGAACTGCTGTCTTCTTGGAAGGTACTGCACCTACAGAATCTCATATCACATACACTGTGTCTTTACAAGATGGACTATATCTCTTTCCAGGAAAATAACATGACCAGCGTTGAATAAAAGTCAATAAAACAGGTAAGATGAACAATGTATCGAAGCGCCTTATCAAAGTTTAAAACCCTTTCCAGGTAATGAAAAAATCTGGTCAAATAAACAAAGACAGAATACATTCAATACCTGTAAGCCTAACTGGAAGTCATGTAGTGACTTTTCAAACTCACTGGTCTGGCTTATGATTGGGTGTTCAGCAGAGCTTGCAGTTACCAAGTCCTGATATGCCCTGAACAAATTCCTCCTACTTCGTGGTTAGGCCCTATTAGCTTGAGGTACAGAAATAGTTCCATGCATGGTCATTAGGACCACGTGAACCAAGATTAATGGCCTTATAAATTACTCCTCATTAAGACAGCATTAACAGCAGCAAAAAAAGAAAACCGAACCCAACTGGTCCTGCTTCTGAGCCTTGTCCTTTCTGGGTAAGCCAATCATATTGAATAAGCAGTTAACTGATCAGCTTAAGAGTACAATACCTGCCCTTTTGCTCCCACTGTTACAAAAACAGATTCACTGAGGTATAAAATGGGAGAGTTCCGACTGAAATAAACAATACTTTACTGATGCTCAACTCACAAGCTATACAGATTCCTCCCTGTGAAGAAAACCTATGTGTTCGTTATCAGTTTTTTCCTGGGCGTAGGCAGACATGATGAATATGGATGACTATCACTTAAGTGTCAAAAACAAACAAAGTTTATGGCTGAAAATTTTGTAATAAGATCATTACACACTTTGTTCACAGTTCATGTACACCTCTGTTTGAATGTGTATTTCACTAACACTTTGATCCTGTACATGTAGTCCTTACCTTAAACTCCATCAAAATTACATTTCTGAAATGAAAATTTCTCACGAGCTCAATTGTAAGAATACTTTTGCGCTTCAGTTTCTAGTTGAGAATTTCAGTACAGAACCTATACAGTGAGTTATGGATAACTGCACGTGGGTGGGAAACTCCAAAATCAAACTGCTGTTTTCCAAAAGAAACTGTCTAGCAGTACTGCTTTTTTTTTCAGAAGAAACTGTCCCACACTATTCTATGGTTCATGGATATTAGCACCTTTTTACAATCTCTCCATCACTCTCACCTCTACTAAGAACCAGGTTCAGAGAGTCAGGAAGCCAGAAGTGCTTGAGGGGTTTTCCCACCTCTCCAAGCTGACTCAGCTCTCACCCCACGCAGCATCAGCCCTCTGGTGAGGAAGAGATAAGCTCAATGTGGGGCTAAGACAGAATTGGAAAGGACGGGGGGGGGGGGGGGGGGGGGGGGGGGGACGCCTTCCTTAAAGTTAACCACACAGGAAAACCAAGGGGCGGGTAGAAGAACACTGACTCTTGGGCAATTGACCGAAGCCAGAGATGTTTTGTGGTTTGGGAGGCAGGCATATTAAGAGTGGAAATTACAGTGTAGTCTTGGGAGCAAGGATGTGTGTCTAAGTTAGGAATAAGGCACCAAAGGGCAATGCAACCTGTAATTAACTGCTGAGACCACTACGGCTCGATAATTGAAGAGTGCTGAATTAAGACACAGGAGGTCCATCTCTGGAAACTAAGAGGTGAGAGCCTTGTACAGGGACAGGATGACCAGCAAAGCAGCCATTATAACAGTGTCAAAGGACAAGTCACTGTGTACTTAATCTATATAACAGGTTTTAGACAGAAAACAGGAAAGCTCATTGTTCCAGACTTCCTGTAAGTGTCTGGGGTTTCCGCTTCAATCTGAAAGTCGCTGGTCATGTCTTCGATGAATTAATGGAATAGTATATATACATAAACTATGAAGTCATCATAACCTGATAAATTATGACCGACTATAAACTCATTACTGACTTGTCTGTACTTAGTTCTTACTCTCTATGCTGGAGTCTTCTATATTTCACAACTTCTACCATTGTTTCGTCTGAACTATACAGTATATAAGCAATCAGTTCAGTAAAACCTTTAACTGTGAGGGAACACAAACAACTTGCAATAAGATATTTTCAAATTTTCAAATATTATATAAACCAAAATAACACATTTACTTTTCAGTATCACATACTTTCCCATCATATGATTTCTGAGTGGTACATTTTTCATTTCAAACAATATCAACCATGTGTATCAAAATGGAAGCTATATGTGGATCGTTCAGGAGTTTAACCCACTACGTGTCCTACTTCACATCCAACATGGGTACTACGACAGAGTTCTCTTCAGTTTTCACACACTTTCCCACCCACAAGTGCAGTTAGGCATAACGATTTCTATAAGCACTGGTACTTGAAGTAGGCACCACTTCTGTCCACTCATTGTCTGTAATTTTACATACATCTGGATATAGCATCATACTGTATATCTGCTAAACTTGACACATTTCACTTGATTCTGGCTGATTCATTCACCTTGTTGGGTTACTTAAGAAACTTTTCTCACAAAAACTGAAGCACTGGCATCAAAAATATCATTTTGAAGTCTTTATGATGCTCCAAAAGTGCATTTTATTGTGCCAAATTTTAGAAAAAAACTGTTCACAAACATTGCTTGAGAAGTCCTTGCACAGCATATAGAAAGCAAAGTTTTTGAAAAACTGAACTGTCCAGTCTGATAGTACAGTTTATTAGACATAGTGTATTCTACACAGACATCCTACACACTATATACAAGGTTTCCCACAATCTAGAGACTGTCTAAACTGACGACAACAGTAAATTATATTTTCCTCCAAGTTAACAACCTCCAGAAAGATGTTTCTGATTTGTAAGAGAGGATTTGGCCCAAGATCATATGAACAGCAGGTGGCCTTAATTATACAACTTGAAAACAAGTCTGAAAATTATCGATGATACAACGGAAAGTTTATCCAATCTTTCCGCGAAACCAGTTAACTTTTGCGTTAGAGTAAACTCACAGGGCTAATGTTCTCTAGCCAGAAAGAAAAATAAAAGAAATGAAAAAAACAGGAGAGCGAACTTGTCAGAGGTTATTCCAGCCATCTTGATTGAGATCCTCCTCCTGTCAGAGGTACCAGATTGCTGCATAAAATCCTACACTGCACCTCTGATATGGAGACCAGATGTTCTCATGCGCCAAAAATGCTGGTATATATAGTGTCTCTTCATCCACTGATATTGCTCATCAGCTTGGGGGAGAGGGGGTCATGGCCTGACCCTAGGGTATAAAACTAGCAGACCAGGAGATAAGACAGATTTTATGTACATGGGGGAATACTTCCATGTTAAAGCATGTGTATGATTAAAATAGAAAAGCCATTAAACCAGGGGTATGAAATAACATGGAGGAAACTGATGTCAAAAGGTAGAATTTCTGATAGACAGGGGACTTTCTTCTTAAACAACAGTCCTTCTGTACTCTAAAAAGGAAGGAAGGGGGTAGCACAAATTTTCATTACAAGTACATGACTAAGTAAATTGTCAGGGATCAAGAAGCTTCGGTTTGAAACATTAAAAGCACTTGCGAATGCAACCCAACATTTGCAAAACAAGATCCAGAATACCAGTGGGAAAAGTAAGCAGTTGCTGTCGTAATTCCATGTTACATCTATCTTATCCATTTTTCTTTTTTTTTTTTCAGGGTAGTTTCATATTGTTATAACTGGTTTATTCTAACTACACACAAGATATTCACATATGAATCACTTGCTAGACAGCAGGCCCTTCTATTATCTTCTCACTGATTGGTGGACCAGATTGAGACATGTGTTGGTGAGATCAGCTTTCTGGTTAAAGCAGCCAATCGTTGATTGACAAGACGTGCAATGAACAAAAACCTGAACCAGTTTAGAACACCTTCCTTCCCTTAATAGCTGGAAAGGAAAACCCAAGACCATCTGGTTAGAAACAGGAGTCTTCCTAAGCTGTTAACAGCAAAGGTGATGAAAAACAATCTGAAGGTACAATTCTTCCTACATGTACTTTAAGTACTGGCTTAATATAGAATCTGCGCTGGTGCAGCGTAATGACCCAGGAGTCTCTCACCAATGCGGTCGCTGTGAGTTCAAGTCCAGCTCATGCTGGCTTCCTCTCCGGCCATACGTGGTAAGGTCTGTCAGCAACCTGCGGATGGTCGTGGGTTTCCTCCGGGCTCTGCCCGGTTTCCTCCCACCATAATGCTGACCGCCGTCATAAAAGTGAAATAAATCACCAATCAAATAAATAAGTAAATTAATATAGAATCAGTAACAGTATTGTGTTTTTGTAAAGCAATGGCATTGATTTTCACCAAAAATTCAAAATCTAAACCCAGTTCAAAAATGAACCATGAGAACAAAATAATACAAAAAAGAAATAAATATATCATCATATACATCAATATCTCTTCTTTTCAGAATAGCAGTTGTTCTCTTCTATAAAATCTTCAAATTCAGACTCAATTCCTCCTCTCAATCAATCCACTATAAAAAGTTTTTGGCTAAAACGGTAACAACGAACAATGTATATGCTCACACAAAAATCAGAGCCTTACAGAAATTGAGCAAAACTGGTAATCACTAATCAACTCAAAGAGTGCTCTTGGATTTGGATAGCATTTAACCATTAGCACTGAACTCCCACTCCAGTTCCCACAGCTTTATCTTCATCTTATATGAGCTATGACCCAGTATCTTCAATGCCACAAAGAGGGTCTCTATCAGGAACTATTCTAATGTGTCTCGGAGGAATGCATTAATGGTGGGTTTTAAGATAGCTTATCTCAGAACACATTGCCCCTGAAACTCCACAGCCTAGACTTCATAGCCATTTTCATTCAACAACACAAGACTCTGGCAAGATCTTTGTACAGAGGTCATCTTTTGTTGGAGAAACTTCTGGACAAATGCTGTCTCTTTTAGAGGCCAAAAATGTTCATCAGAATGACAGATTTGTCTGTGTATCTGGCAAATCCATCTGACAGACTAGATAGCTGATAAATCAAGCTGTGGAAATAGATACTGTTGCTGTATGGTTCTGATAATCTGGGTGAAGATCGACTGAGAGAAAGACAGAAGGATCCGGGATATGAAAACATCACTTTTAAGGAAAAACAGGGATGTGGTTGACAAGAACTATAGAGTTTACCTAGGTATTTTACAGATTAACCCCTTGTCAATTTTACCTTGTTGCATATCAGTAAATGAGGCATACAAAGACTGTCTCTTAACATACTAAAAATGAACACTTTTCTAATCTAGCTGGTAATAATACCTTAATCAAATAACAACCAATAGTAACAGCCCTTTTCCTTAACTAATGAGCTAATCATTACCCTAGTAACGCAGTGACAATTATCGCTCTTTTATAATAAAACTGTAACTTCTCCGAAAGTGCTATCCAAAATGATTACATGTTCATGAGTGAGAAAACATATCTGGTGCACTTTAAATGTCATTTTAGCAATAATTTTATAAAATTTTCTTTTAGCCTTTAGAAACAATTGCAATGGTTACACCATGACAGCAGTCTGCACCTGGGCTGGACCAACGTGGGCAGGGTTTTTAATGGCATTCTCGCAGCTGTCTGGTCGTAACTTCAAGGAAGCACTATTCTATGAGGTAAGCCGCACTTATAGCTGCCAGAGATAAGCGCGTGAGCGTTGAGTTATGATGGAAATAACTGCAGGCCAAAAATAAGACAGCCAGAGTCTGAAATGTATTCCACGTGTAATACATGTACTTTCGCCATACCAATGCACAGGTCTTAAGATTATATGTTCTCCAAATACACGTATTTGCACAAACTATTTTGAGTGAGTGAGTGAGTGAGTGCTTGGGGTTTAACGTCATACTGAACAATTTTTCAGTCATATGACACAAACTATTTCAAAAAGAAAATTCCAATACAGCATTCTGGGCTTAATCTTCACTAATTCACAGGTTTTTTTATCATTGCAGTTGCCATAATATTGTAATTCATATATACAAACATTAAATACAATTTTTTTTGTACAACTGGGGTACTGCTTCTCACACAACGGCAACTCCAAACCATGCAGACTGACTATTCTCCTCAGTCCGTATGGATACAACGCCATATTGCCTTTATTAATCAATATATTCACCCAGTTGTCAGGGACAAAAAAAAAAAACATAACAAAAAATAGAAGCAGAATCTGTGTCCCGCTAAATGTCATTTCGTTTTAAAAGTCATTTGTTACGTCGAGATAGCCAATTGGCATTGCGTGCAATGAATGAATGGGAACATCATCTACAAAACTGCAAAAGACGATTCCCACTTGGAAAATGTCATCAGCCCAACAAAGCCTTGAATCAATAACAAAGATTTTCACTTTAGCACCGTGACAGAATATCCATGAAAACCTTTCATGCTCAGGCATCTTGTTGGTTCTTATAGACGGTGGCTTGGTGCAGTTTCTGCCTGGATTAGAGCGCAGCAGATTACACCCCAAACAACCAGAGTTTAGATGTAGCCCTACGCATGCTGATTTCTTCATCTGTTAAACGGAATCGCCATCCGGTGGGGGAGGGGGGGGGGGGTTGTAGTGCTTGAACAACGCTCCATCTCAATTAGACCTGCGCTTCCTTTCCAGATAATGACGGTATGCCGTCAAAATGAGCACCTGGTGTAAATGTAAGCCTCAACATGCCAGAGGAGAAGAAAGAGCATGTCAGGTATCTTGACGTATGTAATGATCACTCACATAGAGATGTGCATTTTTTCTAATGAGACGAACAGCATGAATTATATATATTTCCTTCAGGGTTTGCAGAAAATGCCTTACTTTTCTTCTAGATCAGTTATGTTGGATGTAAATCCACCTCAACCCCCCCGGCCCCCCACCACTGCACATCCCCTCCCATGAAAAAAAAATTGATCTTGTCAGCACAAATAGGAAATTAAACCTCCATTACACACACATTTTTCCATGAATGTGTTGAGAACTGAGGATGAAGAGTGCTGAAGGAACGTAGAATTCTGCATCGGTGGAACGTACAACCTATTTGGGATCATACATATCATTCTAACAAGGGTTCCACCCAAGTCAGAATACATTAGCGCTTCAATTAAGTCCAGCGCACATTGCAGAAACATCGCCTCAAGGCCTTCGTTTATGTAACGAATGAAGTCTAGATGCATGCTTTGATTTCATCACTCACGCATAATGGCTTTGTATCTTTTTACCTTTCAGGTAAAGTTCTTACTTTCAAGTGCAGGTAGGTCATGCATGTATATACGTGTAGAATGAACTTACTGTTTCTCAGAACGCAAATCTTAGTTGCATAACAGAAGAGTTCAACACTAACTGTTAGTTATTTCACTAAATTTTCTTATCCATGTGATGAAAAGAAATTCCAACACAGATATCAGTGTGTCAAACCGAAGTTTGTGACCAACATCAAGAAATAAGGGAGAACATTCCTTAAGTCAGTGGAATAGCCTTATATATATATCACCAGTATACAAGATCCTCTTCCCCAATAAAGCCCCTGCCCCCACCACCCTTCCCTAAATAGAGTGTAAGCACTCCCCCATGAAGAACCATGCATCATATTCAGCCTGGGAGAACCTTCCTATGAAGTTTAAATGATAAACTACCTGGCTTGCCCTGGTCCCTGATGTATTATTCACTTAAGGCAAACTCACATCTGAACCCTTCCACTTTTTTCATTATCAGCCTGTTTTTTTTTTTTTTTTTCCTTTTTCCATGTTGTCTTCTCTAAACAAATGCGAAGGTATCCTCTTGAGGATGGGGTGGACAAGACCAGAGTGATATTGGCTGAGTTTACATAATGTTAAGATCCCTGTGGCTTGTTTATGTCTAATAGCTCTCCATCCCCTGGGTAGGGGCAGAAACTCTATCACTCAGGCCTCCTCGGGCCTTACAGACCATGAAGCCAAATGCATGTCTCAGACTTAGCTGATAGCACCTCAGATGGGGTCTCCTTTGGAGACTATCAATGCAGATTTTTTTTTAAAATGTTTTTACCAAACTTTTATAGAACTCTCACACTAAACGCATGTAGAATGACAGCTTTGCAACAGAAGGTTTACTAATAAGGTTTACTAATAAGGTTTTGAACCTGTCTGTGAAAACAGAAACAAGCACCTGTACAATATATTTGGTATTAATATTGAGCTAGGACAGAAATTAAATATACAACAAAACCTACAATACAGCAAACTTAATTTACCTCAACATGATAATAACAAGATACTAAAACTCATATGAAACTTCAAATTTATCCTTTTTACATTTGCACAAGGCTTCATTTTTGTACCACTTCATGTACGTGTTCAGCTAAACAGGACTAGACAGTCAATAACTCGTTAAGCCCTAAAGATCATATTGATAAGGGGTAATGTAACGATTCATTAGAGTGAATAAATGGCATAAATGGTATTTTTCTTCAATACTGAAAAATTCTGGTATATGTAGGGCAAACAGAACAAGATAGTGAACACATTTCTTATTATTTTGAAGCTACTGTATTTCCACCCATGCTGAGGGGTTTTCACAAACACATTTTTATGAACACCTAGATGAGTTTAGCAGACTGCCATACGTTGAGTGTCCCACCAGAGCACTACTTCAAAATATAAGGCACTTCAGAATACAATATCAATATCAATGTGATGCATTTATTCTTTACTAGTAGTAGCCCTGATAAT
The DNA here is from genome assembly GCF_032854445.1 of Liolophura sinensis. Lineage (NCBI taxonomy): Eukaryota > Metazoa > Mollusca > Polyplacophora > Chitonida > Chitonidae > Liolophura > Liolophura sinensis. The sequence continues at coordinate 13,597,559 of NC_088307.1, forward strand.
TTACTTCTTTAATTCACCCTTTTGCTAGTTTTGCTATTCTGTACTACTGTTTGTGAAGCATACAACTGCATTTCCTTTCCAGCCTGGTAGCCAATCAGATAAAAGCAAACAACATTCAACAGCCAGTAGGAGCTCATACAGGTCAGGCTAAATTTGTATATGCATGAGACAAGCAGGAAGACATTAGACATGGCTACAATTAGACAAAAAGCTTTCAGATTAGTTCCGTAACAACTTGGAAATGTTAATCCACAGTCTAATTTGACAACACAGCTAGGCCAATGGTAACCATGGCAATAACAACAGCAGCAAAAATATAGATGGTGATAAAAACTCACGGGTCATTTTCAGAGCTGGCAGGTATGGACCTCTTGCGATCAAGCTTCGTAACGCTCTTTGTCCTTTTCAGGTTGGTTCGGAATGTTTTCTTTGAGAAGAAATTCTGCAAAAGAGTAGAATGACATGTATTATATATTTGACAGCTGATTTTTTTTCCATACTCAAGACTGTTTACCAGGTAAAAGCTGAAAAACACATGCAGGGCTCGGAAAGAAGAGAGAAAGATGGACATAACATCATCATATATCTTCGTGGTCTAGACACATTTCACCTGATAGGCATACAAGCAAAAACAAAATCTTGCCATTGATACCACTTCTGACACCAACAGAAACGCAAAACCTTCCTGCTGAGTGGTATATTTTATCGCCAAACAATAACATATCTCAGCACATCAAGGGTAAACCTCTGCTTAATGGTAAAAAACATCACTTAGAAAACAAGACTGACAAATACAACAAAAATATCATGGGAACATGCAGAACATACACGTTTAAGAAACAAACCTACACATGTAATTCATCTATTTTGTGCCCAGGAAAGTAGAGAATGAAAGGGTCAGGGCTTCAGCGAGAGCTTTACAGAGCAATGTGGGAGGTACCCAGCACTAGAAATTTATCTGCCTTATCTGCACGTTACTCCAGCCAATTAAACCATCTTTCTACTTTGTTGTTTCTCCTATCCCGTGTCTTCTACATGCGGACCTATAAGTCACGAACTCATCTGCCTTTTCGTACATTGTCATGTCACATATTCACACATACTGCATTTCACCTACAGTTTAGCCTGTAAAAATGGACTTTCAGAACTACATAAAGGCCTTAGAGTGCCACTTTTGATGCCAGCACTTACATCTACATTTTGCTCATAAGAAATTAAGCCTCACAAAAACTCTCAAGTAGTCCTATAAGATAGAAGAATCATTCAGGGTCAAACAAAATGTGTCGCTAAAAAAAAATTCAAGTTCAGGTGAATACAGTGTGAAATTGTTTTGCTTGCAAAGTTTTATATACTCAAATTAGGAGTTCCAGAACCCAGCATGTTATAAAACAATTTTCATCTCAATAACAGAATGTGATAGTAGTAAGATGTTTTCTTTTCCAGGGACAAAACAGGATGTGAAATTAGTGTGTAACAGATGAGACAGTCCATGTACATATGTTTACAATGAAGACCACCTCTGGCCTTGTAATGAATGAAGTATTCAACAGATGCTTCATACAGGATATATCCTGAAGCTATGGGCTTCATACAGATCTGTGCTTTCTGGGGTATTTATCTGTGACATCATCTCAAATCCAACCAATCACAAGGAATCCAAACTAAGATCACGAAAAATTCAAGATCGAGTTAGAATAAAGTCCTTAACTGTTTTAAGAATTCCTTGTTGTTCTACAATATGCTGTGGACTGCAAAGCCAAGACAAAGCCCACCAACTGAGAACATATCTCAGAATTATGCTACGCACTGCAAAGCCAAGACAAAGCCCATCAACTGAGAACATATCTCAGAATTATGCTACGGACTGCAAAGCCAAGACAAAGCCCACCAATTGAGAACATATCTCAGAATTATGCTACGGACTGCAAAGCCAAGACAAAGCCCACCAATTGAGAACATATCTCAGAATTATGCTACGGACTGCAAAGCCAAGACAAAGCCCACCAACTGAGAACATATCTCAGAATTATGCTACGGACTGCAAAGCCAAGACAAAGCCCACCAACTGAGAACATATCTCAGAATTATGCTACGGACTGCAAAGCCAAGACAAAGCCCACCAACTGAGAACATATCTCAGAATTATGCTACGGACTGCAAAGCCAAGACAAAGCCCACCAACTGAGAACATATCTCAGAATTATGCTACGGACTGCAAAGCCAAGACAAAGCCCACCAACTGAGAACATATCTCAGAATTATGCTACGGACTGCAAAGCCAAGACAAAGCCCACCAACTGAGAACATATCTCAGAATTATGCTACGCACTGCAAAGCCAAGACAAAGCCCATCAACTGAGAACATATCTCAGAATTATGCTACGGACTGCAAAGCCAAGACAAAGCCCACCAATTGAGAACATATCTCAGAATTATGCTACGGACTGCAAAGCCAAGACAAAGCCCACCAATTGAGAACATATCTCAGAATTATGCTACGGACTGCAAAGCCAAGACAAAGCCCACCAACTGAGAACATATCTCAGAATTATGCTACGGACTGCAAAGCCAAGACAAAGCCCACCAACTGAGAACATATCTCAGAATTATGCTACGGACTGCAAAGCCAAGACAAAGCCCACCAACTGAGAACATATCTCAGAATTATGCTACGGACTGCAAAGCCAAGACAAAGCCCACCAACTGAGAACATATCTCAGAATTATGCTACGGACTGCAAAGCCAAGACAAAGCCCACCAACTGAGAACATATCTCAGAATTATGCTACGGACTGCAAAGCCAAGACAAAGCCCACCAACTGAGAACATATCTCAGAATTATGCTACGGACTGCAAAGCCAAGACAAAGCCCACCAACTGAAAACATATCTCAGAATTATGCTACGGACTGCAAAGCCAAGACAAAGCCCACCAACTGAGAACATATCTCAGAATTATGCTACGGACTGCAAAGCCAAGACAAAGCCCACCAACTGAGAACATATCTCAGAATTATGCTACGGACTGCAAAGCCAAGACAAAGCCCACAAATTGATAACATATCTCTGAATTATGTTATGGACTGCAAAGCTAAGACAAAGCCCACGAATTGAGAACATATCTCTGAATTATGTTAGGGACTGCAAAGCCAAGACAAAGCCCACAAACTGAGAACATATATCTGCATTATGCTAAAGACTGAAAAGCCAAGTCCACACATCTATAACAAGGTTTTCTCTGTATGAAATATGTTGGCAATTTTTAAAGATAATACCACTGATAAATCACAGCTTGTTTACAAATTTCTTTTTAAGAGCCAATAGGTGAATCCAAAACAAAATGTTTCCTCTTATCACTGAGTCCCAACTCATAAACTTGACATAAACACCACCTGAATGCCCAATTAACAGAACCATCAACACAAAACTGCCAAGATTACAGCACGGAAACAGCCATTACCTAAACCATTAACACTGAATAAAACGTGCTGGCAGGTTTACACACCAACACCACAGGTTGATCTCAACTTTGGGGGACATCTTACAGCTGGGAAGGAAGACCGACAGAAAAACCCAACATGGGGTAATTTGCAGCTGATAAACTTCAGTTAATTGGAGATGACCCCTACTGGCCCACAGGGTGTTTCTTCAGAACCCTTTCGCCTTTACAACCATCATAAATGTTTAAAGTGTAAAACAGAGCCATCTTGAGGAATGCAAATGTTGTCAGAACACAAAACAGTACGATGGTAAATTGTATAAACATTCTAATTCATCAATGGTTACCCCCCCCCACCCCTTGTAATCTTACCACAACAGCTGTGTAAGTGCGATTCTTAGACTTGTCTGCAAGTACAAGTAATGGTATGACAGAAGAGATCGATACAAGTAATTAAAAGTACTGTCAAACACCCACATTGGCAACGAGTCTGTTTAGGGCACATTGTATGGCCTGAGAGGGCCAGCATGAGCTGGGCTTGAACTCACAGCAAGCTAATTGTGAGAGTATTTGTAAGAGGCTCTCCAGTCATCGTGCCGCGCTGGCATGCTAACGCCCTCGGACACTGAGTTTAGCCTTTGGTTTAAGGTGTATTACTCTACAAAGATAAAACCATCTACTTTAAATGTTGTGGGCCAAATATCAATGGTTTACAAAAATATCACCTTCTTAACTTGGAGGAAAATCAGTCATAAGGAAAAAGTACTGTAAATGACTTGCAGTTTAATTCAAAAAATGAAAATATTCTGAATCCAATACAAGATCAGCAATCAAGACATTATTTATAAACTATATTGTAATTAAGTTTATAAGTTAGAGATGCAAGCATTAATTGGAAAATATCAACCAAAACACATTAGATACAACCATAAAACTGTAAGACTTTGCAAGCAAACAGTAAGGTTAACTCTACCTCATTTCAAGTAACGAACCTCAAGTTTGTCCTCTCCATTCAACAAGTGGGTACAAAACTGGTAAACAAGTGGGTACAAAACTGTAAACCAGTGATAAGGTTATCTTTACATTCAAAACTCCAGAGGTTATCATTATGGAGCTGACCATACACAAATCCCCACACAAATTTACAGACTATGTCCTGGGAAAATATGTTCTTCAACCTTTGAACACATAGCCAATTACTACCAGACAACACCAGCATGGACTGTTTTGATTGGTCAGTTTAAATTAGCTACATAATATAAATGTACCCGTCTGTGCAAAGGTCAGCATGTGTCTGACATGAGGTCAAACATGTGCTCGACCCAGGGGGAAACTCAGGCTGTACTAAGCACATCAAAGTGAACTGTCAATTTCATAGAAAGCTCTGGCAGCTGTCAAAACACTTTGGACTGTTGAAGCAAACTAAGAGCAGCAAACACTAAAGTGTTGATAGAGCTAACTACACCTTCATAGTCACACTCACATCAGTTGAGCATGGGGAAATGCACTTGAGATAATCAATTGATTCTGTTGACCTTCTCATTTAATGCTCCACTCCTCAAACCTAACTAATAGATTGGTCAAGAAACAGCTAGGGCAACTGGTACAACTGGACAGTACAATCAGACATCAACCAGTATGATTTATTTGATTGGTGTTTTATGCCCTACTCAAGAATATTTCACTTATATGATGTTGGCCAGCACTATGGTGGCAGGAAACCAGGCAGAGCCGGGGAAGGGGGGGTGGGGTATGGTGATTAACCCACAACCATCTGCAGGTAGCTGACAGACCTTGTCACGTACAGCCGGAAAGGAAGCCGGCATAGGCTGGACTTGAACTCACAGCGACCACACTGGTGAAAGGCTCCATGGTCATTACACTGTGCTAGCACGCTAACCGACTGTGCCACGGAGGCCCCCGATGTGCACAATAAGTCTTGCCAGTGAAATTACAGGTAGTAAGGGTGGTGGAATGGGCATTTATAACGCTAAGATTTATACAGGGGCGCGTAGGTGTAAAAATCCTTCAGTCCGACAAAAAAGGCTTTCTCTCACATTCTTCCAATTTATGCCTAAGGATTCAGAGATTTTTTCGTTGGTATAGTGGTCAATTAACATCACTTTGAACATCATATTGGTTCAGCCGATGTGATTTAACGTGTCAGTTCCAATACCAACACATTTTTAGCATTGCCTCATTGGAACATCATGCGCTAGACATCAGACATGATGCCCCACCCAGTCACAGTCCTCTTGCACTCATCCTTTGATGAATAACTCATGTTAAAAGACATAATATAATGTTCAAAATCTAATTGCCTGACCAACACTAATATACTAATATAGGGCAGTTTTCACCCTTGAAAAGTTGGACATAATTTCACTTAAGACTACAACCTGGGCCTCCATTTTAGAGAATGAAGGACTGAAAGGATGTCTTCATAATATACTGTTGCATTAACCATCTGAACGTGTTAAGTGTGCACATGCAGTCTACAGGGATACTGGTGTATTCTCTGGAGCACAACGTTAAACCCCAAGCACTCACTCACTCATTGTATTCTCTGCAATGGTGATGTCCACCAGCTTCAGGGTCAAAACAAGAATGTACGCACCATGGGGGCTGAAGTTGCATGTTTATTTTCCCTTTTGTACAAGGAACTAAAATATGTGGTTGATTTACATGGTCATACAAGCACATACCTATCTAGGAAACCCGGCAATGCAGGGGAGCAGCCTCCAGCTGTGAGCTGACCACTTGAACATGGATGTAATCCATGGCTTGTGGTAATGCTGGTGGGATTAAACAGTAACTGAACACCTTGGGTCAGTCCAAGATGACCAGCCCAATGGTTGTGAACAACTTGCTGGACACATGGAATGCCTTAATTACTTGTCCAATAGGTTTTTTCAAGAATGTGAATTATATTTAATGAGAATACCCTAAATTATCAACGAATTCGACCAGTGAGGTATTACATTGGATGCAGTTTGACAACAAAATTCAAAAGACTTTGAACACTAAATTGTATTGTTTAGGTAGGGAACATATGAACTTAATAGACATTAAATAACCTGTCCAGATATTAATGATTTATTTATTTGATTGGTGCTTTATACGGCACTCAAGAATACTTCACTTATACGACAGCGGCCAACATTATGGTGGGAGGAAACTAGGCAGAGCCCAGTGGAAACGCACGACCATCCACAGGTAGCTGTCAGACCTTCCCACGTACAGCCGGAAGATAGTAATGAAAATATATAAACACTGGAGTGTTTCCAAAGATTCCATGCAATTGCTTAATGCAGGGCGCATGTTAATGCACCAGACAAGAATTTAGATATGGGTCGAAGAAACACTGCACCATATGAGTCGAGTAATAGCACAGACCAAACACATGTGCATGGAAACACTGCCATTAGTAGGGTGTTCAAAAAGGGCAAGTAGCAGGCTGCACACAGCTGTCTACTGCAGTCCCCGCCTAGTTCGAATATTCTTACTATTTCAATCAATAGTAACTTTGGCATAATGACTTTCAATTCAGTCGCCAATTTTGAACTCTAACGTCCTTCTCTAATTCTAAATGAAAATCCTGCATTAGGTGTTCATTCACAGAGAGAGATACATGCAGGAAATGCATCCAATGTGGTGTATTCATAAAATGTGTTTTACACATATTCATATTCATAAATATGCTGCTGATCCACTCACTTCTTCATTATGGTACATAAACATGACATATACCCATTATATAACAGCTTAAAAGGCCGTTGTTGCCCCCCCCCCCCCCCCAGAAATTAAAGACAAGGTTAAAAAAAAAAGTACACACCCTTCTCTAGTACCAGAAGAAAGTTGAGGAAGATACACTTCCAGTTCACTTGAAATGATCTTAAAATAGCAAATGTAGCATGTAAGCTAATGATAAAGCACTTCAGGGGTTGGAGGGGAGGGGAGCCTGCACAGACAACAACACAGCACGGTGGAGGGTGATACCAGATTCAAGCATGCCTCGCAGGAAGACGCAGCTGTAAACTTTTCCTCCCCAATGTGAAGACTGATGAGATGTTTGTCAATGACGGTGAAGTTTGATTACTATTTCATGCTGGGTTGCATTTCCCACCAAGGGGGTGTCTGATCTGATCATTATATAATGGTAGACAAGAATCGGTGCATGATGAGAACGAATCGGTGCACGATGAGAACACAGAAATAGATGAAAAGGGTTCCAGCAGATGCGTTGCAAAGTCATCTACCAGGAACACTACCCTACTTTTCGACGAGGACGGTGCAGCACTGAGGAGCATCTTAAAAACAATGTTACCCCTGTTTCTGTGGTATACATACATATTCAGTGTAAAATGTCTCTATTGTCAAAGAATAAAAATGACTGATTTACAAACTGACAGCCAAAAATTGAGTGAATTCCGATCAACTGCGAGGACAGATTGGCACAGCAAAACTACAATTCCACCAGTTGACTTTTAGCAGCAACGAGCATCTCTGTAAACTGCTCCGTCTGTTGGTAGGTTGGTCAAGTTAATTTCTCACATTTCTACACCTCTCATCTTATGATCCATTTACTAAAGAAGTGGCATAAGGGAGAGATGACATGAACTCTTTCTGGAATACAACAGCTTTTATAATGTCCACCTGTTCTTATGTATTCAATTACTGAATTACGCTTTATTCATAAGGTGTACAGTGAAAGACAGTTGATTACCACTGATAAATTGTGTTTGGATGTACATGTTCACAGAGGGTTTGCCCATGATTTGGATTTAGGTATTTATTTATTTGACTGGTGTTTTACGCCGTACTCAAGAATATTTCACTTATACGACGGCGACCTGCATTATGGTGGGCGGAAAATGGGCAGGGCCCAGGGGAAACCCACAGCCATCTGCAGCTTGCCGACAAACTTTCGCACTTATGGCCGGAGAGGAAGCCAGCATGAGCTGGGCTTGAACTCACAACGACCGATTTGGTAAAAGGTTAGCACTCCAACAAACCAAGCCACTGAGCCCCCCCCCCCCCACCCCCCAATGATTTGGAGGTAAAGCATTTGGTTACTCTTCCAATGAGCTGTGTCAACTCAGGAATTCTGAAATCCCAAATTGCCTATAGGCCAATGTTTCAATATTTCATTCTGAAGTTTTGACATCACGCATTGAGGGGGGCGAGGTGAAGCACAGGAGACTGTATGTCAGTAACGGGGCCTTCCGTGGGTCACTATACCCACAGGTTAGGGCTTAACCTGCCAAACTGGTCCCCGTCAAAATGGCGTTAATGTTCGTGTCCTCCCTTGGGGGTTTTGTAATGTGAAACTCAGGCCATCATGCGAACCTATTTACCAGTGAGCACACACCTTTTACAGGATGAGTGTCCTTGCATTAGTTAAGACCTTTTGTGGAGAATTTGATTTTGGGCCACATCAAGATTGCCGCCTCCTGCGAAAGGGACCCGGCTTTCCAGGGATTCATTCGTTCGCTTTATTAACAGGGTCCCTGTCTGTCAGAAGATAAATTCTAGAGCTATCTGCCTTCAATTTGGCGGGTTGGCTGGGCATGTTGGCAGACATCCCAATTGGCAATCTGCCCGTCATGTCATGTCTCTTACACTCGGTATCAGTCCACTATCCCTGCAGTCTCTACCCAGATGCTTCTCTAATTGTTTACCATGGGCTGATAGCTTTGGAAGTCTGCAGTCCAAGACTAAATGAAGGTGATAAGTATCTGAAGGTTAGGTATTTCAGGACCATACTGTCCTTGGCTTAGGTATTTCAGGACCATACTGTCCTTGGCTTAGGTATTTCAGGACCATACTGTCCTTGGCTGCTTTTCTGTTGTCATTTCAATACTGGTCATTTCAAGACAGAAAGAACAAAGGAGTATGGAGGCTGGGTATTGAAGGCATCTGGACCACTTTTAAAATAATCATGGGAATCAGACTGCGAATTCTGCGGCCAATTTTACAAAGAGGAATTCCTGAAGTGGTTTCCTGGTCTCTGACCATTGAGCTAATATTCAATGCACCGCAATTAAAATAGTCCAGACAAAGGAAGCGCATGGACAAAACTACCATGTGATAAACTTGTTCATCAAAGTATTCAAGTAGTAAAAATACATGTAACCAGCTTTTCAAAATGACAAATGTACCTGATTGAAGTTTTCAATAGTAAACAAGTATAACATTGATCTGGTTTTAATTTCAATCTCCTCCTGTAAATATTCTAAAGAATTGTCTCAAGGAACCCAAAGTCCGTAGTTAATCAAAATACATTCACGAATTGCTAGCAGAGTATTTCAAACTGCTAAATTACCTTTCACACAATTAATACATCCACCAAGGCCATTAGTTTCAAAAGTGTTTCCTGTTATGGTAATTGCACGTATCTTTCCTGTATAAATGGACCATAGGTCCATAACTGTTGCCGGAAGATTTTATACCTGTTCCGTCGATTCAGGAAAAACCTTGGCTGTTCCACCAAACCGTGGTTGGCTGAAAACATCAAGAACGGAACAGCATATCCTGTCACACCATCGCACCCAGGCTAGTTATCCCTTCATCCTTGGACTTTGATCGCACCAATCAATGTCAACTTGATCAAAAGGCTCTGGACACAAATTGCAACGGTTTCGAGATCTGTGGCCCTCAACCACCCTCTCTACTCAAGCAGAGCAAATCTGGTGTACACTAAAGATCATTGATTCCAGAAAACGGCTCAAGAGCCAAAATTCTTCTTCTGCTTTCACATAATTTAACAACTGCCCAAAAAGATACATTTGCATGGTGGCTGACTCATTTACCCTAATTCCTCAACCTTTCACATATGTCAAGAGCAATTTTCAGTGCAAATATATGTACATTTTGAATTTGATTTTCGAGACAAAACTACATTGGTTAGGTTGGTCAATTGGGAGGGCTTCACAAAAGTATGATTTTATCACTTTACACAGAATAATGCCTTCAGAATATGCTTGGATAAAGACCTTACAAACATGCAAAAAAGGTAGGTGAATTACAGTACACTGTACGGTACAATGCAAGATAAATATGGTTAAGGGGAAGCACAGTTATTTGAATGACAGGTTGGTGCTGTAACTGTACTTGAAGCTAATGGAATGGTAGAAGTTCGCTAAAGGTGAGCTTCTGAGTAACCATAGCATGGTTGATACTGTCGATAAAAACTAAATGTATCAGTCATATCGGGTTCAATTCCAAAGAAAGTTTCAAATGTTCTAGTCAAAGTACACTGCAAATTTCGCCTGCTATTCACAACTTTGTCGAGTTTTAAGAATGATGGCAGGAAGTATTTAGGGTAATTTTGATGGCTCCGTGGGAGCCCAAATAACTAAAAAAACTAAAACTTCTTTAAAGCACATTTCAAACATTTCACTAAATACTGTATTTCATCTAAAGCTAGGCCTGTAAAAATGCTCTGTCAGAAACTCACAAAATGACACTTTCCATGCTAACACATGTTAAGTTTTTGAATAAGGGATTAATCAAACGGCACAATGAACTCTTAAGTGGCTCTATAATGTGGATGAATAAATCAGAATCAAGTAAAATGTGTCGCCTGAAAAATGCTAACCTTTACATGTAGGTGAAATACAGTGAAGATGTCCAAAACAACAGCCAGTCAGGTGTTGCAAATATGGGGCTCTGATATTCATGTACCGAGGATAAAAGTGACTTACTGCAATCCTATTGGTTGAGGTGGTGCCAGTATCCATGGTGACCTCTGTGTTGCTAAGGGAGGATGGGACGAGGGGAACACTCCCCCGTCGCTCGGTCACCGCTTTGTCATAGGATGAATCTGAAACCCACAACAACGACAACGTTGAGCAAGAGACCATGTAAAATTATTTGCATTGTAGGCCTACCAATTATTATAAATACAATATGACGTATTAAAACTTTGTAGCTGAAAGTGAATGGACAGCATTTTATAATATGGACATTTTAGACAAAATAAAAAAGTTCTTTCTGACCTACAGAGCAATCAATAGCACAGCTAAAACTGTGTTTTATATTTGTTCACCTGTTGTCAAAAACAGAGTAAACAATTACATTTGTCATTGTCACAAAGTAGGGGTGTGCTAATGAACATGATATATCAGTAATCATGACCTTCATATCAGTAATCATGACCTTTATATCAGTAATCTTGAACTTTACATCAGTAATCATGACTGCTGTGAGACATACACAATGCCTCATACCCCAGAAAAGGGTACTGTTTTTAATTTCCCACAAATCTTGCCAAAATTGAAGGATAAACAAATCAACTGACCTACCACAGTATGTAAAAGTGTAGCCAATTTCTAGAAAAGATAGTGTTCAATAGTAAATTTCTTGCCTAACAGGTAGTGCTATTAATGGCACAATTACAAGCAGCTATTACCGGCTATATTTTTGTTACACAAATAGTATATGTAACCAAATTAGCCTGCAATTCTCTTTAGTGTTTTCTATTTATTGATGCAATACTTATGGCATGCACAAAAAATATATACAAGTACGTCCAGTGGTTACTTATTTTGTCCACGACTTTAATAATTTTACCCCAGAATAACGTTATTACATTTGTTAGACATGAATTCCCACAAAGTTATACAATAAAAACATGATCATGGGACCTGGACAAGTGGAATTAACACGCACCCCACAAACTTAGGCAAATGAAGTGTACATAAAATATCCTAAAATTAATCGTACTAATACTAAAAATAATGCTACCCCCCCCCCCCCCAAATCTATTCCCCCTCCCCAAAATAAAAATATAACGGCAAACATAAAAAAAATCCCACAAAAGCAGCAAAAACTACAAATGAATGAAAATATATATATAATGTGAAAAAAATATATATAAACAGACAACTGGCGACTAAATGAACCAAAACTGTTGGAGGGCATAACACCACCACTCAGTGAGGTGAAAAATTCTATTATTTGGTTTTTCGGCACGAGTGAAGATTGAACCTGCAGACTTTTCCCTCCTTGGGGCAAAGTGCATGGATGCGGAAAACTGAGTCTAACAATGATCTTGCCTTTTTTGTGAATCTCATGCAAGAAAGAAGACAATCACATGTCAGGCCAGACAAAAAAAAAATCTTGGTCACTTATCGAGCAAATGCGTTACTCAACAAGACAGTAATCTCTGTTCATTTTTTAGCAGACGGTGCTACTATTTTTTTAAATTTTTTTTGTTTTCCTGCATGAACACGCAGCGAGTCCAAAATAAAACAACTGTTTCTCGCAATAGAAATCACATGAGCATAAAAGCAGGCAAGTCTGAGCTGTGACACAAGTGTAGCATATCTTTAGGGCGCACACTGATTTAGGATAATGTCTGACCTGACACGCGTCTTTGCCCCAGAGATAACAAAATGATGTGATGGAAACAAAAGGTTCTGTGTTCCCATTATATAGCCAAATAAAATTAATTAAATATTTTGTTTCAATTCATGTAGATAAAAAGGGAAACATAAAAAGGATAAAATTAAATATCACTTCAAACACAATAATGTACAGTACCCTGTAAAGATATAAAAATTATATATTATCTATATATATATATATATTTAAAAGAAAATGATTCTATGATGAAAATCTGCATGGATGTTTAACTGATTGTATCAAACATATTTCTCCTTCAACTTCATAAAAAAAAACCCATGTACACTTCTACTCCATGAACAGCATTTTCTTTATACAAAGGCTTCAGATTTTTAAAATTGGAGAATCTTGACAATAGCTTTCTGAATCTGATTCTCGTGGTACAACTATGAAAACCCTGCAGATGAACTCTAAAACTTTTTCAGTAATAAAATTGTCCATTATGAAGAAAAAACTGCACACATGAGAAGAAAAAACTGCACACATGTAAAGATTACACCATGGATATTTTTGCAAAATTTCATGGTTCTTGAGAAGCCAAAATCTTGATTTTAGGCACATTTTTGCTCTCCACAAAATTCAGAACAAGCAAGGATTTATTAGAAAGTCTCTTCAAATCCAAAACTTCACAGAATCTATTATGTTTTGATGAGACAAAAGAGTTTAAACATACATGTACATGCGCAAGTAGCTACTGTGAAGAGCAAAACAGAAAATTGTGCCTGCTCCACATAATCTGGGTCACTGGGTGAAGAAGTTAAAACTTTGATGCACTGACAAAGACCATGTAATTAAGCTGTTGTCCTCAAACCACTTGTACTTGTAGTTCTCAGAGTTATCTCCCCTGAACAATACACTGAGAGATAACTAACCTTGACTTCAAAATACAGGAGTTGATCAGGATGTGAGGATGACCAAAGATAGGGCCACACGTCTTTGAAGACTGATACAGTATCTCCATGAGCAGTTATTTAAAAGCAGCAAGAAATTCAAACAGATTACAGCTGGAATCAATTTCATTCAGTTCAACACGATAAGCCAATCAAAGAATCTAACACGAGTGAGTTGAGAAAAATTGATATTTCTTCGTAACTAATTGGATATCCAGACAACCTTGGGAACCAGAGCGTGTCCTTGATCGATAAATCCTCCCATATCTTAATAGTGCTGCCATTCCAATGGCAATCAACCTAATGGATGTTTGAGATCTATCATAAACGCTGCCAGCTATAGTACCTCCTTGATTCATTTCAAAACAGACATGAGCCAGATGTCAGTAACACTGTCTTGAACATTTGCCCAGTTTCATTAACGTCCATATGATCCTGGCTCAATGGGCAAAAAGAAAAAAAAAAAAAAAAAAAAAATGCCACTGAAGACAAATCATCGATCTACAGGCATTTGAACAAATAAGAAGTTTTGAACCCAAAAGAAAAACACAACAATCTGCATGACACAAATATAACCTGTGCATCCAAAACCATATATAACTTCAAACACAGATTATTTTAGATTCCAGCAAGGAGATAACTGAATCTGCCACTCTATAACAGCCTTCACATTTCCAAAAAATGAATTCTTCATCCACCACTGCCAACAATACTCTGAAAGACCCTTAGAGAACTATGGGGCGTAGAGAAATAATTTGCTCAGTTTTATGGAGCAAACATCTTTTAGTGACGCAAACAATTCATTTCTGGTGTGACACACTACCTCAAACTTGCTGACTCAGCAGTTTTCTGACCAAAAAAAAAAGCCAGTTAGCATGCTCTGGCAATGTGACCAAACTGACTCAGTATTCCATTCCCAAGCTGTTTCTAGCATGAATGTCATCAGGAGGATATAAACAAATCTGCTAAGTTTAGACATATTTCATGAAGAAGTCAGAGTGCATTGTGGTCGCAGCCCATTCCTGTGATTCCTCACAAAGAGCCTGACAGATGCGGCACATGTTGAGGTGACAGGCATCCACAGTTATGAGCACATTATAAGCTTAACCTGTGAATCACATGATCTCTGTGGGACACGATATAAAGAGATACATTCTACATGTAAATATATGACCATCACATGTTCAAAATTAATTTTTACAAGGTTTTTCTTCATGGGGTGTATCTCTCTTAAGGGGAAGGGATGGAGCCCTTGCACATTTAAGCAGCCTAAAATATCCCCACTCACACACAGACATTGTCCTCTGAATGGCTTTGTTGCAACTTTTAACAGTGCACTATACAATACATGTATAAATTCTTCACAGAGATTGGATATTAAAATTAAACACAGCACAGCACATGTTAAGAAGGCATCAGACCTTAACATTTCTCAAATGGACGCTGCTTCAGCGTCGTTTCTGCTACCCTACACTCCCCAAATGGACGCTGCTTCAGCGTCACTTCTGCAACCCTACATTTCTCAATTGGACACTGCTTCAGCGTCGTTTCTGCTACCCTACATTTCTCAATTGGACACTGCTTCAGCGTCGTTTCTGCTACCCTACATTTCTCAATTGGACACTGCTTCAGCGTCGTTTCTGCTACCCTACATTTCTCAATTGGACACTGCTTCAGCGTCGTTTCTGCTACCCTACATTTCTCAACTGGACACTGCTTCAGCGTCGTTTCTGCTACCCTACATTTCTCAATTGGACACTGCTTCAGCGTCGTTTCTGCTACCCTACATTTCTCAATTGGACACTGCTTCAGCGTCGTTTCTGCTACCCTACATTTCTCAATTGGACACTGCTTCAGCGTCATTTCTGCTACCCTACATTTCTCAATTGGACACTGCTTCAGCGTCGTTTCTGCTACCCTACATTTCTCAATTGGACACTGCTTCAGCGTCGTTTCTGCTACCCTACATTTCTCAATTGGACACTGCTTCAGCGTCGTTTCTGCTACCCTACATTTCTCAATTGGACACTGCTTCTCGTTTCTGCTACCCTACATTTCTCAATTGAACACTGCTTCTCGTTTCTGCTACCCTACATTTCTCAACTGGACACTGCTTCAGCGTCGTTTCTGCTACCCTACATTTCTCAATTGGACACTGCTTCTCGTTTCTGCTACCTTACATTTAATGAACATGTACACACTCTGCTCCTATTATTCCCCTTTAGCTATATTTGTCAAAACATACAGGTTGAGATTCAGATTAAAAATCCTCCTAAACTGAAGATTTACAATTCTGACCATTAATTTTTTATTTGAATTTGGTGTTGCATCCTAGAATATTTCCCTAACATGACAATGGGTCAGGTTCATGGGTGTGAAATACCACTCCACCCTGCCACAGTAAAGCTACTGCTCTATACTGTATATGAATGAACAAGTGGCACACACACCGTCAACATAAAAATATTTCGGGGCGGTGAAAAAATTCAGCTATGTATAAATACTGGCATTATTTTCAGCTTATCAGGAGAAAAACAAAGCATGTGGACATGATAAGGAGAAAATATGTCCAGTGGAGCAGATAAATGTGTCCTGAAGAATTTGGAGCAGATCACTCAGACAACAAAATAAAGGGAGGGGGTTGGGGGGAAGGGGGGGTGGGGGTGCAGCTTTAGAACAGATGAGACTAACACAAATCAAACTTAAGAATTCTACTTACATTTAACAACATACCTTTATCTCTTGTTATCTACACATCTAACATTTTTGGATACAAAAAAAAAAGAAAAAAAAATTCCAAGAACGTGTAGCTAACTAGGCCATATTATACATCAGCATTTGCATCTTTACTTCAGACATTATGTACATGTTACATATAAGAACAGGGGTCTGACAGCAACCTGTGGATAGTCGTGGGTTTCCCCCAGGCGCTGCGCGGTTTCCACCCACCATAATGCTGGTCGCTGTCGTATAAGTCAAATATTCTTGAGTACAGCATAAAACACAAATCAAATAAATAAATAAATATAAGAACGGCTAGGAGTATATTGTACAGAATGAGGGCCATCTTAAATAGTGGGCACTGAGCCTTTGTCTGGCTACACTATCATACTACAACTTCGTTTAAAATTTAATCTGATATACTAACACTTTAGTAAGAAGTACGCACATCACACTGGATTGGATTTGTACTTTCACTTGATTCAGAAACTTTGAAATCAATGAAAGGTTCTAGAATACTACATACAAGTATTTAAGTAAACAGAAAGTATGAAAATGTGTTTGACATTGTCTAAGAGCCATGTAAACATGTATACATGTTGATTTCTCCTTATATTAAAACCTCTAACCTAATTTTATACTATCACCAAACAAACGCAGAAAGTACAGGAGAAGCTGATGTGGGTCATCTTTAAAAGGTGCAGTAAAGAATTGACTATAATAAAAGAGTTATCCAACTCGGTGTACCTTCACATTGCATATACATCTGCTATGGTTTCGTTAAGATTGAAAACATTTGGATCACATGTGCATGGAATGCAAACATGTATAAAATCAAAAAACAATATCTTCATATGTTTTTGTCTGGGCAGACTGCCATCAATTCTCAAGCGTCATAATAAACTAACCCTTGACAAAACCTCCATGCGTTCGCCAAGACAAAAACGACAACACAATGATGAAGACATAACTGCGTGATTAAGTCCTTCTATTGTATTCCAATCAAATAAAGCTAGCTAGCATTGTCAATTTAAGATTCCATCAACAAAGGTCTTCACGGGCATTTATGAGCAGAATTAAACCTACCGTACAATCAGAGGCAGCCATGAGGGCTTTAATTTTGCCTAATCAATTCAGCCGAAGCACCAGGATCGCTACAGTGCGCTATAGTGCCCCTAGCGCTGCTATTGTTTTAATCCACGAACTTTGCGCTGGCTAAAGCTGCACACCAGGCTTTTGTTCTTGTTTTTACAACAGCTCAGTTTCAATCTGAAACCAGCTGGATCTGGTAGTTAGACCCACTTGGATGAACACCAAAACAAACAAAAAGTTTTATGACCTTTCGCCTCAACTCGCAGCCTCCCTTTCATTTTATGCTTTTGTCGCACCCTTATGGGTTATTGGAGCTGTCGTATCCTCCCCTGAAGACAAGGCTCGCTATTAGCACATGGGCAATTTAACCAAAGTAGAATTCTATTTATTAATATGGATTAAGGCTTAGATCTGCTATCAACTGGTGGAGGCAATTCTCAACTTGGATTTGCACAAAGGATTCAAGCCCTTTCAGTCAGCGCATTTGTATTAAATTGTGCAATGTTCTGAAGCATAAACAATGTCCATTCATCCAGTATGGCTGCTTTTACATCAGTCTTTATTGAAAGCGAACTGCACCAACAGCAAACACGATTTTATGACAACTGAAATGCCATGCGACTCCTACACATTACATGTAGCTGTATTCAAAAGCTGTACTTCTGAACTGCCACTCAAAACGATAAAGTGCTGCCTCACTAAAATAACGCTAAATCGCCTAATAATATTGGATAGTATTAAGAGAGACAGTTTTAAAGGCTAAACATGACACAACTTTGTACTGAGCTTTGTTTTAAAGTTTACAAGGCAGATGCGCTCGACCAGTAAAAATACTTGTTTACTTTCAGCAAATGCTGTGCATAATGATGATCCACACAAATTCCGGTTTCAAAATCTGAGACTTGAGACAACTCAGTACTGAGCTCTGTTCTCTAGTTTATGAGGGAGACTCCACAAGCAATTGGTCAATAAAAATATTTTCAGTATTTATATTCAGTATTCAGTATTTCAGTATTTTCGTTTCTGTTACCAGCCACAATAGTTGGTAGAGCGTTCCCTTTGGGAGCGATAGATCCAGGGTCAATCCTGGGTTGAGTCACACCTAAGACCTTAATGAAAGGAAGTTGTATCTTCCTCGCTTGGCCTTCAGCATGAAGGGGATAGTGCAATGACTAGTTGACCCGTATCAGTATAACGGCTTAGGTGGGGCAGTTTACTTGCCTTCGTTGAAGCATCTCAGTGAAGCAGCACTAGATAAAAGAGCAGTGGAAATGCAACAAGGAGGCACATTACATGCACTCTAAGGATTCCTTTGTTGTCATATGACTTAAAAACTGCACAACATTAAACCTGAAGCACTCACTCACTCACTCATTTCTGTCATTATACTGATCATGCCTATACTGGTCTGTAAAATACAGTACACCAGCCAAACAGAACCAAACAAGGACCTGGTCTATTGTCATGCAGCACAGACAGACTATGTAAACAATACTCCAGGCAGCTGATTTATCACTGAGCACAGCCGTTAGGCTAATATCAAACCCACAATAGCCAGTGCAGTGGTTTACATCATCTAAATAGCACCAGCCAGTGAGCTAGTAGGTGTAACCACACCACATTTATCTTCCTCCTGCTCAAATGAACAATGGTTAATGTGGCGAGCAAACCCAAACATCACCAAGCCTCAGTAACTCCAGACAAACACTCAGAAATCACAGTACAATAATCGTCATAGCACCTGTACATTTCTGCCAGCTGTTGTATTGCATGAGTATATATTACCTGATCTTCAAAACATGTGAAACTCACAAATTTACAAAATAACTTCATCTGGCAACAAAATTCACCCTCTTGATCAAATCTATTTGCATGTGGTTCTTTTTTTTTTCTTTTTTTAAAAATTATGAAAATTTTCAAATCTTCAAAACTTAAATGTTTCAATACCTGTGAGTGACTCGAAATACATGTAGAAAATAATCTACAAGCGCTCTTGTGCAAATAACGAAGTACTTTTCACACTGTATTTGATTACTTGTGTCCCCTGACAATTTCACATGTCTTGCGTAAATTAATTCATCACAAATTATTGTTGAGGTAAACAGGGCAGGTCATCTTCTGACCTTTCTTTCAGATTTTACAAATTGATTTTATTTAGAATCGATTGGCGCATAATTGTCCATTAATTTCTTCTAAACACGAACAACCAAAGACCAACCGACCACTTTTTTTCTATTTCGCTTGTTCAATGCAGTTCAAATCAAATTACCGAGTGTCAAATGTGATCAATGTTCCATTCTACATTTCGTTTCCCTTTTTATCTGAACAATTTTGTTTCGCTTTTTATCTCAACAATTTTGTTTCCAATTTCTGCAGTTCTTTGAATAGGTAATCATGTGTGATCAGAAAGAAACGGCTGATAAAAAAAAACACACACAAAAACACAACAACCTCAATGTTTATCTCCTAATCAATAATGCTACATTAATCACTATGTGCAACTGCTAAAATGATGATAAATTGGTCGAAACTTCACTCTCTTTTTAATCCAAGGCTATTTGCTTGAAACAAACCATTTTCCAAGAAAATCAGTGAAAAATCAATACTGTGATGTATACGTATATACAATACCTGAACCAGGCTCACTGCTAATATCACAGTTTGTCATTATCGTGGATTCCATGTCGGGCTCAGTTTCTGTGTCCCCTCCCATATTTGTTGCGTTTGTTGTCGATTCCATCTCCGTGGCATCATTTTCCTCCATGTTTTCTACAGAGCTGGCGTCGTCTGATTGTAACAAGGTCATCTTGCCACTGGTATTTGTGTCACGCCGACTGGGTGACTGATGACCCACACAACACGATACGCATCCCATCCTCGTTATACCTGAACAGGTACACGTCGATCACATTCCAGGTAACCCGAGGGCAGAATGCAACTTCATTTATAGCGACTGCATCGAGCCAAAAACAAACGAACGCATTCACCTCAAACTTTATCTTTCAAGACGCAAACACCTTGGGCTGCGTTGCCATGGGAACAGGAACAGGGACAAGGAAGTAAATCGCCCTTAGTAATTAATCCTTAACCTTATATACAGATACTTGTTGCCATCACGTGTAACAAAAGTCTTTATGTACACATAAAAGCCAGACTGATGGGGTTAAATACATATATCTAAAGGCTATATGACCATTTCCCAGAGGATTCTTCCACCAGAGTATAACTTCACACTATACATCAGCCAGTTAGGTTTCTGTGACACACACATCTTTGGACGATGCCCCCATTTTCTTTCCCTTTTTTTCAATCCATGTTGGTTGTCAGCAGAGTGGGGCCTTGCTCAAGAGTTAAGTTGATTGCTGAAGTCTTAAGGGTATGCAGGCAACCACTGTGAGCCCTGGGGACAGACAATGTCAGCCGTCTTCAAGGGTCTGCAGGGAACGCTGATTTCACGAGGTACGCAGACGGCCCCGATTGTTGAAAGTCCAGTTAAATTATCGTCTTTTGAAAAGTCTTGGTAGGTCTGGTATTAGCGGGCCCTCGGTATGGTGGCCTAGCTGTTATCAGGCGATTTGTTCCGTTGGTTTCTCACACGTCCATCAACGCCGGGATGCCCCAAACTCCCTTCCCACAAGGATCAATACACGGCTCTGGCTAATTTAGAATCTTCACCAGTTTTCTGGATCTACCAGAGATCAGTGAACCTGAAGTCGCCGATCGCTTCAGCTCCGGACGGGAATCTTAATAAACAAGCCCTCTGATAGATCTCTGAGGGATCAGCAATGCAAAGTAACCAGGGTTGTCTAAATATGAAACCGTGCAGTACTCTCAAGATTACTCTCTAACCAAATTGCTAAGGGCATCAAGAAAATTAAAACTTCCACATAATATCACTGGCCAAAATAAACCACTATCTTTAAACACCAGTCCAGAAGCATACAGTACTCCCTGTTAGCATATAGATTCAAAGGTACATACAATGCTACCTGGCTTATTATAAAATGGGTAGATTTACTTCCTGGTTATGAGGGGAAGAGAAGTATATGCAAATGAAGAAAGTAATCCTTGCGTGTCACTGGGGCTAACCACACATGTTATTCATGTCCTGGCACAATGCCAAGTTCCTAGCATTTCCTTAAAGAGCTGAAAGTTGACATCTCAAGAGAGTTTTTCTTTTCTTGCCAAAGCAGTTCCTGGTTTCAGCTGACAGTCATGATCTCCTCAATGACGCGTGGAAATAGATCCCGCTCGTTTTCAGCTCAATCATCCAATATTTATGGCCCGGTCAGGTGTTTTTCTGTTGCCCTTTGACAACAATTTTGCAAGAATTCCTTTCATTAACAAGAGTCCACGTGATTTATCCTCAATCTTCGTCACCTTTCTGTTCATCAGTTCCAGAGTTGTTAATGGTTTGCCTCAGATGTGTATTGTACGAGCAAGCCCAAGTCCTCTCAGCTATGTCCAGTGGCCAAGTCCTAAAAGGACAGGACTACAGTGGACATGTGCCAGCATGAGCTGACCATTCCACCTAATCAAACTGACATCCACTAAATCAGATTCAGATTCATCTCCGACTGGAATCACAGAATTTCCCCCCCCTAATACAGCCATCATTGCGCTTCAGTTTGGCTCAAGCAGTTGTCAACAGTCCAGCATCCAGTCGATGAATTGAATAATACACCTCCAGTAGGAGTATCTGTTGGACAGCTTAGGGAAATCTTTTCACAGGGGACTCGGGGGGGGGGGGGGGGGGGGGGGGATTGCACACTTGCAAATCAGGCAGTTGTATCTAATTTGACCACAGCTGCTTTCCTCCTACCTCAGTGATACACTGGGTCAATTTCCTTGTAGTGGATCAAGTTACTGCAATGTCTATCACCACTAGACTGCTAAATACTCAATGAATAAAATACTGTTAGCAGCTCTAGGATATAATAAATTGTCAGTAGAACTTTCAGCTGCACAAATTTCTTCTTGTCTTGTGAACAAAAAAACTGATGCCAGAAAAAAAAACTATTGAGAGCCCCCTGTGCTGCTGTTCTTGCTGAACGGAGAAGATGACAGCAACTTGCAGATGTGCTATATTGTGAACGCTCCTTGCTATAGTCCATATACAAACTTCAATCACTAAGACCACAATGCCCTGCAGTATACCATAACACCTTCTGCAGACGAGATCATTGTTAAGCTGTCCTCCACTGCCGCCATTTTCACACAAACAGTTTTTAGCCGCAGCTGCAGGAAGTGCATTAACACACACACAGCTGACTTTTAAAAGCTATGTCATCTACATGTCCGACAAATAGATGAAAAGACAAACTGTCATCACATCACACAACGTCGGAGAGCAATAACAAAACTACAAGTGCCTCAGGTATGTATCTCATTATTACAGGCTAGGCAGGAGCTTCCATATGAGGAATTTCAACAAACACAAATCTTGAGAAAAGGTTAAAGCATTTGACACGGTCTGGTACATGCACTTATATAAAGTAACCTAGGCAAAATCGTTTCCACGACCCTCAACCCAGCCAGCTAAGACCGGTTATACACCAAACAGTGTGATCCAGACTGCATATCCATATATAATACGTGCACATTATACCCAGGTATATAGGTAGCACAAATAACTGAGTTTATTGGAGAAAGGCACCAGAACCAATAACAGTGGGCTGCCCACCAAATGAAGGGGAAATCCCTCAGCAGGGGGTCCTATTACAGTCAAATCCCACTGGATGAGCCTAGTAGGATTAACAGGGCAAAAATCAGCAGGCAAAACAGAAACACTCTAAAATATGATTACATTAAATAGCTGCAGCTGTTTGGAAACCCTAATTTCAGGATAATCAGTCAGATGAATCTTAGTTCTACTCCAGCACACAAGTAACTGTAACTCTGTGCTTTCAAACAAACCTCTTAAAGGATCCCTGCAGAGATGACAAACCACTTCACAAAAGACAGCCGGATACATATTTATATCTACTATACATACACATATCACATCTCAACTGTGTGCATGCACAATATACAAATCTTATCTATGACATTTTTAATTAATGTGTGACATGCAAACATGAAGATGCAAACCGCAATGATCTTAAAAAACATTGCTTACAATGTCGGAACATTTAAGAGCACACTTATAATGTACTGGATGCTGGCTTCCTCTCCGGCTGTACGTGGGAAGGTCTGCCAGCAACCTGCGGATGGTCGTGAGTTTCCCCCGGGCTCTGCCCAGTTTTCACTCACCACAATGCTGGCCGCCGTCGTATAAGTGAAATATTCTTGAGTACGGCGTAAAACACCAATCAAATAAATAAAGAAATAAATATAACATACTGGCACATGTAGATTCTCTTCAGAATATCTGGGACATAGACGCCACAATATCACTTTATATTACTGTTCCACTTTGTCTTGGAAGTTAGCTAGAGTTTTTGATACATGTAAATAGTAATTCAACAACAACAACATTACACAGACTTACTGACTTGGGTGATGAGGTCTTCTGTACATACCACAGGATTATTTACAAGTTTTACCTCCGCAGTGTGTTTTTGAAGGTGTAAAAGACTGGGTGTGTCCAAGTGGCGAGGTAGTGGTAGAAGAGAGGGGTAAAATCAGGGGGTTGATACACACAGGAAGTTTGAAACTTGCTAAGAACCATTAAAGCCCTTCAAATGTACTCATGTGAGCTTAGATAACACAGGTGGCCCCAGGGGAACGAGCATCTCACCCCCAGTGTCCATATGCTGCTTACCCCAAGGCAGAAAACTTCCAGGGTTTAGGGGAAGAAGGGGAAAGGTGGGGTGGGAATGGGAGTTCAGAGATGGTGTCATGTGACTCTCCAATTTAATAATCTGACGGATGCGACATTTCTTTGAAAATTCACTTCATCCCATTCGTAATAACTTTTGTCTCTATGTTCACGAACTGTCAATGATAAAAATAAAAATCACAGAAACAGATTTTTCCATCGCATTTGCAAAAGCTTCCCCTTTATGGTTCCTTACATGGGTTAACATGAAGTGCTAACCAAATACATGCACATATTCGAAGTCATTCGTTTTTTTCCTGACATTGCTCTATGTAAAAAGAACAAAACGAAAACCTTTCAAGAGCAACACCAAACTTCAAAGGTAAATTCAAACAAAAATGAGCACATGAGCAGATAGGGTACATGAGCAAATCGACATGGTCAGATCCTAATTTCTTATAGTCGGAGAGGCTGAAAGTTCTCTCCCCCAGTCTGACCATCAAGACATTGGTTAAGATGGTCACAAATTGTGTGATGAATGTCCGCAGACTGCGAAGAAGAACTTGGAATCAGAAGTCCTTGTTATCTTCGGAGGTTATTGATCATAATGATGAAGGGTTTGATTAAATTAGGACCAGAGTGACCTCTGGTCTGTGACACGACCCCTAAAGGAAAACCAGCCCCTCGTTCCAACATCTTTCGGGTCTTTGAATGGACACAAAATGACCCGAGGGGAACAATCGCAGCTTGATGGAGTCTGCTTCTCTCTCATTTGTGAAGAGTCTATGAAATTATAGACTCGGACTCTAGGCTGACCAGACGGCAGAGATAACTAAATGATTCTCCTCAATTTGGTTCATCAGCTCATAGCCATCTGGGCAGAAATGACAGCTCTTTGAGGACGGAGATAACTAAATAATCAGCCAACTCGTTTTCTCTGCTTCATTTCACAGGCTATTACAGCTTGCATTAATATTTGCATAGGTGTATAGGGACGTTCAAAAGTTCACAGAGAACAGCTGATGCATGGCGTGAGAGCAAATCCATCCCCAAGACCTCTCATATTTATATTTATATGCTAATTTTTTTTTTAATTTCCTAAAGAACCAAATCAGATAAATTCCAAATCAGCTTCTATTAATTCCACTAAATGTGCTAAATACTGATTGAAATCTGTAAAATTCAAACTAAATTACCTTATGTCCTAATGTCCAATGCATTTGAAAAAGAAAGAATATCTGGGACAAAGACCTCGAAAAACCCTTAAACCAGTCCAGCAATAACATTACATCATCCTATCTTAGAAATGACACAATGCCAACCAGGTCCATTGACCATGGAATCAAGCAGGCCGCCATTCTGTGCCTAAACTGGGTATTATTCTGACTTATTTCTGGGTGTAAAGATCAAAGAGTGGTGGCTGTATTATGTCTCCTTGTTCATGCCACAATGTGGAAGCTAAACTCCAGCTCTAGCACAGAGGGATACTTTTGTGGCCGTATCCTCTCCCTTACTTAATTACAGGGCCAAATTTCAACAGGAGGGAAGACACTTCAGGGATTAGGCTGGGTTTAGTGTTTGTCCAGACAATAGAAAGCTTTGTTAGCGCTGGAGTTCGAGGGTGAAGATGGACACACTTCAAGTATTGACCGCTGTACACTGACCACCAATGACTAACACTGCATACAATACACACAGGCAACACATGTAACTGGAGTGGTCACTAATATAAACCATATTGATTTCTTCAGCAACAGAACTGTTTGTAGAGAGCTACAGGCAAGACAATTCCAGGGTACTGTCAACTCTCTGGGAAAACGGACAAACAATTCATACTCACGCAAACTGGATTATTAACGGAATTTCCTGGGCACATTATTAAGGAAGTTGTCCATCATTAATCACATATCAATGTAGTTACTTAATATCAACTCTTCACAACTAGATATGAGTTTTCATCTGTAATGTTGGAACTAAGCACCCCGGCTAAGGGGAAAAAAATCAATTGCTTAATTTCCATTCATATCTTCAGTGAGAAAGTGAATGGTGGACGAGGGATCTGTTCCAGGTTTATATAAACTCACCAACAAACTGTCGTGAAAAGAGTTCCATTTAGCTAGATCGGTAAGATAATTTACTGCCTTTCATTTGTAGCTAAACACCAGCAACAAATCATGCAGTAGTGAATTAACGTGACAATTACACAAGTCACACAAAAGACTTTTATCTTACTGATTAAAAATAACAAACACACACACTGGCAAAAACCCCCCCAAAAACCTCAAAAACAAAGACTGAAGAAAAGGGGCCCAAAACACATAAAGAAAAACACTATAACATAGTGACAATACTTCTTCAATGAATTTTCCTTACCAAATATATACTGGCAAACCAGAACATCTCCTTATTAAGGTGTATCTACGTCAAATTATGACTTTAAGTTTTTGCTATGATATGTAATTCACAAAAACCTGGCCTGCAAAATAATACATATAATTTTAGTGCATAATTAGCTGTATGAATGACAGCTTTTATGACATACATATTTCATCCAAAGTATATTTTTGATGCATATATCTATATAGGCCATCAGCAATAACATTTGGTCTTTTTTTTTTCCACCACATAATCATATGTGATGAAATACGTAATGTTGTTCTTGCTTCCAATGGCTTTGTTGTTTTTGAATACAATTTGTTTGCTTGTTTCATTACAGTTTGACATGGATATAACATTTTGATGAAGTTTCATGTATGAATACGTATACTGGCAAAGAAAAAAAAAAAATATATATATATATATATATATATAAACAAGAGAAGAGAAAGAAATCTGGTTTTTAGGTATCTTACAATTTACACTCAGCATGTCTAAGTCCACTAAAAGAGTCACGTCACACAAAAATTAACCACAGAAAACATGTTCTGTCACCTCACAGTCAAAAACTAATGCACTGGCTGTGAGAAAAACCCTGTTATAATTACTACACAGATCACTAATAATGTTCTTGTATAAAAACATATTACTGCATCGTTGGTCAGAAGTTAAAAATTCAAAAACGAACAAATTTGGAAAATATTTCACGTAAAAGACGAACAGCATTGAGAGTAGAACCAGAGCAGTAATGAAAGCGTGACACCTGCAGTTGGCAAATTGTCACAGGTTTTACTGGTGAAATACGGCCTGTTTTCAGTTCTGCTTTCATTCCAACTGTATATAAAGAATATATGTATATATGTATATAAAGAAGTCCATTGCCTGAAAGTATACAAATTCCCTATAGGCTAGTCTCCACAGCACAGCACACATGTTACCTCATCCGAAGAAGTTTGCCCCAGCTGGTTGAGAAATATGTCAACCTCTGGAGTGGAAACTGTGAACTGAATCATGGGAAATCTAACTGGTAACGGCTGCTACAAGAACTGGCCACATCTTAAAACTGAAACTGCGTATTTAAAAACTACGATTTCGATAATCATTGTTGGTCTGCAGTTAAGAGCCCATTGACTATTTTTTTTTAATTTTGAACCAAGTCTAAAACAATTACTATCAAAGACATTGTTCTCCTTTGACAATACTATCTCTCGTCGTAATTTTTCTAAGTCTATTTCAACACAACTGCGTTTGGATCACTATAGAGAGAAAAAAAAATACATGGCTGCGCAGGTACATCCCATAATGTGTTCAGAGATGGGAGAAAAGTGTAAAGTGCTGTTGAGACTAGCTATAGGGAAGTTGCACACTTCTAGTTAATGTGCTTCTGGTATGTATGCTTAAAATGTAGCAATGTACAAGCTGCCTGGCAACATGGTTTTAAACAGAATAAGGTAAAAAAAAATACATGCAGTGATGAAATTTGCAATTTATTAGACATTACTGGTATAGAATTCCTCAAAATGCTGTGTTTTCATCAGATTTAACATACAATCGCATTTAGTATACCATTTAAAGTGCCATTAATGATCTTACACATTAAAAGTGGCATTAATGATCTAACACATTAAAAGTGCCATTAATGACTTAACATATTAAAAGCAGTTTAAAGCCAATATGTCAGCAAAAGAGAGTACAAATAACAAGCCTGTAAACATCCATCTAAACTTTTTGATAATTAATAAATTTCTCACACCACACCTTATCAGCAGACGTAATCCCTTTGGGGTCAATTTTTGTCCTAAGGTTTCCTTCCTGGTGTTGCTGTCCAGATAGAAACTGCCTGTCAGCCTGAGCAGCTGGAAGTGCTCTGAGTCAGGGGGAGGAGATGTCAGCAGTGAAATTTGCACCCATCTAGGTGCCCCCAGTTGACAAGGCTAGTTCATCTGCTATCATCACCATGGTTGACTCACAGACAACCAGTAGAGGAGCATGGTATTGTGGGGTGTGTTGTGGGGGGTTGGGAGGGGTAGGAGAAGAGGGGGGGGGATTTCACAGGAACTGACTAGAATTTATTCCACATCAAATGCCTCCTCTAAAATGTCAACATCTCACTTCGTGGCAAATCTTTTTAGCCTAATTAGCATATTAGGTGGAATTCCCTTTGATGTTGATAAAGGTAATTATATTTGCCGCATATTTCAACCGCCTTTCATCTGGCTCCATTTTTGAAACACATATTAATTCTTGCATAATTTGTCAGATCTAGATACATGTACATCTGGCTAATGGAAGCTACTAGAAGGTCACTATGCACGATGAGGCAGAAATAATCACAGTATATGGTGTCAATTACCTCAACAACAAACTTCAAAAACAAGCAAATGCTTCCAAACATTTTGTGCACATTTAAGCAAAACTATGCACGTTTAAATCACAAAAACCTAATTCTTCAGGTTTAGAACAAATTCAATTAATTTAAAGTTTGATAACCTTGAATTTTGATAGATACTTTCAGTCAATTAAATACACTGTCTCCATGGCCAGAGGCTGTCAAGGTTTCTCAGGTGATAAAGCTACACTAACTGATATGGCCAGGTGAGAAATACCAGCTAACAAAGCATAAGGAGAGATAAGTAAACCATACACCTTTGTTAAAATTAAAGATAAGATCAAAACTTTTCAAGGTTAAATGATTGAGGTGGACTCATGGGTATAGTTCAGAGATTCCAGAGATTAGTATGTAACAGCAAAAATCTGCTTAGTTTGTCATTATACTTGACCTCTGTGAAAACAAACTTCTAAGTACATCAGATTTTAATGAACATGCCGAGAACAGCTCGCTTCAACCCAAAAAAAAAAAAAAAGAAAAAAAAGAAAAAAAAACAACACCACCCACACCTTAGTATGGCCTCTGTAGTTGACATACTTACAATTTCGTGTCGGATAGCACAGTTGGTAGGGCACCCGCTTTGGGAGCGGTAGATCCCTTTCAACATGAAGGGGATAGTGCAACAACTTGTTCACCCATATCAGTATAATGGCTCGGGCGGAGCAGCTTACTTACGTTCGGTAATGCGTCTCAGTGAAGCAGCACTAGATAAAAGAGCGGAGGAAATCCGTCCTGCAACAAGGAGGCACATCAAAGACACCCAAAAGATTCCTTCGTCATCATATGATTGAAAAATCGTTGAGCACGACGTTAAACCCCAAGCACTCACTCGTATTAACACAAAGAATCAGCAGTATCACAAAAAACCAAAACCGCAAGTTCATCAAGTTAATTACCCCTGCTAATCCCACTGCAAATGAGTTCCATGGCACCTGCAAGGTCACAATAGCTCCTTATCCCTTAAAGAAAAAAATAAATAACGACATAGCTCTTCCATTTTTAGAAATACAAAAAGAATCAAACTCATATATATTTTCCTCATATATAGAAACTGCAGCTAGGCCATGAAAAATAGTACCTGAATATAGCTTCAGAGCACATACATGTATCTGCAGACTAGGAACAACAGGTGGTGACAAGAAGGACACTGTCAGAATATACGCACACAAGTATACATGCACCCCGAGGAGAAAATTAAACTGGAGTGTTTTGTGCTTATTCTCACCCTAAGAGATTCCCTCTGCGGGTGAAAACTGACCGAGTAAATACTATTCACCACTGTTCACCACCAAAATGGAATACAGAGCCAGTTCTAATTAAGTGTCTCAGTACTACAGGCTATAGTCACAATTTTACACATGATCAAAGACATTTTTTTTTTTCACTTCGTTATATGAAGTGACTGGGAACTGACTGGAGGCCGTATTTCACGGGTTAGGTGTGATCATTTGTCAACTTCCACACTGTTGTTGTTGCTGCACTGGTTTTAATTCCTCTCTATACTGTAGTGTTTTAAAATCAATTGTGCAGATAACTTACTCTTGTTTTCAGGTCTTTTGTCTATGATCTGCCAACAATGGAAATTTCGACACTGGTATTCAACATTTCTTTAATGTACATATTATGATCAACAATTTTGGAAAATTTATTCACAATGCAAGCTGAAGAGCTTTATTGATTGTTTCCATGTTTTTTTTGTTTGAGCCTTTATTCATTATTAATACAATATTGACAAATCCTTAAAAAAGGTCATCAACAAGTGTTCTTAAATTCATTAAATATTGAACATTTTAACCATGTTCAGAATTCTTTTTTTAATTTTGAATTTATAAAAGATGAAAATGAAGAAATCAAATGCCTCTGTCAGGACTTTACACCGCCCTCTTTAGTCATCTTAAACTTAAATTTCTTAAATTCCTCCACAGATAAAATATTGGACAGAAGACCACCTTGTGATAATCTGGCTCATTCCTTCTTGTTTTACATGAGATTTGACATCTCTACATTTTCAGGCCAATCCTAAAACACCAATCCCATTTGTCACAGTGAAAGCGCTTGCCAGTCAGAGAAATGCTCACCTACAGTATGAGGTGTTATCTGGTATAGTATCTGTCTGGACACTGGACAAATGACTTGATTACCCCTGGGGCTGAAATCACTTGTCCATGGCCCACCTAACAGGCCTTGTGCTGGAATGTCATGGCCCTCGGGGGACAACTGTGGCTGTGGACACTGATCAATATCTTGCAATTAACAGTGGAAAGAATTTTTTTACCTCTCAACATCGAATCTTAAGTACATAATTAATTGCAAAACACCCAAAATGAGCATATGACAAAATACTTGAAGAACGGCAAATTTCCAAGATCCTTAATAAGGCATTTGAGTCAAGTTGCACTCAGGCCACTAAGTTAAGTGGCTGACCAATGCTAAAAAGCTAGCATCGAGGCTGATGTTAAAAGATATGCCACAAATCTGACAGAGAAAGAGTCAAAAAAACTAAGCTAAAATAGAGAGAATGACCTAACTTTTGGCACAGTTAAAAGTCACGGCTGAAACTGACAGGATTAATATGCTGTTTAAATAAAGTCTGGATTCTCTGACGCTGACACTGAGCCTATGGGGAGAGACCTGGACATAATCCGGTGTAACAAATACTCAGGAAGTTCGGACAAATCTCCCTGACACAGACAATCAGTCAGGAAATGAGACAGTGCCTGGTGTCCAGGGTTTGTCCTAGTGCTGTTCCTCCTACCAAGGGACTGCTGCAATGTTGTGATGTAACGGCTCTGCATGGGTCCGGGTGAGCCGAGACGAAGAAAACAATGCGTACATGTACAACAACAATACTGTCCTCAGAACAGGGAGTTGTACTGAAGTGACAAAATGTATGTGTGATTAGCACACCGACTCAGCCTGTTCAGATTTTAAAATCCCGCAAATACTGTCTACCCTAATTCCTCAACTTCCCATTCACCGCTGCAACTAATATTATAAAATGTTGTGAGAGAACTGTGGGGTGTAAAATTTGCACAAATTTATGAAGACTGTAAATTTGTATGCGTAAATTTTACTAGAAAAATTGCTTCAAATTTAAATTGCTTAATTTACTAATATCACTGATGAATTTAATTAACTTGCTTAAATTTTTACCTATAAAGACTTTTAAAGGCACTGAATGGCTCACCCGTACATGGGAAGGTCTCGCAGCAACCTGCGGATAGTTGTGGGTTTCTGCCAGGCTCTGCCTGGTTTCCTCCTACCATAATGCCAGTCACCGTTGTATAAGTGAAATATTCTTGAGTACAGCGTAAAACACCAAATAAATAAATTAATGTGATGGCTCACCGTCGCCAGCCATTTTGAAAACTCATGTGACATACATGTTGAAATGTGAAACTATGATATTTTCATTAGCGAACTATTGGCACAACCTTATAGTCTTCATAACCCAACCGAGATGATAAACCAGACCTTGCTTTTCAATGCAGCTCATTATTTTGTGAGCAAAGCACCAGTATATGGTCTGGTTCCATTGGAAAAGTATGGTGATTTTCTTTTTTGAGAGACACAAAGGATTCAGTGTTACAGTGAATGTCAGAATTTTCAAATGGCAAACCGGGTTTATCTAGATAGACTAGACTCACATATAGTGTCACTAGGTTAAGCTGCATGCCCATTCAAGGCTTCAGACCAAGAGACGTACCTGTTAGATGGTGACAAAACATTTCTATATGATTCTCTACGATGAGCATGTTAATGTGTTACTACAACAGCGGGGAATTTGAGGTGCACTTTACCATATACTCAAGACCATTTCATTTGCATACCCATCATTAAGATGCTCAGGTTGCCCAGGTGGGGGAACCAAAAGCCTTTATATCTTTATCTTTATATTGGTTAGATGATGGTGTGTACAAAAAAGCACTGAAAGACATCTAAACATTTCCACAGAAAGCTTATATATAACCATAACTTTAACCACATCAAATTTCTAACCCAGCTAACTGACTTAACATCCACAGAAACAGCTTACATATAACCATAACTTTAACCACATCAAATTTTCAACCCAGCTTTCACATACATGCGCTAACTGGCTTAAAACTTCACATTTTGCCTGATTCTCATAAATCTGTTATCTCAAAAAAGGTGTTCTGTGTTTTCTTTGTAAAGTAGGATAAATATAAATTCCAGTGTAGAAGTAAATGTTAATTACGCCATTTACATGCCTCTAAAAATACCCTAACGTGACATGAAGACAAAAGACGAAATAGTCTTCATTGTTTGTCTCATCACTGTGTTAAGACATAGGGTGGATTTGGCAAATACACAGAACAAATTTCCTCCTGTTATAATGTTCTCTGACTTAGGCGTAAGACAGATGATGAGGATTATACTTTGGCATGTAAAACATACGAGTAAGAAACGCAATGACGGCGAATCTTTCAATTTTTTACACAATCTCATATGTAAATCCGTGAAACAGGTACACAAATGTTGAGAGAGAGCTGAACCCTTTTTGTTTAGCCTTTTGCCATTCACACTTGACTTAACGGTGTATCTTCCTCAGAATGTCAGATTTTCACAGTTGGGTATAGATCACTGTCACTTGACTCGCATAAAATAGAGATACATGTCACCTAATAAAATCTAAACATGTCCAAAAAATACAGGAGAATTTCTTAGCGATCATGATCATTACAACAGGTCACAGAGTTCAGTACAGGTATGTCCAGGTAACATAAATCAATACTGCATGTAAGTTTTTGTTGTTATTGATAATTATGTGGGTTTACATCCTGGAACAATAATAATTAGGTGGGTTTACATCCTGGAACATTAATTCAGTCCAAGAAAACAGAATTCCTCAAATCCAATCAACCTTCCTCAATAACACCATAAATTCTTCCTCTTACCCCTATATTGGTGCAAATAAACTTAATTAATAAAAAAAAAAAAATACTGCAACTTTGTTATATTCAGCTGACTCTCCTCTTAAACCCAAAATAGGTAGTACTTTTTTCTTGCATACATAGAGTTTTCATTCACGATTATCTCTTTAATTACTCTGACAGTTGGTCGTAAAAAGTTTTTTCTTGAAGTAAATATACGTTGTACTTGCTAACCTTA
Organism: Liolophura sinensis; assembly: GCF_032854445.1. NCBI lineage: Eukaryota > Metazoa > Mollusca > Polyplacophora > Chitonida > Chitonidae > Liolophura > Liolophura sinensis. The sequence goes on from NC_088307.1 coordinate 13,631,766, forward strand.
GAACAGGTTTCTCAGGTGTAACAGCAGCAAGAACAGCAATCCAAAGACTTAGATATACGCTAATTCATTCAAGACTTTGTGTTTAAAAACAAAAGAATTAATTTATTATGAGGCAATGCGTTTTGACAAGTTAACACCTTAACACAGAAACACACGCTACCTGTCTTATATCCTCAACGTCATTTGCTATCTCTCGATTTACGCATACAATTCCATTTCCATTACAGGTCATCTGATGTATTTCAAAATCGCTATCCCAAATCTAGAATATATTAATAAATTACTTGTGCATAGAGCTTGTATTTTACATAGTAATTAACTATCAATTCCATGACATGTTTGGCACTAAGATTCAAAATTAACACATGTGTTCACTTTGTCCAAGCTGTGGTATTCAAGGGTCCAATGAGCAAACTATTACACTATACACATTAAATTCTCCGTAAGTCTCTTACGTGTAAAGCACAAAACTATCATTTTAACAGTTCAAAATTAACAAAATGTGCATCAATTTTATCCTAGTGAACATGTTTCTCAAGGGGTCAGATGTACAAATGACACATATTCCCTACCAAGTACATTCTACACATAAATTCAAAGAAGTTTTTCATCACAGACTTGCTGACCAGTTTTAAATTTGAGTGTAAAGTAAACTTATATGTAATTTTCCAACAACTGCTAATGTAAAAAGCCTCAACTTTGAAAGTTTCCTCACATTAAGCATTATCAACAATGTTGTGGAACTGTACACTGTAAATCTTTACTTTTAAATCATCTATAACTCATGGTGATATCAGCGCATGGTAACATCATAACTGAAAGATGCTCACTCATCTCTCCCACATCTAACTGTACCATTAAACTAATAAATCTTTCAACACATTTTAAAAAGTTTTAAATGATCAATTTTGTTTCTGAACTCATAAAAAGAGACTTCTCTCAGTTGACAGATAATCACTGAACAGAATGTTATGATGTTACAATATATTCGATACTGGCCATATATCACTTCCTTCCACCCATTTTATATCACTTCTTTACAAGTCCGCAAAATGTCTTGACGCAAAACATGTTCCTGTTATATATAATTAGTAACTGTTTATATAAATATACATGCATACAGTTCACGAGCTGAGATTTCCTTCAGCTATTCCACCCTTAGGTTTGTTTCGTAACATACCTGTTAAATTGATAAGATACAGGATATTGGATGTTAGGTTTCCTAAGAAAAGAGGAAAGCAATAACTATCAAACAATGTAAAATTACACATTTACAAGACGTCTACGAGAGTATTTTTCAGTACCTGAATATGGTTATGATGGGATTTAAAGTGAGACAGCACCTGACTAATGTTTATGTCCACTTATAGACTACCATTCAAAAGTATCTTAAACCGGCATTAAATATTTTTTTTTTTTAGATTTTTTGAACCGAGTGAAACTTTGTCTTGTCATGGATTCAGCGCCTCCCCATTAAAGTTGTGGACTTCGGCGATGAAGGACCGAATGATAAATAGCTTTCTGGGAAATTAGACATACTGGAAGGATATTTCTTCCACTGTTTGAACTGTTCATACGGTAGGCCTAGCTACTACATCATTTATACAGTTTAAGAGTAGCCTGCAGATGCCCGGCCGGGGTATTCCTGGTTCAGGATGCAGCCTCTGGAGGGGTTGTACTGGCACTGGCAATTCTGTTAAGTGTTTACAAAAATTACAACAGGATTGTTGTTCGGCTGGATTGATGCTCAATTAATTCTGACACAAATGAAAATAAATCTATGCACCACTGAGACTGATCTAAGCATTCGACTGTCACTGGATTTTATGCTTCAATTTTATAGCGGTGGCTTTTAAAAAAGACAGCAGTGCTGACCTAGTTATTGCAGACATCAGAGAAAGCACCTTGGCTTAAACACAGCGTTTCAATAATTTTACTGTATTTGATAAAAGAAAACAGAAAAAAAATTCCTTTGCATGCGAGAAAGACGAAGGGCAAAACTTAAAATCATCAGTTGTAATAAATTCAGAAAAAAAATTATATCACAAGATTAAATTAATTTCAAGCATTGTCCGATGAAATGCTGTCTTCTCACTCCCATCAACCTTTGGCATCCCTGATGAATTTTCGCTGACTCTGTAACATTTGTTATTTAGCAATTGCATGCTGACTATACGGTAACAGGAACAACGAAAAATGTATTTGTATACAGATGAATGCTGTTCGGGCTGAGGCGGTAAGCTGCTGTCAGACATAATTTGTGATACCGTCGTTGAATATCTCACTGTTTGTATAGAAACTGATTTTACGTCTGTGGCGCTCCGTAAATGATACAGACCAGTCCCACAACGCTACGTGAAATGGCCTCTCGGCTACACGTAAATAAATCCTTGTAAATGTTTTCAAATGCAGTAGTTCTGTGTTATCATATGTCACTTCAGGCCACGAAATCTGATACCAACATGTTTGATTGAGTAATATTCTCAAGATGGCTGCCTTGATTCACACCACCCATTTGTGCCGTATTGTCATTCTGTTCTACATGTTATTTGGCGAAATCTCATTAAAATGATAAAGTATGATACTTTTCAGAAAGCTTGACTGTCCTGCTTTCGAATGAAATACGTTTCAGCCAGGTGTTGACTTGTCCTTTAATGAAAATGCATTCGTATACTTTTATATACATGATCATGTAAACTTACAGGTGAACATGAGCATGTGTGAGCATGCGACAGGAAATGACTCAGGCAACTGTATACATATCATCGGACAAGGGGACGAGCATGTTACGCTAACACATGCACAGACAGAGCGTGTGGAAAATACCCCTCGCATCATTTATGTTAACAGCTATGCATAAATCATGAATTCTCTGAAGTTTAGTTTAGCCTATGTCCTATTTACGTGAAGATGGACAAAACTTAGCTACGAAGGCTTGTAGTCAAAGTAGTAATGTGTCATATCACAGATAACATACCTAATTAATAAGGCAGTTTAGAAAAGTCAAAAAAAAAAAAAAAAGAAGGGAAAAAATGAACTTTAAACTAGAGATATCAATGACAAAGTACAGTTTTTGTTAAAAACAATAATCTCACCTTTCAACCTCATGTGTCCATGCAGCCAAAATTACAAGTCCAAGTTCTTGACCAGTTCAGGTATAGGTATCCAGTTAGGTCTGGGCAACAGGTAAAGGTGTCCACTTATAGTTAGAGCTACAGGTAAATCCCAGGTGAGATCTTGGTCGTTACCTTTGTACCTGTTGTCCGTATCACACCTCCCCCACAGCTGAGTCAAGGTGTGACATTATAGTCCTTCCATGACTTCACTGCACTTCAATGTGACAAAGAGACCCACTTTGTCTGCATGGAGACCTACGGCTCACTACATACACACTGATAATGGACAATTTGCCACTCTGACTGAAAAAGGTCTGTTTGACTGGACCACTCTGTGAAGGAGACAGTACTTTGGGGGCCATTTCACGGTTGGCTGACTCGACACATGAACCGTGTGACGTACCTGGTCACTTGGGTAGTTTATGAAGGTCTGTGCTAAGTCGTACCTGCCAGGTAAGACCTGTCTCAGCCCTTCAGATTGAGTTGTTCTGATTACTAGTAGATGACTAGATCACTTTGTCTTCAAGTCTATGACATCCCATAAACAAAACATAGTGGTAAAACTTCTAAGAAATCCTCAAAGATCTTGAGGAAAAATCCAGTTCACAAGATGGAAAATGTTACCGGATAAGTGCACAGGCACAGTTCTGGTAATCTTGTATATAAGGCAAGTTGTATTATGTAGACTAAATTAAAAACCACACTTTCAACAAACTGGTTTAAGGAATTCACACATATATTAGCAAACATACTCCATATAATGTACAGGTATCTCATGTTGTCTGGAATACTCTTTGAGACTTAAAGCTTACGTATCTTAAATTCAGAACATGCTGACAGGCTGATTCAGTTCTTAAATCTGTCACAAACACAAATGTGTCATATAATTGAAGATTCATGACAAATGAAAACAAATGCAATATTATTATATTCTATATCTCAACCAATCAAAATGAGAGTATGTTGTTCATTATGTGGCCTAACCAAGTGAGAAAAAAGAAACTCGATATTCCTGCTAGAATAACATATATATTGGTTTAAATAAGTAGACCAGGTGTCCCAAATTTTAGAGGAGAAAAGGTCTGTACTTCCTCTGTTTATTTTCCTCGATTCTGATCTACTGAGCACCTTCACTTTTGAATGAAATAAGTCTTCATATTACCAATTAAATATCTAACCTACATGAGCTGCAATCAAAGTCTATTCACAGAAACAGAAAGGCCAAATAATTAGGGCTATTACTATGTTCATTGGATGATTAATTGCAAAGACCCTCAGGGCTTACAAGTCAGGAATCTGAGTGAGGTGTTCGACAGGTGACAAAGTAGGTGGTGTCAGAAGTGGGATTGACCACTGACAAACATGAATATTTACTACCTTATTTGCATAGGTATATACACTTACTTTTTACCCTGAGACAATAAAAGATCTACTGTAGCTAGCGATGTCATGGAAAAGGGGATTGACCAAAAGCTGTAAGAAACACTGCTGACACAATTAAGTCACAAATACTGTACTCAAGTTTGGTGTTTTGAAAAGAGCAGTCGTATCACAAGATGTAATAATTATTTTCCCACTCACATGTACAGAGTAAGCCAAAAAACAAGCAGACCTTCAGTTTTTAACACGAAGATAGTTACATAACAATTGATGTTTGTAAACAATCATGTCCATACCATGAATAGACCATTATTATTATTACAGAAATAGAAACCGACTATGGTCGCTTTTATTAGTACTCTGTATGCCCAATTAATTTTCCAGACATTTTACTGCCCTTGGGAATGTTCTATTGACATAGATGCTTTTATGTAGGTCAGCATTCCTTCCAGACCTATGAAATACTTATACATGTTTTCATTAATCAACAGGTAACACCAGTAAGCACATGTATCCAATCAACAGGTAACAACAGTATGCACACTTATCCAATTCACAGGTGAGCGTGACAATAAAAACAACCCAGATGAACTGCACCGTTCAATTTACTGGCGCCACCAATCTGCCAAAAAACTTTCTTGTCTTTGTATTATCAGTGCCCAAGGCTAACCTACTGGCTGCATAATTTGATAACAAATACAAATTTTTTTCCACAAAAAATTTTATTACATCATAAGTATGACAAACTGTAACAGACAGAAACAGTAAACTATTGAAATGTCATTTAATAACCTTGTACAGGGCGAGATTTTTTCCTCTCCATTCGTAACAACTTTTTCTACATTTGCTTTTTCACTATACCAGTTCTGTAGAGGTTAAGAATGCATGAAAATTGTTTCCTGACTTAATTGCATTTCAGCATAAACCAACAGTTGTAACTGCAGAAAAATACATATTAAATATTTGTACTCTTTTTATACTCTTGTTCAGCAAGTGCAAAAACATTATCCTTTTACTTAGACATTGTACATTTTGTCTTTACCCGGGAATGAACGATGATGAGCACAGCACAATTCACGCGCGTGATTCAATAGACCACAAACTGCGGCTGATATTCCTCACATAGCCCTGTCAATATCTATACTTCATCTTGAGTTTTCGTCTTTAGTTTACAATAGTGACATTGTCACCCTGTGGCATGGGAAAGTTTTTCACGCAAAAAAGTCTGCTGCCCTCTTTGTATCTAATCTGCTATATCAGTAAGATAATTACAGAACAAAACTAGAATTCTTTGGGAATATGCCTTGTTTAAGCAATTATGAAAGAAAGCAAAATAGTGTTTTTCAAAAGCAACTTGTAATATCATGTGCAGGTCAAACACATGCTAACAAACTATAATATAATGAACATAATGCTTAGGGGGGTCTCCGAGGCAGATGTGGTTAATGTGCCAGCACAGCACAATGACCTAAGGAGCCTCTCATCAGTACGGTTGCTGTGTGTTCAAGTCCAACTCATGCTAGCTTACTCTCTAGCAGTACTGGGAAGGTCTGTCAGTAACCTGCGGATGGTCATGGGTTTTCCCTGGGCTCCATTCGGTTTCTTCCCATCACAATGCTGTGCGTTGTTGTATGATATAAGTAAAATATTCCAGAGCACCGCCGTAAAACACCAATAAAATAAAGAAATAAATAAACAAATGCACAGATGAGTTTCTCAGAAGAGGCATAGATATATTTATCCAAGGTGATAACATGTCTGCCACCTACAGTACTGCACACTTTTATAGCTTGGTTAGTTCAGATATAAGCCTTCAGGGCAGGTTTTCTGCATCATTAACCCCAGCCAGTTACTGTAGCATACAGACACTGCCTGCCACGTGCAGTTATCTGTTACAGTAACAAAAGGTCTGTGTTGTCTAAATTACCAGAGAATAAATCACTTTTATTGTAACCATTTAAACCCTTATACATAAAGATGGAGATGGGATGTCGTAAAATTTGGGAACAAAGAATCAGGATGGTTAGAAAAATTGGAGAATGGAGCGAAAATTGGGCAACAACATGGGATGGCCCCCTTGGGGATGTAATGATTTCCTGCAGAAATGCTGCTATTTAGAGCAAATGGCTGGGAACCTGACAGATGGACATGGTCCTTTCTATTGGAGTTAAGCCTGGATTACTTCTCATTCACAGCCAGTGCTTATGCTGGTCAGATGCTGCCAATGACCCCTAGGTTGTCTGTAATGCCTCTTGATCTCTGGCAGTGACCAGCTCCAGCCAGGGACTGACCACTGTGAGTGCTGGATTTGTGCCTGTCAATCTCAACCACCTCTAGTGGGTCAGGGAGACAGAGGGGAAATAGCCACAGAAGTGGACATGTGCTGTGGTCAGAGTGGAGATGGGACAGATCAATAGGGGATTTATGAAAGAGGGGGATGTGAAATGGAGTTGAGGGGGGATGTGAAATAGAGTTGAGGGGGGATGTGAAATGGAGAGAGGGGGGATGTGAAATGAAGGGGAGGTGGAGGGGTGCTCAGACATAGCACTATCCTAGTCTCTCAAAATGTTCCAGAAGTTGAAATGATTTTCACATACATATACATTTGATTGGAGTATTACACCCTGCTCAAGAATACATCATTTATAGTACAGAGGCCAGCCTTATGGTGGTACAACCGGACTAAAAGCATGAGTTGCATGGACTTGAACTCACAGTGATCGCATTGGTGAGAGGCTCTTGGGTCATTGCGCTGCGATAGCAGTGCTGTTTTTAGGCATCAAATGTGCATGCCAAAAATATACTTTACTAAATCCTCAGGATAATATGAATTGTGTGGCATCACCAAATTTGGAAGGAAAATTTCAATATAAAGTATTATCACAGCAGTCCTTCATAATTACATTTACCTGTTCAGGTGTTTCAATTAAAATGAAAGGTCAGGTAAATCCCTCACAATTCTAATCAGCTACCTGCAAATGAATCTCACCTTCATGGATAAGAACAATCAAGATATGCAGGTGACAATGGATTATCTGAGGGCAATTAGTGCGAAGACTCTTCAATCAGGTAGGGTCATCAACACCTAAGATAAAGGGAGACCTTTTATATGTCCACGGCTCAAGCAGGTGAGTGGCTTATCAAACAGCCAGATCAAAAGGTAACGAGGGCAGGTGGAAAAAAGACAGCACTGTGCACCTACCTCAGAGTGATCACTTGACTTTAAATTCACGGATATATACATTTACAGGTATGCTTCAGCCTGTGAAAAGTTTCCAAGAACTATCCCGGTAACACATACCATGGCCAAAGGAAAGCAAACAGTTCAAGAGACTAGAATTTTAAAAAAATGTTTGATAATTTGATCATAAAAAAGTGTGCACTATTTTTTAACAATACCTTGTTCATTGTATTTTCAGGTTAAAAAGTAGGTTTCAAATATTTCTCTTGACTTAAGCAAATGCACCTTAAAACACTGTTATTTTGTCCTGCATTAAACATATCACAATTTTATGAAATGAATTACTGATTTAGAGGATTACTGACCTTAAATAATAACCTTAAATTGGCCGAATAATGTAGCTTACTATACGTCCACTATTGTCAGGTATAAAGTGGACGTTAACATGTATTTTACCTCCGAATCTCAGGTATCTAGGTTGTCCACATATAGGTTAAATATACCCAAGCACCAGCTTTCCATGTACAAGTCATGATTGACAACCATCTGGATGGGCAAGAGACTCGCGAGTTTAATATGGAAATCAGGCTGTTTACTTGTCACTCAGGTGAGAACAGGTGTAAACATTAACCAGGCAGGTGACAATATAACTCCACAGGTAACCTCTATCCCATGTCATTAGGACAGATGAGCGACCTAGTACTGCTTCATAGTCTAAGATTTTGTTTTCAAAGATACCACTATTCCAACAATACCCTTTCACTTTCAAAGCCCTTGGTTAAATAGCTCTTAAGACCACACTATTAAGATGTGAATGACCAGGTAATTTATAACAGTTTTAGTGAAATTCTACCAACTAAGGCTGTTATCTAGTCTCCAGAGTTGTAGCTATCTATAATCATAGTGGTCTATTGTTCCTGTCTCACAGATTCTGGGGTAAAGGTGTCACAGCAGATCACAATTAAGGCTGAATGGTTTTCAAAGAAAATTACACAGATCAACATACATGAAACTTAGGCTACTACTTGTTGATTATTTTCGGAACTTATGTACCATTTCTGAGGTCAATAGTTCACACATTGACCAAACAACTCCGAACAACTCTTGAAGCGCTCCATACTGACATTGTCATGTGTATTACTTATGTAAACATGACCCATATTCATTCAGCTTCATCAACTGAATTAAGCACAAGAAAATAAAATTCACTCTCCTGTTTACTTCAAAATGAATTAAAAATGACTGAACAATTTTTCAAGCAATTAAATACACAGATAAGGGTTGTCTCTTTCTCTTCTTCTTTTCAAAAAGTGTTACTTAATGAAACCAGGTGTGACATCAAAGGTCTGTTCACCTGGCTATGCAAATGAGTTGTACAAGGTGCAATACGTGTTAACAAAAAGAAACCATGGCACATCCACACATTTCATTCAATATCCCAGGCTTGGCTCTGTTATTTGGAGAAACAACAATAACATCCACACAAAACCACTCCAGTTCATCATTTTATTGTTGACGCATCAGTGGTCACAAGCAAAAGCTGAACTTAACAAACATTCACAACATCCACAAATCTGCAGCACAGATTTTACAACAAGACAAAAAACCAGCTCACAACAACCAAGTATTGCCGACTCAATTGTTTTTATTGTAAACAGTGCAACCTCAGGTGACTATTTGGTGCTAATGGACATATCCCTAGGATATACACAAGTGAATATTTCAAGTAAAATCCAACTTTTTACCTAACGGTTTACCCAACTTCTAATTCCTTTTCCTGTCCTATTAAGTAAGCGATTTCACACCTAAACAACTAGCCATAAATACACAATGATGTTTTGATAAAACAAACTATAAGAAATGAACCAAATTTCTCTAAATGTTTTTCTTTTATTTAATCATCATCATTTAATAAACAACTTCCAAAAATTGTGCGAAATAAGTTGACTTAGCAGTAGTGTTCACTGGACAGAATACAACCATTTTTGGTCAAAAATTACAGCAAAAATGAATATTCAAAACTTCTCAAACATCCATGTATATCTTACCTGCTTACAAGGCTGCTTTCCAGTGGATATTCCTCAGTATTTAAAAACAACTGATCCAAATGAAGTAAGTCTTTTGGGGTAAAAAAATCTTCCTTTAGGCTAGCGGTTTTGAAGTCTCTATGTCATCAATTAGGGAATTATCACCAACCAAAACGCCACTAATTGCTCCCATATTGATGTGCATGCTAAAGACTTCACCCGTGTTGTTGTTGCAATGATTAATAGCTAATTAATGTTGTGACAGTTGGTGTTAAACTAGACCACAACAACACCCAGATAGGTTAGCCAGAGCTCTTCTCAACAGCTGTCCTGAGCAGTTATTGTATTGTCTCTCTTGTCAACTGCCGACACACATCGAGTTATTTATAACTGTCCTGATTTCCCCCCACCTCTATAAGGCTCATTGCCAGCTTCCGTTTCAGAACTTACCACTTCACACACGCAGTTGCACACATCTACATGCATGCAGACCAGTTGTACAAAACTCTGACAGGTGTCATCACACGCACTGTACCACCACAATGTCTGTTGCTTTGATATCTACCGTGGTCAACATTTGACGCAATCACATTTATATGCGTGTTGAAAAACTTAAATTACAGTTAAGTCAGCCAGAGCGCTGCATATAGGTAATTTTGCAATTCGTTTTTGACAGTTTGCATCCAAACTTTAGCAAGATTCATCTGAATTACCCCTTCTCCTAATACACAGCGGAATTCACATAACAGGATTCTCATCTGGAGAGTGTTGTCCGATAAAATAACAAGGCCCTCAAATGTTGCAAATTCCATCTAAAGTCAGCCAAAGTCCATAAACATTTCCCTCATGAAAGCAACAAAACAGCTACTTTCCGATGTTTTTCTTTGTGTGAAAAAGTCAGTTATAAAGCCATTGGCTCATACTGCTGTCTAAAGTGATCCAGTAACAGCCTTACAGATGTTTGAACTTCCTGGATCTTATGTCCAAGCTTAAAGACTGCCCAATAGGCACTGCCCGTGACATGTCGAAGGTGACTGGACAAACAACAGACGCAGCCATTATAGCAATAGGGTCAAGTTTCCCCACACACACACTGACCAAAGAGAGTATTATCACCTCCAGGACAAAAGAGTTCATCTGGCTTTGACCGAACAGACACGACGAAGGACTAATTGCATGGGAGAGACGACACAGTCATGTGAATTCACCGATACAAGTAACATTCAAAAAAACTTTAGCACATCATGCTCAAAAGAGAGTTCGGTGAACCATTGACAGTACATCAACAGAGAGTTTATCGTTTAACAAGAACTGGAAAATGCCTGTAATGATGAAGACTTTGAAAAGAACGGAGAATCGAGGACATGTTTTTCATGATAGGGAAAATCCTGCGACAACTATCCATTCATAAAACTTGGTGTCTATGCTACACTTCCTCTACAATGGAGGAAATACAGGTATGCTATTAAACTATACGTAGTAAAAATGAGGAAACACACCTTTGTGATGATGCCTACAAATGGTATCTAAAGTTTTAACATGACATCTACACATTTATATACCTATATGAACAGATTCTGGATATAAACACTACAAAAACATGTTTCCTTCAATGTTTTGACTAATTGTGGATTTTATTCACTGGCTATATCAAAGCAACACAGGATATAGAATATGTAGCTAGCTCGTGACAATTTTCACTTACATTTAAGGAAAATACAACAAAAACAATTGATTTCCTTTGCAGAACAATTTCATGGACCAATATGACCCATTAACCTTATCTTTATACTAACAACATCCCCTTGCTGCATCACAACTGCAGAATTGCTGAACTGCCCAGGTAAATTTGAGGGAAGCAAGCAAGCCAGAGTTATTCCCCTTGATTAACATGCATGTGGACCTATAGCGGCTGATATGTATCACACAGACTGGGTATATCCTACCTTACTTTCAGGATGTCCTTCAAGCCGTTTCTTGGAATAACTTTCAGATGAAGTTTAGGTCTATCCTCATATTTTCAGAACACACAGATGTCAAATAAAATCCCCATGTATTACAACAGCTTACAGGTTTATCTATTAGAGTTACAGTGACTGAACAAAATGATTGATTTAAGAGTGAGTGAGTGCTTGGGGTTTAACTTCATGCTTAACAGTTTTTCAGTCATATGATGATGAAGGAATCCTTAGAGTGCATGTGCATCCTTGTTGCAAGACGGATTTCCATCGCTCTTTTATCTAGTGCTGCTTCACCGAGATGCCTTAGCGAAGGCAAGTAAGCCGCCCCACCTGAGCCATTATACTGATACGGGTCTACCAGTCATTGTACTATCCCCCTCATGCTCAACGCCAAGATTGATTTAAGAAATCAGAGGCATAAAACTGCAAGTATATCAGGGAAACTGTATGTGAAAAAACAATTCTGGCAAATACAGATACATTAATTTATTGCAAATAATCTACTGCAATGATTAGGATGCTGTAGAATCCAAGCATGATAAATGAGTTCAGCTCATATTCATGTCTATTTTGATTCTTTGCCAATACCAGCTCTCTAAACAAACCTGGCAGACTATCAAATTCATAAGAAATATATGGAAGCATACAGAATAGATCTTGAATCCCCCTGCCTGCATGTTGCAGTTGTCCACTGTAAGAGACATGTAACGATGGGCACCATTCCTGGTACATGTATTAGAAAAAAAATTTGGGACCAAAATCTCATAATCACAAGGTTTTTTCTATTCAAGTCAACCTTCACCATATATTGATATGATCGGTGTTCACATCAGTCAGATTTATGAGCGGTTGAAATTCAGCAAGATACGGTCATAGCCATTAGGATAAAGGGTACTTTTTTCGAACATAGTTTTATGCTCTAGGACATAAATTACATTCAAAGTAGCCTTTTTTAATAAGCAAGACAGCAGCTATGGGCTGTAGATACGGTCATAGCCATTAGGATAAAGGGCACTTTTTCGGGGATAGTTTCATGCTCTAGGACATAAATTACATTCAAAGTAGCCCTTTTTAATAAGTAAGACAGCAGCTAGGGGCTATATAAACAGTGTAACTAAAGTAATGTCCACATTTGCTATAATATTTACTGATGATGTTTGCGGTTTCCTTCCACCATAATGCTGGCTGCCATTATATACATGAAATATTCTTGAGCATGGCATCCAACACCAATAAAATAAATAAATAAATAAATACTGATGATTGAAAAAAAGCATTTATCTAAACAACTTGGTTAGTCTCTTGCACTTCGTCAAATAAAAATTTATGTACCAGAAACAAAAGCTGAACAGTTTGGTTCTGAAAAGTGTACGCATAAATCAGGAATTTAACAGCCATATTCCAGTTTGTTCTATTGCAAGAGCTACACTATTGGTCACCCACTTGATGACAAAGAACCAATCCACAAGCAGCTTAGTATATTAGTCAGCTGTACTGGTTCACCATGGGGACATCCAATAGAAAACAAGGTTACTGGTGTCAACTGCAGCAGCTGTGGCAGAGTTTAATCCCCTTGGCAAAACAGGATTACCAGACACTCCAGGTGGCACCACTTCTAATTAACTTGAAGGGGACAAGTCAGTCATGAGCATAATGGATGAAACACTGGTCAGTTGTAAACAACCAGATTCAAGCTGGGCTAGTTTCAATAACCCCATGGAGGTTTTAAAGATCCAGGGAGGTCAAACTTCTTTTGGCAGAATCTGGGAATTGTTTGCTCAATATTTTTATCGACACAAAAATGCATTTTCTTGGCTGCCAACCTTAGAACCTTACAGATATAGAAAATGTATGTGTGTAAATGTAAATAGCCTAACCTCATATGAAACTCAAACACTTAAGTAAGACCTGTTAATTACAATAAAAAATATATATACATATATAAACATCCTATATTTTACACATAAACATATTTGATAACTGGTAACATTTCACACACTTCTTATTCGCATGACAGCTGCACAGACCAGTTCCATTTCAAATTCTAGAAAGAGTCTTTCGACAACATACCAAACTTGAAAGATTTCCCAAGCAATAACCACAAATTTCAGATACAAAATCCCAAAACAAACATTTTTAATAAGTGTAAAGTCAAGCTTGACAACATACTTCCTGTGAAAGCTTACAATGTCCAATAATGTTTGTCAACTGTGCAACAACAACAACAAAAATCTCTCCTAAAAGGAGCAACCTACAGCACACATGCTCATGTATATGTCTATATTCAACCTAGTTTAAGTCAAGTCAGTAGGATACTGTAGTATACTGACACTAAAAGGGTTCACCTTCTCTAGTGTTGACAACAATAGGCTGTGTTTGATTGTGCCTGGCTGTTTTTCACATTCTAGCCTGACACTAATGTATTTAATATAGGCCTTAACTTGACAACCGTTGATTACAGGTAAGAAAGCAGACGGGTAAAGCACTGATTTAAACTGGATTTTCTATAGCTAAGTGAACAGGGGTCATTATACAGTAAACTGACCTAATATCTTTACAGAGTGAAACTTTTTTCCAATGCTGCACATACCTGTAACCAATAAAATGGCATCAAGTACATTTGAAAATATACTTTTCTGATAATTGCACCTGTACACTGCAATGCCAATCAAAATTTCAGGCGTTTTCTTTTATTCTTTCCCTTTTTTTCTCTTCATGTCTTACAAATTCTATCAATAAAATCTCTCCTTCACAGGCCCAAGATTTTTGTCAACTTTGACAGCTATGAGAGATTCAACTATAAGTGAAATGAAACAGGAAAATGATGACAACAAACTCTGCATAAACATGTGATTTACTGACATGTCATCCTCATCACAGAAGCAATTCTGCAATTTTAACAGTTTTACTCCAACTAAATGTTGAAATCACATTTCAGCACAACGATGAATGAAACAAGAAAACACTCTACCTGATTTTGGAATTTTCCTTATCTCAGCTCGTTTCCAGGTTAACTTTTTGCAAATAGTCAAAGCCGAAACTAACGAATCCTGCATTGTTATGTCTCAAAATTGTAAAATCCAGACGTGTCTCTCAATGTTGTAAAATCCAGACGCGTCTCTCAATGTTGTAAAATCCAGATGTGCTTCTCAATGTTGTAATATCCAGGACAGTTCTAGTAACACTGTCTAAAAGAGACATCAACCCAAACAGAGGTGATAACCCTTAACAGTGAGGCTCCCTTTGACTTTGAAGAATGGCGGATTTGCAAGACTGGAGCCTTAGGACATTAGAAGACCACCACAGGTTCAAATTATTTCCAGAACTGAAAAAAGGGCATCAAAACAACTGGTGTCAGGAGTTGTACAAATGCTGGGGATTCTATGAATTACTCTGGAACAACCCAGTCCTCACAAAATTCACTCTCTGGAATCCTGATCTTCTTTATGCAAATTATACTCCATCCTTTACACATGGCAACAGGGCCAACCCAGCATTCCAAGGATTTTATGTTAGCCCCAAAGAACATAGATCCTGTCATCCAGCATGGTCAGTAACTCATGCCAGTAATGACAGATGCCCTCTGGTCATCAGCAGAAATCAAATCAAGACCAAGCTGAGTTGTCTGCAAATGTGACTGGTGCCTTGTGATGTGACTAGTACCTTGTCCTGGGTGTTGACACAGTATAGACAATGACAAAGGACTGACTAGCAGGAAAAAACCCTTAGTCAATATCAACGTATTGCATTTCATTTTAAACTACAATCGTGTAGTTCACCTGAAGTTTAGTGTATCAAAAATGCACTTTCTGAAGCACATAAAGGTCTTTAATTTATATATTTTAATTTAAGTGTCAACACCTTGATCTTTCTGATAAGAAATTAAGTCATCCTCCCCAAAAAACTCTTCAGTGAACCCACAGGGTGGATGAATCAATCAGAATCAAGCAAATGTTTCACTTGAAAAATAACAATCTTTTGGTGAAATACAATATTTAATGCATCTAATTTGTTTAATAAAGCCAAATTTTACTGAAACAAAATATTCCATTCCACTGGTTTTCGTTCGAAGAATGCAAGTACATGTAGTTATTGATCCCAACGGTTAATATTATCACTAGCTTAAAGCCAAGCCTTTGTGCTACTTTTCTCTGATACCTAAAATTCTGCTGACAGCTCAATTGATATCCTTAATTTAATTAACCAGAGAATGTTCTTGAGCACTTCTTGTTTCAATTGAAGATAACACTTCCAATGAAAATCAGACAATAACAGTTCCAACTGTTAATTTTATACATCTGATATCAAAGGATTTCAAATACAGTTGCACGAGACATGTCCTATACGAAAAGATGGTGAACACATTTATGGTAATGTTTTTTTTCCATCATTTTTTCTTCAAGACAACTTATTTCTTTCAGATGACATAATAAAAGGGGCTAATAGCTTTTTTGCTTAACAAGACCTGGAGCACTGTAAAAAAAATCAACTGCAAATACATTTACTTTTACTTGTATGCGTTTGTAGAAAGAGACAGAACAGTGTCCACTGTGAAATATCCATCAGCCAGACTGGAGTAGGTCTTGATAGCCATGCCAGTGTTAAATAATTGTTAAATGGTGTGTTATATGCCTGAGGAGACAGCTAGCTATGTAAACTATGTGGGGAGTGAACCACAGGAGTCCAAGAGCTCCCATCAACAAATCACTAGCCCCAGGGGAGGCTGGCTGCCTAGTGGGGGCAGGAGCAGAGAGCTGTCCTGAGTGATTAACAGGGCTATGTCAGCCTTCCAATGACCACTGGCCATCTGCTTCTCTCCCTACAGCACTTGTATTGTGTGGCCAGTCCTGATGGGATTATAGAGTCAGTCCTGCTCCAACACCATTCTCACACCCACTCCCATGATCTGTCTGTTGTACTGACATGACTAGAGTTAGCATTGTTTCTCTATCTATAAACCACCCTCATGATACTGCTAATACCACCCCACCCCGACCCCAGGCTGTGACATAAAGATCATTCACAACATTTTTATAACTCGTACCAGAGAAAACAATTTCAGCAGCAATTAGAAAGACACCAAATGACTAGAAACAACTGATTTACCCTAATTCTTCTAATTTTCAGGACAGATATTAGTTGTGCTCAAAGCAAAGAATATTATTTCTCTTCAAGTTATTTTTTTTTTTTTGAGAAGACATGAGTATGTTGCTCATTTGAATGACTAACCATGTGGACGAAGACACTAGAAATATTCCTGCCACAATTACATGTATATTGGCTAAAAACAGCTGACCACATATCTCAAAAATTAGAAGGATTAGGGTACTTCTTACTAAATCTGCTGCCATTATACTTTGGACAAGAATTTTAAACATAAAATCTGACTTAATACCAGTATTAGCTGGTACACTTGTGAACAACTGGGCCCTGTACTTCAATAAGGTGCCTGGTTTGGTTCACACTGAAGCAAGCTACAATGTTTCCTACATACATAAAAACATATATCTGTGACAAGCCTGCATTGGCCCCCAACAACACTGTCTGGAAATTACAAATAGCTTTTTAAAAAGAACTGATGCAATTGCTACATGTAAAACCATACAAGTCTTGCTCCCTTTTTTTATATATCTAACTCACTTGAACGATATGGCAATCAGATTTAAGGACTGGGGTAATTTCCAACAGCCCACAGGAAGCAAACTGATGTTACCAGGTACCAAAAAGCCTTCTCACATGCCTATATGTACTTGTACTTGGAATTGAACTCGGACCTCCATAGCCACAGTCCAGTACTCTACCAACTGAGTTAAAGAGAAATCCCCACTACAGCTACTGCTAGTATAAGCCTTAAAAATCTGCTCCCATTACCACCCTGCATACTTAAATCCTTCCCCTCTCACAAGACAAAACCATGTTCATACGCCCTGAGCCTGACCTTCTTTAAGTCATGGCACCAGTGTACTGATTTGAAGGATTTACTGTATGGGTCACACTCGGATTTGAACTCGGATCTTCCCAGCCAAAGTCCAGATCTCTAGCAACTGAGTTAAAGGGAAATCCCCAGTATAGCTACTGCTAGTATAAGCCTTAGAAACCTGCTCCCATTACCACCCTGCATACTTAAATCCTTCCCCTCTCACAAGACAAAACCATGTTCATACGCCCTGAGCCCGACTGTCCTTGCAAACTGTTGAGTCATGGCACCAGTGTACTGATTTGAAGGATTTACTGTATGGGTCACACTCCAATTTGAACTCGGATCTTCCCAGCCAAAGTCCAGATCTCTATCAGCTAAAGGGAAATTCCAAGTAACTTACTGCTAGTATAAGCCCTAGAAATCTGCCCCCATTACCTTCCTGCCTACTTAAATCTCTCACAAGGCAAACCCACACTCACGGGCCCAGAGCCCCATGCTTCTTAGAACCTGCATGGTCAGGGCAACAGGGCAATGAATTCAGGGTTTATTCTGGAGGACACACCAGGATTTGAACTCTGACCTCCAAGGCCGAAATCCTATCCACTACCAACTAGCTACTGATGGTATAATCACTGGAATGCTGCTCTCGCTACACATCTACATGTATAAGGCTCCTGCCAAACCAGCCAAAACTGGATTCTAATTATATAACTGTGTAGTGTAATCAACTATGAAAGAACTGGGTAATTTCCCTTTATAACCCAATACTTTGGCCAACCCAGATATGCCACAATGTTATATATTTCAACTGGAAAATCTGTAATACAAGTAACAAGAACATATGAGCCACACAACAAGATTGCAAGAGCTCTGATCAGTGGTTACAATAAAGCTGCAAACATCAATACTACTTTCCATATTTACAGCAAAAACGGCCAGCTTGCAGTTTTTGTGCTGGAGAAAAATCCATCTGATGCAATGAGATCAAGCTATATTTAGCAGTCCCATTGCCAGAATTTATACAATGATCATCTTGATAATGACTTTGGTTTGTTCACGCAACTGTAGCATTATTACATGTATGTAATGAAATTATACCCCCACCCCACCCCACCCCACCAAAAAAGGGCAATTATACACTCAAATGACTTTGCTTATGTCGTATTTTGTGGCTCAAAATATTGACTAAATGCGTTATTCTGATGTGTGCTGTTTTACATGCAACATTAAATAAATCAAGAAGTCTGTATAGGCTTTATGAGCTCAAACAGTAAAGAACGAGTGTAAAATAAATCTTCTCTAATTACAAACCAAATTACACTCTGGTAGAGCAGTACTGTTATGTTCTCAGGGGTCTCTCTATCAAAAACAAAGAAACATGAAACTTCTCATTTAAAAAGTATCAAATTATATGTCTATATTGGAGACAAAAAATAGCACACATCATCCACCGGTAAACACCCAATCAATGGCATCGCAGGACAAGGTACTGCTTGGGACAATGTAAAAACTTCGCATCATCAGGAGGGGAAAAAATAAACATACATTCATGTAGCTAGCATTTTGAGGTAATAGTTGGTAAATGATGCAAACGTCTAGACAAAGACCACTTAAGTAAACTAGAATCTTCTTTACGACAGCCATTTACAGCGTTTTTGGGGGTAAGGGTACAAGCTACAGGTCTCCAAAAGAAAACAAGCCAAGAGCAAAACTAAGGTAATTGACAAATTACACTAGCATGGATATAAAAAAAAAACAAGAAGTTGATAAAACATGACAGAACTTTTGTTTGTTCTTCAACAGAGCAATTAACCTACTGACACCGCATCTGATCAATATGCAGGAATTGTTCCACTGGTCCTGGTTCCTATGTAACAATTGGTGTAACCAAAGCAGGAATAAATAATAAAAAAAAAAATTTAATATAATAGCTGTGGAGATGAAAAAATAAAGGCTTTAGAAAACAGTGCGAGAATATCACGTGTAATAAGCGATCAATAAGGCGATGATTTTTATGTTGGGCCGCATGTTAAACATAGATAGGGGACACAAGAGCATTAACAAACCAGGTCTTCCCTGGACAGTTACCACTATCAGCACATAAAATATGGGAGGGTTAAGTGTTGGGGGTGAAATTGCGAATCCATCACCACTCAACTTACATCCTATAATCGAATAAATTGGCTTTTTCTCAGACTGATTTATTGTGGATTTGTGTCTAGCTGTTGAGTAAATTCGCTGCCACTAAGAGCAGCTTAACGGAAGCTCTGTGATGTAAGGCCACGCTAACTGAAACAGGGATTTGGGCCGTCCCATAGCTTATATTCAGGTGTGTTGAGAAATCGCACAGTGAAAGGAATGACTGAATACCGTACACAATGCTTTATTCTTTCAAATCACAAAGCACATCGCCCAAAAAGAAGTGCATGAGTTATTTCTGTGGCACATTTATCAGTATTAAGATTTAAGCATGTAAGTTGCGACATTTAAACAAATACCTCAACATGTGGATTGGCAGAGTTTAATATTTCACTATGTGGAATGATAGATTTTAATAATTACCTTGACAAGTGGATTGCAAGATGCCGGCGTGGTCTAAACATGTGGAAAATTAAACAATTTAATACATGCACTTTCACGAAAAAGTGGATTACAAGGCAAGACAATGCTTTATGGAAGACCCAGCTTAAATTTGAATTAAACCCATGCTTTTGATATAAATACTGACTTACCAATGATTCAAGAGACATTTATTTCAGATGAAATTACAAATTCTTCAAATTTTGGTTATGAAAGAAAAAGAGAATAAAGTACATACATAGGAATTAATGGGGGCATTTCATCCATGTAATCACAACATGCACTGATGAAATTTGATATATACCAGACAGAAACAACAAGCACCAAGTATTTCAAGGTGCGCACATCACACATAAGGTATTTACCCCGGTTATCTCCCTTAAGTGGACTCGGCTGCTAAAATATACAAAAAACAACACTATCTCCATCCACATGATGGACAAAGTCCTGCTTCAGATAGTCTGTGTCTAAAAACAGTAGCGAGCATACACAAGTGAAAACTACATCGGTAGCACCAACGCTACACATGCGTTTTTGTAGAAATCTGGTGATAATGGCTCGCCAGCAGTAGCTCCTGATTGGAGACTGGTGAATAAATACCAAGCTATCACATTTCCGCTGACCTTCTGGTAAATCAACCTGATACCTGGTCAGTTTATTTCTGACCAAATGGCCAAGAAAGCCGACCATATCAAGCTAAAAGACAGACAGCTGGGGGTAGTGCTATAGTGGTGCTATCAGTAAATAGACAATGAAGTGTGGTCCAAATCTTATGCAGGAACATAAAGACTTGTGGATATCAAGTTTTCCAGCAGGCCTGTAAATAAGCCAACTGATAAACAGAAAAGCATTTCCTCAGTCAGGGTTCATCCCTGATATAGACTCCAGGAGCCTAGTTGATACAGTGTACAAGGGTCACATGATCCTTCCCAGTCTGGAAATTTCCTGAAATCTTTCACCAAAACTTTTAACCTTCTCCTCCATGCAATAACTACAACACCTTATTTAAATGTAACTACAACACCTTATTTAAGTGTAACTACAACGCCTCATTTAAGTGTAACTTCATATACGTTCCTTCAATGAAAACCTTAATACACCTTTTGTTTATCCCAATTTCCAATATTGTGAAAAAATAAGCGCAATGTCACATGCCTTTAAAAACACACAAATTACTGTCACTTAATGTGACATTTAATTGTCTTGCATGAAGGTGTGATGCTTTGTAACACAATCACAAATTTGAAAATTTAGTTAAAACTTCAGATCATTCTATGTAATCTTTTGATTATACAGTTCACAGTATGATATACAGCGTATATAGTTCACAGTATAATATACAGTGTATACGGTTCACAGTACAATATACAGTGTACACAGTTCACAGTACAATACACAGTGTAAACAGTTCACAGTACAATTATAACCTAGATGTACAGATTGAAGCACACACACATCAATGTCTTTGACTGATTCAAAAATTTGAAGATAAACACTGTGTCAGATAAGATACTACAGGTATGCCACCTGTTATTACTTTGACACATTAAAACTGAAGAATTACAATGCCAAAAGCCATCACACGTGTGTACCTAGCTGACAAAGGTATTAGAGTGCCCATGGCTCTTCTCAGTATAACAACACGTGCTTAAATGCCTCTGTACGGTCTATTCTTCAATTCTAGCAATACTACTTCGGTAATTAGAACTGTTGAATACATATAATCCTTTAACATGTATTGTCCTGTTTACATTTAAGGAGGCCATTTGGCAACACCCAATAAGTGTTACATAAAAGGAGTAACAATGGTAAAGCCTAACCACTGCTGGCTACAATTGACTACAATCAATGGATCAAAGGGGCTTCTCAGGTGGTGGCTCTGAGATCCAGCAGGTGAAACTAGTTAGGTAAGAGGTACTTCGACAAAACACCTCCACACAGATTACTTGATAAGACTGCTGAGCTTACATGTAGTGGTCTTAATTTAAACCACCATTTTTCAGAGCTTAAGATTTTAGATAAGTAAGTAAGTATAGATAACAATCAAATTAAATTAGGCTTACTACTCTACAACTAAACTAAGACTGACTTAATGTCATGAAACATCACCAACCCATAACAGCTTATTTTTATTTATTTATTTATTTATTTGATTGGTGTTTTACGCTATGCTCAAGAATATTTCACTTATACGACGGCGGTAAGCATTATGGAGGGTGGAAACCGGGCGGAGCCCAGGGGAAACCGGTGACCATCCACAGGTTGCTGGCATACCGTCCCACGTACGGCCGGAGAGGAAGCCAACATGAGCTGGACTTGAACTCACAGCGACTGCATTGGTGAGAGGCTCCTGGGTAGCTTATTTTTAAAACCAGCTATTAATCTATGCATTAATGGGTTTAATCAGTTAACATGGAAAGCTTGCTTCTTTCTCTCCCTGCGGATGGTTGTGGGTTTCCCCCAGGCCCTGCCCGGTTTCCTCCCACCATAATGCTGGCTGCCGTCGTATAAGTGAAATATTCTTGAGTACGGCGTAAAACACCAATCAAATAAATAAATAAATAAATCTTTCACTCCAATTTTTTTTAGAACATAATGTCAGAATGATTACGTGCATAATTGAATCTTTGCACTCAAATATCACCTACCTATAAATCCCCGCATGAACTTCACCAGCAGCATGATGTGGGAGCTATGTGTCCAGGTCTAGCTGAACTCACATCAACGCAAAAAACCCAGATTAGTTTGCAGGGGAAATATTGTCACAGAAAATCCGCTCTGATGCGATGAGGAGCTGTCAGCAGCAGCTCATCACTGCACAATGGACAGAAAAACTTCACAACATGTCACCTTTTTCTTGTTTACGTCGGCACGTCACCCTAAATGGGAGTTCCACTGCATGCTAGAGGAGACCATAAATAAACCGAAAGAAGAATATAGCTGGGGAAAAAGAAATTTTAGATTATTCGCTTTCCATGGCAGCACTTTTTTTTTTTTCTTTTTTGAGTTCTTTTTTAATCGAGAATTTCTATCAAGAGGTTCGTATCGAATTCCAGCAAACTATGGTTTTCGGAAACAGTGTGTCTAACAGTCTCCGTAGCAATAGAAGCTTAGCAACCGTTCTCCACATCTGCACAGTGATCATAGGTCAAGTCCTGCAACAGAGTGGAATCCCTCTAACTTGATATTGAACACAGTCTAATGTCACCATTTTTTCTTTGCTGCCAGTTTGCTTAGGCCGATAAAACGAGAATAAATAGAGTCTTATGTTTGGATTCAGTGATGAGAAGTCTATGGACCATCGTCTGTACAAGCACTGAAGCTGAAGAGCTCTTCTCTTTCCTTGCCTTCAGCCCTCCAACCCAACGGCCAGCGGTAATCACCCCTTCCAATAAAGGACTCGCTTTAGAGCCGAAACCTCTGTCTTAAAGTCCAAACTGTGTGATTAACTTGTGAGAGGAGACATTGATGGCCATTCTGACGGATTTAAAGTTGCCTGTCAAAACCAGATTCCCTATCCGCAGGCGAAATTATCACTGATCCCACACACTAAACATTGTTACCATCCCAGCCTAAACTTCCAGTTGTCTTGTCTCGGTAATTTGCTTCAAAAGGCGTAGACACATGTCGTTCATTATGGCCAGAGTTGTCCTTTGTTATTCCAGCGCTTCAAAACCGGCCTTTGAAACAAAGCCTTCAAAGTTACAAAATTACCATGACGACAAAGAAAAAGTTCAAACACTTCACAGCTTAGCGCCACACCGCTGCCTTTGTGTTTGTCTTCAAGAAAATTAAATTAATAAAATCCTGTGATGTAACTCGTTGCAGAAAAGCTTCAGTTGTTGTTCAAAAGCCGAGTGAGAATTGGATTGTCTGCAGCTCAGAGTTTAGGAGCCCGCTCTGGACACAAAAAGCAATGAAGGTAGGAAAGCCAGTGTTGAATCATTCACAAGACTTAGACAATCAATACGGAGACTTGACTCGTTTGATCGGGAAGCAAAAGCATTCAGTTCTTCTTGGACACATTACCTGAAGGTAACGAAGCAATTACACATGAGAACTGACAAGAGTTCCTTCTGGTATGGCACATTTGTGCATTGGTCACCCCGTCTCTCTCAAAGTGATGAACTGGTTTGCCCAGCACTGGTGACAGGCATGTCAAGCCTAAACTGCCTTCACTACCAGTCCAAATCCCCTGATGCAAATGCAGGGCATGCGGATGGTGCCATGGTCCACTCACAGGGGGCTGACGGACAGCTGGGCAGAGTTGACTCATACCATTTCAGTAGTCACCACCAACTCTATCACACTTCACCATCAGACCCTGACACTGTCAGAAAACAAACTCAGCTCCCAGGGGCTCGCCCCTTTAGAATAATTCCAAGATACAGATCACTGGAGCAAACCGATACCTTTGCCACCAGGACAATATACAGCAAAGACTGGGCACCAAGACCTCTTATTTTGGGAGAAAAGGTACAGTAAGCCAGGCCAGAAACTCTATCAGACAGAGACTTGGGGCACTTTGTACAGTTCAGTCAGTCACCTAACCTTCACAGTTTCTTTTAGAAAAACTG
Source organism: Liolophura sinensis (assembly GCF_032854445.1). Taxonomy (NCBI): domain Eukaryota; kingdom Metazoa; phylum Mollusca; class Polyplacophora; order Chitonida; family Chitonidae; genus Liolophura; species Liolophura sinensis. The sequence goes on from NC_088307.1 coordinate 13,656,508, forward strand.
GTAGGGAAAAGATGAGAAGGCGCTGATATGAGTCTAAAGAGAAAGCCTAGTGAATGGTACCATTAAACAGTCCTTCAGGTTGGCTTATCGGACAACTCTTCAAGATACCAAAAGCAATCTGGAAAGATTTGGCACTTTTACTTTTAGAGGTATCTTCAGGGATAGGACTTCTCCAGCTAATCTCTTCACATTCCCAGACTCTTAAAACCATTCCAATGTATTAGCAGGCCCATCAGTTGGCCAGTTCTGGAAGGGTTTAGCTTTAGTCTGATCTCATCATTACCATCAACACTGCTCTGCCAATGACCAAAAGTGATAACACTGTCTCTTTGGTAAGAGGGGGCAGAGAAAACGGTCTGTCCACAGCACATTCCATTAACACCAAGGTCCATCTGGAATATCTCAGCCAGATCCATCAGTCCTTGAACACTGGTCAAACACCACTGACCATCAATAAAACACTGTTCTAACACCAGTACAAGCATACACAGTTTAACAGAGACTGTCCATATGGGACAGATTTGTTAAAGTCCTAATTTCACACCAGTCTTTTTTCCTACAGGTACTCTGTCTTTATGGCAAACTGGCGACGACTTTCAAACATTTCACACACAGCACACCCAAAGCTTTGTTGGTAATTACAGTAAGGTGTTGCTCATCCGGCACACCACTCCGTTATCAAGGACATGAGATTCAGGCCAGGAACAAAGTGACACTTATAACAACGGGTCAGGATGAATTCCACATGGTTAAAAATTAAAAAGAAACATACAGTTCTTGATTTGACAGTGGTGTAGTTGTTCTTGTTGGAATAGCCAGGCGCTTATCATGGTCACTACACCCAGACACAGTAATATCAACTTATCCTGTCCGGACATGAAAACACGCTCTGTTCTTACCATGTGCCATGATGGGCAGTTTCAAAATTGCACACCCACATAAAAAAAAAAAATAAAAAAAAACCAACAAAAAAAAATTGTCCACATACAGGATACAAATGAACTACAAGTGGGCTCTTGGCTATCATCATCATTAAATCCTCCTTACTGTTGAATTTCCTCAATCAAAAAGTGCGGCTGCCATCCATCGAACAAATCGGGAGCAGAGCGGTTGTAGGCGTGAGCGATCTCAGTGAATGACATAACTGGCATTACATCAGGGCTATTAGACAGATAGCGCTGTTGGGCCATGGATTCCCTGGAACAGACAGCTGTCAGGGTTTTCACCCATGTCAATATATCTCGCTGACAACTAATGCCTTTCTCATCTCGATTTCCCTAATTCTAGCTGCCTACTGCACAACTGAGAGGCTATAATACCCGACCAGGGACAGCATAACGTGCTGGGAAAACCAACCAGCCCATCTAAATACATGTACATATAGCAATCACCCTTCACCCACCCCACCCCCCTCCACCACCAAAAAATACACAAAAAAATATATATATTCCTGCGCAGTATGTTACAGGTTTCTGCCCGAACTTTTAGAAGTGATTCCTACAGGGATGGTTGCGAAATTTTGTATTCACAATATGACCAAACTTTGGCATTAACAAAATGGGTAAAGGCGATAATGGTGGGCAAAATTTACAGCACGTATGTCGGCAATCTTGTTTCTTTTAGACGATCCTCGGGAGATTGTATCATATACGGGTTAAAATTGGAAGATCACAATATAGGTACCATTAATAATGTGTGGGACTCGAGAGAGACGAGAGACGAGCTAGATATACAGACACTACCAGCGCAGGCATTGATCTTAGGATCCCTGCAATGGTTTGTAATCAAACAAATTCTGCCCATGAAATCAACACCAGCCTAATTTGGTGAATGACATCGTCTGGACATAGCCACTCTAGCAGGTCAGCTGACAGCACGGAAACCAGTCAAAGAAATTACAATTCTGACAGTCTCGTGGAGTTGTCCAGCCATCCAATCTTTCCTGGTTTGGTCCAGACAGCATATTTCATTGAATTTTTCCAGACTTTCCCTTCCCACCAGGGTACATACATGTCTAGTATTACACAGGCCTTAATATATAACCGTCCAAAACGGAGAAAAAAACCAGAACTTGAGATGAAAATTACCATCAGGTAGCAGAAAATTGCAGGAAAAATCAATGTTTTATAGACCGACAGAAATTGGTGCTTTCACTGAGGTAGCTTTATCCTGTAAAGTGACAGTACAAAATAAAAAAAAAATGACAAAGTGAAGGTTTTTAATAGTTTGACACCTGTATAGCTACAAGTTGAAGCTTCACATTAATGTAAAAAAAAAACAGTAAAGGAAACAGACTTAGGTTGGAAAATCATCATTAATCACATACATAAATATAAATTTTCTTTCCCACATATAAATTTTCTTTCCCCACACGGTCATGGGTTTCACCCAGGCTCTGCAAAGTTACTCTCACCATAATGCTAGCTGCTGTTGTACAAGTGAAATATTCTAGAGTATGGCATAAAACACCAATTAGCTACATAAATCTTTTTCACACAAATCCCAACAAACTGACACCTGAAATTAAGTTTGATTTCTATTACTTTTCCCTGTACATGTGCATATAAAACAAGCAGTTTATTTGTTTATCAGTTCTACAAATGAAACAACACAGGGTAGGTTTGGTGACCACCGTCAATTCTTTCTGTCAAAAATACGTAAAACACTGAAACTTTGCCAGGTTTTTAGGAAAGCTAAAGAATTTCGCTAAGGATGCCATAAGGGGGACAAGTCAGGCAAACCAGACCACAGACTAGTCTTGAAGATAAGGCAATTGCCTTATAGTCCACAACACTCTATTATTGTTCTACTGCTCTTATCATAGCTTGACCTTCCATCCAGGAGACAGAATTCTTAACTCTATGCTCTGATGTCTATGACTGATAATGATGAAGAGGAGCAAAACTCTAGACACAGGGAGTCTCCAGTGTAAGCAGTATATAATATGTATCAACTGTCCATATATGAATGACTGAAAATATTACACGTCCAACTGAAAAATCAGTGAGCATCACTTTTCTGATTTAGCTTTGCTCATTACTGCTTTGTCGGTGCTCAAAGAACTGCTGGAAAAAAGTCTACACCAGTCCATGAGACATCTTCAATTTTTTTAAAGTGGTCTAAATATCTTTTACAGATCTTTGTTCTCCTGAGTAAACTATAGACAGATATATTTATGGGCAAATATACATGTTTATTAGATATGTTTGATTGTTGTTTAATGCCAAAATTAAGAATTCTACACTTAGAAAGTGCTGGTCAGCTCTGTGGTTGCCCGAAACTGGAGCGTCCAAATCGAACGACTGATCCCTTTCAAGTTTCTGATGAATTTTCTGCACAGGTGATGTACAGACATGCACACAACATTGGAGGACGTAAAGTGGTTTTCAACAAACACTACACTGTGTAAACGTCCATGCCAACATCATCAACTGCTTACAGAACAGCAAGAGCAGAGGAATCTACAAATCACCCTGTCCAAGACTGGGTTTGAACCTGTATCAATTTTACAATTCAAACAGTCAGTGGCCTTATTCCAAAACTTAAGACAGGCAGTTTACCAAAATGACTGCGCCTTACAAACTTTTCAACAACAATCTGTTACCAACATCAATCTTTTGGGTAATTATACACCGGCTACCCCACAAAACCGCTAAATGTCAATCTAGTGACCGCTGAGTCGGTCAGCCATTTGGTCAGTGCAGTTATTTGGCCAGAACGCCCTATCCACATGTTCAGTCTGCTTCCCCAATCCACTTATTCTCCAGGGGGAAACACGGCCCTATCCATCACAGGTGTCAGAGGAAATTATAAAGGTACACTGGAGCTGAGATACAAAATTAATCTTCATCCCAGGCCTCAACAGAGGTTGCTGTAACCTACCTATCCCCAGTCTAAACTACTTAGACAGAATCAACCATTATGTCTTCCAAAAGAGTTTTTGTTTACGTAAATTACATGTTCATTTTCTTAACCAGCGTCTATTTAGCAGCACTGTAAGCCTGTCTTTCTGTCTCAGTGGGTCACACAAATTTTTTACATCCTATCATGTTTTTTCGTAACATGGACCATTCACCTCAAAAGGGGCGCGATAGCGAGGCAACTCAAAATCCTAAATGGTTGGACAGCCAGAGGAATTACAAATTTGCACCAGTTTTTGGCCAGGTTCAGAGAAGTGTCAGATTTTGCTGTTGCCAAAAATGGCAGGAATAAATGAGGTAAATCATTGTGATAAAGTTTAACTAGGTTCCCAATGTAAAAAATGGCCTTTGAGTTGAGTAGTTTGTGGAAACCCCAGCACAAACTCAAGAAATTTCCAAAAAGAATTTCCATGTGTAAGGGATTTCACATCTCCTCGTTTCATCATGCGGCCAAACACTGCACCTTAACAATCAGCAAATACAGATTGACAGGTGATTAAATGTATCTGGCAAGAAAAAAAAATTGGATTTTGTACATAGCTGAGCTGCACTCTTGTCTTATCACGCTTTCAGAATTTCTTATCGAAGCCTTCTTCCAGGAAACCTCATTTTTGGCTGGTCCAAGCCACTTATGTCTACAGTTGGAAAGCTTCCCACCTGCTTAGAGATGGAAAAATCCATGGCTACTTTGTCCAGACTACAAGCTCTCGTTCAGAACATTGCGGAATAATCCGAGAACTCTCAGACAGTTTCAAGAGGATAAGTGGGTCACTCGTGTCACGTCAATGCATCTGATTAGCATGTGATCGATATGCAACCACAAACGAATTAGCGATGAATTTGCGATGAACATGCTAATGTTAATGACAAGTTGGGAGCTGTCAATACAGATGTCAAACCTGCGTAGGCAAAGACAGCTTAATATCCATATACTTGTTACAATTAATAAACAAAGACCTGCTTTTCTCCACACACAAACTTAAAGGAAAACAAAATTACAGATAGATGCAATCAAGAATGTTTGAATGAAAAATCAAAAAAGATGTTTGTAATATAACAAATGCATGCATGTCACAAGAGGAAACAATACAGTGAAATTCTAGGTCTACGTCCAGGGAGAGTTTTGAGTTCATTAAAAGGTAAAAACAACTGTATCCTGTGACTTGTGAAATATTTTAGGTGGCCACTGTAGACATTCATCTACTGATCTCTTGTATTACCAGTGGGGGGCCTCCGTGGCTCAGTTGGTTAGCGCGCTAGCGCAGCGTAATGACCCAGGAGTCTCTCACCAATGAGGTCGCTGTGAGTTCAAGTCCAGCTCATGCTGGCTTCCTCTCCGGCCGTACGTGGGAAGGTCTGCCAGCAACCTGTGGATGGTCGTGGGTTTCCCCCGGGCTGTGCCAGGTTTCCACCCACCATAATGCTGGCCGCCATTGTATAAGTGAAATATTCTTGAGTACGGCGTAAAACACCAATCAAATAAATAAATAAATAAATAAATCTTACCGGTGTTCCAGAGGCACAAATGATAACTCTTCCATTTAGGAACTGCTTAGGCTATAAAGTTCACAAATGATCAGCTCCTGAATTCTTTCCATCATCTGTCTACTCTAAATTTCTTTTTGTGAAACTTTTTACAGACACCCATGCGATAGTAAATGAGACTGAAACAGTTGCATAACATTTTTTGACAGGTCACTTGATACAGAAGGACTAATTTTACCTTCAATGACAAAGGAGTTCCAATTCAAAACTCACCATACTGAGTTGCCCTGCAATGCATCCGATACACATCAGGTTGTTATATCCAAAAATTGTTATGTGGGAGTTTGGGTGTTGGGATGGGAGTATGGACACAGGGCTTAGGTTATAGTTGGAAGAAAACAGGTAGACAGATTTGCAAAGCTCAAAAAAAAAAAAAAAAGAGGAACCTGCAGAGCCAAGTGCATGGTGGTTAGGTTCCATGGAAAGGCTATCAGGATGCAGCTCACACAGTTTCCCTTCTCTCTAGGCACCTTTGCCAGCAATTTACCCAGAGTCGATGGTAAATGAGAAAAACCTTTCAATAGCGTACAAGGCAATTTCTCGGCAGACTCCTTAGGGAGTGACTAGTGATCACACCATTACGAATTTTCGAATTTGTCTCAATGAATCTGTCTCGTTTGTTGCAGAACAAGATGGGCCTGCTTGGGTAGGCTGTAGAACAGTACAACCCTTTAACTGGCCATATCCTCTTTCATTATATTGAATGATAGATTGGAATTTCAAAAGCATTTATGGCTACACGAAACTGAACAGCACATTGTGGCTCATCAGATACAAGATCTGTACATGCAACTGCTATAAATGAGGGTACAGGTTCAAATCTCGGTTTTTGTAACAGCCACCAGAGTAAACTACAGTCAACAGTTGTCACCATTAAAATATTCCAGCAAAATACTTTTCAGCTCTCAGCTTACTCATGAAGAAGAAATTATTTCTGATGACCAAAAAACAGCTGTTTAACATAATAAACACTGACAACAAATATGTTATTTTCACCTCCAATTTGCTTATGTACAAATGCACTTTCAGAAACCATACAGGCTGTAAATCATACTTTTGATAACACATAAATTTTTCTGGTAAGAAATTAATCAAAAATAAAAAGAAAACTCCTAAGTGACCCCATAAGATGGATGGATCAATCAAATGGAAGGAAAATGTGTCACTTGAGAAATGCTGAACTTAAGGCGAAATACAAGTACTGTAGTTCTGATTTATTTATTTATTTATTTGATTGATATTTTACGCCACACTCAAGACTGTTTCCCCTACATGACGGCAGCCAGCATTAGGGTTGGAGGAAACCGGGCAGAGCCCGGGAGAAACCCACGACCATCCGCAGGCTGCTGGCAGACGTTCCCACATACCGTTGCAGTTTTGAAGCAGCATGACAAAATAAACCAAGCAAAATAACACTGCAGTTTATATTCCCTGACATATTTCCTTCTAAAAGCATTTAGGCTAACAGCACTCTAGTGATTTGGTTTTCTGTGGGGCAGAGATTGGGTGATCATCACAAAAACTTCCGATGGGGACATTAAGGGGTACAAGCTACACTAAAACAGGATTTCAGACCACAAACACCAAAATCTCAGAGAGGCTTAAGTCTGAATTAGCCAAGACCAATACTGATTCAAGAGCCTATTTTCTGATGTGCTGGTTAATATCCTTTAGCATCAACTCCAGAAGTTGGCAAAAAGACAAACACTACCTGGCAAATTTTACTGTCATACTTATTGATTTCATACAGGATGGGGGTGAATAAGAACAGACTTTTGACCAGAGCAGGAGAAATTCTCAATCTTCAAGAAAATATTGAAATTTGACAAATCATCTGTATCAATTTCTGTGTTGCAGGCTACGCTATTTGGCGCCTTATCCAAAGTAACTTCAAGTAATAGAAGTACTGAATTTGACCAAAAATTTCATTTGATTCTGACTGATCAATCGTTCTTATAAAGGTGTTTGGAGGAAAGGCAGTATGATATCCTACTGGATAAATGTAACTTTCAGCACCAAAAGAATTATTTTTATCACTCATTTGGACAAATACAGTAATTACAATCAGAACACTGCCAGACAAAAGAAGTACATGATACAGTAAAAATTCAAACTTATTAAATATTTTCCAAAACGGATTTTTCTTAGTTCAAAGAGAATGTTTTTCTTCATATGCTTCTATCTGCTTTCATCATTTTCATCTTTGAAAGACCCGAGTTTCCGTGACCTTATCTTGCTCAACTCCATCACCACAAGGAGGTCACGGATACAGCCTAGTGATGACAGCCACTTTCATTTTACATGCACCTTTTTTTTTTGCCAGAGCCACTTTTGCCCACTCAAATCTGGGCAAACATTGATTCAACTCATGCATTTAATTATGAGCATTGAATTCTGCTTGTACAAATCAATGGCAGAGGGCACGAATTCTGGGGGGTGAACAAAAACCAAATAGCCTGTCCTATTTGCGGGGTCTTCGGAAACCCAACAGCAGAGGTAATGTTCAAGTATTAAGCTAACTGTGCCCCTTATCTTTTATACATTGACCAAGTCTGTACGATTTCTCTCCAGCCCAAATACATGGTAAGTTTACACTATTTCCCAACCAGTTCCTCTTCTGCACTTTCCCCACTTCTTCTTTTCCTGTCTTCGCATCGATTTGGGAGTTTTTGCGACGGACAAGCCAGAAATTACGTCAGTTGCTTCGGTAATGAGCGCGGCGCCAGTCTGGCGAGTGCTGTGGGCAAGTCAGGACCCAGGAGCGCTCACTGCAGTCTCGGCAGAGTGCACATGTCTCTTCACTCATTTAAACTCGTCCAGCAATCAGCTAAGCCCCGTTTCTTGATCGCTTAATCTAGCCTCACTGCCATGGATTAATGCCCCGCAGGGAGCTAACTTTCTTGTAAACATTACATCAGATCAAGGAATCAGTGTATTAATTTAGACGTTCACACTCATTGTCATTAACCTTAGATATACTTCAACTCAGATTTAAAAATTACTTAATTGAAATCAATGCAAATCGATATTAATTTTTCTTAGTTACTAGATATAGATGGTGAAGAATATGACGTTTCTCATATTTATAAGAAAATGCATACAATGGAATGAAATCACTTTCTAAATTCAATTTATTTGATCTTTCTTACATAGTACGCAACTGTACTATTGAAAAATTAAAGCACTAAGTGTCAGACCAACAGCAGTGTATCATGTTTATGGTTATTTGATTTGTAAACTACAGTAAGAAATCTGAGTAAGGTGAATCCTTACTTAAGCACCAACGACCACGAGGTGAAATAAACCTGAAGTCGAAGTTATTTTACCAACAGCAAAAATAGAAGCACTATTCACAGTGACAGTTTCAATACAGCATCAATTAGGTTCTATTTCAACACAGCATCAATTAGGTTCTATTTCAATACAGCATCAATTAGGTTCTATTTCAATACAGTATCAATTAGGTTCTATTTCAATACAGCATCAATTAGGTTCCTTTTCAATACAGCATCAATTTGGTTCCTTTTCAATACAGCATCTATTAGGTTCCTTTTCAATACAGCATCAATTAGGTTCCTTTTCAATTAGGTTCCTTTTCAATACAGCATCAATTAGGGTCCTTTTCAATACAGCATCAATTAGGTTCCTTTTCAATACAGCATCAATTAGGTTCTATCCAAAACGGTGTTCTGCTTTACCATTGTACCACTGAGAAATTGGTCCTGTTTACAGCTCTGGGCCCAGTTCCACAAAGCGGTGGATGACATTTTGTACCTAACTATTACTGTACTATTGTGATATATGTGTGACTAATTTCATGGAAGACATCTTTGTGAAACTGGGGCCTGAAGACTCATGCTGCCAGACTTTTAAATAATAAACCAAACACACTGAACTTGGTACATCTATGACAACACACAACAAAGCAACTGGGAACTCATACAACTGCTTCCTGCCTGTATCAAGATGGTCTAAAGCTGTGAACTCATTTGTTCTTTCCTTTATTACATCACATGGGGGCCTCCGTGGCTCAGTTGGTTAGCGCACTAGCGCAGCGTAATGACCCAGGAGTCTCTCACCAATGCAGTCACTTTGAGTTCAAAGTGTGCCCGGTTTCCACCCACCATAATGCTGGCCGCCGTCGTGTAAGTGAAATATTCTTGAGTACGGCGTCAAACACCAATCAAATAAATAAATAAATAAATAACATTTACCAGTAAAAACGTGCTCCTAAAACATACATGAAGTACACACGCACTGCAACGTCAAAGAAGAAAACGATGCGTTCTACTGTCATTCGGGCCGTGTAGCTCATCCTCGAATCCCCCGTATTGCTTTGTTCTTGTAAGATAGGTGCCCTACAGATATTACATAAGACTACACATTCTTTCAAACTATCATTGAGTACTTCCTCCTCAAAATACACATATAATTACTTTGCCAGACTGTTTTTCAACGGGATTATTCTCAATAATTTCTAACACATGACCAACCAGATGTGAACCATCTTCAATACTGATCACAAAGGCACACACACACAAAAGTGCCCAATTTCTTTTTATATATTCGTTGCAAACAAAGGAGACTTGGCATTCACATAATACTGAGAGATTCGATCGTCCAAACCTCTTATCAACGAAACCACTCCAAGAAAACTATAAGAGAAAAAAAAAATCATACTAAAAAAAGAAAAAAAAAACGCTTACAGCACATTTTCCGCTCAATAATTTCAAGAATTTCAGATATTGTTTTTCTCGCAGGGGCTGCTGGGATATGAAATGCAATATTGTCAGTCATTAATCACAAGCAAAACCACCTCCACCAAAAACAGGGTTAAGAAATCTCATTTCTCAGCTCGAAAAGATATGACGAGGCAGTTAATTCTGTGGGACTTTTTCCAGCACTCACATAGAATACTAAACAAAATGACCTGGATGACCACCCTCAAATAAATGGAAAAGTTCTCCCATCTCATCCAGGTAATTTATTCATGAAACCGCAGATAATGGAGTTAGTCTGATTTGACTGGAAAAAAATCTTACTAGACGGGAGAATGTATATGTATCCATTTCTGAATCAGCGAATGTAAGGCTAAATTAAATTTTATTTATTTGATTGACAGTTTATGCCGTACTCAGGAAAATTCTTATACGATGATGGCCAGCATTATGGTGGAAGGAAATTGAGCGGGGCCCACCACAAACCCAACGACCCACAAGTTGCTGACAGACCACGTATGGCCATGGGGGAAGCCCACACCGAGGGGAAGCCAGCATGAGCTGGACAAGAACTCACAGCAGTCACACTGGTGAAAGGCCTCATATTGCGCAGCACTAGCACGCTAACCACCTCAGCCACAGAGGTGTCCTAAACAAAATTGAATAGATCTAGCTTTTTTCAATTCCCAATGAAAAACTGATGATCTGGATACTTTCTGAAATTGTCACTTGAAAATCTATCAGAAACAGAAGCCATTTATCTTCAACCACAGTCATGGAGTCATGTATGACAAGGGATCCAACATGTAGTTGAATGATAAATTCAACATAAATGGGCCTCTATGCATCAAGTTTAAAACTTCAGTCATCTCCCTCAGGTATCCAGAAAAGAAAAACTGTGTTTTTATGAATATCAAATTCATAAAAAAAAATATTGAATTGCTGTATTCTCAGTTGCCATACTGTCACACTTATCAGTCATTTGTCACAGAAAAATCAATAAAGAACTTTACAGTTTGAGCAATGAATATGAATAAACGTAATCAAGCTTGATGATACAAGCAATGCAATAATTCAATAGAAAGCTTCTCCCTGACAAGATGGAAGGCAAAGAAAAAAAAACAAAAACAAAAAATCACAAAATAAAAACACAATCAAAAATATACCTCTCATACCAGATATCTTCTGATGGATTAACATGTGGATGTTTAAATTAATGCTTTTTTAATTTTTTTTTCTTAAATTAATTCCATATATGGTAATATTTACGTTGCCTAAAAAATCCATACTTTTTCAGAAACATGCTCTGACTTGCACAAGTTGTATACCATATCTTGTGACTGTTTCAGTGTTTATATACAGATTTGTACGCTACATCTTCATTTCACATCTTTCAAATTTTTGGAAATAACAGCTTCTCCATCATTAAGCAGATTAAGAAAATCTACCAAGAAGAGGACAGAAGCTATTCAAATGTGCCAGACATTAATGGTTATCCGGATCCGTCAGCTGTGAAACGAATACCTCAATATAATCCATAACACATTCTACACATTGGCCAGACATATCTGATAAGAAGAGCGCAAAGAGGTCGAGATGAATAATAAATACCGGCTAGAGCATGTGGAAGATAATGACGGATTAACACGCAATTGTCTCAGGTCAGCTAATTAGTAAGTCTATATCAGTATTCATATATTAGCAGGTGCCAAGCTCAATTAAATCTGCAAATGGACAGGTTTTGGCAGACATCATTACTTCTAGACAAGTATGTTTCCGTTATCTAGAAAGAAGTGTACGAGGTCACAATGTAAGCTATATCCTGTCTACTGTAATTCTTCAACCTTTTCGAGTGTTTATTCAAGCATATTATGAAGGCAATATACTGTGTAGACTAATAAAATTATTCTCACTGGGAAGCCCTGAAAAGTTGCCAGATCCAGTCAATGTCGTTTTGTCTCCAAAAAATCATATTAAAAATATTCATAAATTGCACTAAAAGTTGCTCTTTCATATGCCAAAAGGTTGAGAAATTAGGGTATTAAAATTTGAGGTGTATTTGAAAGGTAGGCTGATATCCTACAGGAGAATTATAAATTTCAGTGCCATTTTATGACACTTCTTTGTCCCTAAAAATTTTAGTGCGAAATTGTAGGGTACACTTACTAAGTGATTGGTGCCTATGTATGGAAGAATGACAGCATGACAGTGGTTATTTCCAAGGGTGTGTGAGGCCAGAGTGCCCAGAGTAAACTGGTTCTGGCCGTCAGCAAGCAAGCTTGCCAACTGATCAACTTTTCCTACATGATATACAGAATTCCACCTGCTCAGCAAACACCATATAATACATTTAGGAGTAAATGGAGCCAGGGTAATATTTAAAAAATCGTAAATACATATAGAATTGTGCACATGAATGCATCAGGATGTCAATATATGTTCAAATGCTTCTGAATTTCTTGTAGTTCTCAAACTATTTAAATCTACACAGAAGGAAAAAAAAAAAAAAAAAAAAATGATACATCTCCACAGACAGCTTGATTTAACATAATTTCTAGAAGTTTTCAGTTAAAACAATAATATTGACCTTCAAATCCTGTTGCTAAAGCTTACCAAAATATGAAATTATCGAACCCCCTTGTACATTGGTCAATACATACAAGTAGCTTTTTTTGGTTTTGTATAACAATATACTACAACCAAGTTTTATTTTTTCGAAAACCCGTAATTTGCGAATGATAGAAGCTGTTGAGAAAACAAATATTGTTCTACATAAGGAACATGACCAGAGAACAAACATCTCTGTGCAATATTTTGACATCCACCAAAGCATGCCTTTCTTTACGTTAAAGAAAAATACATTTTTTTTTTCACACTTCCTAACTTCCTGTGTAAAAGGAAAAGTTTGTTTTGAATACACAGAGCATATTATTTGTGTGCCATCTGCAACCACTGCGCTGTACAGTCTGAAGTCCGTAGCGTATGTAAATTGCGAGTACAAAAAATAAAACATGCATGAGTGCAATATGCCACTTCCTTTTCACATCTCAACTTGAATGGAATTCAATTTGAACTTATTGCCTTTCATCCATTCTGGAGATACAAAGAGCTAAATATGTCAATCAACTTGATTATGCCCACCCCTTGCACTAGACGTATGGTCATGCCATTGTTGAATACATTGGTTCATAGGACTGTCAATCAACAAAACGGGCGTGGCTTATGTCAAGATTACAGTTCAGCAGGCTAAACTCTCCTTGTAGTTCAACTGTCTCTTGATTTATGCATGAGGCATACAGTGCACTTGAATGGACTGGAAACACCAAACACCCAACATTTCAATTTCAGAAATAAACGATTACATTTAAGGATATGAAGAATCCCAATGAGCAATCTCGCAAACAAAGCTGATTTACAAAGTGCATCATTTAACAGGATTTCACTTGTTGGCAAATGCCTGATCTACATTCCACAACATTCTGTGTTTTTCAGAAGGACTACAACAGGTTTAACTGTCATATGGAAAGTAGGGACTTCTTTTTTCAAAGCAGCCCCGACAGATAAGTAAAACATTATGCACCCCCAAAAGGAAATATCTACATGCACAATAACGAAAAGCTGTCCTCTCCAAATTTTGAAACACTCTGCAAAGCAGTCAATTTTGAGTACATGCATGACAAAATTGTTTTCCCCATGTTTGCTTAAATATATGTTACTTGAATCTGCAAACAAATTTAACTTCATTGAAAACTTGTGCGCAGGTGTTTTGATATTTTTTTTTACCTACAGGCGTCTCACCAAGGGATCCTTTAAAAACCAAGTTCGCCTAGCATCGGGATGGGATCATGGGAGTTAAGGTAACACAAAAAAAATTGAAGGAGGAAGTTAAAACCTATTTTTACACAATCTTTCCACACGTGACAATGTAACCTGATATGAAGTCTGCACAGAGACCGAAAGTCATTACTGGCTGATTTTCTCAGACCATACTTGCATGAAATGTTCACGATGGCAAAGTGTAAAACTGTTACGAAATTGGTTCACAAAACACTGACTGTTTAATTCAAACGTAGGAACAATCAGTGACATCAGTGTTACCATATATTTTCAATCAAACATCGATGACTTTATTCACGATCAAATCTGACAACAACTCCAACCGCAAGAAATGACAAAATCTGAACACAAGAACATCACACCTTTTCACGCCTGGATTAATAAAAAAGTGAAAAATCCAACTCTTAGTCGTAAAACTGCACAATGAACATGTCAATCAAACATCGATGACTTTATTCACGATCAAATCTGACAACAACTCCAACTGCAAGAAATGACAAAATCTGAACACAAGAATATCACACCTTTTCACACCTGGATTAATAAAAAAGTGAAAAATCCAACTCTTACTCGTAAAACTGCACAATGAACATGTCATAATACTGACATTAGCACATACAAGTAGATGTTCAGACATGGGAAAATATAAATCACTTTCATGACTTCCTTTAAAATTTTCATATAAAAATTCATGCCTTGTATTCTTTACAAATCATGACTGGGACAGTTACATGTATTCATGAATATTCATTTTCTTTATTCAGTTTCTTCTTTCATGACTGTGGCAACCCTACACCTGTAACAAAAAGATTTCCCCAGATTTGTTGTTGTTTATCTGTGAAATTCGTTCAATTGATGAAGAATTGTGTCAGGTGCAAAGCCAGGGTAACCAAGGTTGTGTCGGTCGACAGATGAATTGTAATGACACAGAAAACAGAAAACCAACAAATCAAGAAACGTCAGTAAACAAAAGCCAACAACAGCAAACAAAACTACTCACGTTTACGAATCCTCAGAGATCCGTGCTCGGGTTCATAGTGTCGATTTTCACTCAAGTCTGAAAAACAAAAATCGGTGAGATCCTGGTAAAAACGATCCGGCAACGCATAACTGTCATTTCAGAGATTACAACACTTGTGATTAAGACCAGGTGAGTCTAATCTGGTTCAAATACAAAGTACAAGTACTTGTAGGTTTGCAGGAGAATCCAATTTAACACAGCAAACTCCGCTCTAGACAGGCATCAAACATATTGATTGTCAAGAGTTGTTTCCCCTGCCCATGGATCTAGTGTATAGAAATCCCACACTAAAGAGAGTTGCACTTAAGTTTCTACGTCCTCTTTAGCTTTCTTGTATTTCGGCCAGCCCTGTATGCAGTCAACAAAAATCTTATCATGAAGACTAAAGAACATGAATGAAAGAATTAACCCAGTAAAAACCCACAACTGTTGGGGCCATATACATGTATATATTTAGAATATGCGATTAGAGACTATAATTGTCCTACAAAAACCTTACACTCATTTTTCTTCCTCGTTTTCTGCTACATTTAAATGGGGTGAAATAAAACAAAAAATAAGTTAGATTATTACGTAAGCCTAATCAACCAATAAACCCTACAAATAAATTACATGCACATATAAAAAAAAGAGTCCGTGTACTTTCTGTGTAATTACACGTATCCTACCTTTAAACAGGCACGGAAATCAACGCTAACGACATACATGTACATTGTAGTTCCCACCCCATGGTCATGAAGCCATCTTAGACTTTAGACAAAATTTCAAATCACATCAAAATTGTTGGTTTGTAAGTAACAAGGTCAAAAGTTTGCTTGACGATGTAAATTCTCGCTAAGTTATTGTCCAACAAATTTCAGCTAAAATAAATAATGGCAAGGAACATACAAAATTTAATGACTGAAGTTTTAACTTAAGTCTAAGATCCCTTTGCGATCCCGAGGCCAGGATTGAATACGTACAATGAAAGAAAATCTTGAACAGTTAAGGGAGTTTCGTGTTTTATATATTTTTGGCCACATACCAAGGTAATTTATCTACTTCTCATAAGACTCCAATAACATGTAAAAACAATATTTGTTATTAAAATTATGCACGTTATGTAGACCTTCAATTTGTACAAATACACACAATTATATGATGAATACCATGTGAATCAGTAACGAACAGAGGCACAGCTTTCCCACAAAATCTGATTGCACAAGTGCAAAAAAGAAAAACAATTTAGTGATTAAGCCTTAATTCTAGATTACTCACACAGACACAGTGGGAACGTCACATTTGGTAAAATGTGCACGACCTTTCTAACCTTAAAGTTCGTGCTCTTTGACTGTCATGTAAGAGGTCTATTCCTGCGTACAAGACTTCTTTTTTTTTTTAACTAGTCGAGTCACAAATTTGATCAGACTTGAAGCTAGCAGAAAGACGTCCTTGTCAAGGCCACAGTGTCATGATTAACAAACACTAGCCAAAAACCTGCACAAAATTGCTATGTTTGAAAAACATGAAAAAATGAAGGAAAAAATACAGGATCAATATGTGCACCTGCTTGATAGAGAGCTCTAGATAACAACTTCAGGGAGAAGACTCAAATATTCTGCAGTTCCCAAACACACGTCAATTACATGGAGTAAGCGCTGGACAAGTTACAATGACTAGATGTTTGAGACAAATACATCATCATAAATTTGGGCCAAGTTCTATGTAAACATATCTGGTGAATGATAGATAGGTCACCTGGCACTCAATAAAATTAATTCTCCTTCACTCCATCCAAAAAAATCTGTTTGTTAAGAGGGGATGGAGATCATTGTCACAATTATAAAATAGGCAAAACATGTGTTTACACATATGTAGAACTTTGTAAATGAAAAAAATATTAAACAAAAAAAATGATTTAATTTCTTTTAACAAAACTCTTAATTCAATAAATCCATATTATAAAACAAGGCATACTAATTGCTAAGATACTATATCAGGTCGTCATGATGAAAATTAATGTATACATTTTATGCAAATTTTATGTTACATACTGATTTTGAATTTTTTTTTTCTCAAAAAAACTAGCCATTGTCATGCATTTATAAATACCATCAAAATGCTACCCTCTGTCAATTACACAAAATTTCAGAATAACATTACAGAATACATGTACATTATGTAGTTTCTTGCACAAAGGTATGAAAAGTACACAACAAAAGAAGGAAAGACACTAAACAATATGAATTAAGGACATATACATGTATAGACAATGTTGCCAATGCTATTACCTGGTTACACAATATAACAATATTGACACTGATCAAAGTGGCCTTCAAAATTAATTGTATGTATGCTGGTAAATGTACACATGCTTACATACAGATCCCTTCCGTTGTGTGCGCAGAAAATCTAGACCTGTCTACCTAAAGCCCACCTCAAATGGGTATTAGGCTACGTATAAACAGATATCTGTGTGTCGCTGTACCCAGATTCTGTTCTAAAGGCCCTCACAAACCATGCTGGATTACTCTCCTAACTTAGGGATACAGGTCTGAAAAACGCTGGTGCTAAGAGAGTGAAGCTGTCGAGTGTTATCCCAGTAAACAATGACATCCCTCTGTGGATCCAAATCACCAGGTAAGTACACTGATTGGATCAGAGAAGTAGCCAGCTACAGGTGATTGAATACTGATTAAAAATAAGGCTAAATATTCCCAAAAAGTGCAACGGCTTTTTGAAACTTAAATGTGTGGACAGAGGACTATAGTGTACAATAGTTGATTGATACATCCACAAGCTGTTCTTCAATGCAATTTTTTCGTAACTAAAATGGTGGCCATATTTCAGATAATACCAAGAATGCTCTAATGATACTGAAAATGTACTGCTTTTGATTTATTTATTTATTTATTTGGTTGGTGTTTTATGCCGTACTCAAGAATATTTCACTTATACGATGGTGGCCAGCATTATGGTGGGAGGAAACTGGGTGCAGCCCGGGGGAAACCCACGACCATCCGCAGGTTGCTGAAAGACCTTCCCATGTACGGCCGTAGAGGAAGCCAGCACGAGCTGGAATTGAACTCACAGCGACTGCATTGGGGAGAGGCTCCTGGGTCATTGCGCTGCGCTAGCGCGCTACCCGACTGAGCCACGGAGGCCCCTACTGCTTGTGAAGATGTGAAGTTTATCAGTCAGAGATGTAGGCATTCAGTTAACAATGGGAGTTTCTTTGTTGTTTAAAGTCATCCTCAAATACTGTTCATTTGCACACAGCCAATGGCTACATGGGAGAAGGGAAATGGAAAATGGTGTCTTGTGTAAACCACTGACCTTTGGCAAGTTACTGATTAACTTTCCCAAACGTGCATATAACGTTAGAGCAATCCTCCCCCTGAGGGATTCATCCTCACATCAAACACACATTAAACACAAAACAATGAAATATATCTGGTCCAAAACTTCAATGCAATTTAACAGTTTAATGTAAAAGCCTTCGTTCCACTAATATTCAATTTCCATGGAGAAATTACCATAACGTAGTTTAGAATGAATTATTTAAGAGCAGTCCTTGACAAAGCAGATGTCCCAAACAAAGAAGTTTACAGCCCAAGAACGAAAATCTCTACGATACAGGGCGTGTTGCGGTAATTATTACAAAGGGGTGGAAGACCTCGGTGTAAGACTTTCTCAAAACCCTTTTGCATCACCCTGAAGCCTGATCTATATGTATTTCACAAACCTGGGATAAAAACAGCTTAGTCTTGAAGATATGTATGCACCTGCCAAGTGATCACAAAATTAGAACTGGGCCACATTTTGTTGAGGTAGGATTTCAAGAAGCGATTTTGTAAGGGAGTCACACATCAATTTCTGCATGCGAGGATCTACGCAAAACCCCTATCAAACAAACGCGCAAGTCTCTGTCCAAAACTCCAGCAACTTTGAGATGCCGGAAATCTGTGTCAGTGGGGTTATGATATGCGAATAGGCCTCAGGTCAGATATAGATATGTACGATAAACAAAATCCTCATGTCCTTCAAAGACAATTGCCAAGATCGGAACAGCCGCAGCAGATTCACCCGCACAAGGACAGCCCTTCACGCACGTGCCAGACCAGAAAGTCGATGCCAACAAACACACGCACACGACAAAGGTGATCAATGATGGCTATATGATGATTCAGGAAAACGTGGAGTACTGTTGCAGTGGATGTGATGTGTGACAACCTGTCAGTATTTCTGGATCTGCTCCAAAATGCATTAACATGCATTTACATCTATTACGACGACATTGTTGGCTACCCAGTTGAAATCAGCAAAAAATTGTGCATGAAAACACAGCGCCCAGGGCATTTTATACACTAAACCCACGAACAAAGTCCATGACAATATAAAATCAAGTTTATTATTAATAATCACTAAAGTCAATTTTGTCATCAATTCAGATTCTCACATTTCAAATGTGCAACACGTAAGGATAGATTTAAAAAAAAAAAAAAAAAACACTGAAATGCACTCCAACAACAAGGCTGTTATCACAGAATATTCCAATGATATTTACCTCAACTACGAATCTATACATCCCTGAACTCAAATATGATAAATCCAATCCAATTCAATCATAGTTGCAGCCCTTACAATTATAACCTTCAATCATGTCTACTTTGACAAAACTTATTCAGTTAATAGCCCCACACAGCCTGACTCTAGGAACATGAATTACATAATTCAAGCAACACTTTGCCTATGACAGTCCTGTAGAGTGCAAATAACTACTTTTACAAAGTACAATAACTTCTAGGGCGAAATGAAAAAATGTTGCCGTGATATATGTGTGCACCTTACGTTTAGTAGCATAAGGAAAGGGACTCCGATAGCTGATTTAACAAAGACATTAACATATCTTGAATAGTGCCGAATGGACATATAATTTCATTAGAACCTCTCCCCCCCCCCTCCAACACCTCCAATTTCCTGAATGCACCATACAAGTAAGCTGAAATCGTGATCCTGCAGATTTACCTGGATTAATCCTAACGAGTTAAAACAACAGGTAACGCCTATAGACTCGGGTTGAGCCCTTCACCTGGGTCTGGAGGTCAGGCAGATTTGATTTGAACAAGTCAACAATTAACGCACAATGACGACAGTGTTAACAGCAAGCCTGCAGTACTTCCCAGTCGAATTATCACTCACAGTACAATCTGGTACAATTCTGCTTGAAAATGTACATGCTATACTCCTGACATTTGACATGCAATGATGCTAAGCTCTTGTTCTTGTTCACTCACGATTGAAGACAAAACCAGTCGTCTAAAACCTATATTAATCCTGGATAATGCAAGCTGCAATTAACTCTATTTGCCAAAAGTCATTTTGTTGTTCTTATACAAAATTCAGATCTCTACATCTCGCTCCCACCTGGATACAAGTACTTTTCTTATAGTGAGACATACAAACGACATGAACAAAGCATACTTATATCTTAGCTGCTAATCCAACAGTTTGATCACATGTCCTGTCACATCATCTTTCCAAGCGTGTGAAAGTTTGGGGGGGAAGAATCCGAGCACAAAATGTGAGAATTCCCAATCCTAGTATCACTAGCAACTTTGGAGCTTTCTTACCAAATTAGCCTGTCCTTCTTAAGGAAATAAGAGGCCTGCTCACATGTACAATCCGGGTGAAATGTCAGGTGCAATGCCTGGAAATCCAGACCTACAAGGCAGCCCCTTCAATTGAGAGAATTTCCCCTAATATGTGATTTGCCATTTACCTTGTGTGGATACGCTGTGCGATTTGTTGACAGCTTCACCTGGGGGCCAGGTAAAACATCAAACATTGCCGGTCTGCTGCCCGCTCAGGTCCACGACTCTCAGGTAAAGCCAGGTGAAGTTAACGAGGCCAACAAACAGTGAGATGGCTTCAGTGTCTAGAGCTACATGTATACACCTGGGTACTTTTGATAGTTGTACCCTTTTTCACACACAGCGATCCACGGCAAACTACAGACTTCATCCATGTGATTGTCACTGTCCAGACCTTATCAGTTAATACCTGTCACCGATCAACAGGTGTTCTCAGGTGTTTGATTGCAATCTTTACCTCAAAGTGACCAGGTACAGAAAAATTAACAGCTTACAGCCCTTGAAAAACTGTATCTACCAAAGATTATACCTGATACCAGAACACACAAACTCAGGTGTAGAGAGGTAACATGTCAGCATATGGCAAGTCTCTCCTCCATTTCTTAGGCTTTTTCACACACAAATCAGGAGTATAAAGCAACTTCTGATACAAAAATATGTACCACTGACAAAATTTATGTTCGGATATACAAAAAAGATGATATTTTTAAACTTGCAACAACTTTTTAAGGAACTGTGTACAATATTAAAAATACATCTCTCTAAATATAATCAATAAGCAGACACATGTTATTAAATCTTAGAAATAAGACGAATTAAACACAATCACCTACAATAACAGACACCAAAATAGGTGAATCATTCATGCACATAAAACTTGGGGGGAAAAATAAAGATTTATTGAAATACATTTTGATCAGTTTGATTTGGGAGCACACATGTACATCTTATATGAGAGCTAGAACTTTTTTCAATAAAACTTGGATCCCCACATCATATGGATTACATATATGGTAAAGAGAAAAATACAGAAAACAAAACTTGAGTTTTTTCAACACAATAATTACCATATATCACAATGTAAGTTTATTCTTGCTACTGATGCAGGACTAGCACATAGAACTGAATAAATCATTAGAAAATTTACCACACCTTGGGGCAAATATCACTCTTGTCCAGACAGGCAAGTGTTTTCACAAAGACGGGTATATTACTCCAAAACAAGTTTCATTCATTCACAACTTTGTTGTAACAGAGTCTGTGATGTTATCAAGAAGAGCTGAGTCAACAGTCAAATAACTGAAGCCCTTGACACTGAGCCAACACAATAAATCCAACTATTACCCCCAATTATCACGCTCCAGCGAGAAAGAAAACACGGCATTCATACCTGTCAGAATAAACTAAGATCATATCTGTATGTTTGGCTTGTGCGATTATCAAATAACAGTATTTACCTGATAATCAAGACAACAAGAGACAAACAAGTTCTACATGTACTTGTCCTGAGAGCATGTCCTTACCTTTTATTATCTCAGCCAAAAGTACATTTACATGTATTGTAAATCTTCGATCTTTTCAACCACAAAAGCACTTTTGTCTACGGGATTTATGCAGGCAATTATTTTGAAAACAAAACTTATTTGTTTGCATCATTAAAGATCAAAGCTTCATAAAACTGTGCAAATTATTTCTCCACACCCTATAGTTCTCCAAGAATGTCTCAAATTATAGGTTGCACAGGCGTTTGAAAAGGTTGAAGAATTAGGGTATGTTAATTAAGGATAATGCAAACTGTTGTATCTTTCTTGCAGTACCTGTACAGATTGTAGAGTTTTGCAATATTTTACTGTTCTAAAATGAACTGAACAATGTAGGTATTTCTCTAATAAATCAGCCTTTAACTTTCACATGAAAACCCTTTAACATGCTTTCACTAGTAAACCTTGCAGACAAGAATTTTCAGGTTTAATTTCATATTTTTTCCTATCACGGTATTATTACAGTATTTCAAAAGAACAACCAAAGCATCATGCACCTTCGCATAAATTACTGCATTCACTCACAACTCCAATCTGTTCCTCACAAAGTAAACAGGCAGAAAATTCATTCTGGTCACACAAAAGTCTATTTAGGCAATTGTAAATGCTCTTGGCAATGTGCCCTGAAATCAGAGGCCTCAGATCTATATTGGCTCATTGCATAAGCTCTATCAAATCTGAGAAAAAATCTCATCTAAACAGATCACCGAGTCATACAATGTTACCATAGATTACATGCCTCATGTCTTAACTTGCTGTTTTCCCTAGTGGTGGTGGTGGGTTGGGGTGGGTGGGGGTGGGGGGGGGGGGGGTCAGAGAGGCGGAGCATGATTAAAACAGACCAGGAATATTTTTAATGTTGCACTTTGCCCAGCCAGAGGTCTAAGTACGAAAGACAGAGCGTATTTCACCAAGTCATACAAACACTGCAAATTGCAGTTCTCTCTCTCACACTATACAAGATCGGATCTAATTGAGCTTTTCACACAGTTGGAACTTTGCAAACTTAATTCAGAACATTCTCAAGTGTTATATTACACTGCACTCAACACAGCAGGTGTATGCATACAGGTTCTACAAAACATTCAGTTTTACATCTGATAAAGTTGAAATTCATCCATGTCCAATATCATTTCTCCAGCTTTTCATACTCGCTGTTTCAAATCACTTTAGATTTTTGTTACCAAGATACGTGTGGCTAAACCCATCAATTTGTTTGAAGTTTTTTTAATAATTACAGCACAGAATATCTTTCCATGTACATGTAGGGCCTTAGCAATACCTTAAATCCCCAAACTTTTCACTTTCAGTTTAATTTATTCACATTTATAGTTTGATTTTGGAGACAGAACTTCACTGATTGGATTGGCCAATTTTAGGGCTTCACAAAATATCTCATTTTATCAGCCTGCATAGAATACTGCCATCAGAACACAGGCATATGAACATGTTGTAAACATGTGAAAATGTTGAAGAATTACAGTGAAGAAATTGAAGAAATTCAACGCTTCCTAAAAGACTCGCCTACAGTAGAAGAAACTGTTTCACAACACGCAGCCAAGATAGATGCCCATTCCCATACCACAGTCTGCAATTTGCTGTGACGGCAAAAAAGACAGCGAGGTAACCTGAACTGTGAGAGAGTTTATGTTTTACGCATAATCGCTGCGTCAGCTTATCACATCTTAGCTACAGAACACCTTCAGTAGTCAGTTAGCTAACACACACACAGTGCACTGATAGTGATGAGGCTTCTTCATGTAGAGGTGTGTTGTGTGTACCTGACAGTAAATAACCCAGGAATTTCACACGTCAGCAGAATCTCCCTCCTACCCCATCCCAAACCCCCACCCCCTTTTACTCAATCTCACTCAACAAGTCAGGGAAATAAGACAAATAACAAAGCACTGTATTCTTCGAACCTATCTCACTGCCAGTAGTCCTAAATATGTAGTAGTTAGCATAAAGATGTAATTCCCTTAGACTGCTAGGCCACCCTTTCAGTGTTCTCTTCTCTCCTATGTTGTTCTATACTGTTCTATGTCACTCCAGTAAAATAAATAAACGACAGGTAGGTTGGATGTGTCTGTTTGTTTGATTAAAATTAATGTCATTTTCACCTATATTTTGGTCATATCAACAAGGTGACCTACTTGTAGTAGGTCAGACCCAATGCTGACACATATAGTGCTGCCTCAATGGAACACAATGTTCAGGACACCAGACATGGCAATGGGAAATCAGACATACAAATTACATGTACTTGTCTCAAAATGTTCATGAAACATAGAGCTTTTTTCTCTAAAAAAAAAACCAAAATGAAACACCACAATATTATGATAAGACGCCTCTTTACACTGATACTAGTTTTAATATTTATTTTTAAAAATACATTTATCAAGATTACCATGCTGAGAGAGGTGTGATTATTCTGTCCCCAAAATTCCCCCAGGGCAATCCAAGCACATTGCTCAAATGATAAAACATTTAACACTAACACTCTAGAATTATCTCCACACACAAGAAAAGCAGCTGTTAGCAAATACCTAGATTCTTGGAATGTGTTGTTGGGTAAAACAACCCTGATGCAAAACACATACAAGTATAAGAGAGTCCCAAAATAAAACTCGTATATCCAGCATCTATTTGCAGACAGTGATGAGGTGCATAACAGATGGTGTTTTGGTGTATATCAGAAAGGAATACTTTCATTCTCCATGTGAAAATGGAAATAAAAAATAAAATAAAAAAAATGTTGGACATTTATTGCTTTCTGTTGATACATGCACATCAACATAAATGGGAAATTTCTTGAAACACAATATTGTATAAGAACAGAGTAATGCGCCTTTGGGAAAATGCAAGTTATCACAACTTCATACTTTCTACTGCAATCCCTTACATAAGGCTAGCCAAACACTGTTATTTACAAAAAGATAAGTATCACAAAATGATGACCCTCAACCTTCAAAGTTGAAGACAGCAGGAAAACCCTGGAGGTAAGAGGCCCAAAGACAGACAAAAACAAACCTAATCTCCCCCTCCGGTGTCCCACAGCCGCTCTGATCACTGCTAAACATCACAGCTAACATCACTAGCATATGTATACTGGTCTAACTGAGGACCTGTAGAGGGAGAGTTGACCTCTGACATTTAGAGAGGTTCAAAGGTCACAGTTTCTGGTCAGTGTTCTTTCCAGAATGGCTGTCAGGTTAGAGATAGATAATATAAAGAACAAAGCCCTTAGTAGACACTCAAAAAAGAAAGGCACATTTGCTGCAACAAGAAAAAGACAACATAAACACCACGGTTATTATATAAACCCTGCCAAAAGGCACCTACATGCAGCTCTTTAAAATCAGGATCTGGAAACTGGAAACGATCACAATGCTATGAGCTTCTTAGAATGCTCTTTAAACGCAATACAGTGAACAGGGGGCGTTCTACATGAATGTTTTAGCGCTTTTCTGACTGACAACTCTTGAAAACACATCATCTCTGAGGTGGGGAAATTCTACAGAATTACCACTGAAACCCTTGAAACCTTACGTCTATAAGCACCGAGACCTACAAACAGGCCTAAACTCTAGCTACACCCAACAGGTCTGAGATAAAACTAACAAACTTACTCTGACAAAACACATCTGCCTTATGTGCTCATTCCATCTTGTATAAGTACAAAGTCTAAAATAAACCCAACCAACTTACTTGGACAAAACATACCTGAATTGCTGTTTTCACTACATCTAGTACAAAATGACGTACCGGCAAAAGTCAACAGCTTTGTAATAGCAGTAAATACAGTATGCACATATTTACTTGATGAAAAACCACAACAACAAACAGCGACACCATTTGTAACCAAGATGTGAAAGCATGCTCTTCATCTTATTACGAAACAATAGACCCAACTGTACTTGTATTGAACGCTGAATTTCTGTCTAAAATGCATGCATTGTTGGAAATCCAAACAAAGTGCGTGTCAAAGACAAGATGAATCTGATAGACAGCCTGGGTAGGAAATTTCTCATTAGTGCATGGTCTGGAGCAATGAAGTCAATAGGGCCTATATATGTATTCTCAAAAATCTCAAAATAGGAGGCAACAGATGTAAACAATTGGACAGACAGACAATTGTTTGATTCCACAAAATGATGGTGTTTTTATTTATTTAGTTAGTTGATTGGTGTTTTACAGTGTACTCAAGAATATTTTCACGGTGGCCAGCATTATGGTGGGAGGAAACCGGGCAGAGCCCGTGGGGAAACCCATAACCATCCGCAGATTGCTAGAAGACCTTCCCACGTACAGCGGGAGAGGAAGCCAGCAAGAGTTGGACTTGAACTCACAGTGACCGCATTGGTGGATGGTGACTTTATTATTTCAATCAACAACGATAACGATGCTGACAAGCAAACAAGAAAATGCAAGATTGTATGTGGGAAAATAATGGTAAATTTCATCTCCTTTTACATCCATACAGCAATACAGACAGAATGATGATGAAACACTTCAAAGACACAAAACAAAAAAAATCATATAATTTCTTCTCAAGTCTATAATATAACAGCCGCATTTCACCATCACCAAAACAAAATGTCCAGAATAAGCCTGTTTTGACATTTACGTCATCCAGAACAGTTTCAAAACAGCAGAATCTATAGGTTTCACGAACTGCACTGCATGCATGTGCAAAACAGCAAGATTTTTCCTTTCTATAGCATTTAGCTGGCTTAAGATTTAATCCCTTGTGACTTCAACGTGCACGATCCTCGGCCATATCGTGCCGAGTTCAGCAGCATTTTCTGCTCCTGTTGTCCACAGCTCACAAAACAAAGCACTGCGCTCTCTCAAATCCTGACACCTTATACTCATTGTGGAATCCTCTTCTTGTCTACCTACCTCAACTGTATTGGAGAAGAGCCAGACTGGGCTTTAGATAAGTACATACACATATCTCCACTGAACAGACAAAGGTAAACAGCCAAACGGCTCGATATGTATCAATGAAATCCCCAGAACCCAAACTACAATTTCCTCCTCGTGTGAGGAAGACAATGGTTAGCTTCTTTCAACAAGATAGAAATTACGTTTAAGGATACAGGTGAAAATTTTACGTACCCTCACCACAAAGACAATTAAAAGCTTACGAGTAAAACAGTCTTGGAATTGCGTTACTGAAGTCACAGTGATGATAAGTCATTTGAGTGTCCATATTAGAAGTAGATGACATACATGTACTTCAAAATATGATATTAAACTGCTAATAAATAATATCTCATACATAATGGCAGAAAAAAGCATTTTGCGCATGTCCTAGTGTTGGCTATATCATGAAGTATGAACTGTTTTGCTTTTATGATTTGTTGAGAATATCCTTGTCAATGGACGTAATTCCAAAGCTGTAAATACTTAAATAGGATATAATGAAACCTTGCACAAAAGGAGATACTGCTGCTGAACATGTATATGAAGAAACTGTTTAAGCTCATTACATCAGAATATGTAAGATGTGCAATTATGGCAAACTTTCTATGAAAATAAGTTACAAAATTCCAGCTTTGAACTTATCAGTCTGGGTGATTTGGACAAAGCCAAGAGCAATACTGAATAAGAGAAATTGATCAAGTCAAAAGCCAAAAAAAGCTCAATTACGCCAGTATATCAGTAAGATGTGCAAGTATGTAAAACAAGTAACAGAAGCCAATTGCAATTAACAGTAATTAGCAGCAGCCTACATGTAACTGTATGGTCCTTGGCATTGTACCAGGCACTGATAGTGTCATCTTAAAGGAATGGAGTAAAGACTACCTGATACTGATGACATGATTTGTAGATAGAGTACTGTCCTTCCCCTCGATTGATTTGACTGTCCATCCTTTAAGGTCACTTAAGAATATTTAAAGTGTTTGGGAGGTGTTGCAATCAAAATATCATTTTAAAGTCTTTATTGGTTCTGCAGGTGCATTTTCACATTTAGACATACACTAATAATAACAGAAATAATTGCCAAAAGGCTACATGTAAGTTAACCGTTTGCAGAGAGGATGCAGAGACCTGAATTGCTGGATTCTCAACTTGGCCAGAATTGTTTTGAATGACTGAATGGATGAGTGTAACGTCGTACTTAAAAAATTTTCTGTCATATGACTGTGACAAATTGTGATGAAATTACAAACCGTCCACACAATATAAAAATAAAAAAAAACCTAAAAGATTTCTAGGTCTAGAATTCTGTCAACTCCCTTCCTTATCCCAAAGTATATTGCCAATTTGTGACATGATTCTTCAATAGCCACCGCAAGTCTAGAATATCATACCTGGCCAACATGTGTGTTTTCCTCAGACAGGCGTACGCCTAAATCTGGTGAGTAGATATATACAGGTAAAAGTCCCTAGAGTTATGCCTGAGATCATAATGATTTATATAAACCATGAAGAATATGGCTAGCCTAGATCTTGTTATCTCGTACAGATGCCCAGAGACAAGATTCCACTGTGATTTCCAGATTTACAGTTCGCATAAAGCATAGTTTCCTTGATCCACAATTTCAGCTCCCAACATTCCTTGATAATAACTGGCAAATTTCCAATCCGCTCTACACAATCGTTCAAAACATAAGAAAAAAAGAGATTGTAGACAAAAAACAAAGAGATGCCCAAAACAGGAAGCAGTCTTTAAGAGCAGGTATAATATTTTTAGGTTTGTTTATCATACAGGAAGACCCAGTGTCTTGATTAGCAGTTTAATGATATATAAAAGGAGGATATCTGGGAATGTTTTTTTTTTTTTTGTGTGCAGAAATCATATTGCCATTCTTGAGCTATAGGTCTACATGAACGCTGGCCAACACCCGTTCTTATGTTCTTCTGCAAATCTTGGACAGGAAAAAGAAACATCTCCAGTTGCTGGGGTAAATATAAAAAAAAAAAATTAAAAAAAAAACACACAGAAGACTGGGAACAAATGAAAAAAAAAAAAAGAAAAGAAAAAGCATTTGGCAGTTTGTTGTTCTTTCTGAGTTTTATCTTCCATACCCAGATACGGATGTTGCCAAGTAAATGCGAACAGGGAACAAGTCAACCTGAATACACCTCATTTCCTCACAAACAAAGGTAATACAAGTTGGAGGTACATGTAGGAAGTCATCAAAAAATACGTCAACAAGTGCACTTACATAAAGACCTACATGTATTTTGGACTTGTTCAACCAATACCTTCTTCCTCAAAGCACAGCACTGATATTATGATCAATCTCAAAATTGCCAGTCAGAATAGGAATCAATTAATTGTTCTTTAATGTCATTATAATGGCATGAGAATTGATCATTGATATGAAAGGGCCAGTTTTAATGGCATGAGAATTGATCATTGATATAACAGGGCCAGGTTTAATGGCATGAGAATTGATCATTGATATAATGGCCAGGTTTATGAATGAAGAAATTCTTTGTTCCCAGAATAAACCACCAACCTTTGATAAGTTATTGGAAAACCCTCCAACATTTGACATACATGTATGTCTATATTGGTGGAAGGCAACTGATCTCCAGTGAATTTCATGCAAGACCACACAAGAAAACACTGCTGTCTGTCTCCTGCCAACATGCATGGCCACACAAGAAAACACTGCTGTCTGTCTCCTGCCACTATGCATGGCCACACAAGAAAACACTGCTGACTGTCTTGTGCCACCATGCATGGCCCTAAGAACAAAACAAGCTAGGCAATGTAGACAATTCCCCGTCAAAAAAGGGTGTTGAACCCGTGTCTTGTGTGATCTAACAGCTGAATTTGGACAAGCATCTTACCTACTGTGTCACAGGCCACATTCTTCATACATGTACCAGTCAGAACATGATCCTGGTTTTAATCGTCCAGACAAATCTGACACCCAAAGGAACTAAATGAAATATCCTTCTCTGTGTAGGTCCCATTACTTTTACCAATGTCATCTTAATGACCCTACTGGACAATCTTCCTTAACCATTAACCCACCGACAGCTATCCATGGTAAACCTCTATTCTGGGGTTAGGTTTATTCATTCATTTCAAAACAGGAAATCATCTAAAAAAAAACAACTGCCAGAAGCTTTTTAAAGTATTGAGGAAAAGCTTACCTCTTGCCAGGAAATATCTAGATCGCCTATATTATCCGACAGATTACCTCTAAAGGCTTCAACTTAAAAAAGTCCTGAGGAAAAAAGCAGCTTTAAGCTTCCATACACTTGTAACACCTTGCCTGGAAAAGTAAACGTATACTCTGCATCCTTACACAAGGAGAGTTAAGCGAAGGAGAAAAGCTTACAGTCGGAAGCAAAAAAGAAAATGGCATAAAAATCTTACCGGAATAACTGTCTTTTCTTGAGTCCAATGTGCGGCTTTTGAAAAAGCTCTCCGTGGAAACTGTAAGTACAGAAACAAGACCCTACATAAGTACATGTACAGTTCATGGAGAATTACTAGACGTCTTTGAGTGCACATAGAGGAATCATGAACGCTGCAGCATACACACAAGTAAATTCTTGTCGTTAAAATTATGATAAAAGCTCAACTGAAATGTTAATTCTCAGAATTCTCCGTTGGCTAAGGCGTTGGTCTCACCACAGGCTATCGTTGCCTATAGCGAATGAAAGAATGAACGCCATCTCAGCCATATTTCTGGCATATCGTGACAAGAACGTGTTTAAAACACGATCTTTAACAATTAAATTGTAGCCTTGAATTTTGCTGGATTACTCAATGAAGACACAATCAGGGATGTTCCTGAGTACTCCACTTTTGAGTGACAGCTGAAACTAGTTATGAACAGGTCAAAGTTCAGAGTTCTTACAGGAGAGTTCAGAAGGCTCAGACTGGCGCAAATTTCTCTCCTTCCCTTACTCTTTAACCCTGAATATCTATCACCCCACCCCCACTCCCATCCCCATCCATCAAACTCCATTCCCAAGAATCTGTTACACTCATGAATGGTCAAACCTTTCTAATATCTTTCTAGTATCTTTACAGATTAAAGACACTATAAGAGTTCAGTTTTCTTTCCCTTCTTTCTTTTGTTGATGGACTTTTTTTATCTTTATTTTATTTTTTTTACCCTAAATGACCTCAAATTTTGTCCTTGACCAAGTTGCCCTTTTTCCAGATTCTGGGAGTTCTACTGATTTTAGAAAGGTGCTTTGAGAGGTGTTTGAAAAGTAGGATGATATTCCACTGGGAAAAAGTAAATTTTAGCACCAGAAGTAATATTGCAGGACATTTATTTGCCTCCAAAAATGCTCTTTGTGGTCAAATTTTTAGGTAACTTAGGGTAACTGTAACTTGATAACTACCAAAAATCAACACGATGGGCAGATGGGCAGGTTTGAACCGGTGACTGGTCAAACATGTAGGCCAGTTGTGATACAGTAGACTCAAACTTTCCACATAGTGCATGGGTTCACTGGAAATACTCTTCTGGCAAACACACCATAGGCAGAATAGTGTACAGCTCAGCAAAGGGTAAACCTTCAATCGCCACCAAGGGACTGTTGATATATTAGCTGAGCAATGAGACAAGACAGTCACTAGTAAGTAAGCATGTGAAGGTCTCCGGCACAGAGTTCAAATATGCCAAGAAGTCAAAGGTCAAGTAACAGATGGGGGCCTACATCCTTAGGTTAAGTAGTTAATGTGTCTCAAATGAGTTACTTAGTGTCGTTCTTAACCACAGATATTAAGGCACAAATGCTTGAGGCTAAAATACATGTGCACTATGTGTATATATCTATACTGTCAAATAGTGCTGCCACCACTGAAGTATCATGCCAAAAACACCAGACATGACACCCCACCCAGTCACATTATATGGACACTGGGCCAATCAGTCCTGATTCCTGGCTCTAACTTCTCAGCGCCACCTGAGGCAACAGCAAGTTTCATTTTTCAAATCTTTGGTATGACCGGACCCAGTGTTGTGTTCGTTTAAGGGTGTCAAGTTGAACTCAGTGTATTCTTTAGCAGTCTTTAGGCATTTTGAAACAATAACATACAGAAAAACTTGAAGAAAGCATAAAAAAAACAGCAACTGGAGGTTTCACACAACACACCAAAGAAATGAAGTCAGCAGTAAACATAATCATAGCCAATACCGGAAATGACTAGAACTCGTACTCTTCCATCATTCTATAACTTGGTTGTTGCTCACTTATCTTTCCTTTTTTAACAGGCATATGTCGCTGACTAAGAACAGAAATCTGATTCAGGTGAGTAAATTCCACAATATCAAGGCCAAAAAAAACATTCAGTTCATGTATCAGGAACTCTCTTTCAAAGGCGATGGACAAATCCCAATGCTTACATGTTTGTTAAAAGGGATTCACATGTAACGTAGGCCTACAAACCAGGTGTGAGATACAATTGACACATGACACCATGTTAAGCATGTGTACACACCCGCCTAAAGTACCTCCACCCCAAAAATTTTGAGGTTAATTGTTGCTGTATTCACAGTCGGGTCACCGAGTAAAACATGATGCTAGGCTGCTAGAGGTGAAGCCACTTCGATCTTGACAACGACAACGTTCACCTCAGCCATCCCCTAATATTGACACACACAAGCACAGTCACATAGCTTCACAATTGGCCAATTTATGATTCATCTTATCTGGTTAATAAAAGCAGCCCTATGAAGCAAATCCAGAGGGGTCATTTACTTTTCCCAGCTAGGCTGGTTATCTCTTTTTTTTTCTTTTTTCTTTTTTTTTGGTTACCTTCTTTCTTTTTTCTCTCAAATGGAAATAATAAGTTAGTCATCATTATAATGGTTTACGCAGAGCACATGCCTGCACCAATTCTGCTTTGGGGCCAATGGCCTCATATTAATAGCTACAACTGCGTGAAAGAAATCATTAGATGCTCAATGGACACCATCATCAGTCTTGCCTGCCCCCGAGTCATTTTTTTTTTTCACCCAACTCCACCCCATTCCCACTCGGCTATACTGGAATCCAGGCATGCATCGGAATCCAGGCATGCATTGGAATCCACGTTCATTTCATTCTCAAGCTAAGGTGAAGACTTCTCATTCCGCATTCTGGTAAAGAACCCATGTTTCAAAGATAACCATTAATTATCCTTCAAAATGATTGGTCACTTCCGCCAGAGTCCACTACCCATGATTCACCAGCATTCTGAAATCCCACCAGTGGTCATAACAACAACAACTTGGCCATCTATTATGGTACAAGAGTTCGAAGCAATTATGAGCCTGTAAGGGCGGGAGAAAAAACCATGCATAATAGCTTCAGGCAGTTAAACCGTCTCTTAGTAGAGTGCACTGATCATTAATTTCTCTCTACATTGGCACGACTGATGAGAACTGAATGAAGTTAAGCAGTGTACATTCTGCTGCATGTCTTCTTCCATTTCCAGAAGAGAAGCTCTCCCTCTGGAGAGACATCACTGGCAAGTCATTTGCGCCTCTCCGAGGGCGAAGATTTCCAATTTTCCGCGAAGACGGCGAGCAAATTAGACAAATGGTTCTTTCGAGGCTCTTTGGGCATAGGGAATGTCCCCATTTTATTGGTCTCTGAAGACCCCTTAAAAGCCCCTCAAGTCTGTGAGTCATGATGGAGTATAACAAATGAGGCCCGACATAGGGGCAGTTACCTGGCAAAAGACAATTGAGTATATTATTAAATTCCCCACACCTGGATACATGTACACCCTATTTAGCTGGTATACAGCAACATATTTGTTTCTAGAAGCTTCCGTTTCATGGCTGTGCAATCCAAAAGAACAAGTACTAAAAATAAATCAGTCTCCATCAACGACGTTCATGTGCAAATCTTTAAACAAATGGTCACAGGAATGCCACAAATCTAGATCAGCCACACACAAATTCATGTACATAAACACTCACAACAACAGTGTTCCTTGGACATGTACTATAAGATATAGACTATTTCTGATGATGGACCGTTTGTATATCTGGCTATATTAACAGACAGATAGACCCTAGGATCAGGTAATTTGCCCACTGAGATTTTGAACTCGGCTGTCAAAGGAAGATTTTCAAAAAGGTTCAAATTTGGCATTTGCAGCCAAACACGAAGACTTCGTTATGAAGTACAAAAAGGTTCCTGTGCCCAATTAATGCATGGTCGGATGAACCAATCAGGTCAAACTCGACTTCAAGGACATCTGAAGCCAATACATGCTTTTTTATGCCAAGACATTTAGAAATATTAAATTCATGGAGTTCGTTAAACTTTTTTGACAAATCTGCATTTGCTCTCCTAACTTTAATATACTTCACTTTTTTTATGCCTACTTCCATATGCCTACATTCCTAAAAACAAGGGGTAAATACAAAACTGAATTTGATTCAAAGTGAAAAACAGAAATGGATCTGAACTCTTGTCTCAAACCCCTTTTATCCTTGGTGATGTCAGATACAACTCCAGCATTATTTAAGATTAGAATCTTGGCTGCATACATATAGTTGAAACAAACTTGTAAATCTGATAATATTTTAATATAAAAGAAATTCGTATACATATATGGTACCAAGTATGTACATTTATACCAATGAAAACTCAGCCGAACAGAACATTCATAAAAGCACTGACATCAGTTAGACCTACAGCTGGAAATTCTCAACAGCCATTAGAGAGAGAAAAAAACCATGTTATCACAAGCAAGGTAGTAAGCATTAATACATGTACACCATGGTATCATGACACAATTACTATATGTGGTTTAAAAGCCTTCATGAGTCTTAGATTTGGTGTGGATATAAAATTTTTACCAAATGGAGAGCCAACCCTGATAGTACAGGTTGTATGTACAGTGACACTGTGGTAAACACAATATCATGTAAGCATCCCATACTAGCCCCCTCTAATGGGGAATAGGGGAGTTTCAAGTTTGAACTCTTTTATCTTTGAAAGTAGAAAAAGTCCAGTGGTATCATGTGACAGGTCAAAATGTAAGGTAACTATCTTTGATGATGTTTGCTATGACAGGAGTGTCTGAAAAAAGTATCATAAAATAATTTAGAGTGGACTAATGATAGAGAAAATGGAGAAGCTGACCGTTTGTGATCTTGAGAAGTTTCTAAAGGAAAGAGGCGTCATTTGTGCCTCTGTAAAAAGGTGAGAGAAGTGATCGGTAAGTCAATTTCAGCAAAGGTTGCCCAACATTTTTCACCAGTTACATGACACAGTACAGCTGTTTTACCCTTTTTGATTACAAAAGATTTCCAACTCAAAACACCCCTCTTTATCAACTGAAAAATTTATAACTGGAAACCAACAGACTTCTACAGACTTCCCACAATTCCCAATATATGTCATACTTTATGAGATAAGCTGGCGAGTGTACAACATTTGAGCACTTATTGAGCTATCACAGAAACTTAAGAGGCAGACTGATGTACAGTACAGTGTGCAACTTCTGGGACACCCTGTATATTCCCTAATGCTTCTAAAATTTGGACATACAGTTATATATATATTGGGTAAAATTAGCAGACAAGGGGCTCCTTTCACAAAGATGTCATACTTCACAAAGATTTAAGATATTGCATATATAGGACAATGGTATGTTAATAGCAACACACAAAATATCGTATGACAAATGTACAATAAAAAAAAAAACGCCCCTCAGTGAAAGTGGCCCCAGGTGTCCCAAATTTTAGAAGAAATAGGGTAGTGGCCATATATGTTAACTTCACAATCTGAGGGGTAAAACTCATTTCTGAGGAGAACTTACCTTTTACACATGCGTATGCATATACAATCCGAACAGTACAAGCGCGTGAATGTCAACACAAATGTTATGCCCAAAGCAAGGTTTCTTGATCACTTGGAAATGTTGTCAACAAACTACAGAGCCGTCAAAGAAAGTCTTGGACATCCAGATTTTGCATAAGTACGCTAGGCTTAACATGCCTTGTTTTGTTCTCAAAAGCAAGCATGGTAAAAATCACAACCCTCACGAGAAATTCATACGAATTAAGCTTCTCTACACCTGGCCTCACAAAACATTTGTGTAAAAAATAAATCCAAAACAAATTGAGAACATTGTCTTAATTGTGATTGCACAACAGCCAGGAGACGCAAGTTAAGCAACGTGGATGTTTGGCTCAATCTAACGTTACGCACGTTAGCACACATGCTACAAGGACGCACCATGAGTGGAAGCAGGAAAAAGGCCGCCCAACGATCTTCAAAGGTTAGACGATGAAGGAACCAAGCTTCAAACATACATGTACACCTGTAGAGAGATTAGCTGTTCTAATAGAGCTTATACTTCCAGGTGATGCCTTGAACATACACATTACAGAATCCACTTGCAGTAAACAAGACATGCATACAAAGGTGCATATGAAACTATTACGGTATTTTTTCAACCTTTCCACACATTCTGAAGGCATTATTCTGTGTGGACTGACACGTGTTGTGAAGCTATGAAACTGGCCAATCCAACCATAGTAGTTTTGTCTCAAGAATCAAATAAAAAAATGTGTATAAATTACCCTGAAAGATGCTCTTTCATACATGAAAAACTTGAGAAATTAAGGTTTTGCCAGTAGATTAGCTTACATGCATCTATAACATGCTTAAAACTTATGCAACCAAAACATTTTTATTCATGACACATTTATCCAATACACTAAAGTAAAAACTGCAAAATGTCATGTAACAAATTAAAAAGTCCAAAAAAAAAAGATATTTCTTGTCAAACATGCATGCAGATTGTTAACTTCAATCATTGTAAATGTAGAAAAGCACATCGAAATAAGGGAGCAAACTATAAAGAAAGTGCAACTTTTATATACTTCTATGTATACTATAGAACATGTTTGACATTGCACTGTCTACCCCAAATACACGTGCAAATAGCATGGAACACTCCAAACACCAGATCCACTAGCTTAGAGAACATTTCAGTTTTAGTCCATAACAATTTACTAAAGCATGACTACATTCCATATTCACAAATGAAGTTATACAAACAATTCTACGATCAGTCAAATAATGTAACTATTGTAAAATGGAACCAAAAACTGACGTGTTGTTTTAATTTTTAAGAGTCGATCTTAAGAGACAATTACTCTCACATTAGTCTTACCGTCTATCTTGATGAACTTCATTGTCAGTATATATCCACAGACAACAACAGCACACCTGACCACAGGTGAAAAAGCTCGTTACGACAGCTCCCTTACCTGGACGTTATGCTCAGGTGAGATACAATGAACTTGTGTCTCTCAAATCAAACTCTACATTCAGCTTCCCACTGCTAATTTACATTGGCTGGTTTGAGCTAACAATAGAAGAGGAGGGGGGGGGGGGTGATCACTGCAAACAGAACAGCCTCATCCTTAAGGCCCAGAACTGCATCGTTCATCGTGCACCGTTTTCAAAATCTCACAAACTGATCTTTGCGTCCTCGGCAAACATGAGGTGCTGCTTGTACTTCCTTACATTGACTCATATCAACCTCCTCACAGTCCACACACTTTTTTTTTTCATTTCTCCAGTTTTTTTTTTTCTTCTTATTTCACAAAACGATTTTTGTTTAACAAAATAAAATGCATGGTTTTACATTGGCAGGTTACACAGGCTTATCTCTCGTGGAGCAATGTTGATCTAACAACACACTGTATCGAGTCAGACTCTGGCAAACATATGTATATGCTTGGTGTATTTTGCATTTTGCTAAAGTCAGCCATTTTTATAAGCAATACTTGTCTCCTGCCTGAAGGAATATTGTCGACTTTGAAAAGCAGGAAATAAACAAATCCTTTGATTTTGCAGGTTGACTCATATACACTTTTGTTTTGATTCTAGGTGTCAGTATGTTACATAACTCTCTGGTCTTAACGATGTTGTATCAGGCTATATCCCATAATACTACAGTCCATTCAAAGACGGTGACTTGCTGAACTACACAAACGGACATTTCCTTAAGACATTTTGAGTTTCAATGTATTCTCTGAACGTTTGAAAGCTAAATCTATCGAGAGAGTTATGTTATATACATATGAAACATCCTTTAGACAATCCAGCACAAACTAAAATAAAACATTCATTCGTTATTTACAAAGGAATAGTGCAAGGTGCTAATATGTTGATTTTGCATAAAACAAAGATGTGCCACAAAAATGATCAATTCCCTTATAACTACAGTGTGGGGTAAATCACTACACACAAACAATTCATCATTTGTAACGTTTGTATTAACACATTAACCCTAATACACCAAACAATTTCAGTCTACATAAGGAAGATTGAAATTTAACACCACCGAGTCCATTTTGCCCTAAAGGAGTTATTCCACTCAATCTCATTCCACTCTCATGTCATCTTTCACATCAAGCTCACCAAATCATGGGAAAATCACAACTTAAGCTAATCTATGTGAACACAGACTCATTAACTCCAAGTTATACTTTTCTTTCAACAACAAACAAGTCCCTTGTTCATGTATTTGGGGGGGGGGGGGGGGGCTCCGTGGCTCAGTTGGTTTAGCGCGCTAGCGCAGCGTAATGACCCAGGAGTCTCTCACCAATGACGTCGCTGTGAGTTCAAGTCCAGCTCATGCTGGCTTCCTCCCCCGGCCGTATGTGTGAAGGTCTGCCAGTAGCCTGCGGATGGTCAGGGGTTTCCTCCCACCATAATGCTGGCTGACGTCGTATAAATGAAATATTTTTGAGTACAGCATAAAACACCAATCAAATAAATAAATAATGTATTTGGAATCTCTCAACTACATCATCCTAGTTCTAAATTATACCTCTCAAGAAGTCAACTGCTAATGTGATCTTTCACAAAGAATTCACAAATCAAAAGACATCAATCTGTAATGCTAATCTAGAATCTTCATTGCCTTAATTAAGAATTCTCCTGTGTGTGTAACTCCTTAAATAGAATTCACAAATTAGAAAAATGCAATCCCTTACACTAATCTTTGTCTTTCTTCTTCCACTGAAGAATTCAACTGTTAATTGTTATAATACTTAACATAGAGTTCACAAATCTGCTAAAAATATATTTATTTTTTTATTTGATTGGTGTTTTATGCTGTATTCTTGACTATTTCACTCATATGATGGCGGCCAGCATTATGGTGGGAGGAAACAGGGCAGAGCCTGGGGGAAACCCACAACCATTCCCATGTTGTTGGCAGACCATCCCATGTACAGCTGGAGAGGAAAGCAAAATATAAGCTTACCCTTCATCCTCAACAAGTTCGACCACAGACATACATGCAGGGCACGTTTAGGCATATCACAGGCATGTTACCTGATCTGGACAGGTTATTATATAATTTCTGGTAAGCTGACATGAGCAACACATTTTACTCTTCAAAACCTAATTAATTTGGTCTTCAAATTGCATCAAAAGTTTTACTTCACTGGTCAAATTTGTTGAGGATCTAGGGCAATTCATGTAATTAGCAAAAGATTCAGGAGTCTGTCTTGAAGTCACAGGTCTCAATGTGTAATCCTTCCTATCAATCTAATTAGCAGAAGATTCAGGAGTCTGTCTTGCCCCAATCAAGTCACAGGTCTCAATGTGTAATCCTTCCTATCAATCTAATTAGCAGAAGATTCAGGAGTCTGTCTTGCCCCAATCAAGTCACAGGTCTCAATGTGTAATCCTTCCTATCAATCTAATTAGCAGAAGATTCAGGAGTCTGTCTTGCCCCAATCAAGTCACAGGTCTCAATGTGTAATCCTTCCTATCAATCTAATTAGCAGAAGATTCAGGAGTCTGTCTTGCCCCAATCAAGTCACAGGTCTCAATGTGTAATCCTTCCTATCAATCTAATTAGCAGAAGATTCAGGAGTCTGTCTTGAAGTCACAGGTCTCAATGTGTAATCCTTCCTATCAATAAGACGTCAACTATAGCTTTATTCTTCCACAACCAGCTCATAAATTAGAAAATTAATTTAACTTCAAAGACATTAGAAGACAGAGAAGTACTCTTACTACCCTCAAGAAGACCCCTGTATGTGAAACCGCTCACAGATACAATCATACATTTCACAGATCAAGGAGACAATCCTCTTGCTAAACTCAGAATTCCTTTCTCTTGCCACAATACAATAGTTTTCTTACATAATGCACAATGACAGTAAATTCTGTGTGAAAATAATTCTGCACGCCCATGTAAGGTTACGTAGGTGAAGCAAACAGCGCATGTTGAAGGGGGTTTTGTCGCAATACTGCCATACAGACAGATCTGTCCACAGCACTGAGAAGGGGCATTCATAACAGCATGAGGACAAGA
Source organism: Liolophura sinensis (assembly GCF_032854445.1). Taxonomy (NCBI): domain Eukaryota; kingdom Metazoa; phylum Mollusca; class Polyplacophora; order Chitonida; family Chitonidae; genus Liolophura; species Liolophura sinensis. Next base: position 13,697,006 of record NC_088307.1, read on the forward strand.
GGGACAGGAAACAAGACACGGCCACAGGAGACAAGACAAGGGGCACAGGAAACAAGACAAAGAATCCACTGCTACACAATGTAAACATTAAGAGGGTGTTCAGGGCAAAGGTGCATCAGTTCAGTGATTCGTTAAGCCTGAGAAACAGCTACAGGGCAATTATACAAAACCATATCTGAGGCTTGTGAAAGCTAACCAAGTGTGATGGGAAAACATGTCAAGTGTTGTGGGAGGACATGTCAAGTGTGATGGGAAGACATGTCAAGTGTTGTGGGAAGACATGTCAAGAGTGATGGGAAGACATGTCAAGTGTTGTGGGAAGACGTCAAGTGTTGTGGGAAGACATGTCAAGCGTTGTGGGAGGACATGTCAAGTGTTGTGGGAAGACGTCAAGTGTTATGGGAAGACATGTCAAGTGTAATGGAAGACATGTCAAGTGTATGGGAAGACATGTCAAGTGTTATGGGAGGACATGTCAGGTGTTGTGGGAAGACATGTCAAGTGTTGTGGGAAGACATATCAATTACAATGAAAATCCTTGAACGCTAAATTTGATCCAACACGAATAATGCCTTGCCTCAGTACACTGAAAATAGTTGTAATAAATGGACGAGCTTGCAAACAGCCCGAGGTAGGACATAAAAAATTTCGAAGCCAATCTGAAGGTTCCCTATATTATCTTAATGTGAAGTTTGTAAGGTACCGCTCATTTTGTACCTGACAGGATGGTGGTCTGCACTGCAGAGCACTTGGCCATTTACATCTCTTCTACTAGAAAAAACCTTTGACTATATTGTAATTTTACACTTTTTTTCTTGGCACACGAGTGAAACTGTACACATAATCTATCATGTTTTGAAAACATCAGTGGCCTAATGGTTGCATTTAGCGCAAGCATAGCAAAGTTGCTCAGAAGTTCTGCACATTTCAAATTGCCTACATCTTTTACAATAAGAACAAAAAATAAAAGCATGCCTTAAAATACGGCAATTTTACAAACATACATACATGTAAATACATACACCAACCAAATCAGTATGACATGATAACAAAGCCCACAAAGTCAACCAATAAGCAGAGTGGCTGATCAAAACTTAAGAAGTCAGCTGACAGGTAAGAGCTAACGGGTGTGATCAAACATCCTTGATGCTGCACGGAGCCCTTATGTCAACACTAATAACGTAATGCAACATTGACGTCATTACGGCATCGCCAGGTATGTCCGCCTCACACAGACCATGCAGGGCTTAAATATGCAAAATCAATGGCTGAACTTGAACTTGTTTGTTCCCACCATTATGTCAGTTTGCGATGAAATGTCAATAATATTCAGGGTAAATTTACAGAGGGGATAAAAACAAGAGAGCACCAGCCAGGCATTTCAAGATACAAAAAAAAAAGAAATCCTTTAAACTTGTGGCGACCGGATTTTTTAATATTTTTTCTTGTTTGGGTCGAGACAGATTCTACCTGAGCACGAATGATCTAACTATCGGTTGAACAAAAAAAAAAGCGTGGCTGATTGCACTGAGCTTTTCACTGTTCAGCGCCTGTCACATTATCTAAACACTGTTGCAATACTCACCAAAGCTGTACTTCTTCCAACGGAAAAACATCCTGTCTTTAATCAGGGGTTAAATCGCCATTCAATGGAGGTCGACTGGTTTGAAAGTCATCAGCACTTAAACTTACTCAATTTGTCATTGTTTCACACACACAGAAAAAAAAATCATTTTCTCACATAGGCAATGACTTTCCTAGGATCTTCACTGCCGGTTTTCTGTTGAGCTAGAAATGGGACATTCAATGTCCTGTAGAATTAGAACCCACATGGAATCAATGCAATACCTAAGATCATTTCCAGGTAGATCACTCCTTGTTTGAAGTATGACAGTTAAAGCAGCAGGGTACAATCAAAACTGAGAGATGTATTCCATCCAAAATTTCCCAACAACACCAGAGAATTACACCTCCTTGCTCCGCTCTTCGTCTCAAGTTCTTCTACATGGTCCTAGAATCCAACTGTCTACCTTGAGATGAGAGGAGAGTTGAAAAAGCTTTAGGGGCAAAACCGTTGGAGGATCCAGTATAAGTCCCCACAGTCTGAAGCCTTAAGTCTGGGATCTTAACAGGGAGATAGAGGGACGCTTCACAGCTGGGCTAGGAGAAGACATGATCACATAGAGACGTAATTACTTTACACTTTCCTCACCTTGCAGAGACTTCAACCCCTGCCACAACTTGACGGGCCAATCACTCCAGATCAGCTATAACTGGTAGCTATAGGCTTCAGTGCAGGCTTTTTTTTTTTTTTTAAAAGAAACACTTTCCCTGTCCCGTTGTCATCGCTGCTGTTGTTGAAGATCATTCCACTGACAACATTTAGCCACAGTATAAAATCAGCTTTTACAATACCAGCTCCTCTTAGATAAAATCCACTTCACTTACACAAAAACATAACACCAGCAAACAACAAAAAAAAAAAAAACAAACTCAGACGGCCTCAAATTTATCTTCCAACATAAAACCGTGTCAATCACATCTTTCACTTATCAGCTAGGACTTCACTCTCTTCCTGCTACAAGTACCAGGGCTACAAGTACCATGGCATAACAATGTAGGTATACCAGTACAGTACTTCTTCTTCTCCGGCAGATGCAGAATATACCTCACTCTTACTAAGCCTACATCTCCTTGTGTTACCTAGCTGTAGAGTCTTGTACAATGTATATGTACGAGGTTTTTCCAGCACTGCTAACCCAATACCCCCAGCATGTGGCTCAGAGAGAGAAGTGGGGCTAGCACCAGTCTGCTGAAGCATTTACTAAAAAGGCCCCCTCCAAGAGTATCACTGCCTGCCTGATTACATCTCCATCTCTTAGATTGCTCTATTAACATCCTTGGGGTTCCTCTAGGGACTGAGGGGGTGGGGGAGGGGCTACTGGTGGGGGAGGAGGGCATGAAATATGACCTTAATGAATCAGTTGATGGGATACTGTAGAATCTAGGGTGAGGCCAACACTGGTGGAAAGGGGAAGGTTTCTGAAGTGCTGGTACAAACTGCATGTACATGCAATCTGTACAGAATGGATAAATCAGATGCTGTGTAATTTGATCAGTTTTATAACAACAAACTCCAATATTCAGAAAATACTTGAAAATAATCACACCTTATTATGATACTCGATGAGAATTCAAAGAAACAGACTTTTTTTTATTAGAATTAATCTTTTCGCTTTTTGTACTTCTTTTGGAGTTTCACTTGAACTATTTATTGCGATTGTACCGGAAGAGAGCCCAAATTATTCACGAGATTGTGCATCTATTTAGAGCAGCTAACGGGATAAGGATGGTCTACTATAGTATATACATGTAATTAAAAACAAAAAAATAAATCTACATCACGTAAAGGTACCCTTTCAAGCACTAGAGTCCTTTAAAATGAAGTTTTCATCATATGTTTAGGGTTCCATGAGATACCTTTAATGCCACTGTACCGGAAGAGAAATTAAGTTATTACAAATTTTCAATGTAAACTTGAATGCATCAGCCTCATACAGTGTATGTACCTATACATACACTATATATACAAAGAGCTATATTTACCTCAGGTCATGTTACCCTTTCAAACACCAGAACCCTTTAGAATTATCTTTTCCTCATATTTTTAAGGTTCCAAGAGATAATGTCATCATACTGGAAGAAAGATTCAATTGTCTATTCCAAAGATTCAATGTGGACTTGACTGGACTAGCCTTACAGATGGGTAAAACCATATCATTACATATTATATATACATGTAAGTACCTATACCTAAATCTACATGTCCATCAGGTCAGGCTGACCTTTTCAGTACCAGGATTCACAAGAAGAAAACCACTGGATAGAGAAAACAAGCCCAGACATTTGATTGTCTGCCAGTAACAGGATGTCCAGACAGACCTATCAATTACGGATGCCAACGGGAGAGGAATATATCCTTATTATTGGCATTATCTCCACGGGTTACTAGAACAGGAAGCAATGACTGTTCCTTTTACCATAGAATACACGTATAAAATTCCAGGGTTTCTTTCATGCAGACTCCATTTTTCCATAGGTTATACCACAATGTACAAAAATTCTGGTCAAGGTTTCCTTTTACATCAGTCATTGTTTCCTTCCACATCAGCCAGGGTTTCCTTCTACATCAGTCAGGGTTTCCTTCTACATCAGTCAGGGTTCTACATCAGTCAGTGTTTCCTTCTACATCAGTCAGAGTTTCCTTCAGTAGTTCTACATCAGTCAGAGTTTCCTTCAGCAGTTCTACATCAGTCAGAGTTTCCTTCCACATCAGTCAGGGTTTCCTTCTACATCAGTCAGGGTTTCCTTCTACATCAGCCAGGGTTTTCTTCAGTAGTGCTGAACCTTTTGGCAGGTACCAAATGTCCAACTTACTAGAAAACCACATCCGAGAATAAAAAGAAAATCTTTCACTTGTATCACACAACTCAATATACAGACAATGCTGCAAAAATTATCCATGTAAACAAAAAGGGAAAACAAAAACAAGCATGGAATTCGAAATGCTTCACCTGACAATGGTATCAGCAACACAATACAGCAATCCACTAAGTCGGGAATCAATCATCCCTGATTTGACAAAACAACACAGCCATTCAGTGCATACAGGCTCACATACCAGTGCATGAATGCATGTAATAAGAGGAGAGCATTCTGCTGTACATCACACACTATTACATGTGAATACTATAGCATCCTGGGGTTGGATGCGGCCAGCTGAGCTCAGCCCCTAGAAAAACATCCGGGTGTACAGCTGTCTACTCTAAGACTTCTAAAACTCCAGGGGTACATGTACCTTCAACTATTCACTTCACTCCCATCCACATTACATGTACATTGCATTACAATCTACTGATATCCCAAACCACACAAAAGAATATGTGTGAACAGCGTAAAACACCAATCAAATCAAAGGGGTAAGCCCACACACAATAAGTGTATTCCAAGATTTGACCTGACAACTCAAGTGTTTATATTGTTTATATATTCTGATATATTGTATTAATTTACAAGTTTTCTCTTTTATAGTATGATGTCATTATTTATTTATTCATTTATTTATCTGATTGGTGTTTTACGCCGTACTCAAGAATATTTCACTTATATGACGGCAGCCAGCATTATGGTGGGTGGAAACAAGGCAGAGCCCGAGGAAACCCACAACCATCCGCAGGTTGCTGGAAGACCTTCTCACCTATGACCAAAAAGGAAGCCAGCATGAGCTGGACTTGAGCTCACAGGGACTGCATTGGTGAGAGACTCCTGGGTCATTACGCTGCGCTAGCTCGCTAACCGAGTCACGGTTATGATGTGATGAGGTAACAATCAAACTGAATACTGAAACAATACTACTGAATTATGCAGACGTTGACTTCGAATTAATAACTTTACTGAAAAACGGTTAAAAACAAACACTATCAAACCATATCTTTTCCTCCCACTATAATGCTGGTTGCCGTCGTGTAAGTGAAATATACCAATCAAATAAATAAATCAAACCATATCACTGATGATACAAAGTCCTGGTTGTAATGTATCATATAAACACATCTCTAAGTGGAGCTGAACATAAGCAAACTCCTTTTGACGACAAAAATATCCCATATTTAAAACAACTACTCTTGAACAAAAAAATTGCTCAAGAGGTGCCCATGCCATGCAACACCTAAAAACTGCTCACATAACTAGGCTTCATGGCACAAAAACATAGTGCGAACAAGGAATTCCTTTATTGCCAAGTGATAAATGGCAACCTAGATGGAGTCACCGGCTTTTTCCATTGCCACAGAAAATAAACACATCACATATAGCTTTCCGGTATCTGAGGAAAGTCAAACTCCACTTCCTGCTACAAGGAATTGGTTGTTGCTTACAATCAATGATATAACTTTCACAAACATTAATGACAGAAGAAGATGTATGAAAGAGAGCTCTACATCTGCTTTATCTTTTTCCATAAATAAACAATTTACACTGGCGAACACGATAAGAAATTCTTATGTCCTGAGTTTGTTTTTGAGTTCAGCTGTGAATCTGTCTGAACATAACTTTTTTTTTCACAAGAAATATTTACAAACTAAAAATTCTGCCACTAAATCTTGTTGAAATAAACATTAAACAACTTTTGAAACCTGGTCATTAAGGTTACATGAACATAGAGAAAGACCCTGATTTACACAATTTAACAAAAACATTGGAGATGTAAAACTGATTTACAACTTACTACATAAAGATAACAGATGTAACTGATCTGTGCATCAAAGAAGTTTTCTATTTTTCTTTTCGTTTTTTCCTTTTTTATTTTTTTTATTTTTCTTTGCACAAGCTAGGCCACTTTCTAGAGTCAATTAAATGAATGACATCCAGCTGCCCCTGACTAGATTTAAATGGTTAGGAACCTCATCTTGTAACAGACATGACGAAAAGATAGAGATGAAGATAACACTACGCAGCTGAAGATCACACACTTAAAAGGAGGAGGAAGGAGCTTGGGTACAGCACTATATCAAATCACACCAGCACACTTCTGAAAACTGATTCATTGATTTAACCAATTGGTGCCATCTGCTGTTCTCAAGAACCACAAGTTGGTCACTTTCATGACTGAAGAAAACCAGAATGCCTAGGTTAAACCACTGACCTTTGGTAGGTTACTGACTAACCTTTATTTATTTATTTGATTGGTGTTTTGCGCCGTACTCAAGAATATTTCACTTATACGACGAGGGCCAGCATTATGGCGGGTGGAAACCAGGCAGAGCCTGGGGAAAACCCACGACCATCCGCATGTTGCTGGCAGACCTTCCCACGTACAGCTGGAGAGGAAACCAGCAGGAGCTGGACTTGAACTCAGAGCGATCACATTGGTGAGAGGGTTCTGGGTCATTACGCTGCGCTAGTGCGCTAACCAATTGAGCCACAGAGACCCCTGTGACTAACCTAAATTCTCATACACATAGATGTATGAACACCATACTGGTGGTCTTTAAATTCCATGAGCATTAAACTGCGCAAAACGCCCCATAAGCACTGTCGACTGCTTATTGTCATGAAGACCACTTTTGGAAGCTTTCATTAAAGCTTAGAATTATTTGTATTACATATCGTTAATGAAATAAAGATTGAATCAATCTGATTGGAGTAGCCTAAAAATGACACATCTCCGTTAAGTCTGTCATAGGGGGGTGGACTTGGCATTATCACAGACTCCACATTCTCACTTGTACCTATAGCTGGCTATATATCCACCACTTGTCAATATGTTAAGTGATTTCCTCAGAGAAACTGATAAAATTCTCTTCTTATCACAAAGCCCTGCCCCCCAGTAAGCAATAACCTTGACAGCTAAAACCCAAATGTTCCAAGCAGACCCTTTATCTTGTGAACATAATAGCCAAATTCAATTTACCCAAACTCCTAAAGGAATCATAAGGATGATACTTTGCCAAAAGGGTGTTAAAAATGACTTCCCGCAGGGACACTCAAACCATTACAATCAGAACCAGGGTATATTGGTGGGCAAGGACCAAGTATATAGCTTCCAGATGCTCCAGCTAAGGATCCAACCTAGAGGTACATCCACATGTATTAAGGGTAAAGTTTCCTCATCATGTCTTAAGCTGTCTGGATGGTCTGTATAGTTTGTGTCAGCACACAGTACTAATGAGGGAACATTCTCTCTTCTCCCCCCTAAAACATAGGACATGTGGTCTTAGCCCCAGGGGGAGGGACTGGCTGGTTAAGGTGGAATGAAACCAGCTGGTCTGGCAAGTGTCAAGTCTCCAAGTTCTACAAGATAGTGGAGCTACAACCTGATTAATGAGTTCTTAAGTTGTTCCCCAGTGAGAAAGACTACAAGAGCCTTCCTTGGCAACATTCCTGACCATGGTCAGATAACAATGGGCTCTTAACTGCTTACAAGGACACAGAGTATTTATTTATTTATTTGATTGGTGTTTTTTTACGCCATACTCAAGAATATTTCACTTACAGGATGGTGGCCAGCATCATGGTGGTTGGAAACCATGGGGGGGGGGGGGAACCCACAACCATCCTTCCCACGTACAGCCGGAGAGGATGCCAGCATGAGCTGGACTTGAACTCACAGCGACCGCATTGGTGAGAGACTCCTGGGTCATTACGCTGCGCTAGCGTGCTAACCAACTGAGCCACTGAGGCCCCTTAGTACACAGAGTAACAAGAGTCTTCACATATTTGAAGGTTGACTTGATACTAGATTTAAGACACTTTGAGAATACCACATAAATTATGTCAATAAAAGGTGTAGTATGATACCAAAATGTCTTTCTACATGGTTTGTAATATCAAAGAATCCATACATTTCTAGACTGTAATGTAATCTCTTCAATTAATGCACAGTAGGCCAAACTCAAAACTTTGTAAAAAACAGAACTGATGTGAATTCAACAGAACAGCTCATTCAATGACCAAAGCAGATTCTTTCAAGTCCATTTGCCACAGCAATTTTTTGTCTTTGTAAGGAAAATTTGCCAAAACCAAAACAGATGGCCAAAAATTTAAATTCCACATATCTCACTTTTCATATGAAGCTGCTCTTGGCCAAAAGAGTCCACGATCTTATCAAAAAAATTGTACTCAAAGTAATACTTTCAAATCTGGGGTCCACATTGTTTAACATCTGTGAGGCTGCATTGACAGCCGTTATTACATGATCTATTACACTGTCAGTAACTCTGTTTAACATAACTCGAAACTTTGGACACTTCTCATAGACAGTTCACATTTCTCGAGTGCTCACAGTTTAATTTTCCAATATCCTGACAGGATGATATATACAGAGCATGATGTTTGTCAAATCTCCCAAGGTTAATAAATAAGATATTTCACCTATGAACACACAGAGGGGATGTATTTACATTTCCAAGCGCCTGTTTCATAACTGGATATCACAATGGCAAACATCAGTATACCTGATGTAAGTCTGCAACTTTGGGCAAAAAAATTACAGTGTTTGGGGAACATCAGCTTGTGTTTTGGTTTCACTGGTGCTTAGAGCCCCCACAGATTCTAACCCTTCAAGAAAGTGTTTACTCTCCAATAAAAACAAGCTGACTGCTGGAGCTACTTCAAGGCTGCATGGTTTTACCTGGCATCACTTGGAACACAGACTCTCTCTGAGGACAACAGATGGCAGGAACCCTGTTAACCTAGTTTGGTCCCCCACCCCCACCCCCACCCCCCCCCCACACATTACGTTCACGCATACTGATAATCCAAACACAGATATTTTAGCTTCTTCAGTTCTTGGTTATGTGACAGTGGAAGCTTGGCATCAAGATATTCAGCATTTACCAATAGGCTCTTCGGACGTGTGAAATCTTTCACACGAGCTTCTTACATGTACATGTATGTTACATGTACCCTAACTCATCATGTTTTGTATGAGAGCATTTAAAAACATGAATTCTAATTTGTCTTATTTATTTAATTATATTATTATCATTTAGAAGTTCAAACAATTTGTTCTGCTGATGTTTTTCAATCTGCAAAATTACTTAACCTAAACATGCACAATGGAACAATTTTTTTTCCATTTTTCTTTTAGATACTGCAAAATGATATGGGTATTTAGAAAAAATGGCCACTAACTAATTTTTCTTCCAGGAGTCTTAGACAGGTGTTTAAAAACTTACCAGTTTCATCAATTGTTGTGGGTCTGTACATTATCACATCCAGAAAATAGCCCTAATCACACAAGCCGCTAACAATAACCATCAAGCAGAAAAACTGATATCTTCTAGCTGCCAATTTCTAATTTTTTTTGAACTTTAGATGTGCTAAACCACTCCCATTAGCAAATCAACTAAAGGCAAATCACCTTATACATGAACCTCCATCCAAGAGAAACCACAGCCCAAACCATACCAATTTAAGCCTTAACCATATTGATATATGGCAGGCACAGCTGTCAAAAGGCATATGAATTAACAATAGTGCTACCTGTAATTAAGAAACAACGCCTGAAGTACAAAGCCTGTAAACGGCAAGGTGACATGTACAGGCACTTTCTCTCGATAAGTCTGTAGCAAGAGGATGCCAGTAAAGCTTCTACAATGGCAACATATACACAGACTTCAAATATTCATCCCTTCAACTCATTATAATATATACAGATACATGTATACCCTCAAACTTTCTACATCTACATATTAGTTTGACGTCTTTCACTTTTAGTTGAAACTAAAATTAAAGGCTTAAAAAGGGTTAGGAAAATGCTTTTATTACCATATCTTTTTTCTTTGATCATCTGTAATTAAGTTATATTAACGATACCAACAAGCTGAACCCTATAGCATCTGTCAAAGGAAATTTTCTGTTGATCTACATTGCTACACAATAGATGTCTCGCTACTTCAATCAGCTCTTCAAGTGGGAACACTCAAACTAGGGCTGTGGGTCATCTGGTCAGTGGGTAACTCTAACTTCTGACATCATATCATATATGAGAAGAAAACATGACACTATACGCTGAAAAGAGCACATTTTTTTCTATCTAGTGGTGCCTGCTGCATATTTTTGCGATTTTTACTCGCCATACACGTCAAGCCTGAAAACAGCAAAGCTGGCATAAATCGCTGAGTCCATCGCGTCCTCCATCTTTAACACCCTGTAATTTATGCTGGGGGTGTGTTGCGTCTCAGTCAATGAGAGTTGTTAAAACTGCCGGCTTGTTCTTGTAAACTCGAAATCTACATCCAACATTCCGCTTTCCCGATTGTCAAGCAGAAAACGAACTGTACTGTTTACTACCTTCTGGGAAGAAGAGTTCTACCAGAAAGGTACAAACTGCACTTCAGCAGCTTCCGACGGCAATTCTCCTCCTAACACAGAAGACTTCAGGACTAGTTCTTAGGCAAAAGGGAGTCGCCCACAGCGGATTTTGGCGCTGACTTTATTTATAATTTATTAACTTGAGGTACATATTAGAATTTTTTATGGCATGCACCTGCATGGAAATGCATACCTTTTCAATGGTATTTTATTGATATCTAAATTTTCTTCTTCTTTAATGAAGGGTCTGGGTGCAAAACGTCAATGATTTTTCGACACGTCATACATGTAGCTACTGCAAATTTCGTTTGTTTTAATTAGGCCAATTTACAATTTTTTTATCCAGACTTTCATAATTAAAACTCAGCACTGAGCAGCTTGATATCCCTTTTAATTTATTCACTTTGACCTATATATCATCTACCCAACGAAAGTTCATTTCAACCTCAGGATTATTACACAAAGCATCTAGGGCCTTTACAACCCGTAATTCCACGAAGTTCCATACCCTATCCATCAGTCAGGTATTTAACGCCTTTAACCTAACAAATAGCATCATTACCCATTAACATCCCTTAATGGAACATTCATCATTATCTGAATACAGGTAGAGCTTGGGTCGTTAGCAGGTGATTAATTGTGACCATTAAAACTAAGTTTATCATCCTGTAGGTATAAATCCGGAAACATGACAGGTTTGATTTCATACAACACAAGCATCAAATTTTTAACAATTTTGACTTGTATTCAAGTCAACAAATTCTTTTTTTTATTTTTCTTACTAACTAATTGTTCCTCCTATCCCATTATTAATTTGATTAATTAATTGATCTAATCTTGCAGTGTCAATCATATCTGGCTTCCAGTGCAAAATTCAAACATTACACATGTAGACTACACGAAATATCACATTTTTTGAACACTCAATTTTTGCTTAAAAAAGTTTTATTGGATTTAAATTTATACATTGAGCACTTTAAGCCTGCTATAAGTATGGCAAGAAGATGAGGATGTACAATTACTAGTTCATGTACAACGTATATTAAAACTGTTTGGATGATTTATAATATAGCCTTGGTCTGAGACCTTGGTCTAAGGGTGACATATATAGTGAAACGCGGGGGATAGGAGGGGTGGAGCCCGCCACCCTTAGCCTGAGAGCTATGTGGACCCGATTCTGGTATAATGCTTACAAAGAGCTACCCCCTCGTTCAATTCTGATGCATGCGCGTTAGATTAGTCCTGAACACACAAATAGCACGGCAATTCTGAATCTAAAATATTTACGCACATTTTGCCACAATCTCCACTTGCCTTTACATCACCATTCTCCTGCAAATCTTAGCCGAAGGTGAAAATAGGTTTTAACCCCATATTTAAAGATCACAGCTGAGATCCTAGGCTAACTCTAATCTACAATTCATCTTTGTAAACGCCTTCCTAATGTTTGAGAAACTGTTAGGATTAGTTTTAAGATGTACATTTTTTTAGAATTACACAAACACATATCCTTACCCAAATGACTTTTTCACTGGAACTTATCATTACAAATTAATCCCCAGGAAATTGTACAGAAATAGCAGGATAACGTGTCTTTCCTTGATCAAGTAATGACTTGAACAGCAACTGTTATAGAGCACAGAGAACCAACCAGATACAATACTAATAACTCAAGACTGTCCAAACTGCATTCAAGATCTAAACGTAGAAACAAGACAATACAGGTCACACTGACATGATTTCCTTCACTTTGATCAACAGGCCTCTGTTCTTAGCCAGTGACTGCTTAATGGCTTTCTGATTGACAGACACAGAAATGGACTTAGCGACTGACAGATTATCCTGTAGAGTCCCTGCCACGAATCAAGAAAAACTAAACTTGCAGCGTGGATCAGTATTGATTACAGGTATGCTGACTGGAGTTGATCTTTGCAGTATACAAAGAACATGTGAATGTCCAAATACTGTAGCTTCATGTAAGCTTATGCTACAATGGTTATACGGGTATATATAATATATAGTGGAGTATCAGTATTAAAGAATAGTGATATGACTGGATTTCACAGGTGAAAGTTTGCTATATCTGTGACACCCTGCAAACAAGTGTAGGCATTCATGTCATCTAGCTATCACACAGCCCCCTCCCCCACCAACATTAAGTTAATGACCCTTGTTTGATGGTATGTCAAAACTGTGACCGGCCCATCAACAGACAGACCAATCAACTAGAGAGCTACTCTCTATAGTGATAAAATGAAATAAATGATTCTTCAAAAAATGCCAAATTTTTTTTTACATTTCACTCACACATAGCACATCAGGATAAACAATGTATATGAATCGCTATTTCAAGGATGTGTGCCTTGTAAATGTCTTCACATCATTTTGCATGACCTAAACACATATATGTGTACACTACAGACCATAAGCTGATGTCACATGTCCACACATCATTGTGCATGACCTAAACACATATACATGTACACTACAGGCCATAAGCTGATGTCACATGTCCACACATCATTATGCATGACCTTAACACATATACATGTACACTACAGACCATAAGCTGATGTCACATGTCCACACATCATTATGCATGACCTTAACACATATACATGTACACTACAGGCCATAAGCTGATGTCACATGTCCACACATCATTATGCATGACCTTAACACATATACATGTACACTACAGACCATAAGCTGATGTCACATGTCCACACATCATTATGCATGATTTAAACACATACAGACGACAGACCATAATCTAATGCCACAAACACCTAACAGATTGTAAATGTCCTCACATCATTATGCATGACCTAAACACATACAAACTACAGACCATAATTTAATGTCACAAACACCTTACAGATTGTAAATGTCCTCACATCATTATGCATGACCTAAACACATACAGACTACAGACCATAAGCTGATGTCACAAACACCTAACAGACTGTAAATGTCCACATCATTATGCATGGCCTAAACACATACAAACTACAGACCATAAGCTGATGTCACAAACACCTTACAGATTGTGAAAGTCCACATCATTATGCATGACCTAAACACATAAACCATAATCTGGTCTGTGGAATCTGAAGTTCATTGAAGGCCACATGCCTTCCACAAAAATACAGTGCGTGTCCAAACATCACACGTGGGAAAGCTTGTCAGTAACTAGCACAAGATTGGTGGTTTATCACAGGAGCTTCAGCTTCCTCCACCAAAAAAAACTGACCGCCATCGGGCCATCATCAAAACTATGTTTGTGGGGGATGGGGAGTAGACCAATCAACTCAACATATAAAGGTCCTACTTGACAATATTTATCTACCTTTGATAGAATATTTTTGAACTTCTTTAAAATTCCTATTTTTTCATTAACCAGAATAAAAGAAACTAGAATGCTGATGTCAAAAAGACTTTCTTCCATTCCCAACATCCCCAACATTCCAAAAATATAAGAAATAAAACTAAGAAAACCTTAAAAGGAGTGACAGGACATGATATTCCTTAGTATGGCTTCATATAGAATGTTTTCACGGGCCATTTGTGGTCATTTATTGCACTACTTGCACAATCCAGTTTGAATGGAAAACTGAAGTAACCAGAATAGAACACAGAAAAGAATAGAATTTTAAACAATATAAATAAAAATAATAAGCAGTCATTATTATTAAGCCTGCACATGTTTATCTGAACGAGAGTGATTATAAAAATAATTAGCCCATTGTCATGATTGTAAACTTATGCAAGGTACAAGTTTTGATGATCAGGCAAAAGGATGCAAAGTTTCATGGAAATAGGTTCAGTGCTTCAGGAAGAGTTGCATGGACAAAATTGGAAAACATGAAAAACACCACTAGTTCTAAATGGGGGTATTTATGAAAATAATTAACCTGATTGCCATTAAACTTTAGCATGCACAAGTTGCACTGGTGATAGGCAAGATGTCTGGTAAGTTTCATCACTCAGTGCAGTAGTCTGGGGGAAATGCATGGACAAAATCGGACAGAGTGATTCCAGTATTCTGCCACTTGTGTACCTGTGCTTGTAGTACTTTTTCAAATACTACCCTTAACATATACATGTACCTTAACATTGATCACCATTTTCAGTCATTAACACACAGCTGTGGGATATCTCCCTCATGTCATTGTGCTTTATATGTATGAGATACCACCCTTAACATATACATGTACCTTAACACTGATCACCATTTTCAGTCATTAACACACAGCTGTGGGATATCTCC
Source organism: Liolophura sinensis (assembly GCF_032854445.1). Lineage (NCBI taxonomy): Eukaryota > Metazoa > Mollusca > Polyplacophora > Chitonida > Chitonidae > Liolophura > Liolophura sinensis. Next base: position 13,712,151 of record NC_088307.1, read on the forward strand.
CTCATGTCAATGTGCTTTATATGTATGAGATACCACTCTCAACAATTACTTTAACACTGAACACTAAGACAGGAACTGTGGAATTTGTAAGTTGAATTTGGGTTTACAATTTATTAAGAAATTATAACAACATGCATTAATGAAAATTCTCCAAATGTTCTATTCTCCAAATGTTACAAAATGTTACATAAAGACCAGATTAGTAAAGAACTATTATAATACAAGTACTGCTTTCATTTGCTGTAACTGTTGTTTGACACATACGTCATGGGTGTGACATAAGCTCTTGATGCAGTCCACATCGAGTTTGTTCAGGAAGTTAAAAGGCAGCAAAAAGATTGACAGTGACTGCTAATTTTGAGCTTATTTTGGTAAAAATACAGGAAATAGAGGAATTTTTCAGCAAATATAGAAAAATATAAGAGGGTCATGAAAATACAGGAAAAAATAGGAAATATAGGAACAGTTTGAGGCCTGCCAGTTTCACTCACAGATACACATGTATACACATACAAGTTAAGGAAATCACAAAGACACCTACACAGTATACATATAGAGTGAAGAAATTAATAATGCGACACCTCACGTGATGTGCTTAGATGCACAGGCATTGTTTAACAATTCACAGGTGAGACATCTAACATCAAAGGTGACACCTGACAGGTGAGGGTCACACCTGCACACAATTCGTCCTGTTGATTGATGGGTGCTTGAGGACACAGTGTCAGTTGTACAGATCTTCTAAACTTCCCTGTCAGTTATCACCCGCTGCAATGCGTTCCCCGATGACAGATAATTCTACACCCTGCTGTCTTGAATTTTTGTTTCGTCGCACAATGTAATTTCATCAGAAAAAGAGATCAAAAAATTTCTGTGAGAAAGGTTTGATGTCCAGTAAAGTGTAACTGTAAAAAACTTAATTGAATATCTGACTGCATGCACCATGCATTCAAAATTTCCAATCAACTTTTTTAAAAGCTCTAGTAGTAAAGATCTGCAACTTAAAGTTACACATCAGTGCAGAAGAAAAAGCTTTCTCAAAATAACGGTAGGGTACAATGGGGTTAAGATTTCCTGACGTATCAAACTGTGTATGAAGTAGTGGAGTTCTAACCTCAGCAGTCTAACCCAGATTCCAACCCAACCAAATAAGATGGTTCGACATTCCAAAAAAAAAGAAAAGAAAAAAAAAAAACAAGATGTCACTTGTTTTCAAAAATGGAATGAAAAAACGGAAAACAAGGAAGGTCTACTGCCCTAAATTTGGACGGGGAATATTTGAACTATGTCAAATATGAGTAAATTTAGAGTGAAAAAAACTTGTGTAATATGAGGTTTGCTGAAGGCAGGAGGATTGTGGGTAATCGCAAAAGCAAACGTATCTAACGCCCTTCACTTTGCACATAAAGCTAGAGGAAACACACAAACCCCGGGCCTGCGTGTCAGATCGCGCTGTCTTACGATGGAGGATGAGGGATGTCCCATCAGGTCATTGCTATATGAACTGAGGGCTTAGGCATGGTCTTGTTCTCTGCTACCCTTAGCTACGCTGACAATTCCACCTCAAACACACTTCAGTCTTATGGCAGATTAACACTCCCTTAAAGCAGATTTTCCCCCCTGACTAACATCTTGATGAAGTCAAAACATCAGCTGGGGTTCGGGGACAAATTCGGATGACACAAACGCCATGGAAATATGTGAAAAAAAGCTTATAGAAGTCAAACCCAAAATACCACAATAAAAATACAGATTTATCACCCAGTTGCTTCAGTACAGGAATCCCGCCATTTCCCACAACTAATCTGAGCACTTCACTCCTGTTTGTAAGAAAGCATTTCAACAAAATTTAAACCTGATAATTTAAATTACAGTGAAGACACATTACCAAACACTCTGCCATGTATAATTACTCCGATGCAAAGTGTGAATAAGTACTGTACATGACCCTGGGCAAAAGGAGGGGGGGGGGGGCGATTCTGAAGCTGTGCTACTTGGAACAAGGTCTAATGAACTTGAAAGTGTCTTGACTTAAAGCTACATGTGCAGTTCTTGTTCTTATATTTACAGTTAACTTTAAACATCGAAATTCTCAACATGGTTTGTGCTTTGCTTTGTAATTCTTTACATACTGCCACCTGATACAGTGATACCAATATAATTGCTCTCTTTTTCTACTTAAGACATAAAATTTCACTCATAATTAAGTTTTGCATCATTTGCCTGACTCTGAGAGTGAGTGAGTGAGTGAGTGAGTGAGTGCTTGAGGTTTAAGTTAATCTCGTACTTAACAACAATTTTTCAGTCATATGACGACCAAAAAATCCTTAATGTAATGTGCCTCCTTGTTGCAGGATGGATTTCCACCGCTCTTTTATCTAGTGCTGCTTCACTGAGATGACTTACCGAGGGCAAGTAAGCCGCCCCCGCCTGAGCCAGTATACTGATACGGGTCAACCAGTCGTTGCACTATCCTCTTCATGCCGAACGCCAAGCGAGGAAGCTACAACTTCCTCTTTTAAAGTCTTAGGTGTGACACGACCCAGAATTGACCCTGGATCTACCACTCCTGAAGGGAACGCTCTTGTAACTGTGCTATCGGGGCCAGTGTTGCTCATCTGATGACATCATGAGTGATCTGCAGATCTTACAAAGGTGTTTGGAAGTTTCTTTCGAAGTTTGGATGATATCCAACTGGGAAAATAGTCAGCACCAAAAGTAATACTTTCAGACCTTTGTTTGTTCAATTTGTTTGGTTCAAATTTTAGGTCATGAGGCCTGATGAGATAAAAGGAAGGTTACTTTTATGGCCTGAGATATTTGTTCATGCATTTCATCAGCTTGAAGCTTTGCACTAACACATATTCTACAAAAGCAATTACTGGGTAAGATACTTCACTATACACACAGATTGTATTTACACTATAGGTATTTCATTCAGGACATTTCCATTTGTTCAGCGATTTGATGTCCATGTATCCCCCCCCCCCCCCCTTAGGCTTAATTCTAAGAATGCCTGTAACGTCATGCATCTCTCCCTCCACTGAACGACCGCTCAAAAACAAACCTTACAGGCCAGCAGGTGAAAATGAAAGTGGAGTGACTTTCGTCGCACACTTCCTTTCGCACGTTCCTGTGCAAATACAGCAGAGCACACAGCCCAGCATCGACACTTCCTATTCACATTAGGCCATGGATTAAACACACGCCATGGTAACCCCTCAAAGGGCGCTCGGGGGAAAAGCCAGGTATCCTGCCCCAGGAACCCGGCATTAGGAGAAATGTGCAGATATGTGGCTGAGTGAACCAGGGGGCTAGTGAGTGTATCTGACAGGTTGTATGGGCAGGAGTCATATCTGGTAAACCAAGAATGTTCCGGTGCACTAAATCTGTCCAGGTGAACCAATAATCTGTCCAAGAGAACTAAATCTACACAGGTGAACCATAAAATAAATGTAAGCAGGTGAACCATTAACTTGTGCAGGTGAACCATTAATGTGTGCAGGTGAACCATTAATGTGTGCAGGTGAACCATTAATCTATCCTAGAGAATCATTTACATGTATCTGTCCAGGAGAATCACAAACCTATCCAGGTGAACTAAATCTGGCCAAGAGAACTAAATCTGGCCAAGAGAACTAAATCTGGCCAAATGAATTAAATCTGTCCAGGTGAACCATCAATCTGTCCAGGTGAACCATTTATCTGTAAAGGTGAATCAACAACCTGTACAGGTGAACTAAATCTGGCCAAGTGAATTAAATCTGTCCAGGTGAACCATCACCCTGTCCAGGTGAACCATTTATCTGTAAAGGTGAATCAACAACCTATCCAGGTGAACTAAATCTGTACACGTGAACTAAATCTGGCCAAGTGAATTAAATCTGTCCAGGTGAGCCATCAATCTGTTTAGGTATATCAATAACCTATCCAGGTGAACTAAATCTGTCCAGGTGAATAAAATCTGGTCAGGTGAATGAAATCTGGCCAAATGAATTAAATCTGTCCAGGTGAACCATCAATCTGTCCAGGTGAACCATTTATCTGTAAAGGTGAATCAACAACCTATCCAGGTGAACTAAATCTGTACAGGTGAACTAAATCTGTACAGGTGAACTAAATCTGGCCAAGTGAATTAAATCTGTCCAGGTGAACCATCAATCTGTCCAGGTGAACCATTTATCTGTAAAGGTGAATCAACAACCTATCCAGGTGAACTAAATCTGAACAGGTGAACGAAATCTGGCCAAGTGAATTAAATCTGTCCAGGTGAACCATCAATCTGTCCAAGTGAACCATTTATCTGTAAAGGTGAATCAACAACCTATCCAAGTGAACTAAATCTGTACACGTGAACTAAATCTGGCCAAGTGAATTAAATTTGTCCAGGTGAGCCATCAATCTGTTTAGGTATATCAATAACCTATCCAGGTGAACTAAATCTGTCCAGGTGAATGAAATTTGGCCAGGTGAATGAAATCTGGCCAGGTGAATGAAATCTGGCCAAACGAATTAAATCTGTCCAGGTGAACCATCAATCTGTCCAGGTGAACCATTTACATGTCAAAGTCAACCATTAATCTGTCAAGGCAAACCATTTATCTGTCAAAGTCAAGCATTAATCTGTCAAGGCAAACCATTTATCTGTCAAAGTCAACCATTAATCTGTCAAGGCAAACCATTTATCTGTCAAAGCCAACCATTAATCTGTCCAGGTGAACTAAATGTGCCCATATGAAACATTTATCTGTCCAGGTGACACTAAATCTGCCCTGGAGAACTAAGTCTGTTCAGGTAAGCCAACAATCTGTCCAGGTGAATCATTTATCACATTAAGTGAACAAAAATCACGTCAAAAGACATAAAACTTTGATCACTATTGTAATTTCATAGGCTGCAACAAACTGCAAGATCTAAATTCTTGTGGTGATTTCCTTAGCTCTCACATTCCTTGAAGAGATACTGTACGGCATTTCACATGTTTACTATCAGGGCTACGCATTTCAATCAAATTAATGTGAAATTTACAACATACATGTAATTTCAATTTTAAAATGGTTGATAATCTGATAGAAAGGATAACAAACCAACGAAGTTAAAGATGGAGTTGCATCAGGTTTAGATTTGATGGAAATGCATCAGCTATTGAAATCTGCACATGCTGTTGATAAGTTGCTTAACTGTTCAACAATAGTGATAATCATTTGATCCCGATTATTACACTCCGTCATTCTGACGCATTACAAATTTGTTCATTTTGATTAGCTTATATTTAGAGGCACTAAGAGGTGAACTCTAATGACTCGATAGACAAACTTCAGCATTGTCATGAAGATCTGGCATCAAGTCTTGTCAACAATGTTACACTGGCATCTTTACGACCAACTTCTTAAATTGTGGTTAAATTGCTTTGAAAGCAACTTTTCTCTTTAAAAATGTTCACGAGATATAATGCTGTACAAAACCCACACCTGCTGGTATGCACCTTTGGGCATTATACACCATTTCTGGAACCTGTGTTTTTACAGGGATTGCTCTTTAAATACTTAACATTTGTCAACCTGTCCTTTCAGCAATTGTTATGGTGAGGGAGAGGTTGTCACCATGGTCTGGCTGGGTATTCACAGACATCTAATGGATGAGTTCTCAGGCAAATGACAAAAACATGATAGACACACAGTGGATAATGTAGGCAATGCATGTTCAGCAATGCAATATCAGGATTTGTTAGCTCATAACATTTGATTCATTTATTTGATCAGAGTTCTATGCTGTACTCACTACGAGGAATATTTCACTTATGCAACAATGGACAGCATAAAGGTCGGAGGAAACCGGGGAGAGCCCCAGGGAAACCCACGATAGGTTGCTGGGAGACCTTTCCAAGTACGGCCAGAGAGGTAGCCAGCAGGGGCTGGGCTTGAACTCACAGCTTGGTGACAGGCTCTTAAGACATTGTGCTGAACTGACACGCTGACCACCTCGGCCATAACTCTAATATGCAATGCGTGCGTACCTATGTAAATATAATACGCATCTAGCGAGATTAATTTCATTGGTGTTTAGCAGCCAGCATTAAGATAGGTGTAAACCATGTAGGACACACCTTCTGAGAGCTAACAGATAACAAAAACTGTTGTTTCATACAAAACCATATTTCTCACTTGTCATTCATAAACTGTGTTGTCAATATCAAGTACCCTAAACAGCTGTGAGAGCAGGGGATCTTTTTTCCTCTGGAAAAAATGCCTCTCCAGACTGAAAACCCACTTGTGTGTCCTAATAACTGAAAACAAGCACCTCTAACCACTAGACGATGTGTCAGTAATATGATCTGTGATGCCAGGGACAACAATGTCACCTACCGCTGCTAAATAAATATTTATTTGTTTATTTGATTGGAGTTTTACGATTTTGCAACACAATTATATTTTGCTCATACAATGTACCAAGGCAGCTAGAATTATGGTGGGAGGAAACCCAGCAGAGCCCACGGGAAACCCACCACCATCCGCAGGTTGCTGGCAGATAATACTTAAATAAATAAAATGAAGGATCATGTGGCATGCAGATACAGGTTGAGATATCACCATACTGGGCAGGAAAAGAAAGACTCAACCTTTAGCTAGATCATAAAGCTAGACATCACAAAATGGATTTCAGTAACCATCAACTGTAATCTGTGCTATACACCCTGAAGTCTAAACCACACTGAATGAGCAGGATTTCAAATGTTGGCAAAAAGAAACACTTGCCAAACTAGCAAGTACACTTTAGATCAGAAATTACACACGACATTTTCTTAGATATTGACAAACTGACGCATTTCTCAGAGGAAGAAATCAGTCTGTTAACTGTTTATTTACAATAGAATATGTGTCTCTTGAAGCTAAAATCAATCCGTCAGCTTATGATTTCATTTTAATTTCAAAAATCTTTCAAAAGAGATAGATTTTCATCACTGTGCTCATCTGTTCTGCAGAGAATTATTTCTAAGTTATTGTCAAAATTGATCAGCCCTTTATTCAATTTTAAACTGAATTCCAAATACTCTAATGTTGCCAAAGTATACATTGGCCATTTGAGCACAATAACATGTGTTCTACCTCATTTATCTCTAACAGTCACTTCCAGATAAAATATTGGTAAATGGGTCTAATTTAAATTATTGGGACACCTCACACTTATCTAAATATTGAATTTCTTCACATGTTTTTCACAACATTATCATTCATTGACCATTCATTGACCAGAACTGTATATGTTGGCAGGCTTGATGTGTGTGCAATTATATCTCACCACAATGCGCAAAGAGTTACCTCCCATGCAATCCACAAATCTGCCATGATACTGCTTCAGGCTTCTAAAGTGATCACATTTATGATTAGTCTCAAACTTACACATACACTCAAAATAAAATACTGTATCGCTCATCAATGTTTATCAGAAATATTCTACTTCCTAAAAAATTGATTCATTGCTGCCAAGTTGCATCCAGTAAATCTGGGCCAAGTTGTTCAAAACGGTTTTAACACCTGATATCAGGCTTAACTTTAAGCCAAGTGTTCAATCTGGTATTCGGCTAAAAATAACAGTGTAAAAGAACTTTAAATAATAAGTAAATGTGCTGGACAACAGCACTGGCTGCTGAACTTGGCTAAACTCTTCAATACAAAATTTACTTAATGCCTGTATTACATGTAGCTGATACATTTTGGACAACTGGACTCAAAGAACAAACTCCATGTTGTTTAGCACTTCCCTTCAATTAGATCCAGTAATAGATCTCCAAATTAGACTACCAAGATTAAACCCCCAGTTTTGAATGAACAAAGGATTCTGGGTTAGTTTCAACCATATTTTGATAAAAAAAAAAAAAAATTTACGTCTTGGAAGGCCAAAGTATAAACGCATGGAAAGCACAGTGAAAGAGAAACTGAAAGACTGAAAAGTAAAGTAAAAGTTTGAAAATGAAAGTGACAGCAAGACTTACTTGTATCTTCCTCCTGTACACAGGCAAAGTCTTCAGGGCTGTGTTGTATAGCATTCTCCTTGATACTCTGTAGAGTCTCATAGCCCCAGCGCTTGTCAAACTCCTCTTTCCCACAATCCAATCTAAGAGTTTCCAAATCACCACTGCAGCTAAGGTCAGACATATTGGCAACCTAGAAACAAGATAGGACATAGAATATATCTATGCTTGGCGTTTTATGTTGTACAAAAACAATTTTTCAGTCATAACACAACACGGAGTCGTTAGGTGTGCACACATACATGAATACTGAAGCATCATGATGAAGACACCCCACACTGAACCATCATGACGAAGACACCAAACACTGAAGCATCATGATGAAGACAACCCAACCTGAAGAATCATGACGAAGATACCCCACACTTAAGCATCATGATGAAGACACCCCACACTGAAACATCATGATGCAGACACCCCACGCTGAAGCATCATGATGAAGACACCAAACATTGAAGCATCATGATGAAGACACCAAACAATGAAGCATCATGATGCAGACACCCCACCCAGTCATATTACATTGACACCGGGCCGTCCGGTCCTGTTTCCTTGCTCTAACCTCTCAGTGAACATCACAAAGCGAGGTAGCAACAAGTACCATTCTTTAAAGTCTTTGGTATAACTCAATCTGGGTTTAATCCCAGGTCTCCCGACTTTCAGGCAGCCATGAGGCCACTGAGCTTCTAAATCACTACTGCAGCTAAGGTCAGATACACTGGAGCACAAGAAGGCCAACAGTTTTCACAAAAATTCTTTTCTCTACCAGTAACAAATGTACCCATTACACATGTGGTGATGTGTCTGATCATTTTTCACAAAGATGTCCAGTTATCACCGCTATCATCCACTGTGGGTACATGTACAACTTCCAGAGGAGCTTTGCACACACATTTGAGAATGTCAAAAGTCTTTCAAGATAAATCAGGTAAAAACCGACCATTTATAACTTTTGTGAAGATTTATAACCGAGCAAACTCAACCTTTCAACCTCCCTACTCTATTTGTGTATTTCCTGTTTTAATATCCATTAAAATCACTCTGCACCGGTTCTTAGCATTAACGTGATGATTTGCACAAAAAAACAGACAAAAAATATAATTGCCACATTCATCTCTTTTCATTTTACATCCAAAGTTTTAAAATACTGAAGATAGGACCATCAGTAACATCACTGCAAAAAGATTCTCAAATCAGGGGAGATCACTCTAATGGGAATCTGCCTCAGTGAACAAGCAGCCCAACACAGGTCCATCTCCTCATACCCCACAGAGCATGTGCCACTCTCTACGCTCGTTTACATCACTGCCATGAAACAAACAAGTTTGAACTTTGGGGCCTGAGCAATGCATGTAGGCCTGCGCAAGCTAAGCCTCACCACTGGTGTCCTCGCACGCAACTATTTATTCAGAATTCATTAATAAAATTGTTACAGAGATTAGTTAGAAACATGTTTGAAATGGCTCCCATAAAAAGAATGCTAGTGTATACAGTTCTTGTTGTTAAAAACAAAGACTGAGAAAGAGTTTTTAGGTTTCCTAACATCACTTCCTGCCTCATCCCCGTGACTCCAGTAACCTTGGCGTACTTCATCATTTCTGTACAAACTTTGCTAGTGATGACAAATATGTACATGTAAAGTGAACGCAGGTAGCGGCGCATGCACGGTAAGGAGCCCATCTCTACATGAGCACCTTTCTCCAAATCTACTAAATACACCATGTTAAACAGGCCAAAACCCACAATGACTTACTTCTACATACACTGTAGTTTTTACATGTCACCATAAGGCATGCATGTACATGTACCTATGTTTATCATCTATTATATATTAGTTGCTGTGAGTTACTAGCTTCCTCTCTTAGTCGTAAGTGGGAAGGTCTGTCAGCAACCTGCAGATGGTCGTGGGTTTTCCTCGGGCTCTGCACGGTTACCTCCCACCATGATGCTGGCCGCCGTCATATAAATGAAATATTCTTCAGCACGGTGTAAAACACCAATCAAATAAATAAATAAATAAATAAATATTATATATGAGTGGCAGGAATTTAGTTTATGGATGGATGTAAGCTGTGTAAAGGGTGTCTATGCTTGTAAGTTTATGTGCCCTAATTCCTCAACATTTCTGCCAATACAAGACAAACTTTATTTACAATATATGCACATTTTCAAGTAGATTTAGGAGACAAAGCTACATAGGTTGGATTGGCCAATTTCAGGGTTTCACAAAAAGTGTAATTTTATCCGTCTGCACAAAGTATTTATTTATTTATTTGATTGGTGTTTTATGCCGTCTCTGCACAAAATAGGGCTTACAGTAAAAAATATGAAGTAAGGTTCATCATACAGACAACTGAAAACTATGCATAAAAATACTTTATATTTTTTCAGATTTTTTTAAGAGTGTTGAAAGACATTCAAATATCTGGAAACTATGGTGGGCTTTATAAGCCATACTGACAGTGTCTAGGAACTCTGACGTCACATCACCTTTTTTTCTGATGTTCACCAGAAGGAAGGAATTTTTGGGAACATTATTTCAGTAACCTTTCACTCATGGGTAAAGACAATTATTCCAACATTCAGTGTTGTGATTAGATTTGAAAAACTTCCTGTGACGTCAGAGTTCCTAACCTCTGATAGTTTGGTCCATAAAGCCCACAGAATTCAAATGTTTGAGCGCCTTAAACTCTTCTCACAAAAATCTAAAAATAAATGAAAGTATATCTATGTATGGTTTTAAGTGGTCTATTACAGCATGTACTTTACATGTCCTTCATGTACATGAACATGAATTTGGTCAAATAAATAAATGGACAAAAACACTTGCAAACAGAACTTAAGCTATTACTCCGTTGTTCATTTTTATCTGAGTTTACTACATGCACTAATATGTATTCTTAAGTGGGTACTTCGTGCTCAAGCACAAAGAACAACAATTATGTTTGTGTTTTCAAAGCAACTGCAACTCCATTTCAGCAGGCAACCCTAATTCAACCAGTCATAGCTTTTAAAACACATGTACATGTACATGTAGGACCTGTAGAATACCACTAAAGACTTACATCTTCACTGGGATGACATGTGAAAGTGCTGCCGTCGTGCAAGAGGACACAGAATCGAGGATTCCACAGGGGGAGGGGCTGAACACCGTCTGCAAAAGCCAGGCGATCATCATCTCTATCCAGTTCTGAAACAAATCACACAGACAATAACCCATTAGCACACTGCCTCTGTTATCAAATTCTTTATTACAGTTCTTGACTTTAACACCTCACTCCAGATTTTTTAGTATTTCTCAAGTGACACATTTTGCTTGATTCTGATTGCTTCATCCACCTAACAAGGCCACTTAAAAGATTTTTGTGAGGGTTGATTATTTTCTGATCAGAAAAACTTAAATGTTGGCATCAGAACTTAAAATGATGTGCTCAGTCTGCGGATGGTCAGTCGTGAGTTCCCCCCGGGCTCTGCCTAGTTTCCTCCCACCATAATGCTGGCCGCCGTCGTATAAGTAAAATATTCTTAAGTTCGACGGAAAACATCAATCAAATAAATAAAATAAATCTTGATGAGCTTATGAAAGTACACTTCTAGAAGCCAAACTTTAGGTGTACAGGCATTATAGGCACTATGATCGATAGATAAATGCACAACAAAACAGTGACAGTTGGATTTGAGCTCGCAACCTCAGCAGGTGTCAATGACCTGAGTCAGCAAAACCTCTCTTTTTTTAATAGAACATGATCATAACAGCTAAAATGATTGAATATCCTAGCTCAAACTGGAGATATAACATATATAGTTTTATTAATTTATTTTCCTTTTTTAAAGTCATTTAATTCCGCCAGTAACTTGACAGCAAGCAGACTTGTCAGCAAAAAAGGCACATAGTCAAACATGTTATTATGTTTTCTCTTGAAATTATTATGATTTCTCTTGAATGGGCTAACATCTTATCACTCATGTAATTCATTCTGACTGAATAGTGCTAACATCTTTAATGCCTGCAGGCATACATGTATATAGAAGGCAAACACTTGCATGCAGTCCACTGGGGATCAAAGCCGATTATTACAAATATATAAAACAGAATTTAACAGTACACATATGATTATCATCATGAACTGGATTTACAGCTCTATACATGTACATGTACATGTACATAAATAATGATGTGTATGCTGACTGAATTTACAGCTCCATACATGTAAATAATGCTGTGTGTGCTGACTGAATTTACAGCTCTATACACATATGTAAATAATGATGTGAGTAATGACTGAATTTACAGCTCTACACATGTAAATAATGCTGTGTGTACTGACCAAATTTACAGCTCTGTACATGTAAATAATGCTGTGTGTACTGACTGAATTTACAGCTCCATACATGCAAATAATGCTGTGTGTGCTGACTGAATTTACAGTTCTATACATGTATGTAAATAATGACGTGTGTGTTGACTGAATTTACAGCTCTATACATGTAAATAATGCTGTGTGTACTGACTGAATTTACAGCTCTCCACATGTAAATAATGCTGTGTGTACTGACTGAATTTACAGCTCTCCACATGTAAATCATGCTGTGTGTACTGACTGAATTTACAGCTCTCCACATGTAAATAATGCTGCGTGTGCTGACCGAATTTACAGCTCTATACATGTCCTTGTAAACTGCTAGTTTGGTTGGTTGGACAGATGGTGGGTTCATGTGGTTAAAATAATCAACTTCGTTTCTTTTACAAAAAAAATGACAACTAATATAATGTTATATAAGAAAAGAGGCATACTATAGTAAGGCCTAAAGAATCAGACATTTTTTCCTGACATGCTTGGTAATTCTATAAATCAGCTTCTAATTAGCAATTCTTATGGGGCCATGGGATGTGATATCTTAGAGCATCTGGAGCTAGACCATGGCAATGTTTTATATCTCAACCAATGCAAATTTGTGCTTGCATATTTCTAAATACAAGGTGGTCTAATGTACAGAGAGTTTAATGTAATGGCAAACTCACATTTGTGGCTTATGTACACATAGTACCTGGTTAGTATATACCATGTACAGCATTGACCCAACCACTAATAAATACTAGCTACATGTATACATAATTACAACAACAACAACAAAAAATACATGAGTGCTGTATAATAAACTCAACACATGTATGTAAATTTACCAATAACAAGGTTATACATGCATACATGTACATGTACATATAATATGTGTAATAGATATTAATGCTTGCACATGTACAAATATATGTATGCGATTTATTTATTTATTTGATTGGTGTTTTACGCCGTACTCAAGACTATTTCACTTATACGACGGCAGTCAGCATTATGGTGGGTGGAAACCGGGCAGAGCATGGGGGAAACCCACCACCATCTGCAGGTTGCTGGCAGACCTTCTCACTTACGGCCGGAGAGGAAGCCAGCATGAGCTGGACTTTAACTCACAGCGACCGCATTGGCGAGAGACTCCTGGGTCATTACGCTGCGCTAGCGCGCTAACCAACTGTGCCACGTAGGCCCCTATATGTATGCGAGGTTTGTCATAAAGTTTAATGACTGCAAATGTATAAATGGCAGTGTTACTTGAAAAATTTACATGTGCACCTGTTATGCACACTGTGATTTGTTCCATCCCAAAGCACCAAGACTGATCCCTCACCCCGCACCCATTCATACCCCACCCCTGTGAAACAGGGATCCAAATCTTCACATGGGAAACATCGGCAGCTACATATATGCAAACTGCATCACGAATAGCAGATTATGCTGACACAATACGCATGTCCACAAGGAGCAGATAGTAAGGTATTCAAAGCCCCCATCCCTCAGTGAAAGCCACCTTCTCATAGACTACACATGTAGACTTGTTCAGCAGTTTATGAGAACAATCTAAAGGCATGGGAAAACCTCCGTCGCTCTATAATCTACTCAGTTTAATATGTATCCTTAAGTACATGTATTTGTAAGTACATGTATTTCTGGAGAGCTGAATTGATCAGGGAGATGTGCATTCACTATGACGGTCAAAACAAAGTGTCCGCTACACAGTAAAGCAGCACTGATGTGGTTCAGGTATTGATGCAGTCCGGCCAGGTGAAATAACGAGCAAGTAACACACCTGGCGTGAGAATCAGGTCAGATTTCACACAGGTAGTTCACACGAAGTGTCACATACACTACGCGTACATGTAGTCTCAGCTTGAAAGTCAAGATGTCTCTCTTAATTCTTCTACAAATAGTTTGCTCTTAAGCTGAATTGGGACTGTCATCAAGCCTAGACTGAAAGCTACACCTCTAAAGAGATTAACAGCTAGCATACAGGACAGCAAACTAGGAGCAGATGTTTTGTGTAAATTAAATAACACTTAGGTCAAAATGACTGTAACTTCCGTGTACACGTACATTAGTAAGGCTGCGACTTATTTTCTTTTCAAATGCTGAAATAAAACAACACAGCTTCATGTAAAATTAAGTTTAATGGTATCAACTTTAATTTAATGACATCATAAAATTTAAAAGATGCCATGCACTTAGGCTAATGATAAAAGGAAAAACTGTCATTTGTACACTTCTTATAAACACTTGCATGTATAACAAACAAAGTTTGTGATCAATGGCCTGCATGTGTTCAAAACTAAGGTAATGAAAGATTTTTAAAAACCTTAGCACTTCCACAAAAACAGTCTTGAACACAGTTTTTTTTTTTAAGTTCCTAATTAGAACAGACATGTTACAGCAAGCCCGTTGTTGGCCTTAATCACCTTAGCCGCGCGTTAATACTGTAGTGTTCTGAATGACGCCTAAAAACAACGGTGATGATAACGAATTTAAATGACGCCCCTATAACCAAGTCACAATATATGAAGATGAACAACAATAGAGGTTTTATTGCATTTTTCACGATGCAATTTGCACAACTTTCGAATACAACCAGATTCAACCGTATGAACATGCAATGTACATGTACGACGATTTACTGTTAAACAAATTAAATTTCAGGTGATCTTTTCACCAACTTGACTAAACAAGGTGATTAAAAAATTCAATGAAATTACACGCGTATGTACCTGTAGGTGATTTATTTTGTCTAATTTCCACGTGACAGATTGTAGTGACTGAAGCCTAATAAATATTTCAAGTGGAGAAAGTAACGAATGTTCTTGTATAAAGGATAAAAAAAAAACATGTACATTGTACATGTTTGGACAAAGTATATTTGTACAGTAATCTGTGGTGGGCAGACATATGTGTATTCATCAACTCAAAATACATATTAACAATTTCACAAGAAGCACATCAAATTGGATCATGTAAAATAGCTGTACATTGTACATACATGTACATACATGTACATATATGATAATTAGCCACCATGGAGTAGAGCTGGTTAAGTGTCAGAAGTTCACCACTACTAAGGAGATTAGGGTGTACATGTGCATATGACACAAGCCACAATTTCGCCCACCAGGTAACCACGTGCTGGCCACTTTCCCAGCAGGCATATTGTGGATTACCTAGCCTGACCTCAGTCTCAGGACCCCGCCAGTAGACATGTACAGCAAGCCCGGGGTTATTGTAGAGGGTCACGCTTCCGTGACACCACAGAGGCCAACGGGAGCTTTTACGGAGTCTGTGGGATAAACCCCATCCCTCGCTAATCCCCCTTATACGAGTCTGGCGAAGCTGTCAACTGACATAACGGCACGCGAGTCCCATTATATCGAGCGCACTAAATATCCCTGGCATTTTGGTTTCCACGTCGGAATATTTCCACAGTAGACACAAGAGATCTTCAACTGGGATTAGTTACAGGAATATGACAATAACTAGCATGCCTTCTGTAGAAAAAGGAGCCAGACAAGAACTGGGGTGGATTATCTTTATCCACATGGAGTTTAGATAAATAAATATGCAGGCTTATAATTACTTATGTTACTTGTTTTATAAACAGTCTCTCATCAGCCTTTGATCGAGCGCTTGGCACTGTCCACGAAAACGAATGATGTTTCAATTATTCTCATTTTCTTTTTTTTTTTTTTTTTTTAAATTTAAAATGTAAAACATGAAAATAAAAGCTTCCCTGGATCTACAGTAACAGATTTATTTCTTCAAAGTAAGGACACAGCCACAAAATTCCTGACTCTATATACATGTAGCTAGACCCAGGATATGTATTGATCTCATATTACATACAAGCTGTCTGGTGCTTAACATCCCAAGTTCAGTCCCATGTTGGGTCTTGTCCAACTGAAGCTTAAGATTGACAATCTCTTCACCTCTTTTACTTGACACTCTGCACACATGTAGCTTGATCCAGTCAACAAATCGTAACTTGTATGCCCTGTTTTTCTGTTTAAAATAAGAATGTATTAGCTTGTCATGCCAGAAATTGTCCTATTTCCCGGAAACTTTGAAAAATGTGTCCTCCCACCATCATGCTGGCCACAGACGTGAAAATACATGTAAATAAACGAACATGTAGTTCATCTACAGGTAAACAAAATTACATGTACAAGTTAAGTACATGTAGTTCAGTGCAACCATATGCCATAATTCAATATGTGTGTGTGGCTGCTCTTTTATATGAAGAACAGTTGTACTAGTTTCCTGGTCTTTACAATACACACATCAGGCCTGATAAAAGAACGGAAACTTAGTCAGCTATGATACAATCCTTGCCAAAACCTTCACACTGACAGCTCAATAAAAACACTTTTTTGACGCAGTTGAGCCAGGGAGACCCCTTGCCATTACAGTCATCCGTTCTTTTCACACGCCTGACATCAACAGTCAATCACCTTCAAAGTGTACATTCATCATTCATGTGAGTACACATACATGTACACTGTAAACACATGAACCATCTTCAACTGTATCACGTATCCATCGTGCACAGTGACTTCAGCATTGCGTTCAGGGGGTTTCGTGGAAGTTGTTAATTTATGTTTTTAATTCGTCACACGTTATATCACCCCTTCAATTCCATGTACTGGTGCAGTATTTCACCTGGAGTTCAGTATGTAAAAATGCACTGTAAAAATGCACTGTCAAAAGCACTTAAAGGTATTAAAATGATACATATGATGCCAAGATTTGATTTCCTTTGGGAGCTTAATCGAGTTTCACAAAAATACTCTTAAGAGGCCCTTTGAGGAAGATCAATCAATAGCATGTAGAATCAAGCAAAATGTGTCATTTGAAAAACACCAAACTTTAGGTGAAATACAGCAGTTACATTTATCTTGTTATATATTTACCCTAAATGACCTAAAATTTCGTCCATGACTAAAGCTGCTCATTTTTCCAGATTCTGGGAGTTCTATTGATTTGGAAAGGCGTTTTGAGAGGTGTTTGGCAAGTAGGATGATATCCTACTGGGAAAATGTAAATTTTAAGTAATACATGTATCTCATGACATTTATTCGCCTCCAAAAATGCTTTTCTGTGGTCAAATTTTTAGGTTATTAAGGGTTAATATTATTTAATTGGTGTTAATGCCACATTCACAAATCTATATTGACAGATACAGTACACAAGTGGGCATAGATTATCCCTACACTGAATACATATGCACAGTTTCTAAATGCACAGTGTCATATTTCTTGTCACACACCTCACAAACCTCACATGTTACGTTGCCGCAATGGGATTAATGTAATGTGCAGCTTCAAATTAAAAAAGAAAAAAAAGTGCAAAAGTTTATTTTTTTATTCATACCCAAACAAATGGAAAAAGTATATACATATATATATATATATATATATATACATACAACAGCGTGATAGTTGGCAAATGGTCACCCATAACCAGTGCAATACAACCTCACATGTAGTGAAATACAGCCTCACATGTACCTCAGTCTGGGTCTTCCTCTGACCATTTGTGCTTAAATACTACCACAATAGACGCCCTCTAGCTTGTAACTAATTGATCTCCCTCACGAAATAAAGAATTATTACATTCAATTCTTATCAGCTAGAACAATTATCCTCGTATGTAAGTTAAGCAGAATTAGGTAAAAAAAACAAATATGTATCCGATGTCACAAGTCTAGTCCCTCCCAATCAAATCTCCATTTTGATTCCTCAACAATTGTATTTATGTTTATGATTTAGTGTATGATACAGAAAATTCAGAACGCAACAGCCTTCTTGGTGTCTTACCAGCATCACATTGAAAATAAAAAATTAAACCAAAGTTTCATTGTTTCAAGATTGAAAAATTGATTTCTACTGGAACAAATTCATACGTGGGAAGGTCTGCAAGCAACCTGCAAATGGACGTGGGTTTTCCCCCCAGGCTCTGCTTGATTTTACCCACCATAATGCTGGCCACCGTCGTATAAGTGAAATATTCTTGAGTACGGCGTAAAACACCAATCAAATAAAGAAATAAATACTGGAACAAATTGTACATACCTTCACTCACATTTCAAACTACAACGATGCTTTATCTTGTTTTATATATACATGTATAGTATACTGATGTATTTTTGGATTGGTCTGAAGTACATGTACATGTAACACGCTTCCTGTATACTTGTTTTCTCTGCGAAGGCCTTGGGGAAGAACACTTTCATTCTAAATTTACCAAAGCTACCTTCAATAAATAAATCCATTATTACTCTACTAAGTTGTCATAAGAGTAGAGAAAAACACACACTGAGTTAAACCGGGATCTTGTGTATGTTACACTAGTGAAATATTAAACCATACAATATTGCTACATGTCGTTTGGCTCAAACCATCGGCAGAAAAAAACTTAACCTGATTCCACAGGTCAAAAAAAAAAAAAAAAATCGTTATTAGCTGGAGTATTAGCCATTGTCATGGCTGGTTGATTCTACTAGGGCACACTACCTCCATTTTCTTCCCCTTACCCTCACCTCCTCCACCCCTCCCACCTAGTCACTTAAGGTGCGATGACTCAACAGTAACAAATAAGACCCCCCCCCCAATGTGTCTCCATTTTGGTACATGTACATGATGTAGCAAATCCACATGTCCGTGTACCCATAGGGGCAAGAAGATACGGACTTTAAAAGGCACCAACATTCTCACATGTCAAATTTCCAAGGCAACCATCAATTATGTTTCTGCAGAGAACACACACGATGCTGAAAAAATGATTGGCAAACAAGATAAAAAGTCGAAGCCAAAGGGATGTTAACTAGCATTATATTGTGCCTCACATGAATTGCATCAGCATTATTTCTTCAGAATCAGAAGTTGGTCTCAATCTTCAATGAAGCAGTGGTTCTAACTGTTTCAAAGACTTAATCTAAAGCTTACTGTCGTGCGTATATAAAGTCAACTAACTAACTGTAGTGCAAAGGCAATGTTGGTTGGGATAAATAAAAAATGAAAACAAAAAAAAAGACAAAACATGCAAAGTAATCACAGTAATAAAAATTTTTTTAATATTTTTGGTACGTATAAAATTTGTTTATACTTTGTATATTGCAATCAAACTTAAAAACACTTCTGAACAATTGTTGTTTGGGAGCCTCATTTATTCCAGTTTAATAGGACATGGAGACATGCCTGCAATTGCATGAAAACTTCATGTTTATTTCCACACATGAAGATAATAATTTGGTTGAAGATTTTCAAAAAAAAGATTAATAAGGATAAAAAAAGTGTTGTATCAACATTCAAGTTCATGTAACTAATGACAAAACCAGTTTAAACTGGATTGGCCCATGATACAATAAATTATTAAGGGAATCTTTACTTCCAAATGGTTCGTCTTCTTCCGTATCATCTTTGGGTCAAATAACTCTCTTTTCTTTTTTCACATTCTCAGATCAAACCTTGAGTGCATCAATTCGTCAATTCAAAATGAATAATAAACAGTCCGGTAATTTTCTGTCAGTTCCTTAAACACATTTTAAAGATTTCCGGATATATTAGAAGCACACAGACATAACCACAATTGACTGTCTCCGGGCTGAAGACAGAGTGAATAAAAATGCCCCATAGTAACAGAAAGGAAAGGAGAAAAAAGAAAAAAAAATGACTCCTCTCTATTTTGCTTTGCTTTCGATGAAAAAAGAAGAAAAAAAAAACACAAGTGATGGTGATAGAATTGCAGATGACATTCGATCAGACACATTCAATGGCTGCACAAACAAGGCTCTGGAGGTTTTGAAAAGAAACGGAAATGGACCATTAACTGGCTTCTTATGAAGCCCTAAGGTAAGGGTTTTTTCTCCATAAATCTTTTGACTGGCGGATATGAATAAAACATGCTCACAGACTGCCTGGATTTTGGCGAACACACACACACGCACTCACACACACACACACACACGGACTAGCTACATGTACCCACAACATTCTGACTAGACAGGGTAATGGTGCAAAAGATTGACCAATTTAAACTAAATCATCACAGTGTACAGCTGTAACACACATCATTTGTATGTTCAATGTTCTCCTATTACACATGTAATTTGTAAGGACCTTTAATATTTATTATCATGGTATATACATTGACAACTAAACAAATAGGCTTCCAGTGTGGGTACTACTGTAATTCTTCAACCTCTCCCCATGTTTGCAAAGTGTTCACTCAAGCATATTCTGAAAGCATTATTCTGTGTTAACTGATAAAATTATACTTTTTATGAAGCCCTGAAATTGGCCGATCCAACCAATGTAGATTTGTCTTCAAAATCAAATTAACATTTGCATAAATCCACTGTGCAAACTGACGTATACATGTAGACACATGTGCAGATTCTTATGCACATGCACAGGAAATATGTTTTCCTTCAAATGCAAAGAAACCATGCATACTGTATTTAAGGCATCTACATGTATATAATGCCATCCACTGAAATTCTTCAGTCACATGCATTCCAGAAAGAATGCCACACCACAGTACACATGTACAGTGAAACTGTCCCGAACCCTTTGTGGACTGTCCCACTTCCCTCAAAACAAGTGGGCACTTGTAAGATATCTCCCCCTTAAGTGCACCGACCGACGAAATTCGATCATGTCGATCAAGATCGCCTCGCCCCCGTGGGTCAACTATTCCATGCTGACCGCTATTAAGGCAATGAGCAGAGGCAGGAATGCGGAAAATCAATTCCCGCAGAAAGAATTCAATCAGAAAGTCAGCATACTAGCTGTTACACTGCAGAGGTCTACATGACCAAGTGAATGTGCGGTCCAGTAAGAGTAGGGAGAAGTGGTGATAAGGTTTAGTGAGTGGATTACAACACATACATGCACATACAAGTATCGCTCGACTGTAAGCTACATCAGTGTCTCAGAAGCTCTCCTAAAGACTTCTTCAAGACAAATGGACAGATTAAAGCACCTGCAAAGGAGGTTAAACTGCATACATGTAATTTATATAATTTCACTTCTATGACACAACCAGCAGTATGGTGGGTGGAAACCGGACAGAGCCCTGGGAAAACAACCCCAAAATATCCACTGGTTTCTGGCAGACCTTCCCACGTACCATCGGAAAGGTGGTTTCTTTAATGTGTCAGTCCTTAAATATTCTCATTTTGAGGTATACATGTGTGGGCTGGGTGTTTAAATTCTGTACAGGTCATACTAAACACTGACATTACCAAGACTCGGTGTCTTGCATTGTATTGTATTTATTCACCATAAGTATAATTAGAAAACATGTTTACAGAAAATAAAGCATGGCAGAAATAAAGTCACAGAGGGCTCGATCTATCCCGGGGAAGTACAAGTATGTAAGATGGCGCTGGTTGTAGGTGAATTATAAGTGAATAATAACACAGTAAACATTTTATATATTTAAGAAAAACACAAACCATTGTCATGTGCCAAAAGAGATGCTGTCAACTGCTAATGTTCAAAATTTCTTACTTTTCCAGATTTAGTACCTTACCCATGATAACGTCAACCCTGTTACCTACATGGGAATATACATGAGCGTGTTTGCAATGGAACAGCCAGTGAAACTCCAAGCTCTGAAGATGACATTCACATCACAAATCAAATTGCTCACTTTTCCCATACATTACTTTGTCCATGTTATAGCTCAACTAAATAGTGAATCACAAGCAAAGCTATGAAAACTGATGTACAAAGTTTTGTGAAAGTGCAGCCTAACCTACAGTGCATGCACATGTACAGTAAAGGGCTTATCTGCAATATCAACAAGTACAAATGCTTATTTATTTATTTGATTGGTGTTTTACGCCAAACTCAAGAATATTTCACTTATATGACAGCGGCCAGCATTATGGTAGGAGGAAACAGGGCACAGCCCAGGGGAAACCCACGACCATCTGCAGGTTGCTGGCAGACCTTCCCATGCAAATGCTTATTATGATTTACATGTATAATATTATATAATACATACAGATTGAATTTTCATCTTTAAAGATCTACATGTATTTCGGTGAGTAATCAATTTAAGACGCTCTCAGTTTTGGCCAAGTTACACTTAGGACAAAATCAGAATTTTAGTAATCGTATATGTAAAACATGCAGGAGAATAAAAACGCTCATTCAGCGATTTTACGGTTTCAAGTTACATGTGAACGTCAATCTCAGCATCTGGTGCCAGTAATGCTTTACCTTCTGGGCCCAGTTGTTAAAAACTGGTTTAAGACTCAATACCAGATTTAACTTTAAGCCAAGTCTTCAATTTTGTACTTAGCCTAAACAAAACTGTGTACCAGCATGACCAGGTAATACAGGTATATATGAGCCCAAATCGTCTGCTGTTACACATGTACTTTGACTGTTTGCATGGTGTTTATTCAAGCATATTCTGAAGGCATTATTCTGTGTAGACTGATATACATGGACTTTCTGTAAAGCCTTGAAATTGGAAAATCCACCTTATGTAGTTTTGTCTCCAAAATCAAATTAAATGGTTTCATAAATAACAAGAAAGCTCGTCTTTCATGTGTGAAAAGGTTGAGGAATTAGGCTACATTCACATTTATACATGGAGCAGAAAATATGCTTTTAATACGCTATAAGTTTAGTAAATAAATTAAGGAATGTACATGTGTACAACACAGGCAGTGCATAAATCTATATTCAAGTATAGTGAAGCCAACAGCTCAAAATAAAACCACTTCACAAAGCCAGGTGTGAAAATAGGGGCAATGCGTGACTAGCCAGGTACTAAAATCCTCATGACTCTGAGGAGACCGGAAAGTCAATTTAGCAGGCCTGTGATCTATGGCAGGACTAAGCAACAGAACTAAAGGAGGGGCATGTTTGGGTGTACAAAGGGCTGTAGTCCAGGAACAACATTACAGCTGGCCAGACCTCACAAGGACAAATTGGCCGGTCAATCCACAACTCTATTTCCTCTTTAAATATTTGATCTGCTTTCACTGTGCCCGACTAAAGAGTCTTGACTGAAGCAGATTTGACTGCAGACTGAGCTTGCTGGACCTCTGACAGTGTGCCAATGACCGTTCGCTTTCAACAGTCTGTTTGTATGAGGATAAATCAATTAAAGCAACGTTTTCGCACAATGCCAGATATTTTGCACCCTGCCTACCAACAGCTGGTTCAAACGTCCGACCAGTAATTGTAAGTCTGCCATGAAAGGGAGGTGAAAATAAATGTTGTTGTTGAAATCCAAACCATGGAAATTCAAACTGATTCATCAAGGAATGTCGAGGAACTAACAAGGTACATTAACTATCCCCTGGGAGGGAAATGGGCCAGTGAAATTACTTCTCTACAGTCCTTTTTTCATTACCTTTCAGAGGTAAATAGCCTCAATGACCCCCACCTTAACTTCGATTAACGTCCCAGGTAAATTTAATACTGTGAACCACACCCACATGTATGGGTTTGAATACCTGTAAATGATCATGGCTTTAAGCAGTCATACTGTGGCAACCTGAATATACATGTAGGTTTGAAGGTGCTTGATTTTGCAATAAAAGTGATAAAAACCAACATTTATGCATCACAAACTTTAACCTATTTTCCAAATAAAAAGGCCATCTCCCCTCAAATAACTAAGACAAGCGAAATTAAGTGAGTCACCATATCCAATCACTGCGTAGTTTAGTAAAAATTGTGAAATGTTTCAACTTTTTCTTATCGCCCATCCACCTACATGTACAGTAGTTGTACAGCAAAATGGCTCAGAATTTGGACATCATAACCTACAATTGCTTGAGTCACTTCTGGTTCACCTATAATAATGGCCTAGTACTGTATGTCATATTAACTGCCCAGTATAGCATGGCATCTACGAATTATGTGTATTATGCAGGCATGATTTATCTCCCTTCATTATGTCAAAGGATCGAGACTGACCGTGGAACAAATTCCAATATGGCCATTTGTCGATGAAGGACTACACTGGTTGCCTAGACATAATGGAACCTGCCGGCTTCCCTAGCTCTATCTGATACCATTATGAAGGACAGGCCAAATATGAGACGGACTTGAATTCCAGCCATCTAATTGACATTCAGGCTTAATGAAGCCTGCTGAAATAATAGAGAGACCAGTGATAAATCTTGGCCAATGACAGGTCTGTAGGCTAAATAAAACTATGAGAAACCTCAGAATGAGGCTTGGCACTTTGGCACCAAGGATTCTGGCAAAGGGAAGCAATCCATTCCACCTAGTGGTGAGGAAAAGTATTCACGATTGGTACAGAGCACCGCACGCTGGGATGTTAAAGCAACTTTACAATGAAGCATGAAAATGTGTATCTTTTTTCAAGTAATGTAGAGATGTCTAAAAACATGTACAGGGTAATATGAAAATGACAAATTCTATTTAAAAAAATTCTATTTTCAATCTTGTTTCTGTAAGAATTAACATCCAAAAATGTCAAAACACATAAAAATGAAGACAAGAGAAAATTACACATTCCTGTTATTCAGGTAGAAAAAGACACCAAGAAACCAATGCTTGGGCTGCAAAGTAATGTTAACCATTAACCACTTTTTGTTCAAAGAACAGTCTTCTTTTAAACATGGATGCCATACATGTACGTCAAAGTGAAGCATAACACAGGGCCTTTAACAGTAGACTGCAACAGATACTTAGGGAATGCAGAGATTTATGACGGCACAAATGCCATAAAGAAATTCTGCACCAAAACAACAGGCAATCTGTTCCAGTTTGGTAAAAAAGGAA
The DNA here is from genome assembly GCF_032854445.1 of Liolophura sinensis. Lineage (NCBI taxonomy): Eukaryota > Metazoa > Mollusca > Polyplacophora > Chitonida > Chitonidae > Liolophura > Liolophura sinensis. The sequence goes on from NC_088307.1 coordinate 13,737,332, forward strand.
AAATTACCAAAAGATCTTTTAGTTCATCTAAAACCCAAAGAAAACACCAAAACTGCTATTACAGGAATGGCCTTCCAATCACATTTTAGGTCGATCGAATAGAACAACTGTTCACAAGTTATTGGGCTATTAACAAGCGTAACGGGCAGAGAATGGTGTCTCCCTGGTATCTGGCATTTTAACCTGAGTGATCGCATTATAAAGATGTTGAAATCAATGCCTCGATTCATCCCCCTTCAGCTGGAGTAACTATAGCCATTCTGACAGGGACACCATCGGGGCATTAGGGAGAAGGAATTAAGCCTTGGGCCGTGTTGGATGATTGCCATGGTGGCCGCATCACGCAGGCATTATGGAATTACAGTCTACTCTTGATGGCATTTTGTCCGTGCAGTCACTGGTAGAGGAGAGTGCACAGGAACTGGAGAAACATTGAGAGTACATGTACAGGGGGAAATTACACAGGCCCCCATGTTCATTCACGGGTGAATAAGATAAAAGTAACTGAAAACTTTAGCAACTAAACACTTCACCATCCTCAAAGTTTCTAATTCAGAGAGAAGATGGGTAACCAAGTTGTTATGTGAGCTTCATCATGACTGGAGCAGATGTCTGAGAGCTCAGCCTGGTCTTAACAGCAAACTGTCACCTCAGAACAATCAACTTTATTGTATCATGTACAGTATTCTAATTTCTCAACTTTTTTGTGTATGAAAGAGCAACTTTCAATGCCATTTATGCACCTTTTTCATTTGATTTTAGAGATAAATCTACATTTGTTGTGTTGGAGTGTTTCAGTGCTTCACAAAAACCATAATTTTATCAGCCTACACAGAACAATGCCCTCAGAATATGTTAAAATAAACACCTTGAAAACATGCGAAAAGGTTGAAGAATTACAGTATACCTGACGCAGGGAAAAACATGTTTGAAAATTCAAGCTTCAGACTGATAACCTTGACAAAAACATCAGCCAATATGATTTATTTGCAATGCAAAAAAACAACCTGATAATGGATCAGATAAAACAAACATAATTTATGTGAATAAACTTATGCATCTTTGAATAACACTATAAGTTATGTTTGTGATGACCTTGGCTCAATTTGAGGTCATTGCTTTTTAACATTCTGAGCTCCTAAAAACAAGTGAATGACCAACCATTTAGAATCCTATAATGGAGGGCAGACATAATCTATTCACACAGCTACGTGTACATGTGCAGAAATAATTCAGGATGGTCATGGTATTACAGATACATGATATCAGTCGTTCACACAGTCCACACTGTTCCGACACAAAATCCTCTTTAGGAGTGAGTGAGCGAGTGAGTGTTTGGGGTTTAACGTCGTACTTAACAATTTTTCACAAAGGAATCCTTAAGGTGTATGTAATGTGCCGCTCTTTTATCTAGTGCTGCTTCACTGAGACGACTTACCAAAGACAAGTAAGCCGCCCAACCGAGCCATTATACTGATACGGGTCAACCAGTTGTTGCCCTATCCCCTTCATGCTGAACGCCAAGCGAGGAAGTTACAACTTCCTCTTTTAAAGTCTTAGTTGTGACTCTACCCAGGATTAATCCTGGATTTATCGCTCCCAGTACTCTTTAGGAAGTCACAAATGCACATGTACATCATGTAACTGTTAGAAACAACCATTTGGTGATATCGTATTTAAAACAAGTTTGAAAATTTGCGTCCGTTTGCGGCAGAATTAGGATTCACCTTCTCAAGAAATCGCTATAAAAATACAGAATCATAATTTGCCTGCATGTACAGTGTACTTACGTGTTTGATTGGTGTTAATTGTCAAGAATATTTGACTTAGTGAAATTCAACCTTTTCGCATGTTTGCAAGGTGTTTATTCAAGCACATATTCTGATGGCATTATTCTGTGTTGACTGACAAAATTATACTTTTTGTGACGCTCAAGAAATGGCCAATCCTGCCTATATGTACGTAGTTTTGTCTCCAAAATCAAATATAAAATGTGCATAATTTGCACTGGAATTTGATTTTTCACATGCAAAAAACTTGAGAAATTTAGGGTATATTTATTTATTTATGTGACTGGTGTTTTATCCATTACTCAAGGATATTCCACTTATACGGCGGCAACCAGCAGAAGGTGAGATGTAACTGTTTTTGTTAGACAGTATAGTACACACTTATGCCATCATGTACACTACACAAAGTGAGATTGTTGCTAACTGTCATACTAAAGTAAATGTATTTACTACAGCTTTCAGTTGTACAGGGGAAGAAAACTGGAGTGGCTTTAGGGGATAAACCACCGACCTTTGGCAAACTTTACCATGATCAAAGTTGGTACGTGCCTTCACTACTCGGCCATGTCAACGTAACAATGATAAAGAAGATACACACAGATGCATCAATAGAAACAAATGTATAACGTAAGATCCAGAAGAAAAATGCTCGAACTTGCATTTTATGTTCCCGAATGGTACATACATGTACAATGTATATGTCCTGTATAACTACAATAAGCTATTAATTATCATATTTATTATGTACATTCATGTAACTTGTTCATGCTGCATTTTCATTTCTCTGGCCGCATTTTTCACTTCTCTAGCCGTAAAACATATAGAAAACAGAGGTTGCTTGTAACATCAACCAGAAGAAATGCTCACATTTGTTCGAATGAGTCAACTTCCTTCACAGAAAAAAAAAATTAATTTTCGCAACAGCAAAACCTGTTTAGGGACCTCATAATAATAACACACACAAAAAAACAATTAGTCATTTGCGAAACAACAGAAAGAACAGGTTTTGTTTCTACCTTGAGCTCATATATAAATATCGTTATTAGGATTCACAGTACAAGTGTGCGCTTATGTTTACATGACAGGCTTGAGCACATTTCCCACAATTCAACTAAAGCTCAACTCACACATGTTCGGCATAAATAATGGTGCAATTGTTTTATTTATTATTATTATTATTACCACACATTTACGTGTACACTGCATAAATACTGAATTATTTTTAAGAACATTAAACGCACACTCTCACTATTAATCACAAATTATAAATATGAACGTAAAAAGCCTGCAATTCCATTCAAGAATAAATCTGGGCATTTTAGCAAAGTTGATTTAATACTTTTAATATATATATACGTCGGTTATCGTCAGCTATTTTATCTAAATGTTGATGAATGAAAATCAACACTTTTCCCAAGGTACTGGAGAATTTAGAGCTTACACGTGTAAATCAAAAATTTATTTACAGGTATGTAAAGATCTTTATGAAACCTCTTTATTCAATACGAAACGGGAAAATTTTTGTCTACCAATTTCAGACTTGGACCAGTGAATTTCTATACGTTCTCTGGCTGTTATTTGAGAGACCTTTTGCCTTGTGATGATAACCCAATGATGACTGATGTTCATGGGACTTCTTGTCTTTCACCAGGTGGGGTGTGAGAATGTACATGATATCTTGGTCAATAATTCACCACAGGTCAATGGTTTATCCCAGGCAATGCCCTTTCCTCAATCCATAAAACTGACCATCATGGAGCAAATGCTTGAAATTCCCCAGCCTCGAAATGTCACTTAGAGAAGATACCTGTCAAGATGACGCTACAGAAGATCTATGTAATTTGGCACTTTTATATACTCTTTATTGCTGTTTACTGAACAAAAAGGTTAGTTAATATTTTTAGCTATATAGCTACAGAAGCTGTTTGCCATTTCATTCAGGTAGCCATGTGTTTAGACTGACATATTGGCGTGATGCCATTTCCTGGAATGGAGGGGGATGGGGGATGGGGGTGGGGCCTTTGAGAACTTTACTCGAACATTGTTTGCTGACATGTGCAATATTGCCAAAACACTATCAAGTGCGCCTGTGTGATGGGCATGACTGTAAAGCCAATACCAGACCACCTTCATCTCTGATGTCTTCACAATACAACGATAAGCGGGCAAGCCAATGGGTTATCACGCCACTGCGAATTTATCCCCGTCAGAAACAGGTCAGCAAAATGTGGTGGGAATTTGGCGGACAAAGCGAGCATGATGCCTTGGCGAGCTCCAGTGAGAGGCTCCGACTAAAATCAGTGCCAACTTGGCAACATGTGTCAGTGAGTCTTGGCACTTGAATCAATCTGTAGGGATTATATAATTTGGAGTCAGAAGCCGGCCTGTGGCCTGCAGCTGCGTTGCTGCGGACCCGGAGGGGGAGGGGGAGGGGTGGAGATGTACATGTACTCGACTGCATTTCACTTCTCTACCAGCCCAGCATTATCGAGGAAGAAACATTTTTTTTCTTAAAGTGAAGGGCTTATACATACAGACTTTAAAGGAATATTTATTCAGTCTTTGCTACGGGCACAGATGTTTCAGCTTTTTAAGTTCAGTATATACATATATGTATCCTTATAAAATTGATCTACTTATGAATAAAAATATCTGCTATCCCATCGGTCAATATTTGCTGAGGCAGACAGAAAACTCTACGGCTGACATTCGATCTGAACACAAGTCCATGTAGGGAGTATGAAGTGTACTTTTCTGCACACAAGGCTGATATGTACATGTAAGTGTGTCTTAGACAGGTAGACTGCAGAATGAACATTGTGTTGAGTATGAAAATAGGCTTTATGAACAGCAAATACAGGTACATGGACAGGTCTAGTAAGGCATTTCTGGGGGGGGGGGGGGGGGGGGGGTATGAAAAGTTACCAGTAACTTTAAGAAGGAGCCTTACAGAAGTAAAAAGCCCATAATGGGATTACCATGCTTGTAAATCATCAATCTTTTTAACCTCTAAAGTACTTTTTTCAGTGGGATTTATGCATGTAATTATTATGAAAATAACACCAATAATGACCTGTTTGTGTCACTTAAGATGCAAGCTTCATAAAACTGTGCAAATTATTGCTCTACAACGCAAATTTTTCTCAGAATGTTTAAAATATTGGTTTGCAGTCTGAGGCGGTTGAAAAAGCTGAAGAACTTGGGTACATGTTGCAAGATTGCAAATTAGCAGCCTTCAAATTTCTCTCTTGTCAGGTACAAACCATTTGGTGCCCAGACAAACTTCACATGTAAATAACACTGGGAATCTGAAAAACTTTACATGTAGCTGAATTGAATAGCTTTTGAAATTTGTCAGCCACGCCTCTGGCAGTTATTTTCAGGCCTGCCTGACCATTCACACTCAAAACCCAAGGAGTATTTGTGTACGTTTTCATGAAGTTTTACACCATGATATACAGATCAATACAATCCTTTGCCATTGCAGCTGCGCCGAAATTTCAAATACACATTACAGTACATGTACCTGTACAGGTATCTCTTTCATAAAAATGTGTGGGAAAAAGGTCATATTTCTCCTAACTTTATACGTTAAAGATGTTGTCTGGGCTACAGTGACATAAGGTTACATCATTTACATCTACCAGGAAAGTTAAAAAAAAACTGATTTATGGAGTTTTGTTGAAGTGGCACCTGGTCTGTAAACAAACAAATGAAGTGAGGAAATAAGCTGTAGGACAAGAGCCTGTCCTGTACAAAGTAGTACTTTATCAGGGGGCCAACAGTTTGATTCAAGACAAAACTGCCATGTGAATCATACTGTAACTTTCATTAAAACAGCTGAAAGATTTGCCCAACATGCCCTTTATCAATTTTTAAAAATTATTACCGAGCTGGCAGATTATTATGGACTCTACAGTACATTCTGAATTATGCAGCACAGATTTGATATGCTATCAGCCAAACCACTCTAGGTTGAATATAAACAAATCTGAACGCAGACAATTGGTTCTCCACCACTATGCTCACAAAGCTCTCTCAGGTCAACAAGTCTTTGAGGTATTCTCTGTCTTAGGTGTGATTAAGACAGTTTGATAGAAGGGCAGGGTGTGGCAGGTAAGAGTGTGTGAGGTCGGAGGTCAGAGGTCATACGTTTAGAAGTCATAAACATTAGTACTTACAAGCTGTCCATATATGTGTACGGTAAGTAAATCACAATCAGAACATGTACAAAGTTAATTTAGTAACCATATAGGTGACTGTATAAACACGTTTTAGCAGATTATCTCCATAATCCATTTCAACTCTCAAGTGCCAATAATTATACAGACAATTCCTTAACATTCAAATTTACGTGCAATGTGCTTTGCTAAGTGTCAGTATTCATTACATACGTAAGCTTAGTGCATACATCTACATGTATATATGTATTATAAGAAATAATACACAATTGATGTTGAACTTCAGGTAAAGAATATTATAATTCTAATACAATAATACAATGATTAATACGCTGACCAATCTTGGGCTTTATTACGAGGAATAAATATTACCCATCATGGGTAAAAAAAAATGCTGAAAATTTAAATGACAGGTGCTGTCTCTCATTTTAAATAATACATGTAATAAATATACATGAAAACATTTTCTCTTCATTAATCATATTTACATACAAGTACATATATATATATATACCGTAAATTTATGTAACTTTTTATCCGCTGTACCACATGGAATATACATGTGTTCATTTTCGACCACAAAGAGCTGAAAACCATATTTTAGAACATTGTGGGAGAGTTTCAGATGTTGAAAAGGTTGAGATTTACAGTATGAGCTCACTACCATTATCAAGGATAAACCTCAATTAATATTTTTTTTTTATATATATCTAAGAAAAAAGTTTCATAAACTGGAGACTATTCATTTACATGTATCATTGTGGACAATAGCTGACCTTTCTCATAAATAATAGGCCACTTTTTTGTCCTTTTTTCTTTTTTTTTCATGAATCTTCCTACACTTTTTACTCAAAAAGTCATTATGGAGGGGAAAAAAATGAAAATAATTGTATATGTACGTCACAAAGATCTTTGAATCCAATGGACATACAGAACAATGGGTTAGCATATCTAGTCACCCTGCAAGGTCAGCATAAAAGAAAATGATCACCCGCATAATATACAGTTCTAAATCAATCAATTGAGGAACAACAACAGAAACGATTTTATATTAAAAGAAATCATACAAATCACATACATGTACTGTAAGTACATGTACATACTGTAATTCTTCAACCTTTTCTCATGTTTGCAAAGTGTTTATTAAACCAGATTCTAAAGGCATTATTCTGTGTTGGCTAATAAAATTATACATTTTGTGAAGCCCTGAAACTGGTCAATCCAACCAATGTAAGTTTTGTCTCCAGAATCAACTCCAGAAAGGTTGAAGAATTAGGGTACATGTACTGTACATGTAGTACATGTCTGAATGATGCCCATGTTTTCAAAGACATGACAGGCACGCTGACAGCTATAGGGCTAATAAAGTCACTGAACTGACCTGCTATGACAAGCTTAACAAGATTATGCCAATAAAGGTGATAGGGAGTGAACCAAGAGGATGTAGCATGACATAAAAGCAGACAAGGGTGGGCAAGAGACGCCGCACAATCATTTCAAGCCTTAAAGCAGAGCTCAGTGAGTTTTACGAACATTCATCATCACTCATGTTTCATGCAAATGAGTAGTTGTCAATCTTCTTCTGGGGGTCAGACAAGGAGGTGTACTCCCTCCAGACCTGTTCACAATTTTCCATGCTAATCCCTTGTTATCCCAAAGTCCACAGAACTTTGTATTTAAAATCAAGCCCTCCTTGCTGAACTGGAACAGATAGTGTTAATATTACACCGTGCCGCACCATTAACTTTAAATGAGTTACTGATGTTATTCATCTGTCATCACGTGAATGCTAAGCCACGCTAATACCCGTCTCAGCTGCTGATTTTAACGTTATTATTCCTGCCACACAGGCAGCCTACTGATGTGAACTGATGTCATGCTTCAGGCCACATCAACCCAATAAATGCACAAATGCCACTGAGCACATACACGTACAGTATGCCTTAAAACCCTAAAGTAATAGAGCACCAACGCACAGAACATCTGCTCTTAATCTCCATTATTACATTAAGCTCTGAGGGCCTTTCAATTTTTTTTTTCCTGCAATCAGTATTTATTAAAGCTGAAAAGACAGACATAATATTATCCCCAAAGCCATTTCCAGAATTGTGCAAGCTTCATATTCCTAAACAATCAAACAAAACTTATTCTTTTTTCACCAGAAGTTGTTACTATTTGTGTTCAATTGTTAACACAAAATGTCAAAGTAAAACAAACTCCCCCAGATGTAATATCAGATCACAGCTGTCAATGTGCAGAACTAAAGAAATGAAAACACGTTCTTACACAAAATATATATTTTAAACATAAATTGTCACAGCTTTTGCACTGCATTTGTCATAAATTTCATTGTCACAGTGATTTGTTTTTTTACTCTGACAAACGGTAGCATAATTCTTCTTCCACATGTAAACTGTACAGTAAATATAACAATGTAATTTATAGTTTTTGTAAAGCTCAACATTATGTAGGAAACCAAATGTAGTGTAATATCCACAAAGCAGAGTCAAACACAACGCAAAACAGTGGGAGTATACATTTAAATATTCGCTGTTTTTTCGCAAACCAAATGGCATTATGTATCCTACATCATAATAAATTCATGTCGCACGCAAATCTTTCGCCGTGATGTACATACCTGTACATACACGAAAAAATAAAGAACACATACAGTGTGTAGCCTGACAATAAAATATATGTACATTTGTAAGAAGTCAAGAAAACAGGTATACATGTACAAAAACATTCATACCCTACTTGTAATTCCTCAATCTTTTCGCAAATGAAAGAAAAACTTTCAGTGCAATTTATGCATATTTTTAAGTTTATTTTGGAGACATAACTACACTGATTAAATTGACCAATTTCAGGGTTTCAAAAGACTGTAATTTATTAGTCTATACAGAATAATGCCTCAGAATATGCTTGAATAAACACCTTCCAAACCTGCGAAAGGTTGAAGAATCACAGTAGATGTGGTTCACACCAGTGCTGTACCCATTAACCAGGAAACTAGCAACATGTACACCTATGAAGTACAACCACCAGCCATCAAACAGAGCCCACAGGTTTCTGGCACATCCAGGCTTCCCCCATAACCCTCCTCATACAAGAACATGTCAACAAAGTTTAACACTCTTTAACACACAGACAAGAGGCTTTGAGAGTCACGAAACCCCCAAAGGCTATTGTCCATTAAAGGTGGCATTTTTAATTACTGTCACAAATAACTAACAAGAAATGTGAAAATGTTAGTGACATATGTATCAGCTAATCTGTCAAATATAATGACATTTTTCTTTCAAGCCAAAATTAACCTGGCCTTGAGCAAACATTTGTCTGTAAAAACCGCAGCTTAGCCCTGAATATACATGTATCAATGGTACAAGTACACCAGTCCTTCATGATACCACACAGAGTCAGTTTTCACACCGTGCAGGGATGAGACAAGGGGCAATGTTGAACACCTTTCTGTTTATCTTTATTTTCTACATAAATGCATTTTCACATCAACACCAAACTACCTAATTAATGCTCATTGTGGCAATGAATGTCTCATTATCTTGATCACTGATGCTGATGAGAGATTTTGTTACAAAGCCTCGGGAATACAGTATGAGAAACCATTACGATGCGGCGACAAATGTACACATGGCAAAGTATTTCACACAAAAAGTTGAAGAAAAACATAACAATGCTGGTCACGCAAAAGTTGTACAAAATAGCTCAGGTTTTTAACGTCCTTGAATATTTAAATACATGTACATGTTATGCAAAAAGTTAAGAAAGGTACATGTATTAATATGAGCTCCAGAAATGATTGACAACAATGACAGATACATGTACATGTATGTACATCAACTGAATTCAACCAAATGCAATGGGTCAAAAACATACGTCAGCGAATCATAATATATTAGACCTTATGTTAAAAAAAAAAAGGCAACATGCAGAAAAATGGATTACGATTTAAATCCACATGCAAAGGTTCTGTCAGCTCTTTTAATACACATGTAAACTTATTAATCGCGTTTAAAATCCCAAAGAACGACATACATGTACATGTTTATGTACATGTGCAGCTGTATTTTAAATCCATAATACTAATTTTTTTTCTTCCCGCAGACAAAAAGTCAAGGATGTAAATGTACATGTACAAAACTGCACATTATTTCATGGTGAATTTCTTCAATATAACGTTAGGTCAAGAACGGAGGCCTCTCTGTCTGACCACCTCCCCCGACTCAGGTGTGATAAGGACAATTCTGGTCAACACAGGTGTCACAAATAACAAAAGTAAGTAAGTAAGTAAGTACAGAAGTAACAATGCTGTGGGGCACCACAACTATGTCTGTTAGACAGAAAAGCCAGAGCATTTAACATGCAGATGTATATCTTCAATTCACAGGGCAGCATATGGCTGTATTGTTACAGTATCTTAGCCTTGCTTCCTTTCATGCACACTGTATTTCACCTAAACTCTGATGCGTAAAAATTCCTTTCCAGAAGCACATAAAGGTGTTAAAATAACAATTCTGATGCCAACACTGAATTTTTTTTTCCAATAAAAATTTTTTTAAAATTCAAAAAGACCTCTTAAGTGACTCTATAGTATAAGGTGGTTGAGTCAGTCAGAATTAAGCAATATGCGTCACCTGAAAAACGCTAAACTTCCGGTGATTTACAGTATGTTACATTGGATGTAAAATGTTCTTTAACGGCAAGACTGTTAAAACTTATTAAATGAGTTTTTTTAGGAATGAAGTCTACAGCATAGTAGTAGAATAGTTTCAATTTTGACACTGTAAATTATCCTTAATGCTTGGATAGCAATAGCAGTGAAGTGTCCTGCAAATGGCATCTTTAAATGCCTTCACTCTACTTAAGTTTCTTACACGGAAGTAATTATAAGTCCATGTACACATAAATCTGGACACAGCATCCAGAATCTCTGGCACTCTGCTTCATAACTATGTCCATTTCTGCTTACCCAGGGAACAGGGCTATGTGTATTCGTTACGTTGAACTACATCGCCACAGTGGATATATCAAATCGTGCAATCATATGCAATCAAACTGTAGGTACATACATGTATTTTGATTATCAGCAACTCATAAATTAGAATGGCATATGCACACGATCTGGATACTGATTTCACTTATTCGCCTGGAACATTCCAACATCACCGAAAAACTGTTGACTGCTTCTCTTTGGTGGTTTGTGTTGAACATTGTTTTGGGAATTGGCCTATCAATTATTGAGCTGGAATGTCCAATTTAGTTGACAGCTGGAATACAGAATGTCTGTTTTGACTGTAGATAGTATGAAATTAATTGCACTCAATCTTACTACTGTACATAACACAATGTCCTGCATGTACTGTAACTCTTCAAACTTTTCACATGTTTGCAAGGTGTTTATTTAAGCATATTCTGAAGGTATTTTTCAATACTGAACGATAAAATTATACTTTTTGTAAAGCACTGATACTGGCCAATCCAAACAATGTAATTTTGTCTCCAATCAAATTAATAAGGTGCATAAATTGCACTGAAAGTTGCTCTTTCATATGCGAAAAGGTTGAGAAATTAGGGTATATATGGTGCATATAAATGAGTATGCTGACTTAACCTGCAGCTAGCTGGCCACCAAGTCCTCCTTAGAACGACTTGGGACTGCCTTTCTCACTACACCTTGAGAAACAATCATCCTGATACAAAACCTATGAGAAAGAATTCATGTGCCCATCACGGTGTGTCTACAGAATTCATATGCCCATTATAGTGTGTCTACAGAATTCATGTGCCCATCATAGTGTGTCTACAGAATTCATGTGCCCATCATAGTGTGTCTACAGAATTCATGTGCCCATCATGGTGTGTCTACAGAATTCATGTGCCCATCATGGTGTGTCTACAGAATTCATGTGCCCATCATAGTGTGTCTACAGAATTCATGTGCCCATCATGGTGTGTCTACAGAATTCATGTGCCCATCATGGTGTGTCTACAGAATTCATGTGCCCATCATAGTGTGTCTACAGAATTCATGTGCCCATCATGGTGTGTCTACAGAATTCATGTGCCCATCATGGTGTGTGTACAGAATTCATGTACCCATCATAGTGTGTCTACAGAATTCATGTGCCCATCATGGTGTGTCTACAGAATTCATGTGCCCATTATAGTGTGTCTACAGAATTCATGTGCCCATCATGGTGTGTCTACAGAATTCATGTGCCCATCATGGTGTGTCTACAGAATTCATGTGCCCATTATAGTGTGTCTACAGAATTCATGTGCCCATCATGGTGTGTCTACAGAATTCATGTGCCCATTATAGTGTGTCTACAGAATTCATGTGCCCATTATAGTGTGTCTACAGAATTCATGTGCCCATCATGGTGTGTCTACAGTACCCGAGCCGGACACTTGCGAAAGCCGGGGTGTTCAAAAAAGACAAGTAGTAGGCTGCACACAACTGACTACTGCCGTCCCCAAACCTGCTTACATGTACTTCGAATATTCTTACTGTTTAAATCAATAGTAATGATGGCATAATTACTTTCAATTCAGCCGCCTACTTTTGAACTCTGACCTCCTTCTCCAATTCTAAATGAAAACCCTGAAAGTTAGCATGAGAAACTATATCAGGCCAGCAACTGCCGGCAATAATGTTTCTCCACAGAATGCCTGTGTTCTGACATAGAGGGGATATCCCTCTGTGTCATCCAGGACAATAGACTCAATGTACATTGTACATGCCTGTAGACACCCCCACAATTATACACTGGCAGCTTCTTACAGGGAAGGTTTACATACGCCATAAACACCCTAAATATTACACTTACATATAGGCCAGATGCGATGTTAAATGCACATCTGCTATTTAATTAACGTAAATCTTCAGGATCAAGGATCAATTTCGTGAAACTTTGCACAGAGATTTTTCTTCATATGCCTGTGAATGGCAGTGTGTATTCTGGAGCCATAATGAGTTGTAATTTACTTTATCCAAAATTTTATAAAAGTGCCCTAGCCCCCTCACCCTCCCTAGGTGTTAAAAAGTTAATTAAAATATTAGTCTAGTACATATATATACATGTAAGTACAGAATTAGCTTAGTACTGGAGTAGAGATACCTGTAAACTTCAACAATCAGTTTTGGACTAAATACCTGGTAGCTCAAACCTTTGTTATGGCATGTACTGCAATAGGAGAAATTTGACGCAAATATATACATACATGTCTTATTCATTCTTTTTGCCGTCAAAAGATTATTCCCTCAGTTTTATTTGTTTTTAGTTATATACAGTATATACATGTAGCAAAACTAAATGTGGAGACATGCACAAGGCCTGACATGTACAGTATATTAAGTTTAACATTGACAGGTCTACATAAAAATGTGGGTGAAAAGAATTCCATAAAAAGCAATTGAGAAATGGTAAAGCAGCTTTATAAGTCATACACAGGGAATTAGGGTATCTACAGCAGGTCAACTTGTGGAGGAGGTCACTCCCTGTCAAGTGTCACCAGGTAAATATTACTGTTTGTTCCGGCAGGTAAAGTTCACCTCAACTTGACAGTGGATCACAGTCACCTACATCATGTACGCTCAGGTGAGCCTTTACCTGACATATCACAGACACTGGTATAACAGTTATCATTATTCACCTTGCTCAGGTGAGACTTTACCTGACAGATCACAGACACTGGTATAACAATTACGATTATTCACCTTCCTCAGGTGAAACTTTAACGGACATATCGGAGACAATGACATAACAGTTATCATTATTCACCTTGCTCAGGTGAGACTTTAACGGACGGATCACAGGCATTGCTGTAACGGCTATCATTATTCACCTTGCTCAGGTGAGACTTTAACGGACAGATCACAGACACTGGTATAACAATTACCATTATTCACCTTCCTCAGGTGAGACTTTAACGGACATATCGGAAACAATGACGTAACAGTTATCATTATTCACCTTGCTCAGGTGAGACTTTAACGGACGGATCACAGACAATGCTGTAACAGTTATCATTATTCACCTTGCTCAGGTGAGACTTTAACGGACAGATCACAGACATTGCTGTAACGGTTATCATTATTCACCTTGCTCAGGTGAGACTTTAACGGACAGATCACAGACAATGATGTAACAGTTATCATTATTCACTTTGCTCATCTGAGCTTTTACCTGGCAGATCAGTTATCATTATTCTAAGGTGAAAAGTCACGGATAAAAGTGATCTAAATCCTCAATAAATCCACCCAGTTTAGCATATCTTAAGGTACTTACCATCATAATTCACAATATTCTGAAGACCAAAATGAACAGTTCAGGTACTTGTAACTAGGCAAATGTAATCTTAAATGACATAAAATAATACGTTCATAAGATTTTTTTTTTCTTTTTTTTTTTTGATTGGTGTTTTACGCCGTACCCAAGAATATTTCACTTATACGACAGCGGCCAGCATTATGGTGGGTGGAAACCGGGCACAGCCTGGGGGAAACCCACGACCATCCGCAGGTTCCTGGCAGACCTATGTTCATAAGAGGTGCACATGCTTAACATTCTTATAATATGCCAAAAACGTGTACACATATATAGCTAAATTCTCTGAAGTACTACCATAAAACTTGCATGAAGACCTGACCTTCACATACTGATACCAACAATCCAACCATACCTGATCAAAATGTTACTGTAATTCTTTAACATATTCGCATGTTTATAAGGTGTTTATTCAAGCATACTCTGAAGGTATTATTCCGTGCAGACTGATAAAACTTTACTGCTATAATCCCTTAAATTGGCCAATCCAACCAATTTAGTTTTGGCTCCGAATATCACATTAAAAATGTGCAAAAATTATAGTGAAAGTTATTCTTTTTCATAAGAAAAAGTTGAAGAATTAAGGTACATGTACAATATATCAACACCTTGATGTAAATCTGTGACTATGACCAAGTGAAAACAAGATGATAAAATCTTAGAAGTTGAAGTGTTCAACTTGACGCACACCATAACAACATTCCTCAATTCATGATGTTCATTTAGATTTCATTTAAATACATGTACAATGTTGATGCTGTATCAACACCCTGAGATACAGTAAATACATGTACAGTGTACAATGTAGGTGTTGTATCAACACCCCAAGCTACAGTAAATACATGTACAGTGTACAATGCAAGTGCTGTATCAACACCCTGAGATACAGTAAATACATGTACATGTACAGTGTACAATGTAGGTGCTGTATCAACACCCTGAGATACAGTAAATACATGTACAGTGTACAATGTAGGTGCTGTATCAACACCCTGAGATACAGTAAATACATGTACAGTGTACAATGTAGGTGCTGTATCAACACCCTGAGATACAGTAAATACATGTACAGTGTACAATGCAAGTGCTGTATCAACACCCTGAGATACAGTAAATACATGTACATGTACAGTGTACAATGTAGGTGCTGTATCAACACCCTGAGATACAGTAAATACATGTACAGTGTACAATGTAGGTGCTGTATCAACACCCTGAGATACAGTAAATACATGTACATGTACAGTGTACAATGTAGGTGTTGTATCAACACCCCAAGATACAGTAAATACATGTACAGTGTACAATGCAAGTGCTGTATCAACACCCTGAGATACAGTAAATACATGTACATGTACAGTGTACAATGTAGGTGCTGTATCAACACCCTGAGATACAGTAAATACATGTACAGTGTACAATGTAGGTGCTGTATCAACACCCTGAGATACAGTAAATACATGTACAGTGTACAATGTAGGTGCTGTATCATCACCCTGAGATACAGTAAATACATGTACAGTGTACAATGTAGGTGCTGTATCAACACCCTGAGATACAGTAAATACATGTACAGTGTACAATGTAGGTGCTGTATCAACACCCTGAGATACAGTAAATACATGTACAGTGTACAATGTAGGTGCTGTATCAACATCCCGAGATACAGTAAATACATGAACAATGTATATGTAGGTGCTGTATCAACACCCTGAGATACAGTAAATACATGTACATGTACAGTGTACAATGTAGGTGCTGTATCAACACCCTGAGATACAGTAAATACATGTACAGTGTACAATGTAGGTGCTGTATCAACATCCCGAGATACAGTAAATACATGAACAATGTATATGTAGGTGCTGTATCAACACCCTGAGATACATGTACATGTATAACCGCAAAATATAGGCTAATTGTCATAAACCCCAAGATTTTCACCTTATCACATGTATCTAAACAATACAACCCACCATATGCATATTACAACGTTGAAAAAATTCTAAAAAACTGTTTCCCTAAACATGGCTTAATTGTCTTCTGACATATATACAAGACAGCAGGAATCTGGACACTTCACCCGTACGTGGCGGCAGGAAGCTCACGAGGTGAAAGATAACACTGGAAGGTATAGGATAATGAACAAAGGAAATGGGAAAATACAGCTGATAATGACCAGGAATTATAGTGTGTAACACAACATGGTGCATAGCTTGTACAACATCGTAAACTTCAACAAAACATGCGTTTTGATTTATGAGGCCCTGAAGCAGAATCTGTATTAACCCTCATGTTTCTTACACAGTGTTTTCACTGCGGTGTGTGAGCGAGTACACGCTGGTGCCAGTAAAATGGCAAATGCCCGGACGTCTGCGATCTCAAATACTTTATGTTAGTCACTTCTTCTTTAAGATACAATATAGCCTTTTTAAGAAAATGCTGATCACTAATTGAAGTGCTACTTCAGTCCTAAGAGAAGCTAGGCGGAAATATTAAAATGGTTTGAAGGATACTCTGGGGAACAAAGCTAACACAAGGTTTAAAAAGATTTACGACATATAACACTATTTAACTCACATAAGTGAAATGTTCTCCAAGACAAAATCTTTCTGTAAAATTTCCGTATAATTTTCATGATGTGACGTGATAATATTCCTTATGTGACGATGAGTCATGTAGATGTGACGTTGAGCAAGGCACTAATGCTGGAATGTCATGCACATTTGAAAATGTGATGTCATTTGCTACTATACATCAGTGATGGGTGACACCAAGTGTTCTTGCATGACGTCACACCACTCAAAATTGGAAACAACAGAAAACTTTTGTTTCCATGCTTTTCTCTTAAACTAGAGACAGTGGTTTTACTTCATTGCTATTTTTTACAATTTAGAAAAGCAATTCAGATTATCTCAATCCTTATCATTTAACCCTGATTTTAAGACCCACGGCTCTCCACACTGTAGTACATGTAGCTCTTTAACACTTACACTGACACCTGTATTTTCACTGTGATCACCCTGTTGTTAATCTAGAATACATGCCTACAAGTCTATATTAGTAACCAACACTAACCTTCATGTATCCATACACAAATTTGATTATAACAGTGGTTCACAACACAGCCAGTATCATACATGTTAATACTCTGTTTAGAATGTATGATATGTACAGTATGTCCTGCACTTTGCATGTACATGGACCTTAACAATGCCATTTTATTTTATTTTCTTTAGGTGTTTTTCTCAGGAACTTTTTTTTAATGTATTTACGGTATCAATCCTAGTATTGTAGATACAGAACATTAACTACACTGTGTATGTGAAGTACTCCACATTCTGTCAATTTAACCCATCCTGGGAGGTGTACATGTGTTTCTAGTGTATTTACGGTAAGCACTGTGGCATTGCAGCCACAGGAAAAACTGACCCTGATATGCATGGAAATGTCCTCAGACAGGGTAGAATATCAGCAATAACAAACAGAGTCTGGCTACTGCTGTAACCGCCCAGGCTATCATGGTTCTCCTAACCTCCAACCTAATAACACTGGCACACTAGCACTGTTTATCAAACTGTACATGTACTTGAACAAGCCCATGTAGAAATGATCACACCATCCATCAGACAGCTTGAAAGTGTCCACTAAAAATCGTAGCAGGCATCACTAAATAGACCACTTGTCCACATTCATAAATATTCTTTCATTAATTTTTTAATTTCATTTTTTTTAATTTTTTTGTGAAGAGAGTTAAAGGTGTTCAAACATTTGAATTCTTCGGTGGGCTTTATGGACCATACTGTCAGAGTTTAGGAACTCTGACGATACAGGAAGTGTTTCCAACTTCAATCATGGCACTGAATGTTGGAATAACTCTTTTTACCCATGAGTAAAATATTACTGATAAAAGTTTCCCAAATATTCCTTCCTTCTGGTGAAAATCAGGGAAAAAGGGTGATGTGATGTCAAGGGACCCTAAACACCGTCGATATGGCTCCTAAAGCTAACCTTACTATTCAAATATTTGAATGTCTTTCAACACTCTTTAAAAAATCTGAAGAAATAAACTAAGTATTTTTATGCATAGTTTTTGTGTCTTACTTAATGTCTTATTTAGCAAATTATAGTCTCAATGTTACTTCAAACGTTTAGTGCATTCAATTTACATGAATATAAGGAATGTTTAAGAGTATTTGAGCTACATTTATAAAGCACAATTCGCCAAAATTTGCGTGTACAGCATCCTGTAACCTCGGCAACCTTAGGGGCATCAAAATGTCCATGTATCTGGCTCTGCTAAGTCAAGAAATCATTTTGTCAAAATGGCTACTCCTGCAGATGAGTGTAATAGATGAATGGAAATTTACACAAATGTTAAAATAACCTTAATATGCTTCACAGCGGAGATAAATTTATACGCTATTGAAGTCTGAAGGCAATCAATATTGTTTTCTGGGAGACAACAGTTTATTAAACTGTATATGCATGAACAGCATTTGCATTGTAAACCACATTGTATTCTAGCTTTCCTAATATTCATGGGAGCACTGTAATTAAAAAGCTAAAACGAGGCACTCACCCTGCCGTAATCAATATACACGTAACCTGCAATCAGGTCTCATTATTTACCTGTTGTTCTCATAGCTAATTACATGTATAATTACAGACGTTACGGAAGTTTCTCCAGGAGAATTTCAATCAGGCAAGTCTGAAATGAGACTGGCCTGAATACATGCACAGGCGGTTCAACTTCAGATAGGCACATCTACATGTACCTGGAATTTGCTGCTTCACTACCCAATGTACATGTATCTTTAATGGCTGTTAAACTGGCCTGTTAAAACTTTACTGATACATGAATTCTAAGACAGTTCAGGCACCAAATCTATCTGTATTTAGAATAACAACTAGCAAGTTGCAAATCAGTACTGGTGACAGAAGGAAATATACACGTACAAATATTATATTATTATACAAAATATTATACAATATTTAGCTTTTTTTTATACAGGTTGCATGTGGCAGATAATTTTTTTCGGTATACTCTGTTCCAAAAGGTCTAAACATGATGTCTCCCTGACTATACATCAACCTCCTTTTAAAGAAATAATGGTATTAGTTTTGATATGCTGAATTTTTGCCCAAAAATATTTCGGAAATTTTCACGCACATGAGAATGCACTTGTCACAGGCGACAGGTAACGTAGTTTTTGCCCGAAAATTACCTGCCCAGAAAAGGACAGCCTAGTTGTACATGAATGTCAGTGCCCTCTACACCTCGCTGCCCTCCTAAACTCGCAAGACACACAGCCGCAACATTACCGTAGCAAATCTAGACATGGCCCACCAATCGGCCCAGCTAGGAACATTGACGGAGCATGCACAAAGACTGCGACAAACACAGACAAAATCATTGACAGTGAGCCAAGGAAGGTGAAGAAAAACAATTATCTCTTTGACAGCGAGTTGTCTTGAGGCTGAGAGACACTGCATCAAATATTGGCTCCAGACTTTAGGTGCAGATCTTAACGGTTTATCACGCTTGGCCATGAGATGAGGAGCACGCGGGTGAGGCGCACACTACAGGGAGTCTGTGTGTGATGTTGGCACAGGTAAAACACACCTGTGACCGCACTGATTAGCCTGTCCTCTAACAGACAGGTGAGGTCAGGTGTGACAATACGTGCAGAGATAAGCTGAAATGATTCAGCAGCCTCTGAATCAAATTATTACAGGTTTACAAATGTTTTAATACCTGATGTTGATGGTCATGATGCACGTACATCTGCCAGTCTATTTACTGCCAGCACCTTACTTTAACGGGTTATTTTACGGTGGCTGGGAGGAGATATGGTTGCTCAAAATACTTACCTTAATTTTTCAAACCTTTTTCACCTATGACAGAGTACCTTTCAGTGCAATTTATGCACAGTTTTAAGATAAAAATTTTGGAGATAAAGCTACACTGGTTGGATTGGCCAGTTTCAGGGATTCACAAAAAAAGGGTAATCTTATCAGTTAAAGAGAACTGGGGGGGGGGGGAGCCCTATAAAAAAAACGTCACTGGAAAACGATAATAAAACATCAAGCATAGTACATATAGCTGTATAAGTCTGAGACTTAAAGGATACATAGAAAGCGACTAAAAAACAAAGATTATGTTTCTAGGCCAAATCAAGAAAATTATATCCGGGAATTTTTGTTAAAAAAATTTCATTTCGGGGGTATATTAGTTATACCTGTTAATTACGGTCAGTCTTTGTTTGTATGGTTATATGTTACTATACATGATAATCTGCACATTAAGAAATAAAACCCAAAGCGTTTCATGTATCCTTTAATATCCAAAGCCCGTGCTCTGTATTCTACACATGCACAGTACATAACCTGCACATTGGAAATCTACACTCTTTTGCATGTTAAGGCGCCTCCATAACAAGACCCTGGTAATAATTCAGGGCAATTCTCCCCCTCTATGACTGCCAGGTATCAATAATTCACAGCAAAAAACTTTATACGAATGCCAATTTTTCTGAGACAGTGGCAGTCCGGGCTAAATATTTAATGATACCTGTATGATCCATCATTTCAGAGTTTCAATGACAGCTATGAAATGCAACTTTTTACACTAGCGCAGCTCAATGACAATGGAGCCTCTCACCATGCAGTCGCTGTGAGTCCTGCTTATGCTGGCTTCCTCTGCAGCTGGAAGTGGGTAGGTCTGCCAGCAACCTGCAGATGGAAATGGGTTTCCCGTGGGCTCTGTCCAGTTTCCTCCCACCATAATGCTGGCCACAGTCGTACAAGTAAAATATTCTTGAATAAGGCGTAAACACCAATTAAATAAATAAGTACATAACTTTATATCAATGGCAGATATGTGTGTCATAGTCCTGGTTTTAAATTTGAAACCAGCAATGTCTTCTTTTATTACTAATGCTGAATTACATGCATGGCTCTGCTTCCGTCAATTTTTTTAAAAGGATGTAAATATATCTAATAAATACCAAAAATACAGAAATCCACATCTATTGTAAATTCCTTCTAGCTTCTCAGAGTTCGGACATTGGACAAGCCCATGTACATGTGTCTACACGTGGATAAAAACTACAGAGTGGGGCTCACGCATTAATTCTCTGTATTTTGCAGTACGAAAATAGCCATGAGTTAGCCAGCAAACAGATCAATCGTGTGGTTAATTCTGGTCTGGCAGTTTATTCCACCTGTCATGTTCCAGGTACACCCCCCCCCCCCCAACCCCTCCAACCTACACTCCCTCCCACCCACTGCCTGTCTAGTGACCGTGTACATATTGATGTAGTGGTAGTTGTGGCTGCTCTGTTTATTGACATGTTATTTTCTGACCGCACCTTCTGTGTAAACTGATCCTGAACCTCTTGTCAATGTGAGCAATCACCAATACTGAATGCCATAAAGAACTTAATGGGTCTTCACTACACACACTCATCAGTACTGAATACCATGAATACCTTTGTGGTCTTCACTACACACACTCATCAGTACTGAATACCATGAATACCTTTGTGGTCTTCACTACACACACTCATCAGTACTGAATACCATGAATACCTTTGTGGTCTTCACTACACACACTCATCAGTACTGAATACCATGAATACCTTTGTGGTCTTCACTACACACACTCATCAGTACTGAATACCATAAATAATTTTGTGGTTTTCATTATACACACTCATCAATAATGAATACTGTAAATAACTTCATGGTCTTCACTATACACACTCATCAGAACTGAATAACATAAATAACTTCATGAGTCTTCACTGTACACACTCACCAATACTGAATACAGCAAATAACTTCATGGTTTTCACTACACACACTCATCAATACTGAATACTGTAAATAAATTCATGGTCTTCACTATACACACTCATCAATACTGAATACAGTAAATAACTTCATGGTCCTCACTATACACACTCATCAAAACTGAATAACGTAAATAACTTAATGAGTCTTCACTGCACACACTCACCAATACTGAATACAGCAAATAACTTCATGGTCCTCACTATACACACTCATCAAAACTGAATAACGTAAATAACTTAATGAGTCTTCACTGCACACACTCACCAATACTGAATACAGCAAATAACTTCATGGTTTTCACTACACACACTCATCAATACTGAATACAGCAAATAACTTCATGGTTTTCACTACACACACTCATCAATACTGAATACAGTAAATAACTTCATGGTTTTCACTACACACACTCACCAATACTGAATACAGTAAATAACTTCATGGTCTTCACTATACACACTCATCAATACTGAATACAGTAAATAACTTCATGGTCCTCACTATACACACTCATCAAAACTGAATAACGTAAATAACTTAATGAGTCTTCACTGCACACACTCACCAATACTGAATACAGCAAATAACTTCATGGTCCTCACTATACACACTCATCAAAACTGAATAACGTAAATAACTTAATGAGTCTTCACTGCACACACTCACCAATACTGAATACAGCAAATAACTTCATGGTTTTCACTACACAAACTCACCAATACTGAATACAGCAAATAACTTCATGGTTTTCACTACACACACTCATCAATACTGAATACCGTAAATACCTTAATGAGTCTTCACTGCAAACACTCATCAGTACTGAATACTGTAAATAACTTAATGAGTCTTCACTGCACACTCATCAATAATGAATACCGTACATACCTTAATGAGTCTTCTAATGAGGATAGTGCTAAGATCTTAAGATAGTGCATAAGGATTGCAGAGCGATGATCACATATTATGGCACTGTACATCAATTCTATGGTACTGGTATAACCCACTGTGGGGAGTTTGGGCACAAATTTACTGCAGAGGTCTTTGATATGCTAATCACAAACTGCGTTTAGCTATCCATGTACTCTGGGGGACAAATGCAACCCTGTGAATGGCTGGAGAAATTCTAAGCCATATAGTTAAAAACTTCGTTGATATTTGATATGCAAATCCCTACAAACGACAGGCTATCTGTGTACTAGGAGTGACCACTGCCACCCTGTGACTAGACAAAAACTTTAACCAAACTATAAACTCCCACCATCATTTCCGCCTCCCACAATGCCTCTCCTTACTCGCACAAGTGAGCTAATAATAACACCGGTATGCACAAATGAAATGCACAAATGATAGCATGCACAATATACAGGTTTCAAGCAATTCTAGTAAGTCAACAATACTCTATTCTGTTTTCTATCTCTTTCCTTCATGTTGTTTGATTTTCCACATCTTTGTATTTACATGTTTTATCTTCAAACTAATCTTTCTCTGGACCAATTGTAAAGAAAATAGAGAGAAAGGGTCGACTTACATGAAGTACATGAAGCAAAAGTCAAATTGCTGTTTAACTGGTATTCTATCTCACACAAAGGAACAGTCAGCTCTTGCCTAACAAGACGTTTTGTTTCAGAGTCAAAAAGCATTATTCATATAAAGGTGAAATGTCAGGATTTCGATCACTCATATCTCACTCCCTAGAGTAAGGTATCACTTTTTTTATTACACACTCCGACACAATGACATCACAAAGAAACACTTTTTTATGATCTTCCAATCCAAGCTTAGCAGAATGACACAAGTTCAGTCAACTTTAACATTTCTTACGTCACAAAACAAGACACGACATCACACAAGATGCCATACGCACAAGTCCGTGAAGGCCTACAACTAAAAACATTGCTTAAAGTTGTTTTCAAATACACAAAATCATGACAATGTCAAAATATAAATAATGAATAGAATATTGCACAGTGAAGGTTAAATATCATGAATATTTTTCTTGTGAAAGGTGGAAATGATAACCCATGAGTCAGGAATCATTTTCACCTCTCACTCAAAAAACAACAATGATATTCAACCTTCACTGGGCAATATCCCCTATATACTGTCCAATACCCAAATTTACATGTCTCAGTTGGTTAGCGTGCTAGCGAAGCGTAATGACCCAGGAGCCTATCACCAATGTGGTCACTGTGAGTTCAAATCCAGCTCATGTTGGTTTCTTCTCCGGCCATACGTGGGAAGGTCTGTCAGCAACATTTTGATCAGGTATGGTTGTATTGTTGGTATCAGTATGTGAAGGTCAGGCCTTCATGCAAGTTTTATGGTAGTACTTCAGAGAATTTAGCTATATTTGTGTACATGTTTTTGGCATATTATAAGAATGTTAAGCATGTGCATCTCTTATGAACATAGGTCTGCCAGGAACCTGCGGATGATCGTGGGTTTCTCCAGGCTATGCCCGGTTTCCACCCGCCATAAAGCTGGCCGCCGTCGTATAAGTGAAACATTCTTGAGTACGGCGTAAAACACCAATCAAATAAATGAATAAATTTACATGTACATTAAGATGCTTAACATCAAGTCCAGTCCCACACAAACCCACCAGGCAAAGCTTTACATTCAAGTCAGTCTAGGATTCGCACACCTGTCTTATGGTTTTCTCACCTTTAATCAGACTGTAATTAAGCTGACTAATTCCCTCACTAAATTACAGTCCAGGTAATTTGTCTGACTCAGGACAAGTAAATTAACAGATATTCCTTATGAGTATTAAGTGAAGGTGCTCATCTGATCAGTCATGGAGAAAAAAAACAGAAGAAGTACATGTACATATGTCCATTCATTTAACGATATATCGGCCAGCAGTTCTGTAAGGAGATATTTTGTTCTGTGAGTTGCAAAAATGTCCTGTAACGTTCAGGGATCAACAGGACAATTGTCCTGCTGGCTTTACTGCTAATTTCTATCATTAACCTTCATGTATCCATACACAAATTTGACAAGAAAAGGGGTTCACAACAGAGCCTGTATCATATTGCAAAGACTGTTTGCAGCTGAGTAATGAAATAAATCTTCATGTACCTACATGCACATGTGCAAATGTACATATACCCCTCAACAATGCCATTTTTCTTTCTTTTCTTTTTGTTGGTTTTCCTCGGGATGTTCGGAGGGGGGGGGGGATATTTAATATTAAGTGAAGGTGCTCAGTATATCAGAGTCAAGGAAAAAAAACAGAGGAAGTACACATGCCCATGTCAAAGAACTGCTCACACCACTCATCTGTTTTCACTCATACTGTAGGTAAATATTACATACATGTAGATGAAAGTATGGTTGTTCTAAGTGTGATATACCTGAACTTTTGTTGCATATATGTATTTATTAGTTCATTTGATTGGTGTTTGCATCGTACCAGCATTATGCTGGGAAGAAACCACTTTTGATATCTTCTATCCTAACAGTAAACCTAGATGTTTACCGTTTCAGTTTTATTATATATACGTGTATCTGTAGGAGCCTCTGTGGCGAAGTGGTCAGTGTGCTAGCGCAGCACCATGATCCCAGGAGCCTTTCACCAATGCAATTGCTGTGAGCTTGTCCAGCCCATGTTGGCTTCCTCTCTGGTGGGAAGGTCTGCCAGCAACCTGTGGATGGTCCAGGGTCTGCTCAGTATCCTCTCCACCGTTCCATAAAGTTAAATATTCTTGTACACAATGTAAAGCATCAATCAAATAAACAAATAAATATTACCTGTCTCTGTATACAAAATATTTCAATGTAATTAAATTTCGCCCATAATGTATGTACTGTGTATGTACTGTAAATGTACTAAGATTCGTGCATGCGTCTTATCTAATTTTCCTGCATATTAACATGTACAATGTACATAAACATGTATGTCTGTTTTAACTCTCACGTCTGTTCTATATGTATGTCTGCTCTAACTACATGTACATGTATTATCTACACTGCCTGTACATGTATTATCTACACTGGCTGTACATGTATTATCTACACTGGCTGTACATGTATTATCTACACTGGCTGTACCTGTATTATCTACACTGGCTGTACATGTATTATCTACACTGGCTGTACCTGTATTATCTACACTGGCTGTACCTGTATTATCTACACTGGCTGTACCTGTATTATCTACACTGCCTGTACATGTATTATCTACACTGGCTGTACATGTTTTACCTACGTGTACACTGCCTGTACATATTTTATCTACCTGTACATTGCCTGTACATGTATTATCTACACTGCCTGTACATGTATTATCTACACTGGCTGTACCTGTATTATCTACACTGGCTGTACCTGTATTATCTACACTGGCTGTACATGTAGTATTATCTACATTGCCTGTACATGTATTATCTACACTGGCTGTACATGTATTATCTACACTGGCTGTACCTGTATTATCTACACTGGCTGTACCTGTATTATCTACACTGCCTGTACATGTATTATCTACACTGGCTGTACATGTATTATCTACACTGGCTGTACCTGTATTATCTACACTGGCTGTACCTGTATTATCTACACTGCCTGTACATGTATTATCTACACTGGCTGTACATGTTTTACCTACGTGTACACTGCCTGTACATATTTTATCTACCTGTACATTGCCTGTACATGTATTATCTACACTGCCTGTACATGTATTATCTACACTGGCTGTACCTGTATTATCTACACTGCCTGTACATGTATTATCTACACTGCCTGTACATGTATTATCTACACTGGCTGTACATGTTTTACCTACGTGTACACTGCCTGTACATATTTTATCTACCTGTACATTGCCTGTACATGTATTATCTACATGTACATTGCCTGTACATGTATTATCTACACTGCTCGTACATGTATTACCCACCTGTACATTGCCTGTACATGTATTATCTACACTGGCTGTAAATGTATTATTTACATTGCCTGTACATGTATTACCTACCTGTACATATCTACACTGCATGTATGTATATATGTCTGTTCCAAATTCAGTCCATGCACTTTTCATGTACGTCTTTTCTGAAAATGTTTTTTGTCTGACCCAACTCCAGCTGTCTCCCATCAATCAATATCACAAAATTAACACCCAACTGATGCAGGCAGGTATATATTCCTGGAGAATATACATGTATGTGCACATGATTTATTCGGATTCAGAGAGCTTTAATTTCTCCGTCTTTCTGACAGAAAGACGCTCCCAAGTTGTTAGCCATGAACTCAGCTTGTCCGTCATCCTCAGGATGATTTATATGTCTTCTTCCCAGTCTCCACACCTAGAAATCTAACCAAGGCTTCTCAGCATCCTGCTACCAGCCTTTTGAAACTCGGCTCAATGCAATGGACATGGTGATGACATTGCACAAGCTGACCAGCATTTGGTGAAGCTCTTATTCTTCAGGTCGAACACATTCATGAAGGCAGATCAATGGCTTACCTGGTTATTTAAGAATATTAACCAAAATTTCTGTGGACTTCATAGCTGGATTGCTTAAACTGAGAAAACCAGAAGTGCAACTCTGAACTCAAGTTAAAAGTATATATTGTAAAGTACTTACTATAGGTTGGCATTTATTGTCGTGGATTTACTCCAAAAATATGTCCGCGGGAATTAATTTTCGCCTATTTGATGAAGGGAATACTGGAAACAAATCTAAGAACTGTTAAATTTTCCTTGATATAACTCATGTTTACTCAAGCAAATCTAGTGGGGATTATCAAGGGTGGCTTTAATCCTCCTTTGTTTCCTGGGGTATCACTAATCCTTGTAATCCGGATCAACGATTGAAACAATGGAAGATGGATTATCACCATGTAAGAAGATTACTTTCGTACGTACCTTGAGCAGTATTCAAAGATGATTTGTTTTCGCACCTTTGATGAGGACTTTGAATCTACTGGCAAAGCGATCTTTTGAGCAGTTCAATGCAAAACATACGAATTAACCATTATCGTCGCCAGTCATTAATTCTTTATCAAGCAAGACGATTACGTTTACATTGTTATTGGTTTTAATCGTCCTCTGTAGCCCATCAGAAATCAGTAACATTGCCATATCCGTCAAACGGCCATTGCCTTGTTGTACACAGTTCACAGTTTGTTAGACACTCACTCATTGGTCCACAGGAGAGACACAGCCCGTGGGAAAGCGTGTATCAAAGCAATATTTGTTGGATGCCAGCATGTGTTGGTATTTACTTTTCATTCATTTTACTGGCAATCTGAAGACTGATCAAACTAAAGACGAATGAACTCCCACTTTGTTTTATACCCACCGATCCTACCACAGTTTGAACATATTTAAAGCCTAATTTCCCTCCCTACTGTTATAATTTATCTCGCTCTCCGGGCTTTCTTATCAATGCGTCAGTCCCGTTTCACTTTATCAATAACTCCTACAGTATATGATTCAATATTGGAAGTTTCTTTGCTGGAATTATTTTTCGCAGAAAATTATTAACCACAAAATCAGCAGAAATTAGCTCCACGAGAAAATTAAGTACTTCACAGTATTTAGACAATCTATACATACATGTACATTGAATTTATGCAGGACATTTTAATGTACAGATGGGCGTGAACAAGTTACATGTGCATATAATTCAGTAGTAAAAGTAAACTGCCTCATCCAAACATGTGGGTGCATACAAATAGTATGTATCATACTCATTTAGACATTTTCATTCATTTGATTGGTGTTTTACGCTGTACTCAACAAATTCAATATTTTCCTTATACAACAGCTGCCAGCATAATGTTAGGGGAGCCCGAGGGAATCCCAAGACCATCCAGACGGAATCCCATGATCGTCCAGAGGGCGCTGGCAGACATTCCAATGTACAACCAGAGAGAAGTCAGCATGAGTTGGACTTGAACTCACAGCAACCATATTAGTGAGGGGCTCCTGGGTCACTCTGCCACACTGGCAAGCTAACCACCTCTGCAAACAGAGGGGTCAATTTATGACATTTTTACACTTAAACATACATGTGAGCCATACATTACAATGGTCTGGAGAACTAACGCTATCAAATTTCTTAACTTTATTAATTTGCATGAACCAATCATGTGGAACTGTAATCATTATGTCAATGCTGCTAATGCTCATAATACCTAATGCGTGTATAAAGCCCAAATGCTGGGTCAACAGTTCACGTTCCTGCATGTTTTGTTTTTAATTTATTCCAAGCTTATCAGCTGATTTAAAGGAGTACATTTAATTATTATTATCATTTTTTAATATAGAGTATATGATGTTGTCTAACATACAAAAGTACAACGAAAAGGCCTCTCAACTTTCTTCTTGGGGTGTTAAAATGGGTTTTAAAATATAGTTTTCCAAACGGCCCCAGTTGTTGCTGGTCCTGCATTCC
The DNA here is from genome assembly GCF_032854445.1 of Liolophura sinensis. Classification (NCBI taxonomy): domain Eukaryota; kingdom Metazoa; phylum Mollusca; class Polyplacophora; order Chitonida; family Chitonidae; genus Liolophura; species Liolophura sinensis. Next base: position 13,766,926 of record NC_088307.1, read on the forward strand.
CATTATGTTCATTGCTGACATTATTTCCTAATGTTTCTAATTGCTGACAGAAAATATGCATAAAATAGAGGTGTTATTAAAAAATATAATATATGCCTCAAAAATGAAAAAAAAAGGGGAAACTTTTTCATTTTCTTTAAAACCCTACTTCGTACCTTTGCATGTATCCGTTAAAAAACTTAATTCTGGAGCGCTGTGACGTGTGTGGCCTGTCTTTAGCTGCATTGATCCACTCAGAACTTCAAACAGCTGAAGAGAATCATAAAGCAAATCCACGCAGGGCTTCATTTCCCACCAGACTTGTCACAGATGTTTTCAATGTACAGTGCATGTGTCTCCTTTGAACTGAAGTTGGATAAGAGGTACAAATAACTTTGTGAAACATGTTGCACTTCATGGAGCTGACAGAGGGATGAAGCTGCACACTATGTTGACGCTGTTGAGCAAATTATGCCCCCCCCAAAAAAAAAAAATTGCGAATGTTAACTTAATAAACAGCGTAGTGATGACATAATGGACGACATCACCAGTTATGCTGCGAACATGTCTGACAAATTTGCGGTGGCGGAAGACAATTTACAGCCCCAGACACGTGAACGGGAACTGTATTTTTTCCTCAAACCAAAAAACTCTGGAGACGTGTTTTCAGCAAGTGCAATGTACCATGATGTCAATTGTAATGTACCATGATGTCAATCGTAATGTACCATGATGTCGATTGTAATGTACCATGATGTCGATTGTAATGTACCATGATGTCGATTGTAATGTACCATGATGTAAATTGTAATGTACCATGATGTAAATTGTAATGTACCATGATGTCAATTGTAATGTACCATAATGTCAATTGTAATGTACCATGATGTCAATTGTAATGTACCATGATGTCAATTGTAATGTACCATAATGTCAATTGTAATGTACCATGATGTCGATTGTAATGTACCGTGGTGTCAATTGTCTTAAATGTTCAAACAGATTATTATACGACTGGACTACTTAAAAACTTAGTCATGTATATTCATCAGTGACGTTTTCTATTTTACTAGAGGTGCAAAGCTATATCTGACTGGGTCCTCCATGACCGCAGGGGTTAGCATGCCAGCGTGGCGCAATGCCCCAGGAGCCTCTCACAGACGCTGTGAATTAAAGTCCAGCTCATGTTAACTTCCTCTCCAGCCGTATGACTCTGCCTGGTTTCCTCCCTGCAAAATGCTGGTCGCCGTCGTATACAAATGAACTGTGAAATATTCTTGGGTAGGATGTAGGACAAATAAATAAAAAACATGGGTTAATAAAAGTCATCTGGACGAGCCAGTATTTGGTACAAAGATTGAACGAAAAAACTCAATAACTGCTTATCTTTATTCAATTTGAGGTTGTTTTTTTGAAAGAAATATTCAAAACTTTATATGAGGGCAAACTGAACACATTCAAAGTTCCGCAAAGCAACCTGTTCGCGTGACAAGTTTTCTCCCTTTTACAGAAATCATCATGGCCCCTGCACTGATTAGATTCAAGACGGCAATTTTTGGAAGCGAAGGGGCGTATGAAATCAAACATGGGACATAGTAAGCTTCTTTGGCCTCTACCAAATCGGTTCTCACAAATAATTTTACCTACTTCGGCTTCTGATCGTTCTGTTTTTGACACTAACCTTGCGCGAGTGGCACCATGTGAGGGCACGCGGCCTGACTGGTTTCCTCACCCTTACGTCAGGCGGCACTAATACCTTCAGCTCCTTTCAAGGCAAGCATGCAGTTTGCTCCCAGGTTTCGTTTTCAGGAATCTGAAGTTTGAAAAATGGCTTCCAAGGTTTCGTTTTCAGGAGTCTGAAGTTTGAAAAATGGCTTCTACAGTGTAGCAGCGAAATTAAAACCTTCTTTGCCAGATATGAACATTGACAAGGGACAATGATTCGCTATAAAAGTGTGTTTTTTTGTTCGAAGACTAAACAAGGAGACGTGTGCCAGACAGAATTTCAGGTCATCAAGATCCAGCCATATTCATCGTTGAAAAAGTGACAATTCACCAATACATAAAGTAGCAGTGTATTTTATCTCCCTAAATATGTAGCCTCTCTACTTACATATCATTATAGTTAATTCTTCATGGGGTAAATCGCTATTTGTGTGTCTCTTAATTTTCTCATTAACGGTAGCTGATTTTTGTGGAGGACTTCATGTGATTAGTACCCAGTCAATCAAGTCAAATCAGACTTCGTTTTGAACTGCTTTTGTTGATTGGCATATTCCATAAGCTACTGATGCATGACGACTCTGTCTTGATTCATGACTACTGAGTATTTTTTAAAAGTGATGTCAAGATCATTTGCTCATGTTGGAAGTTCAGTCTATCTAAACTCATGCTCTGGGTTGTAAGTTTTCAGGGCAAGTCTTCACACTTCACTGATATCCTGAAATACCTGTAACAGTAACTGCAATATGTGCCGATCAATTTGCAGTATCAACTACCAGGCCAGCTTCAGTTCATATATACACTGTAGGCAGTGATTATTACTTCAATCAATGAAGTAGTGTAACGTACAAAAATATTTAATTTTAGTACATGTATCTCAAATGGCTTGTGCAAACCCAAATAAAGCTCAACTTCAGTCGCAAAAAAAAAAAAACTCAGTTTCACTCGGAAAGCGTTGATCGCTACGCGAAAAAAAATTTCTTTTATGAACCCCGGAAAGAAATAAATATATCAGACTGACTGTAAGATAGTACCAGAAATGAAGTGTGCAGGTCAGATCAGATTTATAATACAAGTACACATGTACCAAATGTCTAGACCGCATTGTCCATTACAAGATCTAAGAAATGTTGGCAAAAGGTTTATTTGCATTTAAATAAAAGCCCCAAAACACCCGTCTCTATACATGTAGCATACAATGTACATATATGACTAATACTTCAAGAGTTTACAGGCTTTCACTAAGGCATCTACATTGCACTGTTTGGTCAGCAGAGTGGAGACAGTGGTAACAGATGTTCTAGTTATGTATGAGCACCAAAGCCAATATAGACCACACACCTACTGTACCTATCTATGACAATATAGATAAGAAGATTGTAATTCCTCTAACAATTTGATGCTGATAATGCTGACTGTGAGCATTTCAAAAGACTTACGTGTACGCACGTAAAAAAAATGAGCCTGCAATGCTTTTTAATTCCTGAAGTTATGGCAGTCACTTAAAGCTTCAAAGCACTGACAATTGCAGATATATGTAAGTAGATCGACACAAGTACATGCCATGTACTTTAAAGTTCTGATCTCAAAATTTACTGGCGGCCTAGTGACAGTGCACTTCGAAATATTTATACATTTGAAATCAAAATGATATTCTCTGAGACCTTCTACATGCAAGTCTGTGGAAGAAAGAAATTTGTTTCAAAACTTTTTATTTTTCATCACCCTATGTCATATATATTTTTCAAATTTTTGTTCCAGCTGCGTTTCCGTTTCTTAGAGTTTGATTAGTTCGAGTGTCCAGCGGTTTGGGAACACAAACTTCTTCTGGAACTAAAACATCTCTTAGTCTAGATACAATGTATGGCCCTTCCTCTCCTATACATCTCGCATAAATGTGAATTTTCTTAAAAATACATACTCATTGTTCATACCAAATTATTCAATCCTTACTTTTCAGTTCTCTTTCCAAGTATTCATTCCAAAATCCAGACACTCATTCTTCATACCTAGTTAAATTTCCCCGAGTCAATCCTCACTTCACACCCATTAGTTTAATTCCACACTGTGTAAATTCACCCTGCCCCATCCCTCCCCACCCCTGAGCTACACACGTACACTCTACATTTTCATCGAAACTAAGTTATCATGAACTTCCCGTCTGTACAGTTGTATCCTTCCTCATGAGAAGCAGACCTAATATCCCCATCTGTACAGTTGTATCCTTCCTCATGAGAAGCAGACCTAATATCCCCATCTGTACAGTTGTATCCTTCCTCATGAGAAGCAGACCTAATATCCCCATCTGTACAGTTGTATCCTTCCTCATGAGAAGCAGACCTAATATCCCTGGTTTAACAACTTCAAATTGCTGTAACATGCACAAATGCATCATTGTCTAGATTGACCTTTACCGTGGCCTGTAAAAGCGCCTTGGGTGCTCATTCTCACTAACCCCCCTACTGCACATGTATCGAGCGGGTTCCTACTTTCAGTAAACACTCCCTGATAAATGTCATCACAAAGAGCATCCAGCAGCCATTTGTGTGACAGAAAATCCATGGGCATCAATAAAATGTAATGTACAGCCCCATTCATCTGACTACAGCAGCATTATTGTAGGGGAGAGGGTGTGTGTGTTTGGGATGGGGGGGGGGGGGGTACATACACTGTACATGTATGTGTACAACACACAGACAAGGTAAACTAAAAGCTGCTTGCCCTACCTGTCAATTTTACACTTGTGTATAAGAAACAAAAGTGACTAGATAGTGTTTCTCTTATTTTTGGTTTCATTTGTTTCCATTCACATCTCAACACCATCAACATTATTTCCTCTTTGATAGTCACCTTTAATAATCTAGCAGAACATTATTATATGTACATGTAGTCTTTGGAAGATGGACTGAAAGGTACAAAAAAACTCTTTATTTTTAACAGGTTGAGTGCAAATATAGATGTACACGTGTATATTTCATTAGCACTCCACACTGCTGAAGAGATTGAAAGTTAAAATCACATTACTTGTTTGTCTGACCCAGACATGTTAAATTTCTCCAGAGCACATGGTTTTTAGCTGTCAGAGTTGCCCACTTGAATGCTTACCCCTGGGGCAAGTACATTAATCATCAAATCAGTACATGTATGTAGAATACTGGCCTTAACTATGCAATATGCAAATTTTCTTGGTGCTGCTTCACTAAAATCCCATGCCAAAGCCACCAAGACTCAAGTCTCATATATGCAAGGACACACAAAACCATGTACATTATATGCATGTCAGATAATAAGTACGTGTAAAAGGTGAAAACTGGATGCAAGGCAGGTGAATACAATTCATCCTCTACTGACTACAATCCATTTGTAACAAGTCTACCTATGAGCAAATGGTGTTCAATGGCGCGACGGGTGATTCCATTTAGTCCCTGCTGAGGCAGCAGGTAACACTATACACCGTAGTACCTCAGCCGTAATACATTTCGTTAGTAACCATGGCTACTTGTGTTAACCCATTAGTGGTAATTCCAAGGAAATCAAAGTGGTTCAGAACTCATTTTGTGGTCTTACATCAGTTAACATACACGTAGTACCCAGTATGGTACCAGCACTTTGGCTAACCATATCATGTTCTAAAACCAAAAGTACTGTTATGCTTTAGAAATATTTGATTTCAAGCTAATGTAACCGCTAAACAAAACTGGAAATAAGTACAACCTTAGTGTCCCACTGTTTTCTGGTTATCTGACAATATATACAAAATTTATATAATAGTAAATGTGACACTTTTAATTCTTTTCAGTTTCGTATCATAACAGTATGTATTTGTAATGGGCAATACCAACATATTGATACTGCTGCCTCACTAAAACACTAAGCCAAAGACACCAGGACCAATTTCCACACCCTTGTATGTGCTGAAGAAACGATAGGGCATAAAAAGCACATTTTATCTCAGCAATAATCAAGCACCTGCCAAAGTTAACTGCCATGTTACACAAAGTACTCTGCCAGAGAGAAAATGATTACTTGATACCAAACAATCTGATTTTATCTATCAAAGTGAAAATGCAAGCTAACATGAATGCCTGTTACAGATTAACACAAATCATTACATGCAACACATGAGAATGAGTATTTGTTATAGGTAGAGATAGGTTGCTGGCAAAAGGATTAAAGACAAACCTGAAAATCCACCTTTTTATAATCCTGACATATGTATGATTTTCCTGTTATTTCAAAGCTTTCCGATCATGTATCTTCAAGATAAAAAATTGCTCATTTTCCATAAATTAGATGATTTCTTAAGTTTTATTTTTTGTTTTTATACCCCCCTCCTCCCCTGCTCCTATGATGAAGAAAGGTTTATTCAGTGTGTAAAACAACAATTAAAATTAATCAAAAATATGTGATTGTTCGTTTTGATTCTGACTTCTCTGCAGCCTACACATGTCTATTTTTTTAGGATCAAATCTAACACTCACCATGTACATGTACTTGGGACAAAATGTTTTCAGACCGGCCGAGAACATGTTAACTCGGTTGAAGCTATAGGCAGACAATGCTAACAATACGGCTTGTCTGTATTGATCAGACCTTAGCCACACACTTTATCTTTTGCCTGGACAAACATCATGTGCGCCTGTCATTCGGAGACTTGATCAGGCGGGTATCCTCACCCAAACACTGACTGTCTTGTGAGGTAGACTTAACAAACGATCAGCAAAGATAATGTTCTTGCATGTTAAGTCAAAATGTGACAGGACATGAAGCTAAATTGGACCTCCTAGGCTATCACTGAATGAAGTGTGGCTTGACACTGTACAAAAGTATGCTTAAAATGAGAGCAGGTAATTTGTAAGTTGGTTTTGCAAAAGTCTTTTGCACAGAATCAAACACTGATTATATATACATAAATATATATATATATATATCAATGAGACTCATTCTAATTTTTAAGAAATTGAATTTCAGTACAAACTTTAAAAGGTTTTATATGGTTTAGCGTTTAATCTGCAAACAACAGCACAGTCACAGAGTTCCATGCAGTCATACATGCAGTGCAGATTTTAAGGAACATCCACTATCTCAAGCTTCAGCTACATGTACATGTTAAATGTAGTACATGGACAGTCGCCTGACTTCAGTCCAACTTCATTGCAAACAATTCTAAGAGTGTCAGAAAAACTCACCGAATGATTTTACGGGCGTACCTTTATAATGAACACAATCTGCGTTTTGAATGGAGCTTTAAATGGGGCTTTGGGGATTAAAATGGAATGTCATGTTGGCTTCCTCTCCGGCCATAAGTGGGAAGGTCTGACAGCAACCTGTGGATGGTCGTGGGTTTCCCCCGGGCTCTGCCCGGTTTCCTCCCACCAAAATGCTGGCGCCGTCATATAAGTGAATTATTCTTGAGTACGGCGTAAAAGACCAATCCAATAAATAAATAAATAAAATGGAATGACTTTAACTTTCCAAAATTCTAAGAAATAATTAGTATTAAAGATCTTCCTGAATTAAATGTACTTGTATATGTGGTCCACGCTAAGCTTAGCTGTCACAATTAATAAAAATAACTTTTTCACTTAGGCGATGTCAAGAATGTATAGCCTTAGATGTACACGTACAAATAAGTCGTGCAAACCTGTTAATGAAACATGGATTAACTGTCAAAACAATCCTGCCTTCAACAAATAGAGAACACAACCTTCGTAACCTTATCAGGACAGATTACAACTCTACAAATATTAAAGCTTGTTAAACAGTATTCCCACAGCAACAGGTGGACATGAATCAGTTCGTGCTAATGTGGAGATTCAACTCTGCAGTGAAAGTGATACGGCTGCCTTTCGCATAATGGACTGGCAACAATTATCGACAAAATTCTACTGGTAAATAGAAGCAGATCTGATGTACACAGCTAAATGTAATTGTACAATGAAACTCATTGAGATGTCATCCCGTGGGAGTGTAGCGTGTTAATTACCCAGTTCAATGTGTAACCCTACAACTCTGATGTCTTTCAATTACCTTTCCGCAGTGAAATGAAGTACCCGGTATCTGGAATGTGTTCCACAGTAAATGATGACCAAAAAAAAAAAAAAAACCAGCTTCAAACGTTCTTGTTGGAAATGTACATGAAGATGGAATGGGCCATGTAACCTGTTAATACAAGAGTGAGTGAGTGAGTGAGTGCTTGGGGTTTTATGCCGACACAGATTTGACCCTGGATCTTCTGCTCCCAAAGTGGACGCTCTACCAACTGTGCTATTGGGGCCAGTTAATATAAGACACGACTGTATAACCCATATCCGTCAGGACTCGCTGTCCATCCCAAAATACCAAGGCACACTTCCATATCCATCACGCTGTAAGGTATAAAAAATGGTATGGTTAGGATTTGAACTTCTAACCATAATCAACAGAGGTATCCTTTCACCTGGATCTCCTATACATGTAGGTACATGTATGTCAGAATTTGCACCATGAATATGCAAATGATTTTGTTATTTGCATCTCTTAATTTAATGTTGACCCTAAACCCTTGGGACTGTTTTCCACTTTTAATAATGTTTCCTCAAAAAGCAATCGTGTTTCTCCATTCAAAACAAAATTTTTTCAGTCGCACAATTTTCTGAACAGCTACCAACTTTCCCAAAACTGTAACATTTGGATTTTCAGAAGGATGGTCATGTTAAAATCTTCCCAAAGTACTGCAGACCCTTTCTCTTCCACAAACCCTTCATATTTCAGTTCCATTCATGTCCTTTCTAGCTGAACTACATATACGTGCCTGGACAAAAAAAGAACATCAAATCTGCAGCATTCTATAAACTCCTAATCTTTTTATCCCAGACCTGTTGTACGTCGACTGAAACGCTAGCCATCAAAAGCCGTCTTAAATTGAGGAGGACAATTGGCAGAGTTATCTCAGGGGACTCCTTCTCCCTGACTTGGGACATGCCGTTGAGATTACAACCCAGCGCAGCTCTATTCTCCATGGTGTTAATCTGACACACACACATCCGGGCCGGTTAGCGGGCATCCAGCAACCCACCAAACAGGAGGCCTTTATCGTGGCTGTCTACAGTCAGTACCAGGTGATTAGAGTTCAAAGTGGACAATGATTGCTGGCTGGAGTTTCTCTGTCCAGATCACTGGTGGCCAGCTCACGTTCTTGTTTCTTTGTAAACCTTCGCCTTCCAGGGTCTACCTAACAGCTCAATACATGAGCTGTGCTTTCCAGCGTCTACCTAACAGCTCAATACATGAGCTGTGCTGAAAATTACTTTTAGGGATAGAGGCCATTATGCCAAAGTTTCAGAGATACATGTAAGAGCCTTGAAGTGTTAAATACAAACATGTAGTCTCGTTCCAATAAACGCTGTTTATAATTCTGTTTATAATTCTGTTTACAATTCTGTTCATTAATAATTCTGTTCATAATTCTGTTCATCAACATCTCCATGAAGCATAAAATCACAACAGACTTATTTTGAGTACCTGAGCAGATAAATTTCTACAGATCCACAACAACTAGAGACTCACGCTGTAAGGTATAAAAAATGGTATGGTTAGGATTTAAACTTCTAACCATAATCAACAGAGGTATCCTTTCACCTGGATCTCCTATACATGTAGGTACATGTATGTCAGAATTTGCACCATGAATATGCAAATGATTTTGTTATTTGCATCTCTTAATTTAATGTTGACCCTAAACCCTTGGGACTGTTTTCCACTTTTAATAATGTTTCCTCAAAAAGCAATCGTGTTTCTCCATTCAAAACAAAATTTTTTCAGTCGCACAATTTTTCTGAACAGCTACCAACTTTCCCAAAACTGTAACATTTGGATTTTCAGAAGGATGGTCATGTTAAAATCTTCCCAAAGTACTGCAGACCCTTTCTCTTCCACAAACCCTTCATATTTCAGTTCCATTCATGTCCTTTCTAGCTGAACTACATATACGTGCCTGGACAAAAAAAGAACATCAAATCTGCAGCATTCTATAAACTCCTAATCTTTTTATCCCAGACCTGTTGTACGTCGACTGAAACGCTAGCCATCAAAAGCCGTCTTAAATTGAGGAGGACAATTGGCAGAGTTATCTCAGGGGACTCCTTCTCCCTGACTTGGGACATGCCGTTGAGATTACAACCCAGCGTAGCTCTATTCTCCATGGTGTTAATCTGACACACACACATCCGGGCCGGTTAGCGGGCATCCAGCAACCCACCAAACAGGAGGACTTTATCCTGGCTGTCTACAGTCAATACCAGGTGATTAGAGTTCAAAGTGGACAATGATTGCTGGCTGGAGTTTCTCTGTCCAGATCACTGGTGGCCAGCTCACGTTCTTGTTTCTTTGTAAACCTTCGCCTTCCAGGGTCTACCTAACAGCTCAATACATGAGCTGTGCCTTCCAGAGTCTACCTAACAGCTCAATACATGAGCTGTGCTGAAAATTACTTTTAGGGATAGAGGCCATTATGCCAAAGTTTCAGAGATACATGTAAGAGCCTTGAAGTGTTAAATACAAACATGTAGTCTCGTTCCAATAAACGCTGTTTATAATTCTGTTTATAATTCTGTTTACAAGTCTGTTCATTAATAATTCTGTTCATAATTCTGTTCATCAACATCTCCATGAAGCATAAAATTACAACAGACTAATTTTGAGTACTTGAGCAGATAAATTTCAACAGATCCACAACAACTAGAAAGGATCACTGTTACCAGTACGTTTGCAAAGTAACAATACGTCTGTCCACGTACATGTACATTTACACGTAGTTAGAAAGGGAGGAGTAAATATATTGTAGCGGGATATAAGGAAGTAGGATTTAAGAAATATATTTAACGCAGGGAAGTTTCATATATTCATATTTTAATGAATATGAATACTTTGTAGGAAGTTTTAAACTTCTGTTTATCTGTTTCATGGGCGAGTGATGCTGCTGTTGTTGTTGTATTGGCCTTCCTACATATAAGGGATAATTACAAGTATTTTTCAGCAATGTAGTGATGATAATGTAAGACCAAATTGTATGTCACTGACTTATCTGGAAAACCTTTACCTTCTATGTTTGTTCTTGTTTCACAAAGAAAATATGACATTTATTGTCCTGAGTTCAACCTCGAAAGCAGAAGTTTGTGTTGCCGCCACTTTTATACATTTATGGTAATTAGGGAGTCTATAGAACCCGCACTTACAGGCTTTTAGAAATCGGACCAGGATTTTCCCACCACAGGTTGAAAAGGAATTTATCATTTAATACCCTTGTGTGGAAATTGTGTATACTTTTTGAGTAATATTGATTAAAATATGGACTTTTCAGACATTGGCATTTACATCTTGGCTTAAAGCAAAGCCATTATTTTGGAGTTGCGATCCTGAATATCGTTGGTTGCGATCATGAATATCATGTTATCTGTGATTACAAACTGTCAAAAATTGCTCTTCTGACCAATCAGAGTCTCCCAATTTGGTTCATTGCTCCGCACACACCATGTGGAAATCTATAAAATAGGCTGATTTTTCAGCGTCTGCAGATGGCCTTGGAATCTGCCGAGAGTTGACACCAAATTGCTGGTAAGCATTCTCAATAAATAGCTATTTTATCAAGAGTGGGAAAATTCTTGTCCAGTGAAGCTGGGACTCTGTCCCATATGACACTTAGCTGGGACTCTGTCCCATATGACACTTAGCTGGGACTCTGTCCCATATGTCACTTAGCTGGGACTCTGTCCAATATGACACTCAACTGTTTGGTACTTGTGTCAACTGCTGGTTCCTCCCTCGTCATAATAAATATTCATCATCTGATTCACTGAAAATCTGTTGTTGGAGACCTTTCATTTAGCATAAGAATTTCGAATCCCATGTACAAGTCACACTGGATATTAGCACAGAGTTCAGGAAATCGGATCTCCGAGTTCAGGGGAGAGAATCCGGATTGGTTTATTCATTTAACAAGCTTCGCTCAGCACGTTAAATATCAAACAGGATTAAAGTGATTGAATGGTGTCGCACTCATAGGTACCTGCATACTTCAGGAGAAGATACCATAAGAAAGGAAAGCACATACGACAAATACAATCATTGAACCTCCACAATATGTAGTGAGAAAAGGCCTTTACTCATGGTTTCAATGTTGAATTCTTAAAAACCTTGAACAAAAATACACCTGCACGCACATGTAAACCTTGTCATTGCAGATGTCAATCCGGAAAAAGAGTTGTGTTTAACAAAACATGAGCATGCATGGATGAAGACAACAGGGTTTATGTTTATGTTCATTTTAACTGTCTTTTGGCAGAGAACTTCACTACACTGCAAATGTTCAGTGTGTTTATAACATCTTGGTGTACAATGTGCTTACTAGTCCAAAAATAAAGTTTGAAGAAAAATTATTAAGGCAGACAAGAGGCTTTACATGTAGCTCTGCCGTGTCAGAGCACCTGTCTAATCTCAGCCTGACCCACATAATGACAGGTATTCCCAGGGAGGGAGGGGGAGATTAGCAGGTTTCTGCTCAGGTAAGCTGAGACACCACAGGTGAGACACTGAGACTAGGGAAACCCTGGAATGAATTGAGAGCCAGAGAATTAGCAATGGAGATTCTCCGTGATTCACCGTCCTAAGGGAATTATCCCATCCCAGAATTCGCACACCAGTGTCAGTCAGCCTTGAGTGAGTGGGTGAGGTCCACTGTCACTTGAGCAGAGCTTCGCAGCATATACCTTAAAAATATATTCCTGGGAGGTACATGTAACCTGCCTGACCTGCCATAAAACGGCACCACCGTAAAGTCTTCACTGAACTTTTTGAAAAAATTTCCTTTTTCATTTTCTCTCAATGTTCTTTAACTTTTTCAATAGCCTGTAAAAAAATGTCTACTGACCTACCATACATTTGATGATGGGGTTGGATAACCTGTAACAAAGGACATTTTCAGGATGGCCTAAATCAGGGTGAAAAGAACCCGAGTTGCACTTCTCAAATGCAAACTGTAGCATTCAAGATTAACTTCATGTTTCCGAGGATACATGTACATGTGTGTAAACACACCTCTGAGAGCGCATGTGACTGGAGATTTGAAGTGAAACGACAGGACAAAGAGGAGAAATACATGTGTCTGGGGATAGGCCCCACAACTGTAACTAAACACCAAGGACTAGCGGAGATCAAAGAAAAACGTCACAATAAAGTCTGACATTCACAGTCCTGTATGATGTATAACCTCTCAAACTGCAGAGACCAGAAAGCTTGAGCTTCTCTAATGTATCATACACACGCTTGTACAAGTAGATACTGGAAACACATGTGCTGATAAGAAATACTATCTCTATCACTGATACTTTTTGGTGGTTTAGCTAAGGTGTATGTGCAAAGAGTACGTTAGAGGACCAGATGTAAGCAATTGCCCTTTGCCAGGTATCAAACAAACCTATGGCTAGATACTAAACAAAACCACAGCAAACCACCATGAGTTAGATTTGAACCTTCAACCTCATAAGTGATGCAGAGCTTGATTGACTGTGACCACATGAGCCAGCTGGTGCAATGTATTGTGACATTTCAAGGCCCACAGACTAATGGAAGTGCTTGTACGTACATATGTATGCTTGAGGTTTAATGTCGTACTTAACGATTTCAGGACAATCCTGAAAATTCTGACTAAAAATGGGACTGAACTTTTCTCTAGGGTGACCTAAATATGTACTATATGTACTGTAATTCTTCAACCTTTTCGCATGCTTACAACCTGTTTATTCAAACGTATTCTGAAGACATTATTCTGTGTAGATTGCTAAAACTATATTTTTGTGAAGCCCTGAAATTGGTCAATCCAACTACTGTAGTTTTGTCCCCAAAAGCAATTAAAAATCTGCGCACACTGCACTGAAAGTTGTTCTTTCATGTCCAAAAAATTGAGGAATTAGTGTAAGCAGACATGAATACACAGAGATGTTGCCACGAATACATCTATGTGAACTCGATAATGACCTTGAATGTCTTTGTTTTTGAACAGGCTTGTGATTATCCCACCCCTTGTAAAAGACCAAGAGAGTGATTGACACATCTACATGTAAATTCATTCTTCAGACTTTTGATGTTGACAGGTAGGTCTTCATACTAGCACACCTTGGTTCAGGAGTGTGTTAGGAGTATGTTAGGTGAGGGGGTATGATAGCAGACCTAAAATTTAAAGGTCTGTCAATTCAAATACTTTGGCATGCTGGCATCAACTCTGATACTCCAGATGATGTTACTCATGTTACTTGCATTTAAACCCCTTAACATAACCAAGAGCATCAAACAAAAACTCGATTTCCACATCTGTACTGCATACATGTACATGCATCATCTTACAGCTTCAGTTGCCTAGGACACCGCTTACCACATGTTGATTACACAAGTGTGATATTAATCTAGATGGCAAGTATTCTGGCTGCGATAAAAAAAAAAATAAAAAAAAAAAACGAATCCATGATGTACAATCAATAGTGTGGAAGCTGTAGGTGGTTTACTGATTGTATGGCTGCCTGATATGCAATAGCTGAAACACTCCCTAAATACATTCATGCATACATGTACATGTGCATTGTAGACTGGTGGTCCGATCAACCCAAATGATGTCCATAAGCAGACCTGATACTGTCACACTGTACATGTACATGTGTACTTTATATGTAAATATATTTATTTATTTATTTAATTGATTGGTGTTTTATTTCACTGATACAGTATACGACAGCAGCCAGCATTATGGTGGGAGGAAACCTGGCAGAGCCCGGGGGATATGGCCCTGGCTATACATGTTGATCCAGGTTCAATTCACATATCTAACAGTGTTGAGTGGATGACAACTTTTGGTAGGCGTGAAGGCAACTAAGGCTCGTGCAGAGATGCTCATTGTTCTGGCAGCTTTTTTTTTTCATTTTTTCGTTTTTTGTTTTTTTCATTTTTTGCCCTCTAATTTAACTACCCTGGCTATATCAGCCAATTGTATTAACAAAAAAAACCATTACAGTAACAGTAACAGTACAAAAAATCACTACAGTAACAGCACAAGAAATCATTACAGTAATAGTATAATTAGATCTATTTCAGTTCGTTTCACTTAGGCTTCACTTAAACTTCCTGGTAATGTCCATCTACTTATATATCCCTGTAAAGTTATACCAGCACCCTTACTGTATGCCAAGGCAACAGAGTTAAGGACATTAGAGAAATGCACTGTTAACATCCATTATGCATATGTACACAAGTGCACATAGATATACAGCAGAATGGGTACAGGGCTATCAAGCTGGCCAATCCAGGCTTGTAACTTTACACACCCATCCATACAGCTGCGCTTGAGTACTGTAATCTCTCTGATAAGAACACAAAGCCTCTTGGCATATTTTCAGCTTGAATCACAGGCGTACACATAAAGAACAATGGGCAGGTGTATTTTGTCATAAAAGGCTGAGCTTCGCATCATTATCAGGTGTTCATCACAGGTGTGATAATGGCTTTGAAACAGTAATGATTACGTCATGTTTCAAGGTAGTCCTTGAACAACTATGCCCTGAAAAACAATAATGAGGCAAAGTCGGGTCTTTTATACTAAAAAACAAAACATTTATAGGCTTTTAGTAACACAATTCAGACCTTTCATACGTAAATGTATGGCACAAAAGTAGGAGCAAGATGTAATCTACGTTACCTGCTTCATGGCACACGTACATAGCAAGTTTCTGTCAATGCTAGAAAAGTATATGTACAGGTAACATTCCAGATGTATTGAAATGCTGCAGTGTTAGATCTAGAACGTGACACAATCTGCACGAAGGGTACTGGAGTATAAAATCAAAAGAATGCGCTGTGTTTCCCCTAATGTTCGGCGTTTTTCAAGTGACACATTTTTCCTTGATCCCGATTGATTTGTCAACTTTGTAGGACAACTTAAGAGATTTTCGTGTAAGTTTCATGAATTTCTTACCTTAAGTTTGGATATCAGAAGCATCACTTTAAGGTCTTTATACACGTGTTTCTGAAAGTGCACTTTTACATACCAAATTTTACGTGAAATACAATATGTTTAAAAAAAAAAATCAAATAAATGAAAAAAAACCTAGTGATGATGTAGCTTGCAGCAGAGTTGCAGCTTTCTACGGGTGGAAAATGTCTTTTTGATTGTTTTTTTTTTAACCCTATTAAACCCTAATTCAATGATTTATCTTTGCATACATACACGTATGTACCATGTGTATACCAAACTACCACAGGAGAATTCTGTTCACATGTACTGGGTATCCCTGACAATACGATAAGCTAGAGCAAAGACATAGAGTAAAAACAAAGCAATGCAAGCATATTTCAAAACTCTGAATCCTGACCTCCTCAGAGTTCAGAGATCGAGAGTTAAAAGTTGAAACAAACCACACATGAAATGATTTTCCTTAATCAAAAGTCACAGTGTTTGGTTTCACCTTAAAGAAATATTTACAATCCACAACATGACTGAGAAAACAGGAAAACAGAGGCTAAGTTTGGAAAGCAGGCTGACCTCATTAACACACCACACAGACAAGCCATTCCCACAACCCGGCAAACAAATTTAATCAGTTTTCAACAGAACCATTAAGTCGCAAAGTTTGCCCGAATAATAACACCAACAGTGTTGCCAAAGACCTGCAAATATTCACTGACTCCTTTGCATCACATGACAGGGTCCCAGAATCTGAATGCTCTTACTGCTATTAACTGGGTGTTTTCATCCATGTTACTGCTGCTCCGCTCTTGTTTGATTAAGACCTCTGTTAGCACAGCTGTTTTTATTGAACACTAACATCTCAATAAGCAGGGATTCCTCCGGCCTTTTCCTGATTTTTGCTGGTAACCTGAGGAGAGAGATAGGGACTGGGCCACACCCAGCCTGGCAGGCTTCGGGTCAGGCAAGGAAAAAGACACTTGGGCAAACAGTTTCATCAAATCCCCTGGTTTAAAATAAGAAGTCAGTGACCTAAAGTTCCTTAAGTACATACATGTATACAGGCACATTTTTTTTTCATTCATTACATTTGTTCTTCAAACCATTCATAGTTTAATTTAGACAAACAAACAAGTACAGCAGGGCCCACAAATGAAATCTAATATCTTTGTTGTCACAAAATAACCCTTAATTTATTTCAGGTGGCTTCCCAAATATAAAGATGTGACATTTTAAAACCTCAACACACTAAAATTTTATGTTGTTTAAAACAAACTTAACAAATACAGCCAAACTTGTCATATATGTACTTTTAATTCATGCAAATTTCTGCTATTTATTTGGCACAAACACAATAAAGGCAAATTCTGACTTCGACTGCCCTTTGTAATGATAAACATTAAAATTTTAATTCAGGCTTCTTATTTGAATTTCCGAATTCATAAGCAAATACTAGTACCTATAAAGGATTTATTCAATCTCATTAGTTCCTTGTTTTATACTGGCTTCCTCTTCGGCCGTAAGTGGGAAGGTCTGCCAGCAACCAGCGGATGGTTGTGGGTTTTCCTGGTTTCCTCCCACCACAATGCTGGCCGCCGTCGTATGATTGAAATATTCTTGACTACAGCGTAAAACACCAACGAAATAAATAAAGAAATAAATAGTTCCTTGTTGTGGTTCATGACATCACGCTGTAACTCAATATACATGTACCCGCACATGTCCCTCTAACCTGCTAACACCCCTGGTAAAGCACAGACTGACTTTGTCAATTGGACAACCCTGCTATCCATTGACATGCAATGATTTTCTCGGCCCACTACAAGCAACCTGAATCTGACAGTGTCAATGGATTTATAGAAATCCCATAAAGACGTGCAGGAGTCAAACTGTCACTGATGTCAGCTGGCGGGCTAGTTTCACAAAATTGGCCTTTTCCATCCATGAGGTGTGAACAGCGTGTACAAGAGGTTTCCGCTATTCCCACATGTAACTTGTGAGTCAGCATTACATGGTGTAACATCCGTGATCAGAGTTCACGGGAGACTCAGCAGTTACCTAACACTGCCCTCTGGAGCTACTGCAGGAAGCAGGATTGATGTTAGGGAATGCTGCATGTGACGGGCAGGAAGTTAAATTGACGTGGGGGAAGGAGACCACGGAATCAGGATACTGAGGATTGAATTTGCCCAAATCATATACACTAAGCTAACATTCGCCCTAATCAGTGTTCACTACAGCCATTTTCCGGCTTTTAATTCCAAAACAGTCTCTGAAATTGCCATTTTTTTCCTGAAATACCATAATTCTTCTAATTTTGGGGACAGACATAAGTAGTGCTGAAAGCAGAATATTAGATTTCTTTCCCATGACTTTGTAAAGGACCCAGGAATAGTAAAGATGTGAAGATGTTGTTCATTAGATGGAATAGCCATGTGAGAAAAAGAAACTAAATATTCCTGCTGCAATGACATGTATAATGTATACCGGCTAAGAAGACAGGAGCAGACTAGGTGTTCAAAAAATTAGTAGAAATAGGGTAGTCAAAATGGAATGCTGTCAAAGGACCCCTTTGGGAGCTCTTCTCTACAAACAGATACCTAAGCCCCACCTTACTAGTTTGTCTATATCTGTTCTACATTGAAAGACAACAAATTGGGATAACCAAATTAGTACGACTATCTGTACATATACAAATATATATCTCTCACAGAGAGAAACAACACTGCAAAGATTGACCTAGTATATGTATATATGTACAGTACATTTACCTATGTTGTGGACAATTATCAACCAGGAGGGGTGTACATGTATGTTAGATGACACCAGCTGGATTTGAACTCCTTACCTGCCTCAATAAATGTGAAGAGCCCAAGCTACATGTAACCAGACAGGGCAGACAGGTCTACAGTGATTACGGATACTCATATTAACACCTGCAATGATCAGCAAATTAATAACACCTGTGATCATGCATATTAATGACCTCTCACATGCATCTGAAAAACAACCTGTCCTGAAATCCAGACGTACAACACTTATGCATACATAAATTACAGGTGTCCTTTTGATTTAATCAGGTGGAAATAAATAGACACAAATAAAAAAGCAGTTTTTCCTCCTGCTAATGGAAGGAATGTCGCATTTCTTCAAGAGTTGATGACTTACTGATGTTGAACCTGCCTGTACATACGTACACACACACGAAGTACAGTAGGTAAATAGTTAAGTACTGCTTGACTACACTGCTATAACAGTCTCCTAACCCCACCCATTAATAGTACTGTACCAACAAATGTCAATGTAAATGCCCTAAAGAAAGAAAAAAACAAATTCTACACCATTTTTGTTGTCATATCTTGGGCGTCATATTTCTACATACACAAGTTATTTTTTCCACTCAATGTTCAGCTTTCAGATCTTTTTAAAATAATTCGTTCAACTGAATTGAAAGATTTAAATCAAAATGACAAATCTGTCACTCTCGGAGTAAACATCTCTGTTTATCTCTACACAGGTGATCCTCTACCATATAACCATGCTGATGCACACACAAACAGTATATCAATTTTACACCTATGTAATTAAATTTATAGCAGATGTGAAAGCCATCCTGAGGGATATTATTACAGGTTGAATCAGAGTTGTTAGCACCTGATCACTCGACCCGTAAGGATTGAAAAGTTGCACCTTTTAACTTGAGGCTATCTGAGCAAATGAGAAGCCTTTATATCTACAGTAGCTACCAACAGCACACATACATGTGTATGTCCATACAGAGATGATGGAAGTACACATGTAGGTTATATAGGGAAAAATATCTTCGGTAATATTCTAATAGGTTTTTCCCTGGTGTCCTGAGGCAATTATTTTCAAGATGTATACGAGCATAAATAAAACAAGGTATAGTTATAAAGATATCATCAATGAATACGGACAGATCACAGAAATGATTTCATTACTTTTTTACAATTTACAGAATCATATGGCACACATACTGATCAATATTAAACAAGAAACACACGCTCTCAACGCTGGCTTTATAATTTAAATAAAAAAAAAAAAATTCCACACAGATGTATGTAAGTAAATTGTAACCGGATGTAATTTTTGAAGTCGTCCTATTCCAAGTTTGTTTCACTTTGTTTTTTTTTAGCCAAGCATTTTACACAAATAACAATTAACAATTTAAAGAGGTGACTACATGTAAAATTACATATATGTAAGTATAATATTGTGGCATCATTTGCTTTTTTAGCCACTGCATGTACATTTACATCCACATGTATCACAGTACACTGTATGTATTGTACTTCCTTCTCACACCAGGCCTCAAAATACGTTGTTATTCACTCTTTTTTAAGATCCTCAGAAACATACATGACTGTTTGTTGTAAGCTTCACGTTGTTTTCCAATTACATAAATGGAATCTAATTAGTTTTACACCTTTAATTCATACTGGATGACCCCCAAGGTCAATGTCAAGGTCATCATATACACTCTGAAGAGGTCAAAATATCAAATATCATGACTACTGTACATATTGTGCATTTACAGCCAGAAATCGTGTGAATGATTACACTGCAAACTAGTAACTTAAACAAGGCTTTTAAGGAAGTTTTTATTTCATTATTAATAGGCTATTTTTACAACTCCTACAGCCACTTTAGCAAAATTATATTTACACATTCCCATGCATGCAAGAATAATTTTCCCCACTGCACTCTGTATAGACTACATGTTGACAGCTAGTTTCATCCAGGGAAATTATAATTAATAATACTAATAAAAGACTGATCCAAAAAAAAATTAACACAAGTTCATAACACAAACCAAAGAGCTGACAATGTGGTAAGCATACAGCAGAAGACGAATATTACGTATTAGCTCAGGAAGTTATCTCCACTTCATGTCTGAGAACATAACAAGACTACAAATTAAAGCCAAGATCCTTGTGGTTTTTGGGGGGGCTTTTTTGCTGAGGTTGAGCAAAGCTGAGCATAACATTGTTCACCCACCACACTTCACACTGAGCATAAACGTCAATAAATACAGTTCTGTTATTTTTTTCTGTCGCTTAGCAAAACCAGTAAGCATGAAATCCTTATGTTTAAGGGCTGACAAGTTTTAATGGTATAAGACAGACTGAGAGGCCTGGACTATGTACTGCAGTCATGGGAGGGTCTCCACAACCATGCTAACTCAACTGTTAAATGATGATGTCTGCAAATACATGTCTATACAAGGCTTTTGTATATCATACACTGTACACAAGTATCCCACACAAATGCATGTTTATTTACAGCACATATTATAATTCCGTACATTTTATCATATATATACTGTGATATTTACACATGCATTCATAACCTGTATTGGGTAGGGTAGGGTAGGATTCTTACAAGAATTACACCCAGAAAAGTGTGAAAAGCACTTCATATTGACCACAAAAAGCCACCTGAATGTTGAAGGGGTGAAGCAGAAATATATGTACATGTGGTAAAAGTCAATTATTTGGTAGATGGGATAAACCTTTATTCCACATAAAATGAGAGATTCAATGCAAATTTATTCTGGTCCAAATATACCCCACCCCCCCAATAAAATCAATCTGCAAATGGATTCGGAAATAATACTGACAATGGTATAAATTATACCACAGAAAAAAAAAAGTAAAAAAAAAAAAAGAAGAAAAGCAGCCTAGGGTCTAGAGCATGTGTTTTGCATGACAATTAATACTGTCAAGTCTAATTTGCATATAATCTGAATATAAAATCAATACAATAGCTCTGTATTGGGCATGAAGCAGCCTGTGCCTGTGAAAAGGGGAAGGGTGGGGGATTGTACTCAAGGTGAACCCTTGTTCATTTCCCTCTTCAGGGTATACATTCTACAGCATACAAACCACTGTTTTATAACCCATCCCCTCTGTCCATCATATGTAGTGACCTTTCATAGAATCCACAATCAATAAAACGCACCTACATGTCTGCATAGAGGCATATTGGTTCCATTGTACTTTACTGGTTTGGTCAATTTTATTTCTCATACTATTCAAAAGTAGCAGAATGTTCTTATCTTAAAACAGTTGGCAACACACTAATTTAACATCCTGGTGTTGCTTTTATAGAATTTATCCGTTTGGAGCTTGTCATCTGCAAATATAATCAGCATGTGTTGAAAGACGTGCCACTTACAATAGTTTGTATACAGGATTTTCTGTTTTGTACAGCTTCATGAAAGTAATCCCTATAATACTCGTCAAATTACGTTTGATACTATATGCGTATTGGAGACTGCGAACTGAGAATCAACCAATTTGATTGAATATCTTATTCCCAACGATTTTGTTCGGTTTCATTAGATACATCATATCCCACTAAATACGCCACACAAGGTGTCAACATGTGAAGTTGTGGACGTAGTCACCTATAAAGCATTAAACTGTTCCACGAAGACATATCAACCATGAAAAATAATATCCCCAAACTGATAATGTTGCCTGTTGGAATCAACTCTATATATAATATGTACAGGCCTACATAAAATATATATAATATACACCCACCAACCCGCCATACTAGTTGTACAAAGTATCAAAATTTTAACTGTTGCAGACTGTAAGTGTTTCCTGCATGTGAATGGTTTAAAAGATAATACATTATAGAAAGCTAAGAAGCTTACGTTACATTTAACATTTAACGGGATTTGTGCCAGTGGAAGCTGAAAATTGGGTGTATAGTTTGCGCACGGAATTTATATTTCCACCAACTGACAGAAAACTGACAAGTTGTCATAAGACGTAAGCTGCTACCGGTATGTCAATTTCAGATACATCACTATCAGTCACACGCACGTCAAATCTACGTCGTACAAGCAAATTGTCATTAAAACTTTTAAGAGACATCTACTTTACAAAGTGATTCTAAAAAAATCACGAGGCATCTCTCAATCTCAGGTTGTCAACAATGATCTGTGACAGCCGATAAACGCTGTGAAAAGACTACAGTTAGCCATAACTGGCTAAAGCACCGCAAGTTGACAGGCGAGCTGTATTTCGCTTACACTCAGTCACCGAGGCTACTTACCCCACACGTTCAGCCAGCCCTCGACTCTACCAGGTAGTGCATCAATGCCACTGAATGGCTCACAATCACAGGCTTTACTCGCCATTTTCACAACGTAAAATCCAAAGCGTAAAACAAGTTCACATGACTGATTTAAGTGAATGACTTGACCGCTCGATGTGCCTACTGCTACTCAACATCCGCCATGTTGTCTGCTGCTACGCGGACTGATTTCAAGAACTACATACTTCTAGCACACAGACCGAATAGTTGCCATAAATCTTGACTAATTGACTACTTCTGTAGTGGTGAAAAGCAAATATTATTGTTTTCTTCCGCTTTGTTAAAATTAATGCTTATTATTTAAATCTGAAACTGTTATGGACAAAGATCTATGTTTTACGCGGATGTAGTGTACACGTGTGTGGTTAGGCGGTATGAAAACAAACCGCCAAAAGCCGTCGCACTATACATGTACATTACAAGCACTGCGTAGTCAATGAAAAGTATGTCAGCTTACGTATGTAAGGAGTTATCTCGTTGCGCTAAATAGACTGCAGTCTGAGGGGGAAAAAATCCCGCCCATCTGAACAATGGCAGATAAAGTTTACTCATTTACTACACTACACAGAGTTGCTTCAAAGGAAATTTTCACAGTTTGCTACAGAAGACGTATAGCTATACTGCTCGGTAGCGTAATGAATTATCGTTAGCATACAATGTCTAATTCATCAGGCTAACTGTTCGCCATATTTTAATTTTGCACATGTACTGATGTAGGTATAAATGTGTTACACTGCAATACATTTACACATGTATGCCTTACATCGAATAAAAAATGACGTAAAGAGGAAAAAAATGTCACACTTCATTTGCATATGGCGTAGAAGCGTTTTATATCTAGTGAAGTTCATTACTTCTAGACCTATCAATTAGCCTATATGTATATATAGAACTACATGTTTCGAGTTCCTGGTATGGGCGTAACTCAGACGTGCATATAGGTCAATGTTGCTTATTAACAAGGTTTGAAAAAAGAGATTTCTTATGTACAACATTTCATGAACTAATTTGTGTTGAGTATATTTATTTCAAGAATATGACAGTGGTCAGGTTTAGGGAAGTGTGGAATAAATCTATCCTGGTTTGGGGAACCACTGCACTTTGTGCCGAGCCGGCAGCGGTTGTGAACTGGATTCGAACACGGGACCTCACAGGGCATGCTACAGTTGATGGTCATATAGACGCCATAAATTACAACTGAGTAAGCCCGTATTTGAACTTTAACACTTATTTCTTCCCATTAAGGACACGCCGTGTATTCCACCGAGCAAGTCTTTTGTACACCGGACTTGTGAAAGTTCGTCGATAAACTGCCAAAGGCCAAGTTAATGTACAATGTCCGCATAAGTAACTCCCATATACTTACATATACATCTGATCATTCACTAATTATGGATATTAGAAAGTGCGGAATATCCAGAACCTAGAAATGCCTAGACACCACTTGCCGTTCAGAGTGTCGCAGTTGGCACCACTTGCCGTTCGTACGGTTGTAGTTGGCACCACTTACCGTTCGGACGGTCGCAGTTGCCATCACTTGCCGTCTAGGCTGCCACAAGCATATAAATAAAAAAATAAATAAATAAGCGCGTATGAATATAAAATAAACCGAAAGATTTGGACTTCCAGATGCCATGAATAGATAGCATATATGCCTTTATATAAGCACGATACGATTATCCTCAAAACACTATGCCCGGTGGTATCTCTGCTGCAAAAATAATACGACCTAGGAACTTTGTATGTATATATTTTGACAAGCTTGTCGCATTATAATATATGAAAAGAACAACATGCGGGATATAGGTCCGTCGATCTCGTTTAAAACATATAAGTTTGTATTCGATGAACTCATCAAAGGTATCTATTATATACTCAATTGTTTGACGGCGTTGCTGCCGATGTCGTATAGTTACATAAATATTTAAAAGATATCTTTAAAAAATGTATTGTACACAACACATATCCAGTCCTCATGCTTGTTCTTCGAATTTTAACTTGTACTCTGAAATCATTCACTCAAAATACATTAGACATATAATAACTCTCTAATTACGTGCACATTATGTATGCGCGCTTCTGATTTACATCATGTGACCGAACACGTGCATGCTCTTGCAATATGTTCAGATCGATCGGATTATAATTACATCAGGATTACGTATGATTAATCAATGGATTAATTACCAATGATATATAGCTTATGCCATTATTTGGATGTACATCATGTAGATGTCATATAGATGCCAGGCACAGAGTTGGGGATGGCTTGTAACAGGGTAATGGTTATTTATAATCATGTATGGTATTTATAGAAAGACGTGATGATTAACATTGCAAATATTCCAATTTTATCGCAACATTTCCGACTGAATATAAACGCAAATAATTCATTCGTTTCGCTAATCTATAACAATTGTGGGTACATGGTTGGTTGAATGAATCATTCGGCACAGTTTTATGATATGACTTTCACTGGACAATAAAGAGATCCCTGCTTATATTTATTTATTTATTTGATTGGTGTTTCACTTATAGCATTATGGTGGCAGGAAACCGGGCAGAGCCTGGCAGAAAACCACCACCATTCACAGGTTGCTGAAGGACCTTCCAACTTACGGCTGGAGATACAGCCGGCCTGAGCTGGACTTGAACTCACAGCTACCGCATTGGTGAGAGGCTCCTGGGTCATTACGCTGCTCTAGCGTGCTAACCAACTAAGCCACGGAGGCCCCTCCCACTTTATATATTTGACAGAATATAGAATACTGTATAATACCCGTTCTTAATTGTCTGAGTTAATACATGTCTAATTGCTTAACCACTCAAATAGGATCAGGCTATACACTGAGCATGAAAACAGCCATGATGGAACTCTTTTGTGTCGAGAAACTAGTGCTATATGCCTAAATGCTTGCACACTCGATGACAGAATACGAATGTTTTTTGCTCTCAACTCTTGTATAAAGAACTGAACTTCGGCAAAGAGGCTATGCCGGAAATTTTTGGGGAACATCGATCAGCACAAATCAATTTCAAGGTTTGATATTATTTTAGAATAGCCAAAATAATTTCATTTCAAAAAATATCAGTCTCATCTAAACGCGTGCTGACGTTTACATGAAATTTATACAGCTGTATGTCGCACTATATAACACTATAAATAGTACAGTAACGAGGCAGGTATATTTACCGAAAGGCGATAACTTGAGCTATTCTAATTAATAAAAATTTGATTTCGTTGTAGCAAATTGTTCAGAAACTATATGTTAGTTTACTCCACTCTACTTCACAAATGTAAGAGTTTCGGAAACGGGGGGAGGAGATGGGAGAGGGCAAAAAGGGGAACATATAATCCACTATTTGGATACGAACCCCCGCCCACCTTAGCCCCAACACACCCATCCACTTTGGAAGTGGTTTCGCTGTCCGTGAAATTTTTTAAATGACTATTTTATAATTCAAACTTTAAGTCATTTATAATCGTCGATCACCTCTTAAGGCCTTTGTACAATATGCTAGAATTAAAACAGATTTGAAGTATCGTAAGATTGCAAGCATAATTAGATTAATTGATCAATGCACTTAAACATAAAACAAATCTGTTTTATGGCATTCATAAGCAACCCCAGTAAAATAATTTGACTTATTTCACAAGTTCAAACGAGACATGCAAAATGATTTAGGCCTATCTAAACTAAGGCTTATTTTTTGTATATATTCATTTATGTATACACACAATGTTTATATTTATTTATTATATTTGATACGTGCTTTACGCTGTACTGAAGAATATTTCACTAACACGAAGGCCGCCAACATTTTGACAGGAGGAAACCGGACAGAGCACGGGGAAGCCCACAACCATCCGCAGGTTGCTGGTAGACCTATCACGACCGGCAGGCGAGGAAGCCGGCGTCAGCTGGATTTGAACTAACATTGACCATATTGGCGAGAGGCTCCTGTGCCATTGCGCCGCGCTGGCGTGCTGACTACCTCGAACATGGAGGCTTTTAAATATAGATATTATCCTTGAATAGAACACAAACATAGTTCTCCACCTTCAAACAAAACTTTTCAAAACTTATCAAACACGATGTTTTGATAATCATCTATATGTATAGGAAGTGGACTATGTATACTGGCGTATTTCTGTCTTCCCATTCAAATCCTCATATACATTTATATCTGCATAAAATAATATATAAAAAATAAGAACGACGCCTTTTCAACTGCAGTCGGAATCATGTAGAACGTTGAGAAGACGTTTTTCTTTGTTATTTTATCTACTACCCCCACACTACTTATTACGTAGTCCTATTCCTGTATACGGATTCAGTCTAACCTGACACGCATTTGTTGGGAAAGACCTCTTAGAGTAGCCTCCCTTGAAAATAACCATGCGATGATGGACAGATTTCGATTTCCAGATTGTTATACAGGCCTATACGTAACAAATATACAATTTCACCGAATTAAGCATGCACGATGTAGAGTATATTTTAATATAAATATAGTCAGCGGAAAGCTGTGGCTAGGTTTCTTGTTGATGAGGTTATTTATTGACTTGTATGTCGGCCTGTTGTATGTAGGCCTATTGTCCGTCGGCCTACTCTCTAAACACTACTGGGTACTAGTGGTACACAGTGTTGGACGCAAAAATGTACATCTACCAAATTTTGGTTAGCGGTACACAAATTGTGTAATTCATGCGACACGTCCACAGTGCCTTATGTACATATGTGAGTACCGCTGATACACATGTCACTGTGGATGTGCAAATTTGTACACAATCGTTTTTAGAGAGTATTTTGTACGTAAGCCTATATTGTATGTAGCCCTATTGTATGTAGACCTATATATTGTATGTAAGCCTATATTGTATATCATATAGACGCCATAAATTACAGCTGAGCAAGCCCGTATTTGAACTTTAACACTTATTTCTTCCCATTAAGGACACGCCGTGTATTCCGCCGAGCAAGTCTTTTGTACGCCGGACTTGTGAAAGTTCGTCGATAAACTGCCAAAGGCCAAGTTAATGTACAATGTCCGCATAAGTAACTCTCATATATTTACATATACATCTGATCATTCACTAATTATGGATATTAGAAAGTGGGGAATATCCAGAACCTAGAAATGTCTAGACACCACTTGCCGTTCAGAGTGTCGCAGTTGGCACCACTTGCCGTTCGGACGGCCGCAGTTGGCACCACTTACTGTTCGGACTATCGCAGTTGGCACCACTAGCCGCCTGGACTGTCGCAGTTGCCATCACATGCCGTTCGGACGGTCGCAGTTGGCACCATTAGCCGTTCGGATTGTCGCAGTTGGCACTACTTGCCGTTCGCACTGTCGCAGTTGGCACCACTAGCCGTTCGGACGGTCGCAGTTGCCATCACTTGCCGTTCGGACTATCGCAGTTGGCACCACTTGCCGTTCGGACGATCGCAGTTGGCACCACTTGCCGTTCGGACTATCGCAGTTGGCACCACTAGCCGTCTGGACTGTCGCAGTTGCCATCACTAGCCGTTCGGACTTCGCAGTTGGCCCCACTTGCCGTTCGGACTATCGCAGTTGCCACCACTTGCCGTCCGGACTGTCGCAGTTGGCCCAACTGGCCCCTCGGACTGTCTCAGCTGGCACCACTTGCCGTTCGGACTGTCGCAGTTGCCATCACTTGCCGTCTATGCTGTCACAAGCATATAAATAATTTTAAAAAATAATAAAAATAAATAAACGCGTGTAAATATAAAATAAACCGAAGGATTTAGATGTCAGGCACACAGTTGGGGATGGCTTGTAACAGGATAATGGCTATTTGCATTCATGTATGGTATTTAAAGAAAGACATGATGATTAACATTGCAAATATTCCAATTTTATCGCAACATTTCTGACTGAATATAAACGAAAATAATTCATTCGTCTAGCTAATCTATAATCTATAATTGTGGGTACATGGTTGAATGAATAAAGCATTCGGCAAAAATTCACAGTTTTCATTGGACAATAAAACGGTCCCTCTCTATATTTATTTATTTATTTCATTGGTGTTTTACGCCATAATTAAGAATATTTCACTTATACGACGGCGGTCAGCATTATGGTGGGAGGAAACCGGGCAGTTAATGACCGGTTACTGGATGGCATAGGGCAATGGCATCTTTGACAGTAATACATTTTCGGATTATTTATTTATTAGATTGTCGGTTAGGCCAACTTGACGAACTTTTCCTTATGCAGCGTACACATACAGCATATGCAAACCATATATATTGGTGCATGCACGACAGACAAATGCGTATAGTCCTCAGAGAACGACTTTTTGCATGGACCTAGGAATACACAAACGCTTTGCCCAAGGTCAGGATTGAACCCGTGCCTAGTGTGTCCTAGCCAGTGAAACATTTCAAAAGTAAGTGAGTGAGTGAGTGCTTGGGGTTTAACGTCGTACTCAACAATTTTTCAGTCATATGACGACGAAGGAATCATTAGGGTGCATGTACGTGTAATGTGCCTCCTTGTTGCAGGACGGATTTCCACTGCTCTTTTATTTAGTGCTGCTTCACTGAGACGACTTACCGAAGGCAAGTAAGCCGGCCCGCCCGAGCCATTATACTGATACGGGTCAACCAGTCGTTGCACTATCCCCTTCATGCTGAACGCCAAGCGAGGAAGTTACAACTTCCTCTTTTAAAGTCTTAGGTGTGACTCGATCAAGGATTGATCCTGGATCTACCGGTCCCGACATTTCAAAAGTAGGACAAGCAGTCAAAGTTTAATGTGTTAAATTTAACAGATAGGGATCTCTCCATACTACGATTCCTCACAAAGATTTAACAGGCTGAATTTCGTTATTAATTATATCTGCGTTCACTAAGGCAAGTGAATGTAACATTAAAATCATCGATGGTGCGTGTTTTACGAATACATATTTCATTTATTCGACGTCGGCCAGCACTAGGGTGAAAAGAAACTGTGCAGAGCGTGGGAGAAATCCACGACCGTCCGCAGGTTGACCTTCCCACGGACAAGCAAGCATGAGCTTGACGTGGGGCCGGCATGAGCTGGTCTTGAACTCACGGTGACTATATCATTGTGAGGCTCCTGAGTCATTGTGACGCGCTCGCGCGCTATCAACTGGGCCACGGAGGCCACAGAGACCTTCTTTAGTGAAATTCGGTGATATATGGAAGCCGTTTAAGGCCATCAATCATATCATCATACCTTCGTTCCATCGCCCGGCGAGTGCAAGATGATGCGAAGTAATGGTGCGAAGGAACCAAGTGATAACATGATCATACAAAGCGATGACACGATGATACGAAGCAATGTTTATTTATTTATTTTATTTATTTGATTGGTGTTTTACGCCGTACTCAAGAATATTTCACTTATACGACGGCGGCCAGCATTATGGTGGGTGGAAACCGGGCACAGCCCGGGGGAAACCCACGACCATCCGCAGGTTGCTGGCAGACCTTCCCATTTACGGCCTGAGAGGAAGCCAGCATGAGCTGGACTTGAACTCACAGCGACCGCATTGGTGAGAGGCTCCTGGGACATTACGCTGCGCTAGCGCGCTAACCGACTGAGCCACGGAGGCCCCGATACAAAGCAATGACAGGATGGCACGATGTTACGATGATGGCCTTATCCGGTTTCCACAGTGATACAATTTACAGACAGTTCATATAGGTTGTACACCACTATATTGGCAGACCCCTCTTGTTCCCTATATCTGCATTTGACTATATGTGTATGAAGAATGACTAAAATATAAAGAAATTACTAATATTATATATATGTAAAAATTACGTTTACCAGGCTGTATATATTGATGACCTACTGATATTAAACAACCCCCATAATGCCGAGGCGGTGATATAAATCTTTTTTCTTTGATTGGTGTTTTACGCCGTACTCAAGAATATTTCACTTATACGACGGCGGCCAGCATTATGGTGGGTGGAAACCGGGCAGAGCCCGGGGGAAACCCACGACCATCCGCAGGTTGCTGGCAGACCTTCCCACTTACGGCCGGAGAAGAAGCCAGCATGAGCTGGACTTGAACTCACAGCGACCGCATTATTGAGAGGCTCCTGGGTCATTACGCTAGTGCGCTAACCGACTAAGCTACGGAGGCCCCCGATATAAATCTTTTCGCCTTTACCTGCTTTAAAGCAGACAACAGTTAGACCTGATGGTGCACCTTATATTAGAACCTACATACCTGTCCAGGGATGACCAGTGTATATTATATCAAGCTGCACCATAATGCTAGCCACAGGTGTATAAGTGAAATATTTCTGAACACGGAGTAAAACACCGATCAAATAATTAAATAAATAAACGGGGCCATATCAGTTTTGAAACTGACCTTGTAACTCACCTTGTAACATGTGCTTTAAACAGATCCTGTGTATATGAAATGTGACGATCTTAGTCTACGTCACAAGTCATTAATTTAATATATATATATATATATATATATATATATATATATATATATATATATATATATATATATATATACAGTGTGTGTGTCCAGTAAACTCCATCAAAAGCCTTGACTTTAAAACACCCTCGTTGGCAAATCCGGACAGATAGGTCCATACAGCGTTCCAGGCACGAACGATATGTTCATATAGTTGTATCTCTGTAAGTGAGAAGGTCTACCAGCAACCTGCGGATGGTCATGGGTTTCCCCCAAGGCTCTGCTCGGTGTCTTCCCACCACAGAATGCTGGCCGCCGCCGTATAAGTGAAATATTCTTGAGTACGGCGTAAAACACCAATCAAATAGATAAATGTTCTTGTATCAAATTCATGCAAGTAAAGCGAGACTGCTTGAAGTTGTACATAGTACATGCACGCCTGCAGGAGTTTTACATCAACATGATTCTTTGGTGAATTGTTCCAATAAAAGCGCAGTTGAGATATCTGGTAATTAGTGACGGACTGCGACTCCGACTTGAACTTTGAAATGGATGCCATGCCTGTGTAGAACATCGACATTTTTTTTTCTGAAAACTGTTCACAACTTCTAACTTACATGTCACCAGCTTTCATTCACTATTTGTAGTGAATTGCGGTTATAGACCTAGAATGTCCCTTTATGGATTACGGGTGGCATACGAATGTCGGACTTTATTTATTTATTTATTTGATAGGTGTTTTACGCCGTTCTGGAGAATATTTCACGGCCGAAGAGGAAGCTAGCATGAGTTGGACTTGAACTCACAGCGACCGCATAGGTAAGAGGCTCCTGGGTCATTGCTAGAGTTCTATATAACCAACCACCTCGGCCACGGTATGTGATGCTATACAATTCCACATTTCTTTACCACACTATGCCATATCTGATCTAAACATGAGAAAGCTGTTCACACCAGGACCTGCCTGGCTTGTTAATATTATCAAAGTTAATTACAAACAAGTTCCGACATGATCCCCATATTGGAACAGTCCGGCCATTGTCTCCGTACATGTGTATAAATAGTGTAGGTATACTTTGTAAGTTAAAAGAGGTTTGTGCTCTTTGTGAGGCATGTAACATATTTATGTGTAGGTGGGCATGCGATCACTGCGTGCGTATGTATGGACAATCCCTCAAAGTGTGGAATCATAACATGCCTTGTAATTATCACAGATTAAGAAGGGATTATAGCTTTGTGTTTGTAGCAGGAAAAGTGTTGGGTTATATTAGACGCATTGTATTTGGTAAGTATAACTGGCTCATGGTATGTTGTACATGAGAACCACGTATACATACAACACCATGTGCTTCAATTTAGCTAAGTGCGCACAGCGCACGCATGCGTTCGTTCTTCATACCTATAAAAGAACACGACTGTATATAGTCCTGTATTGTCGATTTACGACTTTAGGTGTATTTGACAACCGAAGTGTGAAGCCAAAGCCTTGTTATTTCGTCTGGTGCACATAAGCCTATATAAATGTATACACTACACCTGAATCTTATAAGGTGAGGGTCGACCTGACCACGTGGACAGGCACTTTAATTAACTAGCCTATATATGGGCCAGCATAAACAACACATGCCGACGTCAGCAGGAAATTTCCAGGTTCATGTAACTTGATATCGAAAACTGTCTGCATAATGATGGATGGAATTTTAATCAATTTCGTACCCGGACATCACAAGGTCTCCATTTTTTCTACAACACGAGCACTGAGTCTATATCTAAACCGTGTACCTAAATAACCACACCATTACGTCTGACCCTGCAGGTAAGAAGCAGGGTATGGTACGTCTGGTCCGCCAGGTAAGAAACAGGTATGGTACGTCTAGCCCGGCAGCTACAAAGCAGGTATGGTACATCTAGCTCGGCAGGAAAGAAGCAGGTACTGTACGTCTGGCCCGGCATGTAAGAAGCGGGTATGGTACGTCTGGCCCGGTAGGTAAGAAACAGTATGGTACGTCTAACCCGACAGGTAAAAAGCAGGTATTGTACGTCTGGCCCGGTAGGTAAGGGGAAGATAAGGTACGTCTAGCCCGGCAAGTAAAAAGCAGGTATGGTACATCTAGCTCGGCAGGTAAAAAGCAAGTATTGTACGTCTGGCCCGGCAGGTAAGAAGCAGGTATGGTACGTCTACTCCACCAGGTAAGAAACAGGTATTGTACGTCTGGGCCGGCAGGTAAAAAGCAGGTATGGTACGTCTAGCACGGCAGGTAAGAAGCAGGTATGGTACGTCTGGCCCGGTAGGTAAGGAGAAGATATGGTACGTCTAGCCCGGAAGGTAAAAAGCAGGTATGGTACATTTAGCTCACCAGGTAAGAAGCAGGTATGGTACGTCTGGCCTGGCAGGTAAGAAGCAGCTATTGTACGTCTGGCCCGCCAGGTAAGAAGCAGGTATGGTACTGGCCCGTCAGGTAAAAAGCAGGTATGGTACGTCTAGCAAGGCAGGTAAGAATCAGGTGTGGTACGTCTAGCCCTGAGGCAGTTGTTATATCAAGTAAGTAATATAAGTAAGTAACTATAAGTAATTGCATGCTCTTGTATGCGCAATGAGTGTATATTATCACTGGTCCATATTTCAACTCTCTGCAAACTCTCATTGTCAATAGTCGTCCCTACTTGTTAATGATCACATGTCGTGCCTTTAGAATGTATTGATGCTAGAATGTATTCTGCTAAATATTTCAACAGATTATTCTGTTAAATACAACTTACACACATAATATGTTAATTCAACAGAAGGTTTCTTTCTGTTCGACTGACAGGATATTATGTTGAATATGACACAGTATTATGTTATAATAACAGAATACATTCTAGCATCGCTCAGACAACAGTCTATCTGTTAAAATTAACAGATTATTCTTTGAGTGTAGCGTAAGATGACAAAGAGACGTTAAGTGTCTTGTGTAATACTATAACCTCACATGTGTGTAATATTAAAGGTAATAAAGGTTGGTGTTTTACTTTTTTTTTCAGTGCTAAAAGATCTATAAATTGTGCACAATCCATATCGCATTGTCATGCGGGCGTTTTGCCAAAATGCTTTTGTTATATTTGTATATTACACTCAGCTGCGTAAATGTCTGAAACACACATATGCGGGTACTATCTAGAGAGTAGCCTATAAATAAACCAGACGAAATTTCAACTTCATTCTGAACGACGCGTTTTTATTGCCTGTAGTATATGTTTTAAGATACCAATAATGACTTTTCTTTGTATATTTTTCCAGAATTGACAGTGTTTTGTAGACCGATACCAATAATGACTTTTCTGTATATATTTTTCCAGGATTGACAGTGTTTTGTAGCCCGAAGGAAGCCAGCTTGGATACTTTCCATCAGAAAACAGGGCAGGTTGAATAAAAATGGCGATCCCTCATTGTGACCAAGTTGTTTGCCTTGGAATATAGCGATGCGATCGGGATATTGCCAGAAAATCCAAGGAGCACATTGGACAACAGAGGTCACGCATACATATATATGACACCCAGGGTGAACCGCTCCAGGATTTAGATAAAAACAGCACCGGTATTTGTTTTGGGACACTGTTTTTGACAGATAATCTTCGTGCACCCGTCACGCACGACATTTTGGCACAGCTCTTGTGATAAGTGTGGCATTATTACCGGTATTTGCTCTCCAATAGTTTCTCCAGATGCCAGGAGGGTTGGGCACTGTGATAAGCGTGGCATTATTACCAGTGTTTGTTCACCAATAGTTTGTCTAGATGCCAGGGGGATTGGACACTCCATATAACATTCAAGCCACAGTAAGCCTACTAGATTTGGAGGTGTATAAAATATTATCCAGATCTTGAAGCTTGGATTTTCCGGATGAGCTGAAGGAAAGAGGGTTTTAATTGTTCCAACATTTATGGGCTCATACTGGCAGCGTTTTGAATTTCATCCAAAAGAGACAAATAAATATATTATAAAGAAATTTTAAGTTACATTTAAAACATGTAACCTACACTCACCATGGCAAATGGAGCTTCCCATCAGATGGCAGTCCAAATCTCGACTGGTGGCTATGACAACGCGGGCTTAGAGGATTTTTCTGAGGGGATCACGACAAGATGGGTTAAGCAATATCCTGAGAGAGAGTTACGCAGTTTTGAACTGGCCCTAAAACGCTACCTTGAGGAAGGAAACACAAATTCTTTTCTAAGAACTTTACAATGTCTGAGCGGCTCATTTCTGTCGATCCGACATTCACCAGCAAGACAAACCATCGGGAGGTACATTCTTGGCCGGGCCGTGGAACGCAATGACATAGAACTCGTGACGCAGTTGATACGCCATGGTGCTGACGTCACCGAATTCCACAGAGGCCAAAGTGTGCTCCATCTGGCGGTTAGTTTAGGAAACCTCCCAATGGTGAAGCGACTGGTGGACACAGGAGCTGGTTTGTATCAGCTGGACAGAAGAGGCAATTCCATAATATTTACAGCCTTGGATTCACCTAGTCCCAACAAGGTTTGTTTATTTTACTCATGTAATATTTAACAATGTAACTTTTTATTTATTTGAATTCAAAACAACATATAATAGACTGATCTTTAAAGCTGTGTAGTATAATTGAGAATTTTAAACTATTTAAACGTTTGGGTTTCTCCGTACATGGAAAAAAATTAGTCCGCTAAATTTAACAAGTCTGTTGTCTGATTGATGGTAAAATGTATCCTGTTATTATAACATATTACTTTGTCTTATTCAACATAATATCCTGCTAGTCCTGATAGAATGGCTATGTTGAATTGATAGAATATGTGTGTTACGTTTAACAGAATATCTGCAGTAATAACAGAATGCATTCTACCATCACTAAGATGACAGACTTTCCGTTAAATTCAACAGATTAATTTTTAGAGTGTAGAAGAAACTGGAGGTAGCCTCTGCCTTCAGAAGGTACCTAGCAAACCTCAAGAAGCAAAACCCATAAGTTACTAATTCACTCTTCAAATACCGTCTATGCTTTCATATACTGATACCTTATCCTTAATATCCTACTGAAATAACTACATGTATATCTTGTCAAATGATGTCACACCTAAACTTGTTACTCCGCTGATCAACTATGTATATATGTATATAAGGAACAAGGTGAACAGTATACATGGAATAAGCCTTGCATGGCTCAAAGGTATTTATTTATTTATTTATTTGATTGATGTTTTACGCCGTACTCAAGAATATTTCACTTATACGACGGCGGCCAGCATTATGGTGGGTGGAAACCGCGCACAGCCCGGGGGAAACCCACGACCATCCGCAGGTTGCACACCTTTAAGAACATGATAATGGCGGATAGTCGATGTAAAGGATCTTTGCAGTTTTAGGGTGTTTTGAAGAATTTTAATTCAGTACACAGTATTCAAGTTCTTCGAAGTACCTCAGTAATTACGGTTTTCATTCTTTATGATCTTCGACGATATTTTATACAATCTTCAGAATCTTTGAAAAGCGCTCATCAACGCTTGATGTATTCTTGCTTTTTTCTGTGGCACGTGTAATTATGAATTTTGGCCATAGTCATGATTACAGATAAAGTTGCCTTTGAAAGTTATACGAAAAGAACATATGTCAAGATGCGTTGGTGGTGATTGTTTTGTTGAAAGGGTTTATTATTTTTATCTTTCAGACTGAAGTATTAAACTGGCTGATAGATCATGGCGTAGACTTGGCGAAGCGAAACCACGCCGGGAAGGAACCTCTCCACGTGGCCGCCACGTCATCAGTTGAGCTCGTGGACATTTTCGTCAACGCAGGGTGTGACGTAAATGCACGTGATGACGTGAGTGGTTGCACTCCTCTCCATTTCGCCTGTGCCCGATGCTGTCCATCAACAATGGCTTATCTTCTCACCACTGGATCTAATATCAATCTGATGAACTTTGACAACGAAACTCCTTTGCTCAAAGTTTTAAAATATGTTGATGGTTTTCTTGACACGCATTCAAGGACTCGCATGTGGATGGCCAGGTGTCTCGTCCACCTTGGCGGCCATCTTGGATTCCTTCACCAAGCTAAATACATCAGGAAACCAGCACATCGAAAATGTCTTGGACATTTCAGACATATCGTTCACAGTTCAAGAGAAATCAGTTCGTTGCAACACAAGTCTCGTTTAGTGGTAAGAGAATGTCTTGGAAATTTGGGCCTGTCCAAAAACGTGGAAGCATTACCCATTCCCCAAGATTTAAGACAATACATTATGTTCGCTGACACGCGAACTGTCCAGTTTCTGTGCAATATAGCGAGATCCAATCCAACAATGACATTTTTGTAATGTACTCCTTGTAATGACATTTAAAGGAGAAGAAAACTTAAATGTCAAACAAATACCATTGAAAAGAGCATGTACTTCCTCGCAGGTGCATGCCATAAAAATTTTAATATGTACCTCAAGTTGATAAATTATAAATAAAGTTAGCGCCAAACTCCGCTGTGGGCGACTCCATTTTGCCTAAGAACTAGTCCTGAAGTCTTCTGTGTCAGGAGGAGAATTGGCGTCGGAAACCGCCGAAGTGCAGTTCGTACATTTCCGGTAGACCTCTTTTTCCCACAAGGTAACGAACAGTACAGTTCGTTTTTCGCTTGACGATCGGGAAAGCGGAATGTTGGACGTAGGTTCCGAGTTTACACCAACAAGCCGGCAGTTTTAACGACTCTCACTGGCTGAGAGGAAACACACCCCCAGTAAAAAATAACAGGGTGTGAAAGATGGAGGACGCGATGGAGTTAGCGATTTATGCCAGCTTTGCTGTTTTCAGGCTTTACGTGTTGCGAAAGGAAAAATCGCAAAATTATGCAGTAGGCACCACCAGACAGAAAAAAAATGTGCTTTTTTCAGCCTATAGTGTCATTGTTTGAAGTTTTCTTCTCCTTTAAAGTATACGTACATTGTTAATTACTGGGAAAACTTGGAAACATTTGATACATAATGAGTATGTGGACGATGAATGTTGCGGAAATATAAGTTACATATATGACAATAAATTTAGTGAAAAAAAACTAAAAATGTATGCTGGTTCTAATTTTCAGTGTATAAGTTAAAAGCAGTTTTATACGGAATAACTGCGTCTTTTTGAGATTGATAGAGGTATATGAATATTATATGAAGTCCTCTTTTCCTCCGGGCCCTGGTGCTTGTCAATTTCCGATGAAAGATGACAGTCGGGAGACGCGGGATCAAACCCAGGTTGGGTCATACCAAAGACTTTATAAATAGTACTTACTGCCAACTCGCTTGACGCTCATCACTGAGAGGCTGGAGCAAGGAGAGAAGGCTGGTTGGCCCGGTGTCAGCACTTTGGCGAAATGGACCCACCCTGTTGTATACAAGAGGACACAGTGTATATATATATGTACACGCACCTAATGACTCCTCGTAGGGACCGTTAAATACGACGTTAAACCCCAAGCATTCATCCAATGAACGATGTTCTTTTGAGATCACTTGTCTTCTAACATTGTGACATACTCTGTGTGTTAACCTTGTCTATGAATATGTGAGTTGACAATGAGTGGGGACCAACGAACTTGCCAAACGCAGATAAATTTGTTCCGGGCATCCCGAGTTTTCTTCACCTGTAAAACTGATCCTCGAGGAATAAGTACAAAAATATCTGAGTATGGCGTATAACTCCAATGAAATAAATTTTTTTTTACATCAAAACCACGCACTTCTAACACGAAATTTCACTACCTGATTAGTATGTCTGTGATGATAGTTACCAAAGATGTGCATGCAGACACACTCAAAATATAATTTTAATTAATTTAAACAGAAAGTCTTTCTTTATTCTGTTATTATGGCATAACACTCAACATAATAACATCAACATGTTATATTCAACATAATATCACGCTAGTCTAACAAAATTTTATGCTGAAATAATAGAATACTTTTGCTATAGTTTACATAATAACCTGCTGTTATAACAGAATAAATTCTAGCATCACTAAGAGAACAGAATAAAAGTTAAATATAAATTTTTTTTCTTAAAATATATAACGGGACATATTTCAGCACGCATAAAAGTCACCATCAAATAACTTGCGCCTGATTGGTTAGAATTGATAACATTACGGCGCTTTGTATAATCTCCACGAACACAATTTTTACTTAGCTTTAACTGCCATATCTCGGCGAGGCAACATCACAAAAACCAGAAAGGTATAGGATACTTTATGAATACAGAAATACATTTGGCTTAGTGTTGTATTTTCTTATAAGCATTATGCATGACCACAAGTGTGACATGTAAAGAGCCTCAGCCTACACTCGTCAAGCATCCAGCATATTCAAGGCCCAGATATGAAATGGTTTACGCGATTCTATCCCTTCTTATAAACTTAACCGAGCACACCGTTGAACATCAACCAGATGAATACATATACCTTAATGCACGTTGCAAATTCATCCCATTCATGAAGAACCCGAAATTTGATGGTGTTAGCCCTGAATGATACGCTTCGCTCTTTTATATTTACTATGGCGCTGTAGTAGGCCTAAATATGGCCTAAGACCCCCATTAATTGTCCTTAAGCGACAATGTTAACGTTTAGCACTGCAGCTCAGTGCCAAACATTCCGTGACCCATAAGCTTTGGTGCACACCTGGCCCAGTCTGTGAGAAAGAAGCCACAAAAATCTTGACTTAGGTTGACTGTCAAAATCTGGAACTTTCTATGCCGGCAGCTGAGAGGGATGCCTAGCAATGCCAAGGGGACGTCACTCGCAGCCTCATCGTTACCTCTTACCTTGTGTCCTCTTGCCAACAATTTCAAACTGTCATCAATAAAGCTCATACCTCCTCAAAGTTTAGACAATTCCTAGCATTTTAATGCCTAGCATGCACCTGTCCCAAAAACAGAAGTTGTATAATGTGGTATTGAATCCTTATGAAAGAGCAAAGCATGGTCATCCAGGGCTACAGTGCTACCATTATTAAACAAAACGCGGACAACTGAATGCGTTGCTTTCTGGCGAGGACCAAATGGTGCCCACCTTCCAGACTATATTTACTTAAAAGAAAAGACAACAAATAATTTTACCTTATTTACTCCGAAAAATGGGTGTCAACATGCCTAAATAGTCAGAGCTATTTTGTTCTGACGTGTTCTGACATGGCCACGTGGTATGCCATGCTACAGAAAAACCGTAAATATACTTTCCCGTCATTCGTACCCTATACATGTATGGCTAACATGCCAAAGAGGGCTCGTATGTCGAAAGCGGAAACACCGGTGTTCTCGGGTTATAGAGATAACCCCCGCCTGAGTGGTTAAAATTGATAACATGATGGCACTTTCGATTTTCTCAATGTACAAGATTTTGTGTACCGTATAGGCTTAAGCTGCGATATCTCGGATATCACAAAAATAAAAAGGTTTTCATTTTAAACTTTATGTAGGATACTTTAATGATGCATATATACATTTGATTTAGTGATAAATGATCGCTATACCAGACATGGGCGTGATCAAATTAGGCACACGAAATCGTAGCACTTGCAGCGGTTTTTGACTACAAAATGCGAAGTTGAATGAGACGCCTATTTCGACTTCCGGTAAGAAATGTCGTGTAGGCCAACATGTATGTGTAATTTAATAGGCAAGACATTTACAACAGAATGCAAGTTTTCAAGTTTGAAGCGGAATAGTTACCTAATAAAACGCCTTTGAGGACTTCCTGGGGAAACTATCAGTGTACTGAATAGTGTCATAAACAACCCATAATGTCATAATTTGAAAGGAAATCCAAGTATCATACTTTATTACATATCTTAATGTTGCTTTCTCAATGACTACAAAGGCTAACAACATTTCGAAAACTATACCCAACAAAGGACCTCGTATATGGTAAGGCGAGGAATCGGCCCCAGAGAAAGAAATTGTGCACCTTAAGAAGCGAAACTGACTGTATAGCTGTATGATTGACAGCTGTTGATGTCTTCGTATGACCACTACATTTTCCAGATCTCCTTTGCTCTTTCCTGTCACATCATAAACGTGCAACCTAAAAACACCAAACATTCACTGAGGGAAAATAATATCATGTCTGTGTTAGCG
The DNA here is from genome assembly GCF_032854445.1 of Liolophura sinensis. Lineage (NCBI taxonomy): Eukaryota > Metazoa > Mollusca > Polyplacophora > Chitonida > Chitonidae > Liolophura > Liolophura sinensis. The sequence goes on from NC_088307.1 coordinate 13,808,313, forward strand.
CTGTATAAGTCAAAATCGAAATAACGGTGGTCTACACCAATCAGGCTGAAGTATATTTGTGTGTATCAGACAGTGCAGACTGGAGAAAATCACTATACCACAAATGTAACTTACTGAAAAATTCTTGAGTACCACATTGACACCAATCAAATAAATAAATACACTACAAATACATAAAACACGACGGACAACCACTTTCAGAATTAAATTACGTACGATTTTGGTATAGCCATATGTTACATATAAGCATATCTTAATAATTATTGATTCTAATTTATGTTAACACTTATTTAATAAAAGCAGGCTTATATCTTTACTCACACAAAAGAAAAAAAAGGGCCACTAGGATCTGAACTTCTTTCAACAGCTATATCTGTTCTTAGTTTATTTGATTTGCGTTTTACGCCGTACTCAGGAATATTTCACTTATACGATGGCGGTCAGCTTTATGGTGGAAGGAAACCTAGCAGATCCAGGAGGAAACCCACGACCATACGCAGGTTGCTGGTAGACCTAATGCACGACCGCAGAGGACGTCAACATGAGCTGGACTTGAACTCACAGCAACTGCATTGGTGAACCTGTTCTTCACAATGACTTCGTTAATTCACTGCACTCGATGTATGAAAGATATCCTAGCGACTTTGGCAGAAAAATGAGAGGTGGACGAAACCGAAGTACGTAGCGTAGATCACCGACCATTGGCAAGTTACCAACGTAAGCAACTTTCCCACGTGTGACGTACAGATGTGACGTAAAGTGTATCAGTGGCAGACAAATGGTCTTCAACGATCGTTACGCTCTGTCTTATTCAACATGGTACACTGTTAGTCTAATAGAACCTTTACGTAATGTAATGTGTGTGATATATAATAACAGAATACATTCTAACATCACTTAGGCAACAGACTTTCTGTGAAAATTAACAGAATAATTTTTTGAGTGTAGGCTTTCCTATACAGGCCACGTGAGCATCGTCAACCGCTTATTGTAATCTAAGCTCCACAAGCTTTGTGAGCTGGGGAGACAACAAATTCCATAGCTGGTTTTGAACCCGCACCTCGTGTGTCCTAGTGACTGAAAGGTAAGCACCATTAACCACTAAATCAAGGACTGATGTTATGTCTTTACTGATTAACAAAACGCTCTGCGGTTCATCCTGACGAAAGCTTCACCTGGCAAATTTAAAATTGAATACCATTATAAACGTCTTTCCAAAACTATTTTCAACGAAACAAAAGAAATTGACAGTTTAAGATTATAGATTTTTTATATTCCGTCCAGTCATTTATTAACAAGTACAGCTTTCCACGTAAATGCCAAAGAAAATAACCATGTCTAAAAATCATGTTTAAAGCTTCAAGACCATTTAAAATTTAATTAAAACGCTTAAAGAAAAAACAAGGCAAAGAAAGGGGTAACTTAAAAATGTGAAAACATATCATTAACTAAACGAAAACAAAGTACTCTGCATGTATCATAAAATGTCTTCTGCACAAAACTGCTTTCATTCGAGTTTGTACCCAACTGTTTATTTAAAAATAACGAAAACATAGTTTTGCTAAGCTAATGAACACAAAACATTGTTTCTTTTATAATTATCCTTTAAAACTAAAATATTCAATGTCTGATGATATTACATGAACCTTTATGCTGTTAAAGCAGAATTTCTACAGTCCATTCACACCCTGCGATTGTCGCATCAACTTGTCCAATTCTGCAAGAATAATGACAATTGGACAAGTCTTTCTCGAAAGCCGCAAGAGTTCAGACAATGCCATTTGTCAAAGGCTGCAAATCTAAGGAAATAGAGGATGTCCTATCTTCATTTGCCTAGTGGATTCAACATCTCAACACAACAACCATACAGTGTGAACACAGTTTGCGTTTCCCCAGACGAGCGGGGAGAAACTTTTTTACATTGCATTAAAGCATTATAACAATGATAAAGCATGTTTTCCAAAAGAGTAACTGGTACAAAAAAAAAAAGAAAAAAAAAAAAAATCTTCGATGGAACTTTGTGATAGAAGATTTATAATTAATATAAAAGGACTATGGGAAGGAGTTGAGGGGAATAGGCGCTACAAAAGCAAGATAAAAAACACAACCACTTCAAATCATACTGAATGAAAATATCAGACAATATATACAGAATAATTCCATTTATATAAATATGGATAGAAATTAGGCCACAGGCCATGGGGTCAGTAGGATAGGACATATATAAATTAGGATAAAAGTTAGGCCACAGGCCATGGGGTCAGGATATATATAAATCAGAATAGAAATTACATCACAGGCCCTTTGGCCAGTAGGAAAAGAACATATATAAAAATACATACTGTTAAATGAGCTGTACAAATATATAGATATATTGAATATAGATGAAAAACGACTGATTCCAGATATTAAGGCTAATACTTAGCAACAGATTAAAGGCATAGACTTCACACATTGCCATAGTAACAAGCGAGGTGTAAATTACTTCTTCAGGTGTGAATCCTAGCTCAGTCCCTATATCACCAAGTAATGTTAGACTGGAGTCAAAATTTTAATCTTTAAATATGGTATGTTCCTTTCTGTTATTTCAACTGAAATTTGTTGTACAATAACTTACTCAGAATTTACATTATCATGCAATATTTTGACCTTGTTACATCATAAATGAGAGTTTTAAACTGATCTGAAATTTTGACTTAAGTCTAAGATTGCTTTGTGACGCCAGGGCCAGATGCTCAGGTCTGGTGTAAGGCATGTTGTGAAATATGTCAGAAATCCCATCGCTGTCTCAAGTCTGAAACATACATGACCCTACCTCAATATTCTCACACAAACTTACAAGATATTCAATTTTCAAAGGCAAAAAAAATAAGTATTTAAAGGTTCACAGGTTTAACATTAAATGGTACTACAGAATTTACTATGGCACTATGCTGTCAAAAGAACCACATGGCCACCTATATGTATTCGGAGATCTCCATAACTTTTTACATCTTTTATAGACATTTTTCTCGAATTCTGCTTAAATGTATCAGACTGCAGAGAGTCTTAAGGCAAAGAAAATACTCGCACGATGTATATGTCAGATGAACTGCTATTAAATACCTCCCGGGAAAATAGACCAGCAGATCTCAACAAATACCAGTCACACTACCATCTTTAGGTATCTGTCATAACCATTGCTTCGATGGGCTTCAACACCAAGTTATGGCCCAGACCAAGACAGGCTTTGCACCAGCCGAGTTTTGTCCAAGGGAAGATAACTCAGTGATACAGCCCGTTGAATAATACCTCTGAGTTATCTTCCCTTAGACAACATCTAATTGGTGCTATGCATATCCTATTCAAGGGCTATAACTTTTTCTTCCCATTACGGATTGGTAGTTGTACTCGACCATATGCAATAAACAGCCAATCATAAACAAGATAGGCCTAGCACCAGCTGAATGTTGTCTATGGGAAGTTAACTCAGTCATATAGCCCAATGATCACGTCCAAGGACCATGGCTGTGTATTTTTTCCGCCTATTAAGGCTTTTTTCCCCTATTAAGGCTTGGTAGTTGTACTGGACTATATGCTTTATGTAGTCACACTGGCTTGTATACGTATGGGTCCATTCAAGAATATGTAGTCAATTTTTACTTTCAGTCTATCTGCAACCTTTCATCCACAACTGGACTGACCACAAAATCACTGAAAATGATATAAATTCCAAAAACTGTAAATATGAGATGTGAATTAGTTCTGGCCAAATGATACACTTGGATTCACTAACCAATGCCATTTTGACTAACCAATGCCATTTTGACTAACCAATGCCATTTTGACTAACCAATGCCATTTTGACTGTAAATTTAGATGCATTAAATGCTGTTGAAATACTGACTGAGAACAAACACTAAAACCAATGTATGTTTCACTTCAAGTAACACACTAGAATGGCTTGCCAATAATACTGGAAATTACACAAAGTTTGACATATCTTCTCAGTTCAACTGTCAAATAGTATAAACTTGTTTTCATCCCATTCTACAGAGAGAGACTTTCTCTTTAAGAAAGGAATGCCTGCATACAGTCAAATAACACGAGCATGCTCAACATCTCAATCTTTCTCACTGGCTGAGACTTTACAAAAGGTTGATGTTTTTCTCGGTTCATAAAATCTTGACATGAGTACCATTAAAATCTCGCATCTTGTTCGCAGGTGACTGGGCAATAGGGACAAAAAAAATCACACTCCTTTAACTGTCTTTTAACAGCTGTAAAGGTTAGAATGTCCAGCATTCCATATTTTAAAATGTGCTTGCATAAAACTATCAAAATAAAGTTCAGTTTTTCCCACCCTACTTAAACGTTTTGGGTTTGTTTGACAAACACATTAGAGATACAGTTTAACTCACTAAGTACATGTACAAGCTAATGTATTTCTCTGTTTTCAAAATTCTGGTTATAAATTAACACAAGTAAACAGCCTTCCACATACCTGAACAATACAACAATACAATAACCTTCCAAGAACATTCAGTGTCTCAAATCTTCAACAATATTTCTGACCTTAATGCTATAAAAACCTTAATTTGGTAATCACTCTAAAACTGCTCTCCAAACTGACGTCACAAAATAGCAGTTCCTTGCATGATCCACGATGGTTTACCACCAGCATGTTTCCAAAAGGTTTGTTCCCCTTCAAAACTCCTGGATCATCTGTTATTCAGCCTTTGGCGTTTTGTTTTTCTTTCCCAGTATTTTCATCAATTCTTTGCTCATGTAGTAAGGTTTCTCTGGTGTCCCATCATGCCTTTCAAGATCCTCCACTGAAAGTACAATGGTAAGGTCCAAATCATCGATGAACTAAAGATCAAGGTCATTGCAGTCAACTAATGGTCAAGGTCATCACAGTCAACTAAAGGTCAAGGTTATTGCAGTCAGCTAAAGGTCAAAGTTATTAGTCAACTAGAAGTCAAGGTCATCACTCATTTAAAGTCAAGGTCATCAGTCTACAAAGGCCAAGGTTATTACAGTCAACTAGCGGTCAAGATCAACAATGGTTTTGGTCAATCTTTACAAAGCAGTCAGTGTAAAGACTACATTCTACAATAATCAAGGTCAAAATCATCAGTCAACCAAAGGTCAAAATCATCAGTCAACCAAAGGTCAAGGTCACCAGTCAACTAAGGTTAAGGTTATCACTCAACAAAAGGTCAAGATCAACAATGGTTTAGGTCAATCGACACAAGCAGTCAGTGTAAAGATTCTACATGATAAAAGGCTGAATGTTGAGGAATGCAAATTTTAGATCAAATCCTAGTAGACGCATTTTTAATAACAATAAGTTAAACTTGGACATTAAACAATCCACAAAAGTTTAACTATTATCGTTTTTCAGTAAAAGTCTCTACTGGATTTTCACCTGCAGACATTAGCGGACTTCCTGGATTAAATATGTATTTCTAAACCAAGACTGGGACAACCAAGTACAATGATGATCTACAAGGAAAGTACTTGACAATTCCATACCATCAACTTATATGAGCCAAAGCTACATTTATACAGGTTAGGGCAATAAACCTTTTTGTAACAGTCATAATCATAACCTAAATAAATATAGCTTCAAGCTTCAACTCCTCTGTTTTTTCTCGATTTGTCCTTGTATTATTCGTGAGCCGATGGTGTAACACTGAGGAATGTCACTCACAACATTATGATTGGTTAACAAATAGGATATCTTGGGTGAAAATATAGCATGGTACCTTCAGAGACGTAACATGAAAAACTTACAGAAGCAGAGGAAGAGTGTGTCAACGGCCATGTCGTAGACACTGAAGAAGGCAGCTGCTATCACGTAAGATCCCAGCGCTGTCACCTGTAGGTCAGAGTACAAAGGTCAAGGTCATAAACAACAAGCAAATTTACCAAATATTGAGTCATACTTTATATTTAAATTTTTAGTCAAACCCAGCAGCCAGTGCAGTCAAAGTATAACAGCAGCAGTTTTAGTTCATATTTGACATACTTGTACATAATTTTTTCACGCTAAGTACAAAACTGAAGGCTTGGCTTAAACTTAAATCCGCTATTAAGTCTTAAGCCAGTTTTGAACAACCAGGCAAAGCCAGTTTTGAGCAACCAGGCAAAGCCAGTTTTGAACAATCTGTAGGCAAAGCCAGTTTTGAACAACCTGTAGGCAAAGCCAGTTTTGAACAACCTGTAGGCAAAGCCAGTTTTGAACAACCTGTGGGCAAAACACATGTGCGTGGAGCGAGCTCATTTTCAGATTTGACCTCAGGGGCCACAGAATAAATCTATAGACAAAATCATATCAAAATCGGACAATGTTTGGAGGAGTTCTTGCATGGAAATGAAAGTATGAGAGACCGATGTACCCAAATTAAAGTACCTTGTTTTTGAGTAAATAAATGTTGTAAATAGTACAGGCAAAATGTCAAAGTCTTTCAGAAAAGAAGAAAAGTATTATCATGACTGGTCCAAATGACTTTCTTATTCTTGTTTCAATATATCAATATTTACTGAAGGTAACTCTTTTGCTGAACAAAAAAAAAACAAAGAAAAAAAAAAGCAAGGTTCATTTGAAAATTTAACAAAAACCACTAAAAAATGCCAAGTTTTGCACAGCAGGGACAAAACAAACACACTTTACATGTAGGTGGCTGGTACCTATATGTCATCCACATCGCTAGCCCATTCCATCAGCGAACCAGGCTAGCGACTAACATAAATGTAATACGGGAAACGTTACCATCAAGAAATCTGAATGAAAACCCCCAGTCCGCATAAAATAACCTCTGCCTTGAAAAATTACCGTTAAAAAAAGAAAAACAATTACAAAGAACATGCACAGTGTCTCGAACTGTGTTCCCCATTTGCTGTCACTATACATGTACGTCCAAACTGTTGTTCTTCATTTACCGTCACTATACATGTATGTCCAAACTGTTGTTCTCCATATACTGTCACTATACATGTATGTCCAAACTGCTGTTCTCCATTTACTGTCACTATACATGTACGTCCAAACTGCTGTTCTTCATTTACTGTCACTACACATGTATGTCCAAGCTGTTGTTCTTCATTTATTGTCAGTATACATGTACGTCCACACTGCTATTCTTCATTTACTGTCAGTATACATGTACGTTCAAACTGCTGTTCTTCATTTACTGTCACTATACATGTACGTCCACACTGCTGTTCTTCATTTACTGTCACTATACATGTATGTCCAGACTCTTGTTCTTCATTTCAAAAATACCTGGTCTGATCACCTTTCATGGAAATATGGTACAGTGAGATTTTATATTCATGCTGTGTTTTTGCATAAATCCCTGACAGTAAATATACTTACTACCACAGGGATGATATAGAAGTTCAGATTAGGCTTCTATTTTACATGTACTTACCACAACTGGGATTATATAGAAGTTCAGATTAGGCTTCTATTTTACATGTACTTACCACAACCGGGATTATATAGAAGTTCAGAATAGGCTTCTATTTTACATGTACTTACCACAACCGGGATTATATAGAAGTTCAGATTAGGCTTCTATTTTACATGTACTTACCACAACCGGGATTATATAGAAGTTCAGAATAGGCTTCTATTTTACATGTACTTACCACAACTGGGATTATATAGAAGTTCAGATTAGGCTTCTATTTTACATGTACTTACCACAACCGGGATTATATAGAAGTTCAGAATAGGCTTCTATTTTACATGTACTTACCACAACTGGGATTATATAGAAGTTCAGATTAGGCTTCTATTTTACATGTACTTACCACAACCGGGATTATATAGAAGTTCAGATTAGGCTTCTATTTTACATGTACTTACCACAACCGGGATTATATAGAAGTTCAGAATAGGCTTCTATTTTACATGTACTTACCACAACTGGGATTATACAGAAGTTCAGATTAGGCTTCTATTTTACATGTACTTACCACAACTGGGATTATATAGAAGTTCAGATTAGGCTTCTATTTTACATGTACTTACCACAACTGGGATTATATAGAAGTTCAGATTAGGCTTCTATTTTACATGTACTTACCACAACTGGGATTATATAGAAGTTCAGATTAGGCTTCTATTTTACATGTACTTACCACAACTGGGATTATATAGAAGTTCAGATTAGGCTTCTATTTTACATGTACTTACCACAACCGGGATTATACAGAAGTTCAGAATAGGCTTCTATTTTACATGTACTTACCACAACTGGGATTATATAGAAGTTCAGATTAGGCTTCTATTTTACATGTACTTACCACAACTGGGATTATATAGAAGTTCAGAATAGGCTTCTATTTTACCACAACCGGGATTATATAGAAGTTCAGATTAGGCTTCTATTTTACATGTACTTACCACAAACCTGGTATCATAGAAGTTCAGATTAGGCTTCTTTTTTACATGTACTTACCACAACTGGGATTATATAGAAGTTCAGATTAGGCTTCTATTTTACATGTACTTACCACAACTGGGATTATATAGAAGTTCAGAATAGGCTTCTATTTTACCACAACCGGGATTATATAGAAGTTCAGATTAGGCTTCTATTTTACATGTACTTACCACAAACCTGGTATCATAGAAGTTCAGATTAGGCTTCTTTTTTACATGTACTTACCACAACGGGGATTATACAGAAGTTCAGATTAGGCTTCTATTTTACATGTACTTACCACAACGGGGATTATATAGAAGTTCAGATTAGGCTGGTACTCCGTCAAAAAGGGGATCCGGCCATCGTAGAAAAAGTAAGCTGCTGTTGCTGAAATAACACAGATAAAGTGTGAAGAAAACCGCGGGAAGACGGCATCAGACAGCAGAATGAGGAAAACCGTGGGAAGACGGCATCAGACAGTAGAATAAGGAAAACCGCGGGAAGACGGCATTAGACAGCTGAATGAGGAAAACCGCGGGAAGACGGCATCAGACAGCAGAATGAAGAAAACCGTGGGAAGACAGCATCAGAAAGCAGAATCAGGAAATCAAATGCATATAGGCAAAAAAACCACCGCGACTGACTCAATGTGAGGTGGACATTACAGGCATTTTTTTAACCCACAAAATGGTTTCAGTTTTTTGCACTTTTCAAATTTGCATCTGTCCAAACCCAGGTTGTAAAATGAGGACTACTATAAAGCCTGTGAGAAAAACAGTTAGAGATTTAATCAAGAAATCATAAAACTTTGTGGATCCGAAAAAAAAAAAAAAAAACAGCAATAAATGTAGATATTACAGAATTTTTTGGCACTATTTTTAAATCCTTAGATAGGTCTGAGATAAGCTGTTAGAATGAGGATTGAGGTAAATTGGGGGTGATATTTTTTAGAGAAAGTAAGCAAGGTGGAAAATTCTTTTCCAAGTAATATATTCTTTAACTCCACAGAGGGTAAACCATATTTTATGCACTTAAGATTACAGAGTAAGAAAATAAGAAAACAGTGACAGAATTAGCGGGAGGAACCTCGACATCTCTGCAAGCCTCTGAATGGTATCGTTCTGTAAACTGACAAACGAACTGGTACGGCAAGGCGGAGAATCGGCCCCAGAGAGGTATGATAAGAAAGTGCAAATGTCAAAATCAAAGCACAATTCTGTAAATTTCCAGATCAGAAGAATAAAACTTGGTTTGAATCACCCATAAATGTTAATTGGCTATAAAAGTAATGGTTGCTTAGTAATAATCCCACAAAAATGCACTTTCGATCAAAACGCCAATTTTTCGCTCAAACGAGGCACTGTGTCATTTATTTACAATCTGAGGGTCAACGTTAACCAGAAAAATATCTTTATTGAAGCTTTCATGTGTGTTTTTCTACGTAGCGGAAATAAAAGGCTGAACATCTTTTATATATGTATTTGATTGGATGCTCAAGAATTTTTCAGTAAGTTACATTTGTCGTGCAGTGATTTTCCTCATCCAACTGATGCAAAGAAAGGGAGCTTTATAAGCTGTCAATCACAGCTATAGTCAGTTTCGCTTCTTGAGATGCACAGTTTCTTGCACTGTGGCCAATTCCCCTTCTTACCATACCAGGTTCTTTGTCAATTTGGTTTTATATCCTGATAATGACTTTAATTCAGTATTTCTTTGCTACGTGTATGTCGAATGAATGAATGAATGAATGAATACGGCTTACTGTCACGTTTGGTAATATTTCAGATATTTCATACATTTCGTGGAGAGAACATAATGTATATATCACATCTGGGGTATAGAAATCTCTTTAGAGGGCTAGTCATAATGGTTTGGAAAAAGTACTTATGCTAAATAATCACATATATCAATGACTTTACATGTATCTAGAATGATAACAAGACAATGTCCTGCTGGTATAGAAATCATATAATCTAGGATATATTAAAGAAACAATGTCTTACTGATATCAAGTCATCTAGAGAATGATAACGAAACAATGTCTTACTGATATTAAGTCATTTAAAGAATGATAAAGAAACAATGTCTTACTGATATTAAGTCATCTAGAGAATGATAAAGAAACAATGTCTTACTAATATTAAGTCATTTAAAGAATGATAAAGAAACAATGTCTTACTGATATTAAGTCATCTAGAGAATGATAAAGAAACAATGTCTTACTAATATTAAGTCATTTAAAGAATGATAAAGAAACAATGTCTTACTGATATTAAGTCATCTAGAGAATGATAAAGAAACAATGTCTTACTGATATTAAGTCATCTAAAGAATGATAAAGAAACAATGTCTTACTGATATTAAGTCATCTAGAGAATGATAAAGAAACAATGTCTTACTAATATTAAGTCATTTAAAGAATGATAAAGAAACAATGTCTTACTGATATTAAGTCATCTAGAGAATGATAAAGAAACAATGTCTTACTGATATTAAGTCATCTAAAGAATGATAAAGAAACAATGTCTTACTGATATTAAGTCATCTAGAGAATGATAAGAAACAATGTCTTACTGATACAGACACTACATTATCTAGAGAATGATAAAAAAAGTCTTACTGATTGCTCCAACAATGACTAATTTCCCAATGAAGAGCAGAAAATCTGTCACTTTGTCAATCACAACCACTCTGAAAAGCACAATAGATATACTTGTTTATAAGACAGGTACATTTCACTCTTTTTTACTAGTAAGTTATAATTTTACTGATAAGACTAAAAGTATGTTTATATATACGTTTGCCTGGGTTTTCATGTCATGCTTAACAATTTTTCAGTCATATGACGAGGCGGTGTGTCTACATACACCATGTCTTCTAGTGACAGAGCGAGTTCAAGCCGCCAAAGTGCTGCTGCCACTCAAGTACCATGCTGAAGACACCAGACATGACACCCCACCTGGTGACATTATACTGACACCAGGTCTACCAGTTCTGTTTCCTTGCTCTCACTTCTCAGTCCTGAGCGCCAAGCGAGGCTGCAAAAAGTAGCATTTTCAAAGTCTTTGGGATGACCCCACTCTTGTTTGATCTCAGCTCTCCTGACTTCCATAATACTAAAGTATATCAACAGTGATATATAACAGTGACTTAATCTTAAACAGAATGGAACAATCTTGTTGGTGATAGCTATAAAGCTGACCTTTTACTTTTGGATTCACCCACAACTTATGCTATTCAAATGTATTTTAGAGAGGACGTATAACCTGTACAACTGACTGAAATGCTGACATTAGGATTATAGTAACTATTCTTTTTTTGATAGATTATTTTATGCCAAACTCAAAAATATTTCACTCATGTGTCGGGGGCAAGCATTATGGTGGCAGGGAACCAAACAGAGCCTGGGGAAGACCCATGACCATCCATAGCTTGCAGGCACATCTTCCCACACACAGACGGAGAGGAAGTCAGCATGAGCTGGATATGCATCCACTGCGACCGCATTGATAAGGGGCTCCTGATTGCCACGCTAACTACCGCAGCCATGGAGATCCCAGGTTTACAGTACACATGTCTGCTTATGAACACTGGCAGCGCTAGTCGAAAAACATACTTCGTCAGGAATACAAACACCTTCCTGGAAGGCAGAACGTCCGTAACTTAATAAACAACTGGCTAAACTTACCTGACTGCATTCCTTAATATTAAGAAGAAGGCATTTTTAGCAGAAGTGCAGAAGTTTTTGCCATATACAGCCACCTGAAATTAACCAAATAAAGCAGAACATACATCAGCGGCTATCGGATGTACCCAAGACTCGTAAGCTGACAGTTTTATTCTAACATTATTGGTCAAGCTCAAAGTAGATCAGGGAACTCTGGCAAGGTACAAGTGTGTCACCTCTACAAATAACAGACAACGATATTGACAAACACAAAATGCACACAAACCAATAGGAGCTGAATTCATGGGACTATTTTGATTATCATTATCTCTCAACCTTTTACAACTTAAAGTGCAATTCATCCACCTTTTTTATGTGATTTAGAGCACCAAAACTACACTGGTTCGGTTGGCTACAGAAATAATGCCCTTCAAATAAACATCTTGCAAAAATGTGCAATATACATGTTGTCAATATCACAGACAATATAAATGTGGTGAGAGCAGGAGTGTATGTTTTATACAGAACTGTGCATGCTGAAGTGTTTTCTACAGAACTGTGCATACTGAAGTGTTTTATACAGAACTGTGCATGCTGAAGAGTTTTATACAGAACTGTGCATGCTGAGGTGTTTTATACAGAACTGGACATGCAGAAGTGCTTTATACAGAACTGTGCATACTGAAGTGTTTTATACAGAAATGAAAATGCTGAAGAGTTTTTGACAGAACTGTGTATGCTGAGGTGTTTTATATAGAACTGTGCATGCTGAAGCGTTTTATACAGAACTGAAAATGCTGAAATGGATTTTCAAATTTATTTATTTATCTATTTGATTGGTGTTTTACGGCATACTCAAAAATATTTCACTTATACAACAACGGACAGCATTATGGTGGGAGTAAACCGACACAGCTCGGGAAAACCCATGACCATCCGCAGGTTGTTGGCAGGCCTTCCCAATTATGGCCGAAGAGGAAGCCAGCATGAGCTGGACTTGAACTCACGGCGACAGCTTTAGTGAGAGGCACCTGGGTCATTGCGCAGAGCTGGTATGCTAACCCCCTCAGACAATTTTAAGAAAAACAAACAGCTAGTGGATGTATAGGTAGAAAGCATACCATGATGTAGGCATTTTTGTTGATGAATCTCAAGAACTTCTCCAAGCACCAGAAACAGCATTTCAGACATCTGAAAGAAGTAAATGAAGAAGAAAACTGTGCGTGTTAAAATGATGAACGAGTAAAATTCCTTTACAGAATGCAACTCATGACGTTGTCACTTTACAACACAGTGGGTCATCATCTAACTCTCCTGTGATGTGGCACATAAAGTTTAGCAACACCTCCAGACACAGAGCATATTTGCAAATCACACCCTACCCTGCTACAATCAAAGATAAGGGTAATATTACGGTTTTAGAAAATTTGCATTGTACCTAAAATATTCCACTGATTCTTGGAAAACTTTCATTTTTTTCTTTGGAAAACTTCCATTGTTTTTTGAAAATGGAAAACGCACTTACTTGAGGAAAAACTTGGCCACTTTGTTTTCAGCTGCCTTTAGTTTTGCATCCAGGTATTCGAGGAAAACGCGGATAAGCTGAACAATGGCGATGATGAGGGCTCCAAACGCTAGCGTTCCCAGGTGATACCTACAATATAGTAGGGCTACAGGAATGAATGAATGATTATGGCTTAATGCCACATCGGCAATATTTCAGCCATGGCGAGAACAAGGTGAAAACGTGAGACGGTTACGAATTTCGAAATGATAGTGAGAACATCAAAAATAAAACAAAAAGTACAGACATGTTTAAAATCAGATAAGAAAAAACCAAAACAGTTAAAACTCGAAAACCAGCATATTTAAAACATACCATATCTGGAAAGCTATATGTACATAACCTTTTATCTATAAATATTAAAGACAATTAAAATTTATATTTTATGATATAGGCCAATGGCCTTCAAATAGTATGGCTACAGGAAATCATTGACAATAAAAAAGGTTTCATTTATTTGAACAATGTTTAATTCCATACTCAGGACACATATGTCACTGAAGTCAAATGTTTAGGTAGAGGAAACCTGAGTGCCAGGGATAAAACCACTTACCTCTGGCAAGTTACTCACAAACTACAGTATCATAAACTTCTCTTGTGCTCAAATTTTGCCTTATTCTGTGAGTACTAGTGACCTAGGGAAGTTGTTGTAGGGTTTGTTTGGCAGATAAAATGATAATCTAATCTAGAGGACGTCTGTAAGTTTCAACACCAAAGGTAATAATGTATACCCTAAATCCTCAACCTGTTCATATAAAAAAGAGAACAGTGTTATCAATGCACCTTTTGATTTTTCAGACAAATCTACACTGGTTGGGCTGGCCAATTTCAGGGCTACACAAAAAGTATACATGTATTTTTATCAGTCTACACAGAATAATGCTCTTAGAATGTGTTTGAATAAACTCCTTGCAAACATGAGAAAAGGTTAAAGAACTACAGTAACAGTTATATGCCTAAAAATGTGTTTTTTGCCCTACTCAAGAATATTTCACTTATACGACGGTGGCCAGCATTATGGTGGGTGTAAACCAGGCAGAGCCCGGAGGAAACACACGACCATCTGCAGGCTGCTGGCAGACCTTCCCACGTAGGACCAGAGAGGAAGCCAGCATGAGCTGGATTTGAACTCACAGCCACCGCATTGGTGTCCAGACGATAACTTTACATTTACACCTACATACACATAATTTTATACCTCTAAATAATAAATATTTCTTAGGCCTTGTTCAAGCATATCAACAGGAATCACAAAGTTGCATGAAAGTGGAGCCTTGACAGCACAAAGCAGGTCAGTATAAATAGGACATATTCTCAAGTGTAAGTCAGGATAGCTGAACAAACATTTCTCCCTTATCATTGATTTGAGTGAAACAAGCCAGTCTTTCCACCACAAAACTACGCTCTGAGCTACACTTCAGTAAATATTGCACCTACCAAGAATCGTGCACAATTTCTTGCAGCTGTATATCCGGCAGTCATTTACCACTTAATTAATTTAAAAAAAAAAAAAAGAAAACAGTGTCACATCTTTACCTGATACACCTGCCAAACGAGGAGAGCAGAGGGAAGGTTGGGATGTCTTTTGGTTTGGTGAATGCCCAATAATACGAGGCAAAGGCACCCGCCAATGTCATCTGTCCCAGAGCGATGAAGAAATTGACCAGCCAAAACAGCATGAACAGGTTGTAAATCTGCAGGTAAAATGTGTACCTGAAAAGAAACACATACCCCAGAAAGTTAGGGACAATATGAACCACATTGCTCTTGTGAAATTTTGTCAGTTCCAATGCCCAAAAATATCCAAAGATATATCCCATGCTGCTTAACTAAAACATCATTTCTATGTCACGCATCAAATGTGACAACTGGAAAGAGACACATACCCCAGAAAGTTATGGACAATATGAACCACATTGCTCTCGTGACATTTTGTTGGTTCCAATGCCCAAAAATATCCAAAGATATATCCCATGCTGCTTAACTAAAACATCATTTCTATGTCACGCATCAAATGCGACACCTGGAAAGAGACACATACCACAGAAAGTTAGAGACAATATGAACCACATTGCTCTCTTGACATTTTGTCGATTCCAATGCCCAAAAATATCCAAAGATATATCCCATGCTGCTTAACAAAAACACCATTTCCATGTTACGCATCAAATGTGACACCACACTCAGTCACAGTGTACTGGCTGTTGGCTGCCCAATACCTGGCCTGCTTGATCTATCTCCAAGTCAGGAAAGTACATCTGTACCATGATTGGTGAAGTCAAAGCTGTCATTACTGGAAAAGATAACTATGGGCTTTCACCGAAATGTATGTTTTAAAATCTCTCTCTTTTTTTTTTTTTTGTTGTCTTCCAATCCTTGTCGCAAATGGTGTCATCAATTTTTACTTTTCTACTTCTTTGATACTTCACGTTATTTGTTATTATATAAAAAAACTTTGCATAAAACCTTTCCATCAAGCACAGGTGGAGCTATTGATTTTACTCTAGCTATACCAAGAATCTAGGACACTTACAGAGCTACTTTTGTGTCCAGACGCCCTAAAAGCAAAGATTAAGTGATAAGAATCGAGATAGTACCAATTACTTTGTCACATTTTACTACAGCCTCTGTTGTTAGCTTGGGGGGATAATATGGAAACAAAAGTTTTCAATTGTTTCCATTTTTGCTTGGTGTGATGTTGTGTAAAAACACCTGACGTCACCATCCTAATAGATAGACACAAATGACGCTGTGCTCTCAAACACCCATGACTTCATTCCAGCATATTTGCCTTATTCAACGTCATATCTGTCCCATTCGACGTAATATCAGCTCGATTCGACGTCTTATCTGCCCGATTCATTGTCACATAAGGAATATTATCATGTCATATCAAATTTTACCGAAACTGTCGAGGATTTGTTTTTGAGGACTCTCCACTTGTTTTGAACCGTGGTGTTACTTATATTCAATAGGGTATCCTTCATACCAGTTTAATATATCGGTCCAGCCTCAATTAAGACTGAAGTAGTACTTTAAATCAACTTAATATGGATTACACTGTAAAACGGTCCTTGTTCACATAATGAATTTAGCGTGAAGATTCATGACTTACTCATCTCCTCCATACTTAATGATACCACAGATGTCACTGCCAGAGTTGTTCACCTGAGGGTTATAGAAATGTGTGGTAAAAAAATAACAGTAACATAACCAGATTTGTAATCAGATTGGCGTTTTACGCTGTATTCAAGAATATTTCACTTATACGACGACGGCCAGCCTTAGGATGGGAGGAAACCGAGCAGAGCCCGGGGTAGACCCACGACCATCCACAGGTTGCTGGCAGACCTTCCCACGTACGGATGGAGAGGAAGTCTGCATGAGTCTGGATGATGAAGGTCACTATAAAAAAACTGTACCATAAAGAGAAGCTGGCAAAATACCTTACATGTACATCTTTACCCTTAAGAATTTTTCAACAACAACATTAAATTACTAGGGCATTTCTGCACTATTTATTTAAAATCATAAACAAATTTGAAATTTGTCTGAATCTGAAATACCAAAGACGGATGGTTGAACACAAAAACAAAACTGAAAGACATCAATCCACGATTTCATGGCCTAGGTGTGAATAATGTAAAAACCCTGAAGATGTTTCTGTCTAGCTTTATGACAGTCAATACTGCTGCACTGAGTTACCTCCCTTGAGGCGCATTTTTTGGAGTAAACTGTGGTTGGTGGAATTTCAGAAAAATGCTAATGGCAAGTTTCTGCTATAGCACCATCAGCTGGTTGAAGACCTTCATGTAGCTTTAAGACAGATTTTACTTTTGTAAACTTATATGGAAAGCCAAGGATTAACATAATTTATTTTTTTAATCCATTCAGAGGTAATTTTAAAATCCCGGTCCTTATTAAATACAACAGACAATTCTTACCCTAAGAAAACAGGACTTCTCTTTGACTCTCAAAGGCTGATACCATGTCTTTTTGTTAAGTTTTGTTGCCTAGAAAATATTCCTCACTGTCTTGACATAACCTACATATTGCACGCTTTCATAGGCAAGGATCAACTTCTTGCAGTTTCACGTCTCAAAAACTAATCTCTCCCTTCATCATAGCAGCTGCCGTCTAACACAGGGGAGGTAATTCAGAACAGGCCTGTATACAAATGTAACAACTCACATTGACATCACATGGGATTTTCTGGAAGAGGCTATCTGTCCGTCTCTGTATCTCTTCATCTGTCAGCCCTGTGAAGTTGTTCTTGGAGACGCCTTCACCGCGCCCCACAGAGGCAAGGAAACTGATCATGTCATTAAGGAATCATCGTCTGTTTTTCTTATTTCATTTTAGACATCATTTAGTTGCTATTTTTTATTTAGGGTATTTTACCATTAAGTATACCATATACCATATTTTATTAGCATCAATATACACACGTTAGAGTGACTGAGTGTTTGGGGTTTAATGTCGCACTTAACAATTTTTCGGTCAAATGACAAAGGAGTGCATGTAATATGCCTCCTTGTTGCAGGACACATTTTCACCGTTCTTTTATCTAGTGCTGCTGCACTGAGACACCCTACCGAAGGCAAGTAAGCCACCCCACCCAAACCATAATACTGATACGGGTCAACCAGTCGTTGCACTATACCCTTCAGGCTGAACATTAAGCAAGTAAGCTACTACCTCCACTTTTAAGGTCTTACGTGTGACCCGTCCCTGGACTGACACTCGATCTACTGCCCCCCGAAGAGGGCGCTCTACCAACTAAGACATCACGGCAGGTTAAATATGGGCTGGTCATGTAATGCCTGTCCAATCCTACTAATAGACTGAACAGTCTGAACATACATCATTTCTACAACAAACATCACTGCTACTAATTCCATGAGTTGTCTATATATTTGCAATACATAATTATCCTAGGATTTTTGGAAGCGGTCTTTCTTTCATTGAACATACTGTAAATCTTCAACCATTTCCACCTCTTAAGCACTTTTCCAGTGGAATTTAAGCATATAATCATTGTATGAAACTAAGACCAAATATGATTTCTTTGTCTCAGGTAACGATTCTTTAGTGACATAAACAAATCAAATTATTTCTCTACACCCCATAGTTCTGTAAGAATGTTTTAAAATATTGGTCACTGTGGTGGTTGAAAAGGTCAAAGAATTATTTATTTATTTATTTATCTGTATGTAAAACATCTGTGCTGTAATTTATTTATTTATTTGATTGGTGTTTTACACCGTACTCAATAATATTTCACTTATACGACAGCAGCCAGCAATATGGTGGGCAGAAACCGGGCAGAACCCGGCAGACACCCACGACCATCCGCAGGTTGCTGCCAGACCTTCTCACTTACGGCCCGAGAGGAAGCCAACAAGAGCTGGACTTGAACTCACAGCGACCGCATTGGTGAGAGGCTCCTGGGTCGTTATGCTGTGCTAGCGTGCTAACCCATGGAGGCCCCGTTAAAGAATTAGGGTACATAAACATCTATATAAATATATATATAAACTGACATATATACACTAAAATGTAAATCCCATCCTGCATTTCCAACCCCTATTTGATTGAGCTCTGAAGTACATGTTTCCTGTATATTGTTTTCCGTGTGAAGGCCTTGGGGAAGAAAAGTATCACTGTAAATTGACTGAGCTACCTTTCAATAGGTCATAAGTCAGTGGCACTTACGTTATCAGACAGGATGTCAGAAATTTGAGGTACAAACAGACAATGGCTTGATCACAGCTGATCATCACAGCTGATCATCACAGCTGATCATCACAGCTAAGAACAATGTTCTGAAGACTAAGTAGACAACATCTTGACACGTTCATTTAACAGTGATTCATGAAGGATACACAGCAATGGCTGCCCAGAGGCTGATGACTCCAATCTGCAGGATGAAGGGGATGACTGGCCACAGCAGGGTGAACAGCATGCTGCCCACAGCTCTGTAACACAAACATTGCTTTGTTTTACTTATCTGACTGCTGTTCAATAGCGCACTCGGAAGTTTTTAGCCATTCAGTGGAATGAGATCCGAAAATCGCAGCCACTGTACTGTAATATGAATTTTATATGTACAGCATAAATAATCAGGAGTGACCAAAACTACGGGGTTTAACCCAGGAAATCCTATTTCTCCTGTCAGCCATTCAGTGTTGAGTCTGTATCCCTTGAAACAAATAATCTTAGGAAGTTCTGTGAAGCTGGGCCCATATTTGTAGCTGATGTTATTCATGAAATGGACATTTTTTTTAGCTGCATTTATTCATGAAACCATCTTACACATGGTTGATTTTTTTCACAACCGCTTAAACTTACAAAATCTTTGCTTTTTCCTCTCAACTCACCTACTGCCCTCTTTAATCAATGCTATGGCGATACAGATCCTCTCTCTCAGGAAAAGTAAGATCAGGAGTACAATGAGAAGCAGAATGGCAGAAATGATGCCTGAAGACAAAGACAAATATACTGATTTACATATACATGTACACAAGTATTTTGAGAACGGTGTGATGTGTGTACACATACTCTGTCTTCCTGTGGCAGGGCGAGTCCATGCCGCCAAAGTGCTGCCACAGTGAAGCATCATGCCGAACACACCAGATGAGACACCCCACCCAGTCACATTACACAGACACCGGGCCAAGCAATGGAGTAACAACTACCATTTTTAAAGTATTTGGTATGAGTCAACCCGAGGTCTCCCGAATTCAAGGTGAACAAATTTAAAATTTATTTGATGAAAGTTTAAAGCAGTACTCAAAGAGTTTTTCACTAAGATTAGACCAGTTTTTTTCAGGCGAGGAAAATAAAATAAAACATTTCTTTCAAGACTAAGTCACTCATTTTAAATGATTCTGATAGTTCCATAAAAGGGAATTTTGACGTTTGTTTGGAAAGTAAGATAATATGCTATAGGAAACATGCGAATTTCAGCACCACAAAGTATTAACATTACACAATGACTTTCACTTACTCATAAAAATTGCATTTTTCTGGCTAAACGTTTAGAATCAATATAGAAATCTTGACAGTATTTAAGGCCATTTAGGAATCATATTTTTTTTTTTTGGTCTCATGAAATAAAGCATACAAAACTTTCAGTTAAAAAAAAAAATGTCTACATTGTCTTTGAAAGTGGAGAGTAGTCTTGTCAGACAAAATCAACAGTTTTTAAACTCACCAAAAGTTAACCAAAACGAGGACTGCTTGAAGTTCAATGTGATGATTGCCAAGTGAAAGTTGAATGATTGTTCCGTGTCTTTTGTATTCAGATAGCCTCGCACACAATAATAACAAGCTGAAAAAAGAACCAATCACAAAGATTATAACAAACAGAAGTGAGAAAATCACTGTCAGGGTTTCTGAGAGGTGAATCAGCCATCTTGGAATACTTATGATTATAAATTACACGTCACTGAAAATAATCTTTCATTGTACTAACAAAATTGTTTTAGAACCTTTTAATTCTCTTGCAAGCCAAAGTAGTTTTAAAACTTGAAATTTGTTTTTTTTTTACACATATCATGTCAAAAAAACTTCCAATAGGTGTTTTTGTGAATATGTTGAAAAAAAAAAACATATGTACATCAGTATTTGTAGACATCAAAACTAATAACCACTATATGCAAGCACGTATTTTTATGTCAAGATAAACAAAGATGAGACAATCCAAGACTCCTTATTTTTGTAATAAGGAACGTCTAGCACAGGAAATCTGCTACATTTCATGGAAATGAATTTTTCAATGAAGTGATGTTTCGAAGTAATTTGACGTTTTCTTACGAATAAAAGGCACCACTATGAATCCCCTCTAACTCCAGTTTGGGAAACTGATTCAAACTAGCAAAATTCCATGTATGTGCAAATTTTCATCGCTAAATATTCAACCGGACACTTGTTCCTGCTTGCACATAAATTTTGCCAGACAGATCATTTCTTTGCTGGACCTGTCCGACAAGTCAATGTTAATTTCGAACCCTGCAAAAAAAACACTTGGATTTTTAATTTTAACTTCCTAGTCGTCGTGTCATAATCATAGACAGCAGTAAAACTCACAGAATCCAAAAATTCCCAAGAAGAGGATGATAGTTAGCCAAACCATAGGAGCCGCAATCCATCTCATCAGCGTGATCCACAAAAGGGAGATAACCATGGCAGCCACCAGACATCTGTACACAAATATGAACCATCCATGATCAATTTGACACAGGTATGACTCTGCATGTTCAAAATCAATAAGCTACAAGCTGGTGAATGTCTTTAGATGAAAAAGCAGCGCTGTGTCACATCAAGGGGCTTGTTATATTATAGCAATACTTGTGAGACAGAGGGACAAGCTGATCTAAACAATATCCCTTGATCATTTTCAATAAAGTCATACATAGAATGCAATGCAACTAATTTTCCTGAAAAGATACAGATGTGGAGGACAAATCACGATCCTTCAGTTTATCATTATTCAGGATTACTTGAAAGAGTATTTTGGTCTAAATTACAATCAACATTTTTGGCCCACTCTTAATTTCTTTGATTCATAGTATTTGATAATATGACTTGGTGGCCTGTACTTACATTAATATCATCCACCAGGTGGCTACCAGATCCTGAACGACCTTGTCTGAATATTCTTTGACCTTGAGAAATTGTCTCAGGAATCTGAAACCAGAACAGGTAACATTTGTTTCTTAATATTTATAGGAAAACAAGTATATAAATTTTACCCAAACATATTTCCACACATCTACATTAGTCCTGAACACAACTTAAGTCCTCAAAACACGAAAGATTCAAAAACAGTTGAAGTAACCTGTAAAGTTCGATCAATAGATCAACTATGATTTTAAAACGGAACAAACAACCATTATCAATATTTTTTTATTTTTCAATTACAGAAATATTCCATAGTTTTAAAAATTAACAAAAAAGAGTTTTTCTTCATAATCTTTGAAGAAAAATGTGTATTTTATGTAAAGATATGCATGAATATATGTATACAATCTTAATACTGTCAATATGCAGGTACAAGTGCTGTTAATTTAAACGCGCAATTATGTCACCTTGAAATGCATACATGCATGTACAGCGTAATTGAAACAGCGAACTTGTACATCTGCAATCACATCGTCAACACCGCTACAGGGGCCTCCGTGGCTCAGTTGGTTAGCGCACCAGCAACCTGCGGATGGTCGTGGGTTTCCCCCGGGCTCTGCCCGGTTTCCACCCACCATAATGCTGGCCGCCGTCGTATAAGTGAAATATTCTTGAGTACAGCATTAAACACCAATCAAATAAAATAAATAAATAAATACTGCTACATGAATAAATATGACGTCTTTGTTTTTGTGGTGTTTTTTTCGGCAATACAATAGTTTGTGCCCATTCACAAGACACACTGTACGTGCTGGAGTAATAGCAGGTAATTTCTTCATGGCATATACAAAATATTATACAGGAACAAAGAAATAACAGAAACAAGAAATTTGCTCCATGCCTTGATAATGATCATTGATATTCAAGTTTTAGAAGAGATGTAAATCCTCCTAGAAGATATGACAGGAAGCAGTTACATCGAGTATGTTTTTACTAAGCACAGTGTGCAAATGGGTATAGTTTGTTCCACTCCATTCCATCATAGCAGTGTTGCATTTAAAGGATACATGAAAAGGTACTATAAAACAAAAGAGTATGGTTTTAAGGAAAATGAAGAAATACACATGGATGCCACAAAAAAATTTCATTTTTGATGAATATTTTATATATAAATAACCCCTCTATTTTATGCAGAGTTTCAGTCAATGGTTGCAAATATCCTAAAATGACATCATTAATGAACATACTGAGAACGGGGGACCAGCTCAGCACCCCTAATTGGGACTCTTGCCCTCCAAAAAGTTGATCTGGCAGGTATGAACTGTTGACGTCACCACAGCAGATTACCTGATTTACCGAGTGACCTCAGGGCCGGAGCTGAGAAAAACTCTCGTTTTAAGCCAAAAGAACAATGCGGAGAAGTTCTTTTTGTACCTTTATACGTTAGGCCACACCCTAAACTCCATATTAAGAAATCAAAATCATGCTGTTAATGTATACTTTAACTTCAATGTGAGATACTTGCTTTATGCACATTATGTAGGAATATAAGTATTCCTGTACTTACCTGAAGAACTGCTCCCAGTGCATTTCTGAACTTTACATCAGGGTCAAAGTTACATATTAGTTAGCTACTGAATGGATACTACTCTTTGGCTCTGAATTTGTTACTGCAAATGCCTTCAACTTTCACCAAAAATGGCATTTTCAGAGGCAATTAAATGTCAGAAATTATTACTTTGTGCACTGAAACTTACATTTTCCCAGACGGATATCAAGCTACTTTCCAAACAAACCTCAAAATACCTTTTTTAGATCAACAGAGCTCTTGAAGATTTCTGTGCCTGTAGTGTGTCACAGGTGTACCACACTTCTGCATTAATATGACATCTTCAACAGCAAACTAGCAAAATAGTTGTCTGTTACACATTGAAAGCCAGCTAAAGGCATGAAATTGAGAGCTCTTCCAATTTTCACACGTCAAATCAATGGGAGACAGGCCAGTTTAAATGGAAAATAGTCCATTTGTTAATCCAACACAATTAATCTTTACTACTTACTCTTCTCCAGCTTCTAATGATGTCCCATTGAGTTTTTTATCTTCTTTGTCGACAAGACTGTCAAAATTTGGAATTTTCCCAGATATGACTTCAGGGACGCAGCGGTGGAGCACTGAACAAATACAAGCAATTCATTATAAAGTAGCAGAAATTTATTAAACACAAAAAAAATCTCTTAGACAAAGTACCAACATGAATTTAAAAACCATTTAGAAACCATTTTTTATATTCTTTACACGAGGAACACCTTGAAAGAGATGATCAATATGAATTTAAGTTCTCATTGAATTATTAGACTTAGCTAAGTTACAAAAGAATTTAATAATATTGTAACTGAAGTTTCAAAAGAAACAAAAAAGTAGGAATGGGAGGGAAAAGAAAGGAAGGTGGGGCGGGGGGGTTAAGAAGGGAAGAAAAAAATGAAGAAGGGAAGAAAGACAGAAAGAGAGCTGGGCGAGGAATTTCAGGAACTAAAACATTAACGCAAAAACAACGAACATTTGTCTGAGTGTGCTAAATGGCTGAAAGCTGGGTTTGAACTCCAGCTCATATTACCTGCTTCACTCTTGAGGACATAAGCTGGACACTCATCACTGTCTATTTTCTGTTTACATGTCTGCAATTGAAAACAGAAGGAAACAACATTCACAGATTTTAAAATAAAAAATTAATTATTTAAAATTATTGCTGGTACAGTGAAAAGCAATACATTTATACGTATGAATGATTGAATAAAACTTTTATTTAAAAAAGAGTAACTGTCAAATTGTACTATATCTATTGTTTATATATGTCCCACATGCCCTCAGAATCATTACAATTTTTCTAAATCATGTAAACAGTCAACAACACATCAATGCATGTTTCAGCTTAAATCATAAATAAATAGATGAGTATACCAATTTTAATACTGGTTGAAATTGTTTTTCAAATGTTGCGACCTAAAAGCAGAGAGTGATGGCGCTGTCTTCATTTTGCAATCTCAACTGCTCCAAGCAGGACAGCCCAACACTATAACGCTGTTTTGATAACAGTTAGAGTCGAGCTTAACAATATGAAGGTCAAGTACTGCTGTAGACTCGTACATGTAGACAAGGTTCCTGCATTTCTAAACATTCCACTGTACAACATTTATATTATTTGAAATAAAGTGGTCAGTCATGCGAGATAGATCCTGGCAAGTGGGTCGAAAGATTGTGAAACCTTTACATTTACATGTTGAGGCCTCATCAGTTGATCACACAAAAATACCTGGTTTCATAAGGAAGATTTCACAATTCTTTTGAAAGTTCATTTTTAAAGCTTCCAGCAATAGTGTGATTTTAATTTTTCTTTAAGCACTTAATAACTGAAGGTCTGTGAGAAACCCGAAAGTCTACAAATGTGGGCATCTAGAAACCTCAGCACTGTACTCAACAAGAGTCGCCAGTACCAGTAAATACTAGTAGATACCATCTTTTGAATGAATGAATGATTTATTTATTTGATTGGTTTTTTACGCAGTACTCAAGAATATTTTACTTATATGACTGCAGCCAGCATTAGGGTGGGAGGAAACCCGGCAGAGCCCGGGGAAAAAACCTATGACCATCTGCAGGTTGCTGGCAGACCATCCCACGTACTTCCGGAGAGGAAGCCAGCATGAGCTTCCCACATAAGGAATGAATGAATGAATGATTATGGCTCAATGCCACATCGGTAATATAACAGCCATATCGTGGCGAACCATCTGTTGTGTCAAATGTTTTGAAGTGTTACCTTGGTGTCATCTCCGGGATTTGAGCAGAATGTGTCGGGATCACATTGGTCCGGTAGGCCACCCCCTCGACGATACGCCCGGGTGTCATTTGGACAATGGGACACACACACCTGTAGAAATATCAATTAGTATCAATAACTATATTTATTTATTTTATTAGTGTTTTACATCATACTCAGTAATATTTTACTTGTACAGTACGAAGGCTGCTAGCATTATGGCGGGTGTAAACCAAGCCCGGGGGAAACACACGACCGACCTTTCACAGACATGACTGGGGAGGAAGCAAACACGAGCTGGACTTGAACTCTCATCGATCACAATGTGCTGCAATAGCACGCTAACCCCGAGGCCCAGGAGATTCCCCACCCACAGCGCATTTATTTAATCAGAATTACTGATACGGTATACATATCGACTGTTGCCCCCTTTGGTTATATCGTGATGAACTGTCCTATGTGCGGCATACTGACATGTACAGCCTACATGACGGAAGACGATTGGTCTTCAACGAACGTTAGACAGCGTAAAGAGCCACAAGAGTGTCGTCCCTTGCTTATTTCCAGCTGTATATACATCACAGAGAGAACATAGGAACTGAACTGCAGAAATTCCAAGCTTAAGACCTAGTCTGAACCCATTCCTCGTCGTAAGCCCAAAAGCCTCCCAACACCTGGCGAAGAGTAGCGAAAACAGGGCCATCTACAAATTCCATGTGTAAGGGCAGGGATACTGTCTCGGATCTAGAACACTGCATGGGATAATATAATATGGTATCTACATCATTATGTGGTTTCTATATGTGTCTGCTTTGGTGTTTTATGCCGTATTCATGAATAAGAATATTTCACTTATTTGACAGTAACCAGTTTTATGGTGGGAGAAAATAGGGTACAGCCCTAGGGATACCCCCAACCATCCACAGCTTGCTGTGAAACAGACCTTCCCATCTACAACCGGAGAGGAAGCCAGCGTGAACAGTGACAGTTTTATGTTGAGAGGAAACCGGGTAGAGCCCTGTGGATACCCCCTACCATTCACAGCTTGCTGTGAAACAGACCTTCCCATCTACAACCGGAGAGGAAGCCAGCGTGAACAGTGACAGTTTTATGGTGGGAGGAAACCGTGTAGAGCCCTGTGGATACCTGCTACCATCCACAGCTTGCTGTGAAACAGACCTTCCCATCTACAACCGGAGAGGAAGCCAGAATGAACTGGATTTGAATTCATAGTCGCTGCACGGGTGATAGACTTCTGGGTGGTTGTGCTGCTTTGCTGAGCCGTTTGCCAATGTTGGCTGGTATACATATGACAGACAACATCCACATAATCAGGCTGGAAAAATTATCAGTTACAGGTTGGTGGAGAGAGAAAGATGGGGGATATGAGGGGATCATCAAACAAGATTCTTTCCCACACTCACCTGTGGGGTAGGGCAGCCATCAACAAAAACACCTGGCCCAAACTTAGCACAGGTGAGCAGATCATAGAAGTACAGGTTTGGTTTATCTCTGAAACCAAGACAGAGAGAATGAGGTTTACCATGAACAACCATTTCACTTTAATAGATAGTTTTCATTCCAGGCTTTCAAAAATGTTTTAAGTTATTATTCTGGTACTGGACTAAAAGTTATCACAACAACAACAACAACAACAGACTCTAATAAACATGTACTTCCGTGGCCCAGGCTAAAAATTCTACTAGAACTGGAGAAACTATTTATAAAAGATGAAGATTTGCCAAAATGTGTAAACTGGTCACAAAAGTATATTCCACTGTTTTGGTTTTTTTTTCAGGACTTTTTTTAAAGAAAATTTTAAAATAAGATCTTGATTCAAGATTTGGTAAGATACATTACTTGGATTTTCCCCCAGCAGAGATTCTCATGCACTGTATCGGAACAATTAATAAGACACCAAAAACATTGGGTTTTTCTGTCACATATTATAGTGTTGTCAGTAAATCACTGAAAAGCATCAAAATAAAGTTGGTGTATTCCTGCATAAAGGACTCACTTCTTGGTTCCATAGCCACAGAGATTGCCTTGAGAATCCTGAGGGTAGAGTAGTAACCGTGGATTTCCGTAGGTATATGCTGAAAACAAAAACCATCAGCTGTACTCAGAAACCTCCAGAAATGGTCACATTTAATTCATGAATTAATCTGATTTTATTTGTGTTTATTACTCTGCTCATGAATTTTTCACTTAATTTTCTCAATGGAGGAGACCAGAGGGATTGGATTAAACCACCTAACTTTGGTAAGAAACTGTTCAACTTTACTACTTAAAACTTTTTTTTTTAACAGCAAAACGAACACAATGGTGATATGCACATGGAAGCAAAGCGCCACTTACAAACAGTGGAGGTGGTGAACTCTCCAGGTGGTGGACTCTCGAGGTGGTGAACTCGTGAGGTTTTCTTATCAAAACTATGTGTAGGACAGGATAAGCAAGATTTATAGTATTTATTTATGAATGCGCATTGGTGCGTCTGCTTACAATGGGTATACAGGAAAGCATGTGGCAATAACATTGTAATCTTCTAAGACAACTCAGAAGATTTAACTTCATGATTTATTTATTTGATTTATTCATTTGATTGGTGTTTTACGCCGTACTCGAGAATATTTCACTTATACAACGGCGGCCAGCATTATGGTGGGAGGAAACCGAGCAGAGCGTGGGTGAAACCCACGACCATCCGCAGGTTGCTGTCAGACCTTCCCACTTACGGCCGGAGAGGAAGTCTCATGAATAAGACTTGAACTCACAGCGACTGCATTGGTGAGACACTCCTGGGTCATTACGCTGCGCTAGCGCGCTAACCAACTGAGCCATGGAGGCCCCCTTTAACATTATGTAGTTAAACTAAGATCAATGCCATCTGAAGTTTCACGCGTCACATAAAGATACGCATAAAATATTGAATTGTGGACGATGGCTGCTTCAGGTGAACATTAGTCACTGTTTAAACCAGAGCTGTACATCATTTAAAGAGCAGATAACTTACCAAAATAAGCCACCACACCCAATCCAGCCACAAATATCACAAAGAGCAGGCAGCAAATAATGTCTGTACAGGACCTAGAGATAAAATGTACACATTATTTATATATAATAAAATATAAAGTGATAGTACATGTAACAGGATATGTGAAAACCAGTGCATATAACAGGATATGTGAAAAACAGTACATGTAACAGGATATGTGAAAAATAGTACATGTAACAGCAATATGTGAAAAACAGTACATGTAACAGCATAGGTGAAAAACAGTGCATGTAAATGTAACACGATATGTGAAAAACAGCACGATTAGTCTTTTGAAAAACACATTTGGTGGACACACTTCCAGACTTCAAGGATTTATGAAAGTCCCGTAAAATGATAACTGTAAAGGTTCCATAAAAGAAATAAACGTTTTGATATTGGGGCATACTAGTAGATGCCTTCTTCTAATAAATACGATGCTTCGTCATTACTTGAATTAATTTCTGATAACAATGCATATATACACTGTAATCAATGACCTTGGCTGAGAAAGTGAGAAAACTACTTGTATATCAACTTGTTAGGAGGTGTCACAAACCACACGTACTACTGTAATTCTTCAACCTTTCGCATGTTTGCAATGTGTTTATTCAAGCATATGCTGAAGGTATTATTCTGTCTTGACTGATAAAATTATGCCTTTTGTGAAGGCCTGGAATTGGCCAACCCAACCAATGTAGTTTTGTGTCCAAAATAAAATTAAAGGACAGCATAAATTGTATTGAAAGTTGATCTTTGATGTGCAAAAAGGTGGAGAAATTAGGGTCAGTGTACAAGATGCTTTAAGCTTCATGTTTAAATCCTTAACAAAAGCTGCAACTCATCAACGACTGAGCTAGATTCAAGAATATACATTTCCTGCAATTAGATGAAACGTTGCAAAGCCCAGTGAAACTACAACATTGTACAAGACACAAACCCTTCCCAGATGCTTTGACACACCTTGTGTGTCAAATCCCACCTTGTGTGTCAAAGCCCACCTTGTGTGTCAAATCCATGGGTGAAAATTTGGGAGACCCATTTTTATAAATCGTTGAATCATGAACTGTGTTGTATTAAAGCGTTTACATTACATGCATTATGAAAGAGACGTGCAATAAGGGGTAAATTTGTCCTTGTAGTGACAACCTCATCGTAATTAATGGACTGATGTTTAATGCTATACTCCAGAGCTTTTTTTCGCAATGACAGTCTGGTGCGAAAACTGGTGTACCTGGGGCACGTTCTACACAATATTATAAAGCACACTGACCACGGCAATTTATTTCTTGTAAAATGCTGTCCCAAAAGTTATGCCAGGTCCAGTTTGCCACTGCTTTGTATAATGAGACCCTGGAGTGCAAATCTTTCGCAGAGACCTTTAGCATTAATTTAATGATGATCAACAAGCTCATAATGAAGCCTCATCAAAATGAACAATCTACATGTATGTATACAATGCAAGTCACGGTAAATCAGTGACTCGAGGTTAGCTTGGAACTGTGACCTTAACAAAGCTATTTCCATTTTACTACGGCGTTTTTTTCTGGGAAGATTTGGTTTTGTTTTTGTGTTACTGTACATGCAAAACCGAACAATTTCCTGTTCAGGTGCATACAGGCCCCCCGATGTGAAAGGAGAAAGATCACACCACCTGTAGGTGAATTAAATGATAAAGCTACTGATCAACTTATAAAAGCATGCAGCCATAAATTGGCGAACTGGATGAAAACCTTTTTTTCAGTCCAGCAAACTGCGGCTAAACATGTATCAAACATGCACTGTGCATATGTGTGAAACTCGTTTATATCTATCGGATATTTAACATTTATCTCACCTCTTTTTGATTGGCCCATTAAAGGTGGGGTCATACGTCAGAGGGGTGCCTGAAATAGACAAGACAAAAATGAATACAAAATCAGAAGAAAGACATACATTATTAGGCTTTATACATGTCCCTGTGACATCACCTTTCCAGGGGCAGAGATGTTTTTAGGAAACTTTTTTTATGCTACCTAACACCTCCACCGATCCAAGTTTCGTTTTTTGGCATAAACAGAATTTGACTCAAAATCCTGTGAAAACCATTTATTTCAGAACTTGAAATTTCGCTAGAAACTTCATGTAACTAACAATTAACTTCTATCAACAAATGATCTAAACTTCATTTTTTTCAGTAAAGATACATATGGCCTCCTCTAGCCTAATTATCAACAACAACTTACTCTCATCGCTCTCCTCAGAGACTGGCTTCTTCGTCGTCATATTTCAGGTGTTTGGAAAAACACCTGACTTTAAACCCCCAAGCTAACAAACTGAACTAAACAGAGCTACCTCTATTGAAGAGGTGTACCACAGTCTGCTTGTGTTTAACGCTGATCACAGCAGCTGTCAGCTATCAGGTGACTTAGTACAGCTGAAAATTCGTACAGGTGAATATATCAAATACCACTGATAACAGTCAGATCATGTTCATTAATACTGACTGCCAGCTGATATCTGTACCAGCGAATGTGGGTATTTAAACTCAACCCTTAAAACATGTTACCCGACCTGACTACATTTACATGTTCCTTGTCCGCAAAACACAGCTTCTAGTTAATTGTCCAGCCCTGGAAAAGGTTATAAAGGCTCTTTTCCACTCTCACTAGTTGCTGCTAAATAGCTTACATAATAAGCTTACATGTAAATACTGATTATTATCTGGGACTCAAAACAGTGAGGGTCTAGGAGGACCCCAGAGATACAAGAAGCAAGCACAAAGAAAAGTCTTTCAAAAAGTTTTAGATGTAACTGTACATGATGATACAAAATATGTTTTATTCATAAAATATGTCAAAAGATTTGGATTTACTGAAAAATGATACTTTATTGAACTTTGGTAAAAACTATTTAAATTGTGTATAAACGTTTACATGTACCACTCAGGAGCCCCACTCACAGTGTACACCAGTCCATGCATATGGTTACTTACATTTATAATGCCTGCCCGCACTAAAACCACAAATCTATAGAAATGGACATTTGCTGCAGTATGAACACATTGTTGCATCAAACATCAATAGATTTTTAATACATGTATTGACCATGTGGTGCTGTAACTCCCACTGGCTCGTAAGTCACCCTGTACACGTAGATTTATTGATTGTGAAAGATTGATCTTGGATAGGGTGATATGTATGGTTTCTGGTAACACATGTGTGAGTTGAGATAAGAGCTATAGATTCTGAGGTCTACATGTACAGGTACTAAAGAGTTGACATATCACAATTGTGTAAACTTAAAACAAAAAACAACACTAGACCAAATATATATATATATATATATATACATATATATACATGTATATATGCATCAAGTGTACATGTATATATGCATCAAGTGTACATGTATATATGCATCAAGTGTACATGTATATATGCATCAAGTGCTTCACATGAAGTCTTAAAAAAACGTGTTATTAGTGTGACGTTGCATATCAAAGATATCAGAGCTCAAAGTAAGCAAAATCACACAACAGAATGTGCTGCCATGTTATCAATTTTAACCATTTGAATGCAATGTATTTTTGTCACTTGAGAATAACAGCTATTTCTAAGGACATCACCTGGACCCTGTTTCGCCTTTTAGCCATGTAAGTATCCCATGACCTCATTAGAATTCCAGGCTAAAAGTTCATTTCTTATTATCAAGCAAGCCGAACAAAATTGCTGACATTTAGGTTTATACGTCTCCCTCTTCTGAAATAATTACCATTAAATTATTGATTGTCTTATCAATGATCAGATGAGTGCCACATGTTTTATGACACTTTATTTCAATACATCTGCATGTATGTAATAATATATTTATTTGACTGGAGATTTTAATGCTGTGCTCAATCAAACTTGACCTGGCATGGGAAATACTCAATCAACGTACCCTGGAACTAGAAAATTTGACAAACATGTAAATTTTATTTATTTGATTGGTGTTTCATGCTGCGCTCATGAATATATTTTGCCCCTACAACAGCGACCAACATTATGGTGGGAGGAAACCAAGCCCTACCCACAACCATTCGTAGTTTGCTGTCAGGCCTTCCACATGCGCATGGAGAGGAAGCCAGAATGAGCTGGACTTGAACTCACCGCAACTGCATTGGCAGGAGGGTCATTGCGCCGTGCTGGCTGAGGCCCCACAAACACAAAGTGCGCAAGTGAGTAACCTACACACCCGCGCATGTACATTTATGTGCACGTCACTCGCCCCGGCTGTTTTCACAGCTGCAAAATGTTACAAGTACATGTAATTTCCCGCAAATGGCAGCTCCACTGAAATGAGTTTCTAACAGTTTATTTTGGGTCTGACACTGGCTGAAAACATTTTTCATGACAGTTTTCTTTGCAGGAGAAATTTCCGATAATAAGCCAGTTGCACTGGATTGCTAGTTTCCCCCATCAATGCCCTCATGCCATTTTACCCCCTGCAGACGAACTCACTATTTTGTTGTTTTGTTTTGGGCCAGAAATTGTCACAGAAAAAAAAAAGCTGAAAAAATGACAAATGAACAATGACATTTTTTCTGCTGCCTGCAACAATTACGCAAAATATTCTGATGGGAAACAAGAAATTAAAGGTGATTAACAATATATATGCATGTGTTTGTGTAAAACACCATTGTTCATGGTCTTAAAAGAATCACATTGCCCAAACCTTTACATGTACATCATTGACATGTACCGTGTAGATGTCCTGAATGTGCTACATGCTCTGTTTGATAGCTTTTCTTTTGATAGCTTTTCTTAAGTATAAAATGCAAAATGACCAAAATGAAATTCAAGGAGCATTAATGTGTATTTAACTTCAGACAAATCAGACCAAGGGAGATAACTTTGGACTTACTCTACTTCTCAAGGACAGCGCTCTGCAACTATTTTTGTTATTTATTTATTAGCTTTGTGTGTTAAGTCATACTCCAGAATATTTCACTTATACTCCAGTTACATGTATAGCCAGTATTCTGGTAGGAGGAAACCTGGCAGAGTTTAGGAGAAACCCACAACCATTTGCCGATTGCAACGATTTTTGACCATAACTGCAGTAACTACAAAATGTACTATAGCATACAGCATCTGAAAATGATTAACAGAAAGTTATTTAGAACAGACAAACAATACAGACACCTGAGGAGGTAAAGATTTTGTTGAACTTGTTGATTACTATACACAAAAACTTGACATCAATGGTCCCAATATTGTCAGACAAGGCTTCTGTAGAATACAAACTTTCAAATGCATTTTACTAGATTGAAAAAAATATATATATATATATATATATATATATATATATATACAAATCAAACCATTTTTAAAGACAATGTTTAATGGTTTTCTTTGCCTTTAACTCCAAAATAAATTTTCTGATTACAAAGGGAACCTAAAATTATTAGCAATCATTTTAATGATGTATACTGTATGCAGAAATTCTAAAGGGCATCATTAATTGTGCACTGAAGCTACCACCTCCCCCCCCCCTTTCTTTCTCAAGATGGCTATCAGAGTCAATCAACATAACTGAATACATATGTGTATGCATATATATGTATGCATATATATATATATATATATATATATATATATATATATATATATATATATGTATATATCCACTATACAAGTTGACAAACATCCTTGTGTCAGAAGGTGGATGGTTGTAGGTTTTCCTGGCATGCCTAGGGGCTTGCACAGTTTCCCCCCCACCCGCCATTATGTAAGCGAAACATTCTTGAGTATGCCGTAATACGCTAATAAAAAAAAAAATAAATAAATAAATCAAACCCAAACATCATCCTCTACACTGCTTACAGCTTTAGGGTCAGAAGCTACCTGTACATGTTTGTTAATATGCAGTTTCTTTTTTGTTTTTTTTTAGAGTGTACACGTACACATACACATATTTCTTACAGGATGTGTTCCAGATGATAACTATCCACCAGTAGTTGTTTATGTGATACTAAAGTGTCTGGTATAATTAACATCTGCTTCCGGCTGTGTGCATCAGAATGAAACTATACCACATGTAGTTTGTCTAGCACATCTGTGCAGTCTTCTTTATTGTACTATGGGTGCATTATGGTACTATGGGAGCATTATGGTGCTATGGGAGCATTATGGTGCCATGGGAGCATTATTGTACCATGGGAGCATTAGTGTGCTATAGAGCATTATTTGTACTATGGGAGCATTATTTGTAATATGGAAGCAATATAGTGCTATGGAGCATTATTTGTACTATGGGAGCATTATTTGTACTATGGAGCATTATTTGTACTATGGGAGCATTATTGTGCAATGGAGCATTATTTGTACTATTGGAACATTATTGTACTGTGAAAGCATTACTGTACTATGTGAGCATTATTGTGCTCTGGGAGCATTATTGTACTATGGGAGCATTATTGTACCATGGGAGCATTATTGTGCTATGGAGCATTATTTGTACTATGGGAGCATTATTGTGCTATGGAGCATTATTTGTACTATGTGAGCATTATTTGTACTATGGGAACATTATTGTACTGTGGAAGCATTATTGTGCTCTGGGAGCATTACTGTACCATGGGAGCATTATTGTGCCATGGGAGCATTATTTTTACTATGGGAGCATTATTTGTACTATGGCAGCAATATAATGCTATGGAGCATTATTTGTATTATGGGAGCATTATTTGTACTATGGAGCATTATTTGTACTATGGGAGCATTATTGTGCAATGGAGCATTATTTGTACAATTGGAACATTTTTGTACTGTGGAAGCATTACTGTACTATGTGAGCATTATTGTACTGTGGGAACATCATCATACATGCCACCCAGTTGCATATACATTTACCTCCAATATCTATAAGAAAAACTTTTTTATGGTACAATGTGCTAAACACAATTAAGTTAAAAGCAGCACAGTGTATCATTCACCACATAATAATATACACAAATATAAACGCACGAAGCAATGTATACCCATTAAATCCACCTTAAAGGCTACATGAAAAAAGCAACTCAAAAACAAATATTATGTTTCTAAGCCAAATGAAGAAAAACTTTTTTTTTTAATTTGCATTTTTGGGGTAGTTTTAATGTAAATTACCCCTCTATATCAAGCACATTTAACGCCAATGGTCGGATTTTTTCTGAAATTATGTCATCATTGCATGATCTTGATCGGAGCACAATGAACACCCTGAAGTTCCCTCAGTCCAGTGAACCACTGACACTCCATGGGTTCGCCGGGGCGGCTCAGCGCCCCAGCCCCCTTCACGATTCAATCTGTTTTCCACCCCCATCTGGTCTGTTCCCCTGCTAAGTTCTGTTTAAAAGGGATCGTCATTGACATCACCAATGCAAAGTACTTAATTTCCCAGATGACTGCTGAGGGCTTATGAAAATTATATGCTGAAGTCATTTTCACTCTCCCTCCCCACTTTCGGAAAAAAAATTAAAATTTTGGGGTTTTTTTTTTTTTTACATGCTATTACACGTCATAAACTGCACACAAAGAAAAAAAGCCAAACCATTTCATGGAGCCTTTAAAGTGAGTAACAACTTTTCACAGAAATAGTGTAAATTTTTACATTTAACAAAAAATCACATCACATTCTGAGTAAATGATCAAATTACCATCATACACGTACAATGCTTACCAGTGCACTGTAGACAAATCTTGCCATGTGGGTGCGATTTTAATAAGATGAAGTGAGAATATGGTCACAAGCATAGAGGCTATTAATTTGCATGCAACTAATAGTATGAATTTATCCTGCAAAAACCCATCAAGTACGATGTATAGATGAATCTCTTCAGTGATGTGACCATTGTATTCACAACTGAACAAAGGGAGATAATCTACTCAGCAGACACATTTGACGTCGTCCTGCAGGATTCCAGAATATATCAGTACCCCACTTGACCATTGTTGTCCAATGAAACGCGGAGTATTTTATCTGATGCAAGATAAAGCTTGATACCTGCGGGCTGCTGGTGTCCAAACTGCTCACAGCTATGAACAGTGCGGCACGTACACACACCATTTGCTTGATTCCTATGCATGGGTTCATTTTAATACAAGTAATCCATCAAAAACACTTATAATGTATAAAGAATCCTATTGCCATGGAAACCCGTCTACAGGATTTCCTGCCATACTATCCATGTAGCCATCTCTAGTTACAAAAATACATGTAGCAGGGTTTTCATTTAGAATTTCGCCACGATATGGCTGAAATATTGCCGATGTGGCGTTAAGCCATAATCATTCATTCATTTAGAATTGGAGAAGGAAGTCTGAGTTCAAAAGAAATTAAAAGTAATTATGTCACAAGTACTATTGATTTAAATAGTAAGAATATTCAGAGCAGGCGGCTATGGGGATGGCAGTAGGTCAGTTTGTCTGCAGCCTGCTATGGGGATGGCAATAGACAGCTGTCTGCAGCCTGCTATGGGGACAGCAGTAGACAGCTGTCTGCAGCATGCTATGGGGATGGCAATAGACAGCTGTCTGCAGCCTGCTATGGGGATGGCAATAGACAGCTGTCTGCAGCCTGCTATGGGGATGGCAATAGACAGCTGTCTGCAGCCTGCTATGGGGATGGCAATAGACAGCTGTCTGCAGCCTGCTGTGGGGATGGCAATAGACAGCTGTCTGCAGCCTATGGGGATGGCAACAGACAGCTGTCTGCAGCCTGCTGTGGGGATGGCAAGAGACAGCTGTCTGCAGCCTGCTATGGGGGATGGCAATAGACAGCTGTCTACAGCCTATGGGGATGGCAATAGACAGCTGTCTGCAGCCTGCTATGGGGATGGCAATAGACAGCTGTCTGCAGCCTGCTATGGGGATGGGCAATAGACAGCTGTCTGCAGCCTGCTATGGGGATGGCAATAGACAGCTGTCTACAGCCTATGGGGATGGCAATAGACAGCTGTCTGCAGCCTGCTATGGGGATGGCAATAGACAGCTGTCTGCAGGCCTGCTATGGGGATGGCAATAGACAGCTGTCTACAGGCCTATGGGGATGGCAACAGACAGCTGTCTGCAGCCTGCTGTGGGGATGGCAATAGACAGCTGTCTGCAGCCTGCTATGGGGATGGCAATAGACAGCTGTCTACAGCCTGTCTGCAGCCTGCTACTTGCCCTTTTTGAACACCCTGATGTAGGCCCTAGTCCTTGTTTCTGACTTGTCTTTTTCAACTTTAATGACTGATGTTTTATATATATATTATATTTTTATATTTTCATATATTAAAAATTCATATTATTACATTTTCATATATTATATTTTTATATTTTCATGTACATTTAGATCAATAATGTAAAAAATGAAATCTTTATACTGTTAAAGAAGAACCTACAAAGTCAGTAATTGCCCATATAATACAACTGATAATACTTACTCAACAAAACAGCAGTGACCTGTACATGTAAACATCCAAACAAATATCATATAACCCCAAGCATTGCTCCCTTTGAATCAGTTGTTTAAATGTGGCTGTGTACAGGCTATTTTCAATATGATGACAACACAGCATTCTGAGTCACTATGTAAACCAATGACGACTAATAAACTGCGATTAACATCGCCACATTTTTTTTTTACCTAATTCTAGGGGGCATGTATGTTCCTTATTTGAAAAAAACCTAACTGAGGTAAATTAACAAGAGGCCGGATTTCTGTGGTTATACATGAATGTCAACCATTTGCCAAGTACCCCACTGTCCTTGCTGCTCTGGCTTTACTCTCTATGCTGTAGTCTTTCAAATAACACTAGTCAAAGGTTCCTTCATACAGCCATCACTCTTATTCCTACCTACAGTATTCTATCTGACTATCTCAATCACAGGTGTTGATCTGGGTGGATCCTGTGGAAAGCCAAGCCTAGGTGATACCTTTCTAAACAGAGCCTGGTGAAAAGGCCAAGGTGTAAGATATTTCCATCACCCAGGTAATATTAAAGCTCTACAGACGTGGATCCTTCAAGTTTCCTGTGCCTTAACCAGATTAGGTGAACAGTATGTGTGGGGGGTGGGGGTGGGTGGGTATATATATATATATATATATATATAGATATCCTGGGCTTATCAAATGCCCCAATCATTCATCAATTTACTGCCATCAAGAGATGAATCCACAAAGAGCAATGTTTGATTATTCCTGATCCTTGTAGTCTAAACAGATTTAGATATCTAACTATTCACACATTTTCTATTACTTATTATAATAATTATAATAAGACCTATACACATTAGGTGTTTTCAGTCTGAACATCTAGTGTGCACAAAAAAGTGTTAAATAAGTAAACTGTGTTTAACTGTGAGAAGCAGCTAGCTTTATAATTTGACTGCTTTGTTGTTTGATAATATATTTCACATTGGTGGGTTTTCGCCGGGCTTTTCCCAGTTTCCTCCCACCATAATGCTGGCCGCTGTCACATAAGAGAAATATTCTCGAGTACGGTGTAAAACACCAATCAAATAAACAAACAAATAAATTACATCTATACAGTTCATACTTTAGCATACTTGTATTTCATGCCATATCCGGAGTTATATTTTCCAGAAAATCCTGAATGTATAAAGAACACACAGTCAATTTACAACACATATAAAGATAGCCTGAGTATGATACTTCCATTCAGTCTCCTGGAAACAGGACTAACGCTATACAAAGGCAGGATTCATTATATGCATGTACTCTCTACACAATGCCTTTTGTAAGATTTACACATATTATACACCTCTCAGGCTTGTAGCTAAAACTTTATTCATCCGGCTTTACATATATATATATATATTGTGTACATGTAGATATCCAAATTCTTCATTTTTAAAAATGTAAAAACAAAATCAACAATTAAATTTTGACAACTGTGTCAGCTGCATGGGTTTCTTTCTCTCGTCATAATGACAAATAGGCTGTACAATGTATAAACAGATGTGTTAAATAGCCCACAGGTACTGTAAATATCTATATAATGCATCATGACAGAGTCATTCGACTGGTTCAAAAATAGCCTTTGCCTTAATAATTACTATTATTGCACACACACACACAAAAAATACCACTAGCCTTTTTTTGCTTCCTGTGATTAATCCACCCTATACATAGGT
Organism: Liolophura sinensis; assembly: GCF_032854445.1. Lineage (NCBI taxonomy): Eukaryota > Metazoa > Mollusca > Polyplacophora > Chitonida > Chitonidae > Liolophura > Liolophura sinensis. The sequence continues at coordinate 13,848,585 of NC_088307.1, forward strand.
CAACTGAACAGTATTTTGTTTAACTTTCTTATCAAAAAACACTCAAGTGTTGGCATCAGAAGTGTCATATACATGCCTTTATGTTACTTCTGAATGCGCATTTCAACAGCCCAGACTAGGTGACATACAGTTCAGCTTACATCAGGCTATAACTTGACAACATTCAGGTTAGCGCACAAGGACTCCTCAGACAAGTCAGTAATTCAACCATACCCTACATATTGGTGCCTGAGGCACAATTATCATCACAAAGGCTAATTTTAATATGCACATCATCACAGGGTGTGAAATTCAATTTATTAAATTTAACTCAAATGACTACTCATCAGATTTTGCGAGAAGGCACATCTGAAATGTTGCTTTTCACTAAACGCGCTTTTTCCATAAAATCCACGAGGAAGAAATGAGAAAATGCTAACTCCATCAGAATTCTCATAGTATATTAGAATTTCACATATAGGAGTTAATGTACTTACAACTGCTTAGCCCATCTAGCTCCACTGTCAGAAGTCCATTAACTAGAGGTAAGAATTTTCTTAATACCTACATGTAGTCTCCACAGCACTTTACACTTTTCTTCCATCCCTAACGCAATATGTGACCTGTCTGCGAAGTCATGTATTTATCTTTCTCTCCATTGCGCACCAAATGTTTGAGAAAACCATAATGCATAATGGGTTCCACACACCAATGTGTTGAATTTATTTATTTATTTGATTGGTGTTTTACGTCGTACTCAAGAATATTTCACTTATACGGCGGCGGCCAGCGTTATGGTGGGAGGAAACCGGGCAGAGCCTGGGGGAAACCCAGGACCATCTGCAAGTTGCTGATAGACCTTCCCACGTACGGCCGGAGATGAAGGCAGCATGAGCTGGACTTGAACTCACAGCGACCGCATTGGTCAGAGGCTTCCAGGTCATTACGCTGCGCTGGCGCGCTAACCAACTGAACCACGGAGGCCCCCACCGTTGTGTTGAAATAGGCTTAAAAAATCTTACGACAACAGATAGTTTGGTAAAAAGGACAGCAATGTATTTGACAGTAATTGTTTTATAGTTGCTTGGAAAAAAAAAAGTCCATGGTTTGTTAAGTGCATAGCAACAATGATCAGACAAACTGTACATGTAGTTTTTAAGTACGGAGTTTTGGTTTCAAGGTGTGGCCAGTTCTTGTAGATGCCGTTTACAATTAGATTTCTCATGATTCAGTTCAATATTTCTATCCAAGAGGTTTGCATATTTCTCCACCAGGTGGCACAAGTGAGTGACTGAGTGAGTGAGTGAGTGCTTGGGTTTTAACATCGTACTCAACAATTTTTCAGTCATATGACGACAAAGGAATCCTTATGGTGTATGTAATGTGCTTCCTTGTCACAGGACGGATTTCCACCGCTCTTTCATCTAGTGCTGCTTCACTGAGACGACTTACCGAAGGAAAGTAAACTGCCCCACCCGAGCCATAATACTGATACGGGTCAACCAGTCGTTGCACTATCCCCTTCATGCTGAATGCCAAGCGAGGAAGTTACAACTTTCTCTTTTACAGTCTTAGGTGTGACTCGACCCAGGATTGACCCTGGATCTACTGCTCCCGAAGCGGACGCTCGACAGACTGCAGGTGGCACGAGCTTCTACACATGACATAACATCATGTGGTGTAGTGTGACACGGAGATTAGCTACAAATGCACAGGGAAGTTGCATACTTGTAGGTAATGGACTTCTGACAAGGTACACGTACATTACTATATGTGTGTTTACTATTATGTAAAAGTATTTTAGTTATCTTCACTGCAGCATTCAGAGCCCTAAGCAGACATTTCCGTCTCTGAAGCGGCCAGTGCAATGCACTTGTCTTAATTTTCCTAAATGCTTGGGAAAAAAACTTCACGTCTTGTACAAGGATATACACTATCGCTATCACTTTGAAGAGATATCCTGTACTTAATTCTTCACATCACAGTATTTTGATCGTCCCAGTATATACACAATCAGAGTCAACTAATACAAGAACTGTTAAAAGTCCCAGCCTCAGATCTGTTCTCCTACAAACTGGCTATCTGCACACTCAGCCATGCTCATAAAACACAAGCTGCTACAACGTACATGAATAATTCACTAAATGAGAAGAACTATATTAAGGGGTCAGGGAAAATTGCTGCTCTGCATCGATCTTTAGTGATCAATTCAGGAAAATGGAGTGAGTGAGTCAGTGAGTGAGAGCTTGGGGTTTAACGCTTTACATAACAATTTTTCACTTATATGATGACGAAGGAATCCTTAGAATGCATGTAATGTGCCTCCTTGTTGCAGGACGGATTTCCACCGCTCTTTTATCTAGTGCTGCCTCACTAAGGCCCCTTAACGAAGGCAAGTAAGCTGCCCCGCCCAAGCAATTAAACTGATACGGGTCAACCAGTAGTTATGATGAGCCACAATATCCGCTTCAGGCTGCTGAAACGCCAAGCGAAGAAGCTGCAACCTCCTCTTTTAAAGTCTTAGATGTGACTCAACCCAGGATTGACCCTGGATCTACCGCTCCCGAAGCGGATGCTCTACCAACTGTGCTAGAGGGGGCCGGTCAGGAAAATGAATTATTGTGGCTCATCATAATGCCATATATACATGTACATCAAATAAAACCTGATTGTACTGATTTGGAGAGTAGATCTAAGAAAAAACAAGGGAAACCTTCTCAAATTTCTACATTGAATTGATACATGTGTGGGTATATATATATATATATACATATATATACACACATGTATGTAGGTTCTGTGAATCTTCAACCCCTCCAGTTCTAAAGCACTGTTTTTTAGTGGAATTTACCCATACAACTATGATGAAAATGACGCAAAAAAACAAAGAAGTTTTTCAGAAACTATAGATGCAAGCTTCATAAAACTGTGCAAATTATTCCCTTAACACTCCATAGCTGAATACTTGTTGAAGAATTAGGGTATGTATCCCACAAGACTAGAACATGCGTTTGGTATGAGTTGTCATATAATGTGGTTACATCTATATGTGAAACGGACTACAGAGATGCAGGATATAGACTGTATAGTTATGAGTGACTAGTAAAAGTTGTTTGCAGTTACAGACCGGTGTTCTTCGATAATTTACATGTGTACAACACATGATAGGAGTGATTTATCCTATGTGTCAATGCGTGTATGGGGAGCCTGCCATAGCCTGAGGGGGTATCTATATATTGTACTGTATATATAGTGCTTACAGGTTGATGGCTGACACACCCAGACTCACAGCTTGTTTTTGAAAGGTGTTTGATTATAAAACCATGTCCTTTAAACTGACTAAACTGCTTTAATTTTAGTTCTGAAAAGTTGAAAAAAGAGCTTCATACACAGATGTTAATGTGTACTTGTGCTTTGCGAATGTTAATGCATATAGGATGATTGTAGACTGCATTATTTTGTCACATTATAGTCACATTATATTCACCATGGGACTGTAAACAGTTTACGGGAATTATGCAATTCATTCAGTTCAATTCTCAAAATTCATTGCTTCATTAAACATTAAAATCTAATCATCCCAATTCCTCAACCTTTTCGCATATAAAAAGAGCAGCTATCAGTGCATATTTATAATTTGATTTGGGGAGACAAAACTACATTGGTTGGATCGGCCAATTTCAGGGCTTCACAAAAGTATAATGTTAACAGTCTACACAGGATAATGCCTTCAGAATATGCCCGGACAAAGACCTTGCAAAAAGATAGAAGAATTGCAATACCATAAACAGTGTTTACAGCGACCCAAAATGCGACCCAAATTTTTTAAAATTGAACGTGGGTTAACAGGGTGACTGCAGACTACATACATGTACATGTACACTCTGTGTTTCCCTGCTGCCAGCAGATTAGTATTTTTGATGTTGAACAAGATGCCCTTTGTGCTTGTCTGGCACACATGTAACTGTACCTACAAAATATACTGGGGGATTTTTTTTCTTCAGGATTTCAAATAGCCCATCAGTCATGTGGGCATGACCTGGGGCAAACTGTGCATAAATGTAGTGTAGCCACTGTTGGTTAAGACACTTCTCAGGGACATATTATACTTGTAGAAGCTCTCATTCAATAACTGATGTAGGCCATACTTGTTTGCTATTTTAGGGCAGAAAATTGGATTCTTTACATAGGATGGTATGTCATCACACACTGAGACTCCCGCTGTTTGACATTGTTATAAAGTATATAGCACACATGTTCACTAGCTCTACAGCATAACAGAGAATATGAATCTGTGCCTAACATACATTGTGCAATAAATCTCCCCAGTGTACAAATACAGCATGTCCAACAAGCAAGCTAGAATTTATAAACTGGTGCTGCTTGCTGTGTTAAAATGTGGAAGCCCAGTTGATCAAAAGTGTATTAGCTACAACTGGAATTAAATCAATTTTATAATAAAGATTTTTTGATGAATTCAACAGCCAATACAGCTGACCAAGGTCTAAAGTACAACAGCAGAAGGCTTAGTTCATATTTAATATACTGTTATGCAATTATTTCTGGGCTAAGTACAAAATTGAGGACTTGGTTTAAAGTTTAATCTGGTATTAAGTCTTGTAACAGTTTTGAACAACCAGGCCCTGGTTCATCATCTAGCAGCTACTGAATAACATATATTTTACACCAAGGCTGGGTTGTTCAAAACTGGTCTAACAATTAATATCAAAGTTAACTTTAAGCTAACTGTCCATTTATTTATTTATTTGATTGGTGTTTTACACCGTACTCAAGAATATTTCACTTATACGACGGCGGCCAGCATTATGACGGGTGGAAACCGGGCAGAGCCCAGGGGAAACCAACAACCATCTCCAGGTTGCTGACAGACCTTCCCACGTACAGCCGGAGAAGAAGCCAGCATGAGCTGGACTTGAACTCACAGCGACCACAAGCTAACTATTCAATTTTGTGTAACAATATAATAAACACGAATTAAAACTCCTGCTGTTATACTATGACTTTGGAGAACTGCATCGGCTGCTGAGTTTGGCTAAAAATTCAAACATAAAATCTAAATTAATACCACTATTAGCTAATACACTTTTGAATAACTGGGCCGAGCCTTTAGGGAACTCTTTTCAGGTAACTCTAGTTTTATTCTTTGTTTTGCAGGTGAGTTTACACTCAATAAAAGGGCTTCAAAATAAACTGAAAATCAACCTTTTTTGATGTTTCAGGATTTCCCAGTTTTAAAGGTTTTTTTGTCTCTATGATTAGAGGCTATATGCAAATGTTCCTTCAGACATGACAGTATTTCACGTGTACATGTACCTCTATGATTAGAGGGTATGTGCAAATGTTCCTTCAGACATGACTTAGTATTCCACATCTACATGTACCTCTATGATTAGAGGGTACATGCAAATGTTCGTTCAGACATGACTTAGTATTCCACGTGTACATGTACCTCTATGATTAGAGGCTATATGCAAATGTTCCTTCAGACATGACTGTATTCCACATCTACATGTACCTCTATGATTTGAGGGTATGTGCAAATGTTCCTTCAGACATGACTTACTATTTCATGTGTACATGTACCTCTATGATTAGAGGGTGTATGCAAATGTTCCTTCAGACATGACTTAGTATTCCACGTCTACATGTACCTCTATGATTAGAGGCTATATGCAAATGTTCCTTCAGACATGACTTAGTATTTCATGCATACATGTATCTCTATGATTACAGGCTATATGCAAATGTTCCTTCAGACATGACTTAGTATTCCACATGTACATGTACATGTACCTCTATGATTAGAGGGTATGTGCAAATGTCCCTTCAGACATGATTTCGTATTCCACGTGTACATGTACCTCTTTTATTAGAGGGTGTGTATGCAAATGTTCCTTCAGACATGACTTAGTATTCCACGCGTACATGTACTCCTATGATTAGAGGCTATATGGAAATGTTCCTTCAGAAAATGACTTAGTATTCCACATCTACATGTACCTCTATGATTAGAGGCTATATGGAAATGTTCCTTCAGAAAATGACTTAGTATTCCACAAAAAAAATAGCCAGCCATATTATACGTACATTTACACAGAATTTTTACATGTTGTCCTCGACAGAGCACCTAGAACAACTGTTACACAGCATCCTCTATATACACTTACATGAATTCTGTGTGTAAAAACCATTGCACTGATAAAATACAATCCGGGTTTTTATTTAGAATTAGAGAAGGAAGTCAGAGTTTAAAAGTAGGTGGCTGAATTGAAAGTAATTACATGTATGCCTCAATTACTACTGATTTAAACGGTAAGAATATTCAAAATAGGCAGGTACGGGGATGACAGTAGACAGCCGTCCGAAGCCTGCTACTTGCCCTTTTTGAACACCCTGTACAATAATCTGAAGTAAGCTGGGTATATACAGCAATGACGGAACATTTTCTTTATTATATCATGCTGGAAGACGGCTATTCATTTATTACACCATAAAACACAGCCAATTAATATGTGCCTTACTGTTTGACTGGAAACATCAAGTTAAACCACAATAGTGACCGTTCTCTGGTAATTTCACCATGAACTGTATGCGTGACTTTGCAGGATGTGTCAATTAATATCAATAGTGAGGTCAGGCGTACTTTAGCACACATCTTCTTTTTTTTTTAATTTTATTATTTATTATATGCCACATTTCTGTAGCCTTGAATCAAATGATTACAAAATGACTCATTCAGGTATCCTTATTCCTCAACATTTTCGCACATGAATAAGCAACTTTCAGTGCAATTTATGCACATTTTTAATTTGATTTTGGAGAGAAAACTGCATTGGTTGGATTGGCCAGTTTCAGGGCTTCACAAGAAATATAATTTAATCAGTCAACACAGAATAATGCCTTCAGAATATGCTTGAATAAACACCTTGGAAACTTGAGAAATGGTTGAAGAATTACAGTATATGTCTGTGTATACACATTGTTTGATATATACATACGTGATTTCAAACACTGAATGCAAAGACTCTCTGTTCAGATTGTGTTATCTGCGTGGAAATTGGACAAACTACATGTACTTCACACAATCTGGCCCTTTACATTACATTGTAAAATCAAAGACACGTTTATTTATTGTTTAGCCTGTTTTAATAACTTCTTCATGCCCGTCAAAGAAACGTATAAACAGACTGTATTAATCATATGTCCTGTACATTAATATTGGTTCTTGCACAGATTTGAAATTTCACATTCAAAGCTTAGTTAACATTTTCGTCCAGCATATAAAATATGTTTGACTTGTTGTATCTGGCTCTTTGAAACTGGATTCTCCTGAATGAAAACTCTGAGTTTCATGTGAAGTTCAAAATTTCACATTTAAATGTGTAAAATACAACTATAATAATACACATTTGAAAAAAGTCCTAAAAGTGAAATAATTTAGACTTGCAAATTTGTTCGCTTGAAAAATTTAAGCAGTTTGCAATGTTCAGTTTATATGGACATGTACATTATAAATAAGTGGTACACTGTAGCTACTGTTTTGAGTACCATGGCAGTCTGAGCAATCAAAATATTATGTATTTAGTTATTTCTTTGATTGGTGTTTTACGCCGTACTCAAGAATATTTCACTTATATGACAGTGGCTAGCATTATGGTGGGAGGAAACCAGGTAAAGCCTCGGGGGGAAACCCACAACCATTTCCAGGTTGCTGGCAGACCATCCCACGTACACCTGAAGAGGAAGCCAGCCTGAGCTGGACCTGAACTCACAACGACTGCATTGGTGAGAAGCTATTAGGTCATTACCATGCAATAATGTGCCAACCAATTGAGCCACTCCAACCAAAAATCAGGACATAAGGATATGTACAGGTACATGTATGTTATCTTGCTGACATATGAATTCTGTTATAGGTGTCGTCTATTATGGCTAAACAATACGTGTAACTGTCGAGTTGTCTGTGTGCATACAATAGGATTCCATAGACATTCAATACAGCAGATGGCCAAAAACACATTACCGTAAAGTCCCTAGTAGTTTGACAGTCACAGAAATTTTCAGAGCAGCTCCCTTTAAATGCTACATGATGTCGGATGTTTAATATAAGCACATGCATCAGAAGGACAGCTTTACATTCTTTTTTGCTTGAATTCATCATTTATGAACTTCAGTTTTCTCTTTCAAAAAAAAAAACAAAAACACACACACGCACACAAAATTAAGTAAGAACCGCCCAAAATATTTTGTGCACAATACATCCTCAAATGCTGCCTCACTGGAACACAATGCTGAAGACACCGGACACAATGCTTTAACAAGTCAGATGAGAACATACATGTACCTTACCCTAACCTCTAATTCTGTATCCCTTTCACCCACCTCTTGACCAACTGAGCAATACTTTAAAACATTCTGAGAGAACTATGTGCTGTAGTGTGATAAATGTCAGACTTTTACATGTATGAACACATCATAAGTGACACAATGTCCACTGAAAAAACTGCTTCAGAGGTTTAAAAGGTTGAATATTTACATTATACTTACCCTAATTCTTCTCAAATTCAGGACAGATATTAGAAGTGTTGAAAGTAGAATATTACATTTCTTTACCAGCCTTTTTGAAAAGATATGAGTATGTTATTCATAAGATGGTCTAACCATGTGAGAAAAAAGAAACTCAATATTTCTGCTAGAATTACATATATTGGCTAAAATGAGCTCGTGTCCCAAAATTTAGAAGAAATAGGTAAATGTATATATATCCTAAATGCCAACTAAAGGTGTACATGTACCAAGACTGCCAATGAAGTTTATACTTTAATTCTTCAACATTCTCACATGTTTAAAGCTGTTTATTCAAGCTTATTCTGATGGTATTATTCTGTGTTAACTGATAAAATTTATACTTTTCTGTGAAGCCCTGAAACAGACCAATTCAACCAATACAGTTTTGTCTCCAATATATAATTAAAAATGTGAATAAATTGCACTAAATTTTTCATATGCGAAAAAGTTGGGGAATTACGGCATATTAATAAGTAATGGATACAAGTACATGACCCAACTGGAGACTCACACATGCGTACAAGGTCTGTTCATATTTACATAGGTGGATGCTCTAACCTTTAGGCAACCACAGTGCAGACAAATACTGAAAGTGAAAGTAAACATCCACATATTTACAGACTATCGCTTCGCATGATTTTGTAAAATTTTTAGTGTAGGAAACCAATGCATATTATTGTGTAGTGAGTTGGTGACATGACATTCTGATTATACCAATTACTGTGGTTGGTGACATGACATTCTGATTATACCAATTACTGTGGTTGGTGACGTGACATTCTGATTATACCAATTACTAGGGTTGGTGATGTGACATTCTGATTGTACCAATTACTGTGGTTGGTGATGTGACATTCTGATTATACCAATTACTGTGGTTGGTGACATGACATTCTGATTATACCAATTACTAGGGTTGGTGATGTGACATTCTGATTGTACCAATTACTGTGGTTGGTGATGTGACATTCTGATTGTACCAATTACTGCAGTTGGTGATGTGACATTCCAATAGTACCAATTACTGTGGATGGTGATGTGACGTTCTGATTGTACCAATTACTGTGGTTGGTAACATGACATTCTGATTGTACCAATTACTGTGGTTGGTGACATGACATTCTGATTGTACCAATTACTGTGGCTGGTGATGTGACATTCTGATTGTACCAATTACTGTGGTAGGTGATGTGACATTCTGATTGTACCAATTACTGTGGATGGTGATGTGACGTTCTGATTGTACCAATTACTGTGGTAGGTGATGTGACATTCTGATTATACCAATTACTGTGGTTGGTGATGTGACATTCTGATTGTACCAATTACTGTGGCTGGTGACGTGACATTCTGATTGTACCAATTACTGCAGTTGGTGATGTGACATTCTGATTGTACCAATTACTGTGGCTGGTGATGTGACATTCTGATTATACCAATTACTGTGGCTGGTGATGTGACATTCTGATTGTACCAATTACTGTGGTTGGTGACGTGACATTCTGATTGTACCAATTACTGCAGTTGGTGATGTGACATTCTGATTGTACCAATTACTGTGGCTGGTGATGTGACATTCTGATTATACCAATTACTGTGACTGGTGATGTGACATTCTGATTGTACCAATTACTGTGGCTGGTGATGTGACATTCTGATTATACCAATTACTGTGGCTGGTGACGTGACATTCTGATTGTACCAATTACTGCAGTTGGTGATGTGACATTCTGATTGTACCAATTACTGTGGCTGGTGATGTGACATTCTGATTATACCAATTACTGTGGCTGGTGATGTGACATTCTGATTATACCAATTACTGTGGCTGGTGATGTGACATTCTGATTGTACCAATTACTGTGGCTGGTGATGTGACATTCTGATTATACCAATTACTGTGGCTGGTGACGTGACATTCTGATTGTACCAATTACTGCAGTTGGTGATGTGACATTCTGATTGTACCAATTACTGTGGCTGGTGATGTGACATTCTGATTATACCAATTACTGTGGCTGGTGATGTGACATTCTGATTGTACCAATTACTGTGGCTGGTGATGTGACATTCTGATTATACCAATTACTGTGGCTGGTGACGTGACATTCTGATTGTACCAATTACTGCAGTTGGTGATGTGACATTCTGATTGTACCAATTACTGTGGCTGGTGATGTGACATTCTGATTATACCAATTACTGTGGCTGGTGATGTGACATTCTGATTGTACCAATTACTGTGGTTGGTGACGTGACATTCTGATTGTACCAATTACTGCGGTTGGTGATGTGACATTCTGATTGTACCAATTACTGTGGTTGGTGATGTGACATTCTGATTGTACCAATTACTGTGGTTGGTGATGTGACATTCTGATTGTACCAATTACTGTGGTTGGTGACGTGACATTCCAATAGTATCAATTACTGTGGATGGTGATGTGACATTCTGATTGTACCAATTACTATGGTTAGTGACGTGACATTCTGATTGTACCAATTACTGTGGTTGGTGACGTGACATTCCGATTGTACTGACTGTACCAATTACTGTACGTGTACATGAAGACTGCAGTGCACACATATCACTGACTGCAAGACATGTAACAACACAATACGTACTGTGCATGCGTACCCTCTGTACCATTCCAGGCCTCACCAATATTTGCACTCATTCCGACAGCATAGCCTAGGGTGCCATTAAACTAAAAGCCTACATTTCATTAGGCTGGCTACTAATTAGCTGTTCAGATCAAATTACAGACCTCTACGCAATGTGGAGATGACATAAACCATCTCCAGTTTAGAACAGCTTGGCACTATGCCAATATCGAAAGCAATGTGTAAAGTTATAACCTAGCATGTCTTGTCAACCTCATGCAATGCTCAAGATTTGGTATACATTCCTGAACAATTCAGTAATATGCCAGCCTTCAGCGAGGCTTTGGAATATATTACTGTGTAATTTTATTTATTTATTAAAAAAAAAAAATGATTGTTGTTTTTATGGTTCAGAGAAGAATATATGCGCAATGATTAGTGAATCACCCATCTTGGGAGTTCAGTAGAAGACAATAGGTATACATATATAATATATATGAATGTCCCTACGGCAGCCAGTAACACAGACACATACACATCGAATACCCCTTTCTGTGAACACATACATGTACATGTAAAAGCACCATGGCTGAATCCACAGATTTCATGACATCCAGCTTAACCTTGCACAGGCAGGCAGATAATCACAATGTCACATGAGCAGTGGTGTTAATGAGAGACATGACGAGATCACAGCCAGCAGTTAATCCCCGGGGTACATGTATAGAACAGCCAGTACATCAGGCATGTCTCTGGTATATACATATACATATACATATTGGTCTGTGCATAGCATATGATATTCATCAAAGGAGACTAAGAGAAATCATAAATCTTCTTAACACGGGGTAGTGAAATCAATACATACTGTTACAGGCTTGTAAATGTGCTGAGAAACAAAGTCTTACAGTACATAATTTCATTTCCTATGAGTCAGTGACATGTGATTTTAGTGTGCCTCTATTAGGCACAGAAGAGCAGATGTGAATATGCAGTGGTTGTCACAGCCTTAGGCCATACACTCAAGAAATAAATCTCTTATCAAATTTAATAGATTATTATAACACTGCTGTGAGTTCAAGTCTAGCTCATGCTGGCTTCCTCTTCGGCCATAAGTGGGAAGGTCTGTCAGCAACCTGCGGATGGCCGTGGGTTTCCCCCGGGCTCTGCCCAGTTTCCACCCACCAAAATACTGGCCGCCGTTGTATAAGTGAAATATTCTTGAGTACGGCGTAAAACACCAATCAAATTAATAAATAAATAAATAAATACTATAACGCAATATTCTGTCATATTCAACTGTTAGTCTACCTGTAACAGAATGTTTTTGATGAATTAACAGAACATGTGCGTTATATTTAAAAGAATAATCTGCCACAATAACAGAATACATTCTTGATTAATTTTTCGAGTGTACCCATGCAGTTGATTTTGCGATTTATCGTCTTCAGTTTTTGTACAAATCTATGGGTGAATACTGAAAACACAGATGACACAGGAGCATTTTAACACCCATTATTGTGTTGTATCAGTATTATATTATCAGTATCATTTAATACCATTATCGGTATCATTTAATACCATTATCGGTATCATTTAATACCATTATCGGTAATCTTGAAATCAACGGTAATTCTGCCGACACACGAATGGTGAAGCATAAAAGGAAACTGTAACTCTTCCGACACAATAATTACACGACATCTACATGTAAATATTTACAATTCATCCTATTTCTCTGGTGTGTCCGTTTTGTGTGTTAATGGTCTCATGTTCGACTGCAAATTCCTTGTGTGAAAAAGCTACGTATGTGACAGAAAAACCATTTTAGGTCTCTGAACCTAAAATGGTGATTGGCAAGAAGCAAGAGATTAACTCAGCACATACGGTCTATTTTAATTTGGACATTAATGGATTATTCAGATACTGGTATACCAATCAGCCTCCACTAGTTTTTGTGTTTTTAGGGCAAAGCCAAAATAAATAAATCTGGAAATGGAAGAAAAACAAAACTGAAAATCCACCTTTCTATTGTGTTCAATATTGATGTTTTCTTATTTTTATGATTTTCATGTTTTCCATGGCCTTCAGATCAAGCAAATATGTCTACAACAGGATAGATTGTTGAGATGGTCCACATTTCCACAAATCAGACGATTTTCAGTTTCATACCCTCCTCGAACATCAAGGAAAAGATTTATTCTGCACATACAACAACAACTTATTTATTTATGTACTTATTTGATTGATATTTTACGCTGTACTCAATAATATTTCACTTATACGACAGTGACCAGCGTTATGGTGGTAGGAAACCGAGCAGGGCCCACAGGAACCCACAATCATCCGCAGGTTGCTGCCAGACTGTCCCACGTCCAGAGAGGAAGCCTGCAGGAGCTGGCATTGAACTCCTGGCGACCGCATTGATGGGAGGCTCCTGGGTCATTGCGTCATGCTGGCGTGCTAACACCCTCGATCATAGAGGCCTCTAACAGCAACTTACATTGGTGTGGCCTTACTACACCTGTATGAACATTCAAAATAAATTACATAATCGTGTACGCTGATTCTAAATATTCACACAACTTAACACCAAATATATATAAATTCACAGACATGCGTTATTTCATTTATACACATGTAGTTTTAAATCTCTACGCTGGGATAAATTCAGGGCAACATTGCTGAAGTTGTTTCATGCCGTGCAATTAATGTACAAGTGACATTATCAACTCGTGTACATGTACACTGCAGCGCCAACACGGCCTACCCACTCTAGTGTGGTTATGTCTGAACAATTGATGCACAGGGTGTACATGTACAACATTGTCCACTGCAGTGCCAACACAGCCTACCCACTCTACTGTGGTTATCTCTGGACAATAGGTACACAGATTGTACATGTATCTGTGTACACGTTAATGCACGCCATTATGAAAGGACGTATGGTATTGTTTATTTATAATTTATTTATTATTTGTTATTTATTTGATTTTTGTTTTACGCCATACTCAAGATTATTTCACTTATACGACGACGACCAGCATTATGGTGGGAGGAAACCGGGCAGAGCCTGGGAGAAACCCAAAACCATCCGCAGGGTGCTGGCAGACCTTCCCATGTACGGTTTTATTTATTTATAAATTTATACATTAACATATTTGATTGGCGTTTACACCATGCTAAATAAAACTTCACTTAATACAATACTAATAATTATAGGGGACTAAAACCGGACAGGGTCCAAAGGAAACCCATGGCATACAATGGCATACATATAAGGATGGACAATTATCTACGGTGAGGAAAGTAATGAAAACGATGATGACTACTTTAATATCAGGACATTTGAATGGGGAAACAGTTTAATGCCACATTCATGGTATTTGAACCATATCATTTAGAACATTTGATAGTTAAGAACAGAAGGCACATCTGCATTCCTGGCTCTGCATTACTGTATGGACTCAACACAACAGTCGTGGTCAAATTAGCACCCAGTCACGGCCAGTGGCCTTTGAAGTCTGAGGCTAAAGCTGCTGTCTACAGCTACGATAAAGGTTACACCTTCTATTTCATAATTTCAACTTCTTTACTGGTGTTGCTACATGTTAGCATGAATGGGTTAGGCCATTTGTAATCTCCAATATAGAATTTGAATGAAACAGAGATTTCAAGTCGCCAGCATGCCTCCCTATGTTACGGGATGAACCATTAACAGTGAAAATTAACATCCAGCTCTAATCTATTTCAACATATTACAATTTTTCGAGTTGAACAAAGGTGGCCATCTGAAATGCCCATGTGGCTTATTTCCATTATACTCCCCTCGGCCTCCGTAGCATAAGTGAAAAAATTCTCCACAAGTACAGCATAAAAACACAAATCAAATAAATAAATATTTCACGACATATGAGTGGCAGTAATCAGTTGAAGCCTTTCGATGTTAGTACCACCAGACCCCGAACATCTTGACATCCATATAAGTTACACTCCCTGGTAAATGTACCTGTGTATTAGCATACAGGTGCGATGTGTGTGTGTGTATGTGTGTGTGTGAAAATCCCGCTACATATCAAGTGTTATCTAAACTCTGTACAGCACAATATGTATGTTAGATGATACTTATATTATGATAATCTTTGTCAGGCTAACCTGACTATGACTGACACATTTATGTCGTGTTCAAAATTTACACGTACTACATGTAGCTGTACATGTCAAGCTTTGGGAAGATTAGCATTCTTTGTTGACTGTATTATTATTATTATTATTATTATTACACGATTATTTATTCCCTTATAATAATTTAATTAAATGATAATAAAATTTATTCTGTATGATTCAAACAAAGATTCAAATCCAGAAATTCAAGAAAAATGAAGAAAAAATAAGACAAGAAACAAATACCTGCTGTAGTTTAATTATTCTAGCCAACGTTTCTACTGTTAAGTAAGCCAGGTTGATGCTATATAAATTGTTCCCAACACAAATGAATATGTACAGTTGGCGACAATAATCATTTTCATTCATAAAACTGAATTTTTTTGTGTCCAATTTGCAGATAGATTAAGTTTTTTTGTTTGTTACCCATAGTCCTAATGACCCTGAACTTTGTACATTCTGAATGGACAAGTATGATCATCTAATGATGTTATACCTTATTTCTAATTTTTGGGACACCTGGTCGGTTCATTTTAGCCAACATATATGTACCTGTAACTGTAGCAGGGATATGATTAAACCAGCCAATGAACAACATACTCATATCTTTACTTTTCCAAAAGACTGGTAAAGAAATGTAACATTCTACTTTCAACACTACTAATATCTGTCCCAAAAATGATAAGAGTTAGAGTAGTTTGTTATTTCAAGAGTTTGCAGTGTCTGATAGCAAAGAAACGGCATACCTGGATTTGCCCCACTGGATGACAACATACTTGCAGACTTTTATCAGTCAAATTAGGTGACATAAATATGTATTCGTTAATTTATTAAATTTGATCGGTGTTTTTACACTCTTACTTAAGAATATTCACTCATACAATGTTGGCATGCATTATGTTGGGAGGAAACCACCAGCAAAGCCTGGGGGACACCCACAACCATCTGACAGACCTTCGCATCATACATATGTAGTTAACATTTATCAACTCATAAACTGCATATCTTTTCAAATTCAAATGGTTTTCTACAGGCTTTCATACAAAGGGCTGTATACTGATTGAAGCTCATAACTGATGTGCATTAATTAGCTTGTAAGGTCAAAATTAGGTTGTCCTAATCATTCATTCAAATTAGGTGTCTCAAGTAACATCTATGTACAGTTAAATACTATTTGACAGGATCTATTTTGATCATATACTGCACAGTAATTCATCAACCTTTTCGCATCTTTGTAAGGTGTTTATTAGGCACGTGTTTAACATTTTCGTGAAGCCCTGAAATCGGCCATCCATCATAATCAGCTTTGTCTCCAAAGTCAAATTAAAATGGTGCATTAATTGTGCTTAAAGTTCCTCTTTCAAATGTGAAAATGTTGAGGAATTGTTTTTCAATTAAGGTACAGTACTTTACTTATGTATGACTGACTATCATGTATTAGCAGAGTAAGAAATTACTGGTATTAATAGTTTCAATGAATGAATTCTTCTTTCTCTTTACATTCATATTTGTTTGATCATGTGAAAATTGAAATCAGATTCATATTTTACATGTAATTGTTAGCATGGTACAGAGACCTGCAATTCTGAATGTTTGATTCGAACTACCCTTACCGCAATATTCAACTTCCAGCATGACTAAAATGGAGTCACTGAAAACATTTATACCCTTGAATGTCTCCATATTTACATATTCTAAATTATAGTTATTTGTTTATTTGATTGGTGTTTTACATCATACTCAAGAATGTTTAACTTATATAGCAGCATTATGATGGGAGGAAACTGGGCAGATCCTGAGGGAATTTACACATTAACACATAAAATGCACTGTAACATTAACTTACTATAAACGCATGATGCATGTCATCCTATAAAAATCTAAATCATAAATGTAAACAAACTAACACCCTATCTGATACTGACTTAAGGAAATTTAAAGTTAACTTAACACCTACCAGGCTAGTTAGTATACACAGATCAAACTTAAAATAGTATACTAGTGTATGACAAAAGAAGGGCTGACAAGTACAATCCTCCCATTCTGTAACAATACAAACGTGTAATGGCAAGTGTCTTTTGTTTGTAAATTCATAACAAAACAAAAAAAAACACACACACACACCAGAATTGTTGTGCAGATAAACATAGGTAGGCCTACATGCATGTAACTGCTGCGTAATGTTAGATTATGGTAGGCTATCTATAGTGGTACCTGCTCAAGTTGATTACTTGCAGAGCAACTACAAAATCCTTTTTAAAATTAAACACACTGTATAAATCAACTGCACCTCCTGTCACGGTATAAACTTACCCAAGCTCTGTTCGTGTTTTTCTTCCAGTTCTACAGTTTCCGCTTGTAGAGGTGTAAATTCCTGTGTATTTTGCGGGAGGTCATCCGTTGTTTGCGACATGATGGTTTCTTTTGGGAGTGGTCACTAAATTTCTACACAGTCTGGGTCTTTCCTATGGCTAAATGACCCTTCTGCATTAGCGCGTGACCTTTCCAGTGTCCGGTTTCAGCCCTGTATTACGTCATGGGGTCAAGCTGACTGTCCGTCAACCTGTTTTTTAAGGGATAGCCAGTTTCCGTTACGCTTGACTGAGCAACTGTCACAAAACGAAAGCTCCGGGGAAAAAAGTGTGTCACCTAAAAACCGCAGTCTAAATTCAACTGGATCGTGCACTCGAACCTACTACTGAGGCTATATTTAAACAAGCTGTTCCAATCTTACATAAACTATTTCCCCAACTAAAACTGACCATATAACTAAAACACTGAAAGCAGACGATGTTTTTTGAAGGGGACCCAGACAAAGGCATGTCTGATGATGCGGAGAGAAAAATCAAATAAATCTGAGAAAAACTCACCCGTGCCGTTCGCACTCGGCTGCCCGTTTCTCAGTTCCATCTCCGTATTCTGGGCTTTTTTCCCCATTTTCTAGTCGGTGTGACAATCTCATGTAAGCTGATCCCTCAAAACACAACACGGAATGGAAGGTTTTACAGATAAAACTGCGGACTTTATCACGATTCTAGGCCGTAAGTGATCAACAAGTATAGTCCTAGTTTTACATGTGACACATTAAGGTCAGAGGTCAGATCAGGTTTACCTTGGTCGCAGCGCCATCTGGAGGCAATTTGTGACACTAGAGTGTTCTTCCATGCTGATTCTCGGGCCTGCCCACTTTGTAGGTCTATGTAAGACTCGGAAACCAGGAAGTTTTTCTTTTCTTTTATTCACTTTGCGCGTTACAAAACTCTGTAACATATTCTTCTCTCCACTTTCTGTATACACGAGAAAATATCCATATTAAACGAATAAAATTAAACTTATATTGAAGGAATGTTATTCAATCAAGCTTCCATACATAGGCCTACATTTTCTGGTGTTATTTTGTGGGTTGCCGGTATGTCAGTGCGGCCTTTCGTCCCATTTCCATCACGTTATCTGTTATAAAAAGGGCCATATAACGTAAGCCTACGTTTCACTCCCCAACCATGCCACTTTTATGCATATTCAGAAGATTTTGGAGTCATGGTATTCATTTTACAGTTCAAATTGTTAATGTTTCACTGTCTATTTTGTATATTAACTGAATTTGTTGGCTAAATATTAGTTTTTGTCATGAAATGTCATATTTTCTGTCTTCTCTGTAAAACGTTTTCACACGTTATATTTCATAATCTTCCATAATCAAGGCTTTCACCTATAAATACCATGGTGAAACAACTTTATGGGCGGAGGGAAACCAAAGTGCCCGGTGCAAACCACTGATTTTTGTTTAATTGGTGACAAAATTTCATACCTGTGACGTAGGCCTAAAGTTTTGCATACCATATTATTGGTAGAAGCAAGTGATATTCAGCGAACGTCAACTTGATGGGTATTTAATAAATGGTTTGTATGTATGTATGTGTGTATGAATGCGTGTAAGTGTGTATGTATATGTATAAATGCATGCATATATATAAGGCTTAATAGAATTTCTCATTTCCGGTGAAACTGCACTTCATTTCATGTTATTGGAGAGAAATTAAAAGACAGGAAAGTCGAAAGCAAATGTTTATAAGTAAAAACTGAAATATATTTTAAATACCATGCTTGTATGCAAGCCCAAATGAAAAACAACGCGCTTTTATGTAACGGTACAGTACTAATTTTAAGTGAATATAAATGTATAAAAGTTTATGGGCATTCATGCTAAAATTAAGAAATACTATTTTTATGCACATCAATTCATATTAAAATTTTAGGTGAGTATTGCACGAAGTCTTACATTTGATTTTTTGGACGAGAAGGTATTTGAGGTACAATATGAGTGTGGCAGGTGCCAAACATGCTGAGAGAAAGCGTTTGTTAATTCAATAAACTACTGAGGGGTTGGCCTTGCTCCGCGCAGTCCGTCGGGCCCTAAC
This sequence comes from Liolophura sinensis, assembly GCF_032854445.1. Taxonomy (NCBI): domain Eukaryota; kingdom Metazoa; phylum Mollusca; class Polyplacophora; order Chitonida; family Chitonidae; genus Liolophura; species Liolophura sinensis. Next base: position 13,868,339 of record NC_088307.1, read on the forward strand.
TGCGGAGGTTCGAATCCAGCATACGCTAGAACGAAAACAGATCTAATCCAGGAAGTTTTATTTAATTGCCAGTGCCTACCAGAGGAAGAGAGATGTGTATCTGCGGCCACTAGCTCCTGTTTCCCCCAAAGTATAGGCCTAAACATGACGGTTATCATGTACGGGCGTAAGCGGCGTATATTCCGTTCACATAATTAAGGTACAATGGTGAATTGTAAATCTAAATATAGGCAATGCTCTTGAAGGATTTTATTTGGTTGGATTAGCCAGTTTCAGAGCTTCACAAAAAGTATATTATTCCATCAGTTCACACAGAATATTGCCTTCAGAGCATGCATGAATACACACCTTGGAAACATACGAAAAGGGTTGAAGAATTACAGTAACACCAGAATGCTGCATGCCATTCACGCTGGACTACTTGAAGTATAGATACGTGTATATATGTGATGATAATTGTCGAAAAAATGTTGAAAGCGATGTTAAACAAATAATTCAAACAGCACAATATATAACTTTTATATGTGAGTACTAGTGCATATAATTAATTGAACCACTGAGAAAGCAAAAAAAAATTAATTGAAATATTCTTGAGGATAACGCGTAAAACACCAATCAAACAAACAAATAATTAAATAAATAATACTAAGTCTGTATGACGCGTTTTAGTTAAAGAGCGTCACGTGATCGCTAAGACGTGCGTATACCTTAACTTTCTGCGCAAGGATTATATAATTACATGTCAGTTCAGATGCCAAAGCGACATCTTTACATCCAATTGTATGGAGACCCCCCTTTGGTTGACATAATTTCTCTGTTTCTATTGCAGAGACATGCATGTACAGTTCTATATTTTTTCATTTATGGTAAAAGTAACAAGTGTATAAGAGGGCGTTTGCACGCAAGCGCGGCCCAATAAGTCAGGAGCATGTCACTAATGTGGTCGCTGTGACTTCAAGTGCAGCTCATGCTGGCTTCCTCTCCGGCCGTAAGTGGGAATGTCATCCAGCAACCTGCGGATGGTCGTGGGTTTCCCCCCGGGCTCTGCCCGGTTTCCTCCCGCCATAATGCTGGCCGCCGTCGTGAAAGTGAAATATTCTTGAGTACGGCGTAAAATACCAATCAAATAAATAAATAAATAAATATATAGGCCTACGTACTGGTAGGCCCGCCACTGAAAAACTTATCTGTTATTTTTAACATAAAGTTTGTTGTCTGAGTGATGCTAGAATGTATTCTGCTATGACAGATTACTCTGCTAAATATAACACACATATTCTGTTGATTCAACATAAAGATCCCATTAAACTAACAGCATGTTATATTGAATATGACAGAATATTGTATTATAATAACAGAATACATTCTAACATAATAATAACATCGATTAGTTTTTTGCATGTTTTTGCACGATCGTTATTTATTTATGTGTTTAAGGGGGCTTTTGGACGGTCGGTCTGTATTTATGTGTTTAAGAGGGCTTTTTGTACGATTGTTCTGTATTTGTGTGTTTATGCGGGCTTTTTGCGCGATTGTTCTGTATTTGTGTGTTTTGCACGAATGCTCTGTATTTGTCTGTTTAAGCGGGAATTTGCACAATATTAACGGTCACTACACTTATATAAGGGCGATCAGAATTGTGCGTGCCTACATACATATGTTAATTTATATATGAAATTTAAGGGTATATAGACCAATATCTTTGCAGCCGCATGATGCTTTATAGTTGTAAAACCCCAAAGGTCCTACATGTTTTTCAGTATTTATTTGTTTGACAGTTGTTTCACGCCGTACTCAAGAATATTTCACTTATATACGGTCAGCATCATGGTGGGAAGAGACCCCGGCAGAGCCCTGTATATACCCACGACCATCCGCAGGTTGCTGTCAGATCATCCTACGTACAGTTGGAGAGGAATCCATACAGGATGAGCGGGCTTGATATTTTGCAGTAACGTAAAACTTACCCGCGTTAAAGGGCAAAAGAAATAAACTTATAAATCTCAGAAGGACAGTTTTTTTTTTACTGACGCGACCTTTGTTGGAACAGTTCTTTGGCAAATATTTTCTCATATCTGCACAGATATCTACTGAAGTATTGGAAACAAACTCTTTTTCAGTTCCACGCGTATATAGCCTCTTCCCCATCAATGCAGTGATAGGACATGTAGGCGTGCATAAATTTCGACAAACAGCAGTTTACATTAGCACTACCATATACTATTTATTGATCCACATTAAATTTACAAACATAGACCAAACATAGATTAAAACAACATCCTGAAGAAAAATAACAATAATACACGTAGTATTAACAAATTAACGTACAGACATGGACACATATTGATTTATTTATTTGATGGGTGTTTTACGCCCTATTCAAGAATATTTCACTTATACAACGGCTGTAAACATTATGGTGGCAAAAAACCGTACAGAGACCGGAGGAAACAGTTTCAAGGATCATTAAGAGATTCCTAGCAATCGGAGTTAGGTCAATTCTAAATATAAAACACTACCTTATAAATCAAAATTTTTTTAATTATGATGGTATACAACATAGACACAACTGGAATCATTGTTTCAGCAGATGTGGTGTCATTACACAAGACACGGTAAAATACATATATCGACATGCGTTTAAAAAAATCCTTTTCATAAAATATATTTTGACTTTTTAAAAAAGTTTTTAATATATATCTGTGTATAAACCTAAAATGCGTCCTTGTTACAATTCTCAAAGGTTCATATGCATAAACTTAAATGTAATATAAATAGGCATTTAAACATTATATTCAACAATATACTCTTCCCTACAGGAGTGTGTGTTTAGCATGCTTTTAGCATAATTACCGGTACATCCAGAGTATATCGACGGGGTTTCAGCAAAATGCTGTTATGACAAATATCACAAAGATAACCCTCTGATTCTTTGCATCATGAACATCCCCCACGCACGAGGGGACACATTTAATAATCAACAGCAGTATATATCACAAAGTGTTTATCAGATTTCTTTATACAATATAAGCAGCACTTTATTACCAAATCACACAGTGACAAGCACGGGGCAATACTTTTATTTGCATATATACGCGTGCTGTGTATATAAAAAAAAGGCAAACACCTTCAGCATGACGACAATCACAGTAAGCTTTCTTACATGAACGGAATACTCAGAGCAAAAACGACATTGATGGTGCACAGCAGCGTAAAGCACTCCAGGGCAACTGGCTGTAATGTTTTGCATATTACAAGACATGTATATATCGGAATATAAAGTTTTTATGTTTGGTACGTCTGAATAGACATACAATATACATTTTGAATTGCACTAAGCTGCGATTTATCGTTGCAGTTCCACAAAAACTGCCAAACGTCTAACATGAATGGGGAGTAGTTTTGCCTCCAGCAACAACTTATTCGCCTGAATGTGTCAAAACGACATAGGCCTATACAGAAATCGATAAAGACATCCCATGCAAATTTCATACCAAAGATATTTTTCTACGCTAATTATATGACAGGTATAATAGCTAGCGAGAGTTTTCATTTATTAATTGATACTTGATTATGTGTTTATTTATTTTATTGGTGTTTTACGCCGCACCTAACAATATTTCACTCATACGATGGTCGCCAGCATTATGGTGGGAGGAATCCGGGCAAAGCCCGAGGGAAACCCACGACAATCCGCAGGTTGCTAGAAAACCTTCCCATGTACGGGCGGGGAGGAAGCCAGCATGAGTCGGACTTGAACCCACAGCGACCACATTGGTGAGAGGCTTCAAAGTCATTACGCTGCACTAGCGCGCTAGCCAACAAATTAATACTTGATTATTTCTTCACTGATCTGCTACTTATTTATGAGGATTTTGAATGGCTCTTTGGTTACTAATTCATGTTTTCGTTTTGTTCAATAAAGCTTTTCTGATATGTGTGGCTTTCAATAACTTTTTGGTTATTTGCTTTCTTCTTCAATGAAGTATATTGCCCTTTGGTCATAGGTGTGTTTTTTCACTGAGTAATTTTCATAGAAGCATATACAGCTCTTATGTTATTGGTGTGTTTCTTCAATGGGTAACACCTTTACTGATTCTTTGTGTGGCTATTTAACGAAATACATCTTTGGTTATTGGTGCGTTTCTTCAATGAGTACAATCTCTTCTGACTTTTATGAGAAGTATAATACATGCGTTGATTATAAACATGTTCTTCCACCGGATTTGTAGTTCTTTAAGTGACATGCATGTGTTTTTAATAGGGCATTGGACTTGTTTGGATATGACAGTGTGTTTCTTCACCCTGTAGTCTCTTTGGTGTGGCTTTTACATGAAGTTACGCTTTGTCCCAATTGACCCTCGTTGATATCAATAGGTTCTTTACAATCTTTCCTTCGGCTTAACAATTAAGAATCTCCTTTGTTTATATATATATAGTACACACACATGCATGCAATAAAAGACTTACAGCATAGGCTGTATAATCAGAGCAGCGACGACAGGGTGATAATTTGCCATTTCTATCAGTATCTAGCCCGTCTAATAAATTGCAATTAATACAAACGCAGCAGTAATACATGTCACATGTTTTCTGTAAAATACCAATGCTTTGGAGAGAACGTGGAAATGATTTACTGAAAACGTCAATGTTATAAAAAGGATGCCAACCAATATGTTTTAACAAAAACGTATGCCTGTATAGTCACACCATAAACACGTGAGGTGTTTATGGATAAGACGTCTGCGTTCACATAAAAACAGCAAGACGTTTGCACATTAATGCGTGTGTTTTTTTGTTTTTTTTTTGATAAATACTTGTCATGTGTCGTTGATATTTGCAGTGTATACGTCTGACCATTTTCCAACAATCAAACTGTCCTGGCTACTCGGATTTTACTCTCTTTGTTGTGGTATTTTATCTTCAAAATGTCAGCCCAGAGGATACGGGGTGTAAGCTCTGTCAGTGGATCGTTGGGTTCAATGCTAAACGCATTGTACTTGGCCTGCCTTGCCTCACCCATGCCGGCGGGTCAATACATCCGATTGCGACGTGACGGGGAGACGTTCGTTCCCTCGGCACATCCACGCGTCTGACTGAAAAAGGCTGGACTGGCAGTCGCACCAGCTGGGGGTACACATCCACCACCGGCTGAACCATACTGAGAAACGGGTCGGTGATAGGCAACTCCCCGTAGACGGGTTCGCCCACATCGCCGTCTTCCAGTTCCACGTCTGCTATTATCACTACCACGGCTGTCACTTGAATCACCCACGCCAGGATGAGCTGCGCTACAACAACCGGCGAGGGTTGACACCTCAAGACTTGTACCGGGAAGTGGACACGAACGAGGCCTACGTCCGCTCCCAGGGGTACGATCTGATATCCATATGGGAGTGCGAGTTTCTTTGCCTGCGCCCAGCACGGCGTGTGTAGCACACGTCGCAATTGCACCGTGTCCATATTGTTTGTTTTTTCAACTCGCGAAGTCACAGAGCATGTATCGGGTTTTGTCTATTTCTATGATATTGTTGAATTCGGCGTAGCACACCACGTTAATGGTTTCCGGCAGTGGCCTGGCAAACCGCATCTCCAGGCGCAAATCACCTTTCTGGACCAGGTTCAGTTGGTGATCGTCGTGGAGGTTGGGGGTTAAGTCCAGGCGCGTTTGTGATGAGAAATTTCACTCGCCCCACGTCGCTCAGGCTGGCGATGGGGCTGTAGGCATCCCAGTGACCTTCTCGAACGCTGGTGTCGGCAGGGGGTAAGGTCCACAAATCAAGGTCACTGCTGACCGACGGACAACACTCGGCGTGGGGTAGAGCCATGGAATTAGCTAAAAATATCCGGTGCGGAGCGGGGTTTGGTGCGTCGAGGTTGGCGGGAGGGCGTGCGTCTTCTGGGCCCAACGGGCAGGTGAGGACGAGTGGGAGCGGTACGTCTTCTGGGCTATTCTCTTAACGACGCCGCCGATGAGGGCTGGTACGTCGGCGGCGAGGATGGGTTTGAGCAGCTCTGGAATGAGAAACCCACCGCGTCCTTTTTTTGCACGGGAACACTTTTCTTGGCCAAGGTGCAAAGACCCGCCTTGTGCCGCTGTATCTTCCCCTTCTGAACCCGCGATAGTGGAACGTTTCCATTTAAAACATTCGTGGCACATTCACACAAACACCGAAATAAACCCCGATCATTGTCGCGCAGCACGGCGCATCGAATGGCGGGAGTGATTAGAGCCAGCAAGGACAGCAAGGGGCAGTAACGTTTCCACCCACCATAATGCTAGCCGCCGTTGTATAAGTGAAATATTCTTGAGTACAGCGTAAAACACCAATGAATATATATATATATATATATATATTATCCAGTGTACATGTATTTGTCAACAAATTTCAGGCGCCAAGACCGACCACGTGATCACCCCAACATACCAAGACCTTGTGGTTGCTCACTAGTCCGTCACGCCCGAAGGAGCTGCTCTTGCGCGTGGTGCGAATGGAGTTCACCCATTGGTCAGTTTTGGCGCGAGCAAATTGGAGCATAGCTATTGGTCAGTTTTGGCGGCATGCGCGCAGAATGGAGTTCACCCATTGGTCAGTTTTCCCGTGAACTCATGGGTCCATATTGGCTCGATGCTGCTCAAAATGAGTTGCACTCATTGGACCGTTGGCGCGCCTGGCGTGACGTGTGATGTCACGCGCATGCGCTGACATCACGTGCATGCGCCTAGCGGAGCCCGGACTCTCTCCACCGCAATCCCTCCATCGCAGTCCCTCCACCGCAATCCCTCCACCGCAATACGACAGGTTTGCAACCTACTGTAATACTGTCATAGAAACCGTGTCAGATATGGTGCATGTTTTATGGTTTCCCTCATCACGTCAATCATTGCTCACATATGCCGATTCATGCATATGTACATGTTAATATGCTCTCATGCAGGCTTCTTTCTTATATGCCTAAATATTTATACAAATTGGGCCCTCCGTGGACGAGGTGGTTAGCGGAGTCCAGCTCAGGTTGGCTTCCTCTCCGGTCGTTCGTGGGAAGGTATAGCAACTAACCGGGTCAGTTCCCGCCATAATGCTGGCCACCGTCATATCAGTGTGTGCAGTATAACAAAAAACAACAACAACAACAACAAAAAAACATAAAAAAGCTGGCAAATAAATATATAAACACACTTATGCAAACTTAGTTTTCATTACTTTACGCTTTGTCAAGGACGTTCACTAGTTCAGATGATTAAAACTTCCTGTACAGGTCAAGCCCTCGATTATCAAAAGCGGTAGGTTGTTCGAATCCTGCTTTGGTTGTTTTGCGTGCGGCTTTAGATCAACTGAAGAGGTCGGTGGTTTATTCCAGGCAATCCAGTTTCCTCCACAAAATAAAACTGACCATCATCGTACAGGTATAAGTGAAAAAGTTCTTCAATGTGGCGTTCAACAACAATCAAATAAATAAATAAATAAAGTCTCTCATCGTGAAATGTGTCCAGTGTGCGCCTCTTGTATGTTATACCGATCGGCCGACATTATAACATTAATGCCTTCAATTATATTACTGACACCATAGTAATGAGCACAGAGCAGTATATTCTTGGTTTGTCATTCTTCACACATGGCATCGTACCTCATACTTTTCCTGTAGTTGCAACTTGCAATGCGATTTGTATTCGTGTGTATATATTCTTTTATTTTTTATACTTGAGTAACTATGACACTGTCTTTGTTTGCTTTGTTTCACTCTGATTAGATATTCTGGTAATATTTGAATTTGAATGTAGGTCTGTTTGGTGATTTTGAAAGTATTCATTTATTTGCACTTTCTGTTTTATTGGTGTTTTACGCCGTACTCAAGAATATTTCACTTATACGACGGCGGCCTGCATTATGGTGGGAGATAACCGGACACAGCCCGGCGGAAACCCACGACCATCCGCAGGTTGCTGAAGGACCTTCTCACGTACGACCAGAGAGGAAGCCAGGATGAAGCCTGGGTCATTACGCTGCGCTGGCGCGTTAACGAAATGAGCCAAGGAGACCCCGATTTGGATGTAGACCTGCCGAGTAATGTTGGATAAAGAAAATAGATCTGTCTAGTAGTGTTTTGAATGTAGGTCTGCCTGGAAATGTTGGATAAAGAAAGTAGATTTGTCTGGTAATGTTTGGTTTTGAATGTAAATCTGTCTGGTAATGTTTGGTTTTGAATGTACATCTGTCTGGTAATGTTTGGTTTTGAATGTACATCTGTCTGGTAATGTTTGGTTTTAATGCACATCTGTCTGGTAATGTTTGGATTTCAAGTATGTTCCCGAGTTTATAAATGTTTGATAGATCACGGTGTTTGTAAAGTCTTGCTTTAAAGTTTAGGGTGTTTAATGAATTGTTATATATATGTTCATTTAATACAGTTGTGAATGTCACTTTTTGAATGTTTTTATCCAAATGTTTAATGCGCCTTTACTAATCCAGATCATTGTTTGTGCCAATTTTCTGCACTTTATTTGCGCTATATCAAGAAAGTAAACCCTCTAATAGCGATGAAACAGTAATTTCATTTCCGTAGAAAATTTGAAATTTATAGTTTTTCTGTTAATAATATGTGGGAATTTAATTTAATTATATTTGAGACCAATTGATCAGTTGTCGCTATTGATTCCTCGCCTTATCAGATTGTTGCAGAGCAGCGAAGCATGATTTGGTAAACCGGCTATTTATATCATTAGAGAGTTTCACTCTTGTAAAACCACTTTTTTTCATAGCCTGTTTGAGGTAAGGGCTAAATGACCCTCAGATGAGTAACAGCCTTAGACGGCTATACCGAAAAATTGTGAAACAGGTCCTTTAGATCAGAGAGACATAATATAGATCACTGAGTCAGCGATAATATGGCGTTAAGCATCAGTCAACAAAAAAAATATTTCTAAACAGTTTGACATGCGTTATTTCCTATAACATTATTGTCTCCTTTAGATCTGGAAAACCAGCCACGATGAAGACGACGAAAGCTATTTTCATCCTTTACTTCGTTGTATTCGTCTACTCTGACGTCCAGAAACATATTTTCCGACAAGCCAACGTCACGATTACTTCACCTTCCTTTCCTAATGACTACCCGGCTAACATTTCCGTGGAGTGGAATGTCGAAATGCTTTTCTTGATGTCGTTTACTGTCAACATCACAGAATTATCGGTAGAAAAATCAGAGGGGTGTAAATTGGACAAGTTACATAAGAAATCCTCCCTGGACGCCACTAATGCCAGAGCCCTCCTCGGACCCTTGAGTGGAAAGGTCAGTCAACATGCAAATCTGACAGCGTCCATCGTGAGTCATGGGTTTGTCTTTGAATTTGTGTCAAATTCATCGATTCAGTATCAGAGGTTTTCCACAGAGATCACTGGAGTTCCGTTTTCAGAACACCAAATCTGTGAATCCATGTTCCACCAGGAAGAGTTTCTATTCAGCTCCAATCTAGATCAGGGAAGAGATCAATACCCCGGCAATCTTAGCTGTAGTTGGAAACTGTCCGATCCTCCCAACAAGCAGATAGCGTTACACTTTGACCGATTAGACATCGAGTTCTCTGCTCCCGACTGTCTGTATGACCGGATAGAGGCGTGGGACTTGAAAGAATTAGACAACTCTTCTGATGACGAATTGTTGGAGAGGCTTTGTGGACGTCATCACCCGTGGACCATGGACACTTTTTCCACGAGAATCCGCGTATCTTTTTTCTCGGATAGTCTGGATAACTCTGGTGGTTTTCTGATCCACTATGAACTGGATGCTCCGGTTGGTAGTGGCCCAGTTGCTGTAAGAAAGACTCGGGTCACTGGGCCTCCCCAAACTAAACTCTTGTTAGGGTCAGACATATAGGGTAGCTTGAGGCTTGTGTGGAAGCTCAGAACGATCCCAAGATTTAAAGTAGAAACCGAAATTAGTAAACTAATGAGTAACGCCATAACGGTGTATGATGGTCCAGGCTTATCGTTTCGAAAAGTGAAATTTCTGTATATTAATGCATCTTCAAGCGGGTTTCACATGGTGGCAGTGATTTATCTTTCTGTCCTTGATGACCTAAATTGTTCACGCTGTACTTATAACTCACTACCTCAAGATCCATATTTATATCGTTATTCCCGTTTCTCTTCAAGTGGATCAGTAGTCTACAAAAACAAATATTTTAGAGTTTTGAGGTTTGGCCCTCCTATTCGCCATGTCAAGTTTTATTTCAACTCTAATTACTTTCATGACTCTCCAAACATCGACAACTGTGCTTATGCTGGCATGGCAATATATAACCAGGCAATTAAACCGAATAGGCTGATTGGAACATTCTTTGACACGAACCCGTCTTATCGGCATTTTCAGACTAACCCTTTCATTGGGGCTAGGTCAGTCTTTGTACTGTTATATGGCTATACAGGACCTCTTCTTATCGGCCCAACAGAATTTCGTCCTTCTATAACGACATGCTTTGCATATACACTAATGGAACATTTATAAGTCCCGAAATCTGCTGACAGAATTACAAACAACATGACAGACTCTTTGTGGAACATCGGCATTGCAAATAACGAATTGCTAGATCATTGTCTAGCTGTTCAAATTCTGCAACATTTCACCAGCGAGAGGGAGATAAAGATATCCCTCACGGGAACGCGTAGTTACAGGATCTGCAGGCGCTGGGATATCTTTGATCACCGTAACCAGTCGGAAAGTTTTCCAGTCACCAAATATGACGGAAAGGAAAGCTGTAAAAATAGAACTCTCCTTCAATACGAAAGCAGAGAAGAAGTATTTCCGGTCTCCACCAGTAAGGGATTACATCCGAATTGATCTTGGTCCTCTTTCGAATGTTTTGTGTGACGAAGTTGACAGTTGCTCTGGGGAATCACCATACGTAGTTACAATACTCTGTGGTATATTGGCACCTAAGCACTCTCTGTATAACAAGCGTGTCTTTATATTGGTTATGCAAGCAACAGAAAACTACTGGCATCTTATTGTCACAAGTCTGGATACTTTTTCCCCCTGGTATTTACATATTGAAGAGATTCTTAAAGTCACAGGTTCTAGTCAGATCCGTGTAGCCGCAAGCATTACCGGTAGTAGGTCATTTGATTTCTACTCCATGAAAGGCACTGACTTGGTTCTCTCAGTTAGAATTAATTTTGACTCCCTGAAAACTGATACTTTGCAACAAATGATCGGTCAAACAATGTCGAACGAAAACGTACTCCAAGACCACTGCTACACGTTTACCAACCACACAAAGCCTACGTCATCCCTCGCCGCCCAGGACACGTGTTTAAAAAAGCGGTGGCTACTTGGTCAGTGTAAACACCTTGAAGGAATTACAGTTGTTGAAGAGGACTCTCGACGATTTCTGGTTCCAGTCGTTTTACGGAAATGGTCGCGAGTTAATCTATATTGGTCTACAGAACACGGTAAGCGTGAAAATTTTCAGACTAAGTCTATGGAGTATATCACAATATGACAAAAACAGCACTATGTACGTGATTACATGCCAAATAACAACAATTTGAGACGGTCGAAATGCCAATAATACATTTTTTCTCCTCAAAGAAGTATTACAAGAATTGGTAAATACCATATTTATAAATAACAATAACAAGTAACGATGAGGTTTCCATCTTTTTTGATTTGTTTATGTTTAATCTAAAAAATGAAAATCGGTTGAATTGTGATCATAGCAAGCGTTTGGATCGGATCCATACCGCTCTCTAATTCTGCTCAAAGTCTCAGGGTGGCGCTATTTATCAAAACGCAACTAATAATATGTGTGTAGTAATATTTAAAACTGAAACGCGCCATATTCAGCAACTGTGACCTTTATCCTTTTAGTCGCGGCAACAATGTCTCCCAGACTCGGTGGTGAAACTCGGTTGTCTAAATAACAAAAGAGCCAATACAAACCTCACATCCTCTTCTGTTCACAATCAGGTTTTGCCGATTTACACAGTTTACAAATGCTGAGCAGATTATTCTGTTATCGTGCATACTATAGTTTCCGGCTGTCATCAGTCATTGGCGTCAGATAATCGTCCAGTGTTGGTCATTCCCCTACACATGTACCTTCTAGTGTTATCATGAAGAGGAGCTAAGGCGTCCCTTATTATTGCGTATGTTCGGTCTCTTTCTCGACATTTTCTTTTCCGGCCAGTGACTATCCCTGGACAGACGAAAGTCCTCTTACATTCACAGGTTGGTATTATCCCTTTGACAAAGACAACACTTTGCTGTGTGATCCGGAACCGCCTATAAATCGTCAACTCGTCCAACCTATGGCTGATCCATCCCTTAGATGTGTAGCTATGGTTCCTGGTAATTCACGTCAGTCGACAAATTGGCGCAAAGTTAACTGTTATAGGCCTCACATCTCCTCGAAAATTTACAGCATATGTGAATATAACAACACGGGACTTATTCTGCTCAGTACCAGTGTAGAGACGATTCCATTGATTCAAGAAACAACATATCGCTGCGAAGAAAGCTGGAATTTTGTTTACAATACCTGCGTGTTTTTTTTTTTTTTTTTGGCGACGAGACAATTACATCTCCTTATTGTCCTCTTGTTCTGCTATGCAAATTTGTACCCAGTACGGTGGAACTCTTCCTAATATAGGCAAAATTCCAAAGGAAAGATCGAGCGTGGTCGACTGTTTGAACAGCCATTTCGAACTTTTTGGTATATTAATTGGGTCGTTCTCTGCGAAATGGAACCAGTTAAGATTGCATGTATATACCCTCAATTCTCCTGTCATGGTGGCGCCTGTTTACATCCGGACCTTGTCTGTGACCTGCACAAGGAATGTCAGAAGGGTGACGATGAATGGAACTGCAGTCTGTTCAGAACTAATTTGTTCAGATGCAATAGTGATCAGACTTTCTCTGCAAGTAAAAGCTGCGACTTCCATCTAGATTGTCTGGATGAAAGTGACGAAGTTCACTGTGTCCATCCAAACTGCTCAGAAGCTGAACAGCGATGAAGTAATGGTCAGTGCGTTTCTGTAGATGTATGGTGTGATCTCAAAACGGGCTGTTTTGACGGCTCGGACGAAGAGAATTGTGACTACGAACGAAAGTGTCAAGGTTTTAAATGTCCGGTAGATGGATGTGTCATGCCGAGTGCTGTTACTGACCTACAACCAGACTGCCCGGATAATGACGAAATGAACATAATGGGTGATAATTATGTTGATAATTGCCCCCGAGGTCCTCACGAAATTCACTGTCGTCCATATTATCCAACGTGTTACCAATTTAGCAAAACTTGTGTTTACGATCATGGCGTGTATGGTCACCTTAGATACTGCCGAAATGCTGCCCACTTGAAAGTCTGTGAGGATTTTGAGTGTCCGGATATGTTGAAATGTCCTAATTCTAACTGCATTCCGTACCACAAAGTGTGCGATGAGGTTCAGGATTGTATGAGGGGAGAAGACGAGTCACTCTGTGATGACAATCCTTGTCCGGGAAAACTAAGATGTGGTACAACATCTCAGTGTGTCTCCCAGGCGAATGGATGTGATGGTCAGCTGTAAGCCAGACTGGTCAGATGACATCATAACAAATGTTCGAGTTCTTCATCTTGGACAAATAACATCTCTTTATCCAACTTTTTTCCCTACTTGTCCCAACTTTACCTCCCGGAAAATAACATAAAATATATATCTCTCTATAAAATATGACATTGCTGCTAAACTCTCCATTGTAATACTGACGGATATCGCTTGTTTATTGCCCATAATATTGACAAGCCTCTTGTGCGTTTTGGGACATCCTGTTGAGAGAGGAATGGCGTCTGTCTTAGCATCATTGTTTTTACCCCTGATTTCTGCTCTCAATCCCTACTTGTTTACTATAAGTACCTGGAAACGAAATCCATTTTGTAAAAAGGCTAAAGATTGACTGTACACCGGTAGTGACACAATCAGAATGCATACTGGTGGCAATATGATCACCTCCCAGCTATTACCACTGAACAATAATGTTCTCATGTGATTACAGTCCAAGACACCCCAGATGGTCAGGCATTCTAGACACCTAAACACCCATAATAAGTCGCCCCAATAACGAGCTGAATTTAATCTTCTTGCATAATATTAACATAACCACGCATGGAGATGGTCAACACAGTGACCAGCATCCATCAGCCTCTACTCAAATGAATTTTTGGTCGCACAAAAACCTTCATACTGCAGCGATGTTAATAGTTTGGTTATATCTCAAACTGAATTTAAGCACGGGGCTATGCGACAATATGCCAGTCCACCTCACTGGTTCATGACAAATATAGCATGGGCATTTATAGTGGTAATGACACGTGTTTGATAGTTTTTTTAATTTGTGTTAAATTATAAACACTTGGGGATAAATGACCCATTGCTTTTATGGATTAAGGGTTGATTTTATTTTTTTTTAATTTGATTGGTGTCTTACCCCGTACTCATGAATATTTCGCTCATACGACGGCGGCCTGCATTATGGTGGGAGGAAAGCGGACAGAGTCGCGGGGTTACAAACAGACCCTCCCACATACGGGCGGAGAGGAAGGCAGCGTGAGCTGGACATAAACTCACAGCATTGGTGATGGGCTCCTGGGTCATAACGCTGCGCTAGCTCGCTAACCAACTGGGCCACGGAGGCCCCGATTATGGATTGAGGTATACTATGTAATATGGTACTGAATGTATAGCAGCCTCATTACGTGTGTTGTTTGATCTTTCTGTAGTGGCATCTTTCTTTTTCTTCATTATTGTTTATGACATTATACAGAAATTACATAGAGAATTAGTATATGTGCTGATGGTAGCTCTTTGCCAGAAGATCAAACACCTTGATGTATCAGAAAATAAGCTTGTCCGAGACCTGCATCGCTCATTATAACACAGGTTAACCAATGGCTTGAAACTTCACGGCTTTCAAAACTGTGATATACTACATACATCTATGTTTAAAAAAAACAACAACACAAATCATTTTTATTCCTACAAATCATAACTGTAGTGAAGAAAATAGCATGCATTTACATAAACATCGTGACAGTTTTAACACAATCACTTGATTTGACTGTCTGATGTTTAACACACTCCGCCTATTAAAATAGTTCTCTTATAAGGACTGGTCTCTTATAATGGTTTTGTGCTATATCTTTTGGGTGAAAATAGCCAACCGACATGCTGCTTCATTTCAAATGCGCTTCTTTGAACACCGTAGAAAACCTTACACCATTAACTGAAGTGAGGCCCTTGGTATCACTGGCAAAAATTCTGTTTTTTTTTTTTATTTTTATTTTTTGATAAAATTTAGACTACATACTTCAGATGTTGAGGACTATAGTATTAAAAAGTGCAACTAATTTTCGTTATATATAGGTGTTTTTTTTTCAACTGTATTTCTAGGTTTTTGCCCTGAAACTGCTACAGAATCGGAAGTTGAATTGCATATCCTGTGGTGTGCAGGATTCCTTAACGGTATGAGTAATACAATCTTGCTGGTACGTAAAACTTCACTTTACACAGCAGAACGGATGTGAGGTGCAGCTTTGTTTATTCAAGTCGATCTAATAAAGTACAAAATAATGAATAATATTGGTAAATATGCAAGAGAGAATATAGACATTGCCACTTTGAATATCCTTAAATAGTTTCTCCAATGAAACCCACGGTCAACCATGCATAAAAACCGTATATCCTGGTCCATCGTGTGTTTCTTTCAAACTACTCTTAACATACACCTATCTGCAGCATATATCTCTGCTCATGTTGTATCTGTTAAGAAGCTGTGTGCATAGACATATATAACCCAGGCTGAAACATTTTTTTTCACATTTTAAATTATGCTTACATGTAATTCGATGATAACCATAGTAATAAAGATCGTGGTGATGTTTAATTTTTCTGTTAATGGATTTTTTATTGTTAGTATGGGCGTTATTTCATTGTTAAATTTATCAGTAGCACTACATTACTCGTATTAAGAAGTAAGTGTAAATATTGGAATGATCCAGTGAATGGGTAGGTCTACATGAAAAGAAAAAAAACACCATATATGTAAGGATTTTCATCAGTTTAAATATTTTAAACAGTTTTGACTATATATTGACATGTACCTGTGTATTTCAGGTGACCCTTCAAAATTCGGATGTCATTTTAACTGGAGATTTTAAAGAAAAATACATTTATAAGTACATTCATTACGTAAAAGACAATGATTTGGCTTTTCCGCTTTCTCGCCTGAGGATATGTATCTATGCATTTCAAAGGGGAGACCACTCATGGTTACAGGACAAATGAGGTGATGTTTGAAAACAAAAAGTCATTGCATCACAATGAATCGTCTCCAAACTGTACGGCATAAATGTCTGTATATAATACAACTCAATCTAAGTGCAGTTTGTGACTTATCAAAACAATACACAATCCAGTGTATCACGTCTTCCTTATGTTTACAAATTTCTGATAGTAGATATCGTAGAAAATGGTGAATTGTTGATGCATGTGCCTATGTATTTCAAGTTACCCCTAGTATGTAACTTAGATGGAAAAAGCGAGGTCATGTTTCAGACTGAATTGTTTCCAAACTGTGTCACATACCTACTTGTATTTACAACTCTGTTTATAAGTGTAATTTTTGAGGTAACAATAAAATACACATTTCAGTGTACCACGTCTTCCTATAGTGGCTTTTTGAAGACGTAATTGCACTTTAAATCTTATATTTATTTACATAATAAATGTCTGGGGCCCCAGATGTCCCAGGAAACTCTCACCAATATGGTTGCTGTGAATTCAAGTCCGGCTATACGATTGAAGGTCTTTCAGCAACCTGCAGATGGTCTGCCCGGTTTCCTTCCACCACTATGTTGGCCGCCGTCAAATAAGTGAAATATTCTTTAGTACGGCATAATCACAAAAACGCATAGATAAATAAATAATTGTTCATCGGAGTGGTCAAGTTATTTTCACTCATGAGACAGCTGTCCGGTTTATAAGGTGGAAGATACCACCGCCCTTCGGCAAGTAAGTGACAAACTTCGTCAGGTAATGCCATAGCCTAGCTAGGGAGAGCTGGATTCGAGCCTTCAATCTCAGAGGTCAATCCTGTTGTGTCTGCTTCTCTGTGAAAACGACCAATAGATCAACTGTTAGCTCACTGGTACATGGATAAATTTCGATGCCTTGACACGCATGAACTTGAACGTTGATACCTGGGTGTGTTTTGATGCCTTGACAGATGTTAAGACTTGAACAGGTTGATCACTGGTACAGGGATACAATACGACGCCTTGACAGATGCTATAAATAGATGAACAGGTATGACCTTGGTGCGATCAGGGTAATTATCTCCCTTTCACAGCTCTCATTGTATGGACTGGGCCAGTTGTCTTCATTTATATATTTGCTTGATGTTTATAGTACTGTGCACAAGAAATTTTTACTTAAATATAAAAGAGGTGAGGTTTTTGGATGGAGCAAACTGGTGTGCTCTGCGTAAACCAGTTTGCTCAGTGAAAACTTGTGCGCTCTGACCAAACCAGTGCGATCAGTGTACCAGAGTGCTCTGTTTAAACCGGTGTGCTCAGTGTAAACGGGAGTGCTCTGTGTAAAAGTGGAGTGTTCTGTGTAAACCGGTGTGCTCTGTGTAAACCGGTGTGTTCTGTGCAAACCAGTGTGCTCTGTGTAAACCAGTGTGCTCTGTGTAAACCAGTGTGCTCTGTGTAAATCAGAGTGCTCTGTGTAAACCGGTGTCCCCTGTGTGAACCGGTGTCCCCTGTGTGAACTGGTGTGCTCTATGTAAACCGGTGTGCTCTGTGTAAAAGCGGAGCGCTCTGTGTAAACAGGTGTCCCAAGTGTGAACCAGTGTACTCTGTGTAAAAGCGGAGCGCTCTGTGTAAAAGCGGAGCGCTCTGTGTAAACCAGTGTGCTCTGTGTAAACCAGTGTGCTCGGTGTAAACCAATACCGAGAAACAGGATTTCAAAACGTGGTCAAGGGCTTGATAGTCACTGCCAGCCAGCACCTTAACCATCTAAGCAATCCAGGATGTGTTTGAAATAAAGCATTAGGACTAAGACATCAAACAAGTGTAACAATGTACCCTTCTTGTGGGAATAAAATCAGTTATTTTTGAACAACATCACACAGAACACAAAACTAAAGGAAATTATTATCATGTATTTAATTCTATGGACATATATGTCGTTTCCTGATAACAGTGTAAAGACATCGGGCAAATTCCATATAGGGAAATATACCAGTTTAGTAAACACTGATCTAAAATTTGATTGATCTGTTTGAATATTTGTACAGTAGACTTCAGCGCCCTTTTCAATCTGTGAACTAATTCCACATTGGAAAACATTGTAGAATTAACAAAAAATTTAAGACCATAATAATCTAAAGGAGTCCATATGCAGTATACCTTCTTGTATCACAGGGAAAAAATGTGGGATGCTAAAAAAATGAGCTCATCAATACTGATTCACCATAAATTACTTTGCTTACAAAATATCACCACTTTATGGAACTGACAGAGAGGCTAAAGTCCTGCAACAGAAGAAATGGATCATTGTGGCTGATACAATATACTCCATCAATACAGACGCGGAAAGTGTAAAATGGTGTTCACAACAAGTTCTAATGAAGTGTAAAAAGTACATAAGTTTACACTTACATGATGGCGATATTTACAAATTATACATTCAAATATTTCGTTATAAACAGAGCTAGTACATGCATCTTGTGCATAACTCTATATACATGTATACTGGTAGATCACAGGGTAAATATTGCAGATTTTACAGACAGATTTCTTACATACACAGCTGTTTTATGCAAAATTTATATAAGTAGAATTAAAAAAGAATCCAATCGAAAATATTTCCATCTTAAAACATCTTGTTTCACAACAACAGAAGAACTTCTTTAGATGCCATGGGTCAGTCTCCGTTTTGCATATTGAATACCGTACGTTTATTTGTGAAGATGTCATTCCCAAAAAGAAGTCATCAATATTGTGGTAACTAGAAATTAAAATATCTGCATTTCAACATGTTCGATAATTACTCAGCAGCTTAAAGTTTTCTCAACATTCTTTGATTAAAACATAGGCAAGAAATTGCATATACAATGTCAGGGAATATCTCCATAAGGGATCATCTCAAAACACTCCACTGTAAAACGTAAAAGACGATGTTTATTCTATTCATGCAGATGACATAATAAGATGACCCCTAAGAGAGATAACCATTGGAACAGCTGGCTGTTTGAGCAATACATCACAGAAAAACATTAGTGAGCACATTTTGAATTTTAATGTACTAGCTGCTTGCAGATCTTTGTCTAGAGCTTCATTTGATGGTATGATTTTAAAAAATATATACAATTATATATAGGTATATTTTAATTCAAAGTTCAACAGATTTGGACATGAAAATTTTGGTATACTTATGTTTTTTTAAAAACAAGTTGACTGTTAAGAGATGCAATCATACAAAAAATCTCATCTGGGGCATTAACATTTGTTTCTGTGAACAAATGCAACTACACACCATGAAAATCCACAGAAAACTGACGATCTTTTGAATTAGAAAAGATAGCATCAAATGAGACAGATTTTCAGCGTGTTATTATGACAGTAAGCGTATATTATTATAAAGAAAATGTAAAAATATATGCATAAAATATGGAACTCTTCAGGATGAAAATAGGTGGATTTCAATCATCTCTATCGCAAATTGTCAACTTTGGTTTTTGTCTTGTTAACGAGTAAAATAAAAAAAAATATTTGTAAAGTAAATAGGTGTTAAAACATATTCGCAAGCTTTCAACAGCATTTGTCTTTATAGTTAACGACATAACAAAGAAAACGTGAAAAGCTTAATAAAAGCATATCCCAATTAATTTTAAGTGAGAAACAATTTTTACACCTGAAATAAACATCAGTCACATGAATGAAGAAAAATCCCACTTAAAAATCAGCTCTTATAAGAACACTTATAATACATGTTGTCCTCAGGTGTAAACAATTAGAATAAAAAAAAATTTATCCTAAAAATTTAAATTTTAAAAAGAAGAAAAACAAGGGGAAGTATGTTAAATAAAGTGCTCGGAGATCCATTAAAGATGTGTGTAGTGAAGTTTGAAAACAAAGATCACGAAACACACTAAAACATTAGGATGCGAAAAGTCAGAATCAATAAAATGGCAGATCCAGAGCGCAGATTTGGGTATATCAGATGAGGATCATCAATATTTGACAGGACTAAATCCAACTGTACAAGTTGTCGTTTACACTCAATGCAAATGTTTTCCCCACATATATATTGACATCATCGAAATGCTCAGATCAACCTGAGCAAATTCTGCTCAAAAAGTGGTCGTAAGTACACCCTGGAATGTTTGCCCCCCCCCCCCCCCCCAACCCTTCCAATAATCATACGCACACTTTTTTCCCCACTATAGTAGAAAAAAATCCATTCAAAACATATTAGCCAACAAGAGTTTCAGTTTGTTTTCTTGTGATCATATTTAATGGTGGTACTAGTATTAGCTTAGTCATTTCTGTTGAGTTTCCCTTTCTTGCATGCAACCTTCCCTTCCCCCCCCCCCCAAATCTTTTACTCAATACCAATACTGTTTAAATAACAAATCCACAAGCAAAATCTGTCGACCTTCTGTCTTCTTCATTCTTCACTCTTTCTTGTTCTTCTTCCCCAAAAGACTCATCAGACCTTTGCTCATGTAGTACGGTTTCTCTGCTGATCCATCATGACGTTCCAAATCCTCCACTGAAAAAAAGAAAAAATTCAAAATTATTGCCTTCATACTTTTGCACTTCACTATTAGGAGCATCACATTATGTACTGCATTGTACTTAAAGATACAGTTTTTTTTAACGTAAAAGAGCTTTTTTGACTCTCCCAGAGTCATAAAAAACCACACTACGAGCATTTTTAGACAATAGAATTAGCTGTGCTACCCTTTACTTATATCATAAAATATTTACTTCTTTGGTGCCAAATTCTTGAATTTTTTTACTTTACTTTTTACTTTAAATGCTCATGTGTGAATTAAGGAAACCTGGAGTGCTCAGACTGAACACTGAAAAATAACTGAAAAACTCTAATTAACAATTAACTCCCAGCCTAACAAGCACACAGTCAAACATGCTCAGTGGTCAAAGGCCTGACAGTTGCAGCGATACGGCGCTTTAACGGCGCTTTATCAGTCTGAGTCGGTAAGGATTCCAGAGAATATTATTGTTACACAAAGGTCAAATCTGGAAAGATTTTTTGTGCATGCTGTGCACACACAGATTTACAAAATGGCTACACACGTACCTTTCCTTTGGGTACTTCAGCTAAAGGCAGGTACTTACGTGCAATGATTCACCTTAAGAGAGGCTGTACCAGACATTTATGGCAAAAATCAATCAGTACGTATCCAAATGAACTATTATTTCAGAATCGCTCAAATAATGAGCATTCCTACAATATCAGCCTTGTCTTTGCACAATTTACTGTTTAAAATTGGTTTAAAAGTTTCCTAAAATTTCCAGTGCAGGTCATTTTAATGTAACTTTTTTTTTTTAAACTTTAGAATCATTTTAGTACAGGTATGAGTCTAATATTTGTTGAAACTATTCCTTGGTAGATAAAGAAAATTTGATTTGATTAGCAAATGTGGATCTTTTTGCACCAATAATCTCTGGCATACATGTATAGCTGCCACTTATTCCAAAAGGCCTATACTCACAGAAGCAGAGGAACAAGGTGTCCACAGCCATACTGTACACACTGAAGAAACAACAGGCGATCATGTACGCTCCAATCATTACCACCTGTCACAAGGAAATAATACAAATCCTTAGCGACTTGAAAGCTAGAATTTGGAATAATTGGAGAACATATTTAATGAGGTAATGTAACTTTATAAAAGCAGGATGAGCAAATGTACATTTTTGATAATGAATTAATGTATCACAAAAAATCTTAATATGTATACACTCAAAAGTTTTAGTTATATTGATCAGTGAGATGTACAAAAGTCACCGGTAATTATTAATGTAATATAGCAAATGTAAAGCAGCATATTATGTAATAATCACAAAAATGTAAAAACTTGGTCAGTGAATTCAGCATATGTACCATAATGGAATTGTACACTATCGTCTGTTTTGTAGAGATCCTGTATCAACATCTGACTAAAGTAAGATAATTGTCTTCCATACACAAACCGAATAAAGGGAGACAACAACGAACAGGGGTCCACTAGATCAGGCCACTTGTGAAAAATTTAATAAAAGGATATAATCTTTAAAAATAAAGATTAAATCCAACAGTGAAAAAAAACAGTTAATATGAAATTCCAATTAAAAGTGAATTGAATTTTGACAGAAATAATGTGATTCAAAAATTATAAAAGAATTATGTACTATTGGGATGTCACACTGACCAGAAAGAGGGACTGAAACACCAGCCCCATACTGCCTGGTGGTGCAGTACGCTACACATAACTGGCGGAGAACGGGGTGGAGGAGGTCTAGAAAGAACAGACAAGAGACCTCGTACTGCAAGCTTGAATACTGAACGAATGTGGAGAGAGCATGAACCGTAGGAAGTCATGTGTTCCGCATTCAAATTTCATTGCTGGATGGGTCACGACAATTTATAAGCGTCCAATCATGACAAGGGATCTTTCACTGGACAGCAGAAAAATTTTATGCTGGAACACCATGTCAATTTCTGCCAGGTGAAATTGTTTATTTATCCCAATTCATCAAAGGACAACTCCTTGTATAAAAGAAATACAAAGGAATAGGATTGTATTGCTTTCGGTGGGGATGGATGGGTGAGTTTAATTAATGCATATGGAACAATAATCCATATGCAACAATAATGCATATTGAAAAAAAAAAGGTGGGGAATCTAAACAACAGTCCTATAGATGGTCATTTCCTTTACCAACCCACCCCAATCCCTAAGCTTGTTCCAATGCCTATCATAATGATTGTATAAAAGAATGTCATTTATTTATTTGATTGGTGCTTAACAGGTACTCAAGAATACACATATTTCACTTATGCCACGGTGGAAGAAAACCGAGCAGAGCACGGTGAGGGCAACCTATGTAAAAGAATATGTGATTTTGCTTATAATATAAAACATGGCCATGCTGTATTTAATAATAGTTAACAATGTTTCAGTTATCTGACGACTAGGAGGCAATAGGTGTGTCTTTCATAAAATAGGTCTTCTTGTCTGAGGACGAGTCCATTCTGCCAAGGTGCTGCAGTGACTGAAGAACCATGCCAAATGCACCACGCAGACATGACACCCCACACAGTCAAATTACACTAACACCAAGCCAACGAATCATGCAGTGTTTCTTTGCTCTAGCCTCTCAGTGCTGAGTGTCAAACAAGGCAGCAACAAGTACCACTTTTAAAGTCTTTGGTATGAAGTGACCCACGGTTGATCACAGGTACCCCGATTCCGAGGCATCCGCTCTAACCAGCAGGCCACCAAAGAGGCATAAAGCTTGCTTTTTATTGTCATTATAATGTATGAACAACCTGAAATTATTATTTATTATAAATGTCTTGCAGATGTCACTTACAATGACAGGGGTGAGATAGTAGTTGAGAGAGGGGACGTAGTCCGTGAAGACGGGAATTGATCCCTGGAACCAGAAGAAAGCTCCCACAACTGCAACAACAACACAGAGGTTTTCAACCATTAGAATTCTCTCATAGTGCGGTATTAAGGTTTGAGCAGTACATGTAGCATTTATTTGCAAATAATTCCAGATTGTGATCTTTATCCTTATGCTGAATTGAATGTTTTATTTATTTATTTATGTTTATTTGTTAGGTTTTTTGCACCGTATTCTACATGTACAATAATGCACTTCTACGACACCGGCCAGTTTTATGAGGAGAGCAAAGTGGGCAGAGCCGGGCCAATTGATTTGAAGAGAAAGGCATAAATAGTGTCTTGAAATTTTATCTCTTAGTTCCAAAATGAGCTTGTAGTGACTGGTTTATTTAGGTGAGATCTCCTAGCTACGGTATGTTGAAAAGCCCAAATCTATTCATATATGTAAATGTATTTATAATACTAGAACAAAATGGCACAAAGTCTTTAAGATTTACTTATACATGCATACATACTTCTTCAATATTTATTCAATTTGATTGGAGTTCTATGCCATACTCAAGATCTTCTTGGCAGACCTTCCCATGTGCCGCCAGAGCCAAGAGGGATATTTGGTAATGCAAGCAAATACAATCATATATTTAATCACACTTACATGCTCCAGCTGTCACAAACACTTTGCTGAGGAAGAGAAGGAAATCTGCGATTTTGTCCAGCACAACAGTCCTGAAATGATCCCAGATAAGAACGACATCAGTACATGTAAATCTCAAAATGGTATCATTTGACATCTGCTCCTTTGTAATATCTGACAATATCTGTAATATCTAATATAAAACATACAAATCAGATGTAAATAGGATATAACTGTTTAAATAGGTTTTAAAAACTGTTTTGCTTTTTTTTGTCACTCATCTACATACATATTCTATTCGAGTGACCACCCCTGCTGCTCTTCTGATAGTGTTGGGTCAGTAAGAGCCGCAATCAGACACAAGGGATCATGGGATACTCTAAGTAAAACTAAGGGTCAGTGAAACTGAATAGCATTTACTGTACTCTGCATTCAAGAATAATTCACTTATACAATGGTTGTCAAGATTACTACAGGAAAAAATAAGTGGAACCAAACGAAACTGCTGCAGTTGCGCAACCTGACGATTAAACGGCATAATGTGTTTGGCAAGTGCCATGCATAATTCTAAGAGCATAATACTAATTAAACTGTTGTTGTAATATCACTCTATGCAAAATTGTGATGCGTAATTTCTCGATCTGGAAAGAACGGCAGCCACACTTTCCTAAATTCATCTGGAATATCTGAGGAATTGTTCAGCCAAGCATATCCTGGCCATACCGCCATATACATACAGACTCAGAACTAAAACACCGCACCATTGCTGTCTGCGCACTGCGTATCTCACCTAATCCACAGGCATCGTTCTTTTAAGTAACACTAATGCAGACGTTTAAGTGGGAGAACAACTTTGTGACTGTACATTTCTGGTGCTTCTGGCCTCATACTTCTTATCCAGGAATGTACAGTTACGTTATTAAATAAGCGATGATTTCATTTCATGATTTCTTTGAACTGTTGCTGAACCTACGCCATACTCACATATACGATGGTGTGTGAGTGGTCTGTGGGCAGAGGGAACCACCTAACTTTGGCAAGATAGTGGCCAACTTTTCCAAATGTGACATACAGATCATGCACACATTCTTCAACAAAGACAACGCTATGCAAATGGACACTATGCAAGAAGTTACTTACTCCTTACATTGTCACAAAGGTCCCACAAGCAAATTAATTAGTGTGGGGATTCTAATAATTCCTTGTCCAGGGTTGGTTTTGAACCAGCATCTCCTGTCTTCCAACCATTAAATCATGGTCCACACCCAACAATAATATGAAACAAAAGATTTCCACATCTTGGAATACCTGACAATATTCCTCATGATCAAAAAGAAGGCGTTCTTGGCGGAGGTACAGAAGTTTTTTCCATACACAGCGGTCAGGATGTACGCATTTCTGTTCAGGAACTTCATGAATTTCTCCAGACACCAGAAGCAGCATTTAAGACACCTGAAAAATTGCGATGAAACAATGCAACTCTAAAAGTGCGATGAAACAATGCAATTCTAAAAGTGTGATGAAACAGTGCAATTCTAAAAGTGTGATGAAACAATGCAATTCTAAAAGTGTGATGAAACAGTGCAATTCTAAAAGTGTGATGAAACAATGCAACTCTAAAAGTGTGATGAAACAGTGCAATTCTAAAAGTGTGATCAAACAATGCAACTCTAAAAGTGTGATGAAACAATGCAATTCTAAAAGTGTGATGAAACAATGCAATTCTAAAAGTGTGATAAAACAATGCAACTCTAAAAGTGTGATGAAACAATGCAATTCTAAAAGTGTGATAAAACAATGCAATTCTAAAAGTGTGATGAAACAGTGCAACTCTAAAAGTGTGATGAAACAATGCAACTCTAAAAGTGTGATGAAACAATGCAACTCTAAAAGTGTGATGAAACAGTGCAATTCTAAAAGTGTGATGAAACAATGCAACTCTAAAAGTGTGATGAAACAGTGCAATTCTAAAAGTGTGATCAAACAATGCAACTCTAAAAGTGTGATGAAACAGTGCAATTCTAAAAGTGTGATGAAACAATGCAATTCTAAAAGTGTGATAAAACAATGCAACTCTAAAAGTGTGATGAAACAATGCAATTCTAAAAGTGTGATAAAACAATGCAATTCTAAAAGTGTGATGAAACAGTGCAACTCTAAAAGTGTGATGAAACAATGCAACTCTAAAAGTGTGATGAAACAATGCAACTCTAAAAGTGTGATCAAACAGTGCAATTCTAAAAGTGTGATGAAACAATGCAATTCTAAAAGTGTGATGAAACAATGCAACTCTAAACGTGTGATCAAACAATGCAATTCTAAAAGTGTGATCAAACAATGCAACTCTAAACGTGTGATCAAACAATGCAACTCTAAAAGTGTGATGAAACAATCCAAACTATGGTATTTAGTTATTTATTTATTTGATTGGTGTTGTATGCCGCACTCAAGAATATTTCACTTGTACAACAGTGGCCAGCATTATGGTAGGAGGAGAAATTCTACGTGTGTGTGAAAAAGTAAAATCTCCTGAGCTATTACAAAGGGTACTTATGAAGCATATTTTAAATTTACTCCTGTATATATATATATATATATAAGCATTATTGTTTTCATTATTATCAATTTTATACTCACTTTAAAAAGAATTTAGCCACCACATTTTCACTTCCTTTTAATTTATGATCCAGGTACTCAAGTCCAACTCGTATAATTTGTATAATGGCAATGATCAGAGAGCCAAAAGCCAAGGTTCCAAAGTGATAACGAATACATCGCCATAGCGACCCAAGAATGGGGAATGCTGGGATGTCTCGGGGTTTTTCCCAGGCCCAGTAATAGGAGGCAAAGGCACCAGCCAAGGTCATCTCTCCAAGGGCAATGACAAAGTTCAAACACCAGAAAAACATAAACAGCATGTAGATCTGCATGAAAATAGTGTACCTGGAAACAGAGATAAAACCGGAAAGCTTTAAGTTACAAGCAATGAAGAAGCAAGATTTCCCAAGAAGGGACATATAAACTCCGTAAAACCTATCACTGTAATAGCATTCATGTTCAAAAGGCTTTTGGTCTGTGGTAGACAGGTTCAAAAGCTCTAGGTGAAGCTGTTCTATAGATATATAGTACATGTTACAAACAATGAAAAAGTTAACAGACTGAAGGACATACAGAGCTGGACGAATGGATAGACCCCGTGTGTAAATTAGTACAACCAGACATTAAACTGCTAAATATGAGTCTTGAAAGAAGTCTCCCTCTGTTTGTTTATCAATTTGAATTTTTCACTTACATGCGTACAATGGCAGTACATGTTATGGGTGGAGTGATCAACATAAACCCCCGACTTTTGGAAAGATCCTGACCAACTTTCCCACAACTCATGTACAGATATATGTGCACAGTTTATTGTTGGAAGACAAGTGGCATTCATTGAGCATTAGACTGTAAAACTGTCCACACAAGAACCAATGACCTCTTTATGTTGTCACCACGGCCTCACAATCAGAGACATTGTAGAAATCTACTACAACAAATTCCCTGTCCAAGGTCAGGTTTGAACCCGTACTTCATGTCCTAGCAAACGATAGGCAAGCACACCTAATCATGTCCTAGCAAATGATAGGCAAGCACACCTGATCATGTCCTAGCAAATGAAAGGCAAGCACAACTAATCATGTCCTAGTAAATGAAAGGTAAGCACACCTAATCATGTCCTAGCAAATGAAAGGCAAGCACATCTAATCATGTCCTAGTAAATGAAAGGCAATCACACCTAATCATGTCCTAGCAAATGTTAGGCAAGCACACCTAATCATGTCCTAGCAAATGAAAGGCAATCACACCTAATCATGTCCTAGCAAGTGAAAGGCAAGCACATCTAATCATGTCCTACTAAATGAAAGGCAAGCACACCTAATCATGTCCTAGCAAATGTTAGGCCAGCACACCTAATCATGTCCTAGCAAATGAAAGGCAAGCACACCTAATCACTAGACAAGACTTGCTTGCTTGGGCAGAGGGTATAAAAAAAAAAACATGAACTTAAAAATTGTCTAATTTTGTAGCAAATGTGGACTGACTTTGACAGCCTTAATTTCTTTCCGTTGACACACTAACATGATCAAAACCCCTTGAAAAGTCACAAAAAATTTTAAGATCAGCCAAAATAAGAAGGCAGATTTCCAGTCT
Source organism: Liolophura sinensis (assembly GCF_032854445.1). NCBI lineage: Eukaryota > Metazoa > Mollusca > Polyplacophora > Chitonida > Chitonidae > Liolophura > Liolophura sinensis. Next base: position 13,896,848 of record NC_088307.1, read on the forward strand.
TATTTTTATTACATTTTGGGATTCTTTAGTGTCATTTTATCCATAAAACACGAAATAAACTTGATGTCACATACACATAAATCAAAAATAAACGGATTATTCACTAAATTTAACCATGCATCCGGGATCCACTTCATACAGCATGCTGATTAGATAGCGAAAAATTTCCTTGAAATTAATGGTGACTATATAACACTGTGTGCACAAAAATTCTTCAACCTTTTTGTGTCTTTGCAAGGTGTTTATTCAAACATATTCTGAAGGCATTATTCTGTGTAGACAGTCACAGTTATACTTTTTGCAAAGCCCAGAAGTTGGCCAACCCAGCCAATTTAGTTTTGTCTCCAAAATAAGATTAAAAATGTGCATAAATTGCACTGAAAGTTGCGATGTCAAAAATGCGAAGCCAAATGTTGAGGAATTTGGGTAGGCCTACAATATATACAGTTAAAATGTCAGGAAAATGTGATGCTCAATCAATAAATCAATACTTACTCATCTCCTCCATACTTGACAAATTCACACAGGTCCCCAGCAGTATTACTGGTCTGTCAAACGCAGGACATATACAATTAATATTGACTAGTACCTTTCTCCCATTGTCACCACTGTTACTTTAAAATCATTTACATATTTCTGCCAGTTGTATTTGATTTATTTATTTATTTGATTGGTGTTTTACGCTGTACTCAAGAATATTTCACTTATACGACAGCATTCTGGTGGGAGGAAACCGGGCAGACCCCGGGGGAAAACCCACAACCATCCGCAGGTTGTTGACAGACCTTCCCACGTACGGCCTGAGAAGAAGCCAGCATGAGCTGTACTTGAACTCACAGCGACAGCATTGGTGAGAGACTCCTGGGTCATGCCAGTTGTAACGTAGGCCTAAATATACCTTGTATTTATATGATCAAATGTCATGTTAATTTATTTATGTACTTTACAGAGGGTCCCAAGAAATGACAGATTATTCTGTAAATGAAGTCTGAGAAAATAAAAGGACTGATTTGTTTCATGTTTAACACTATACTCAAGAATTTTTCACTTTTACGATGGTGGTCAGTTTTATGGGTTGAGCAAATCAGAGTGCCTGGGATAAACCACAAGCTTTGGGCAAGCTACTGACAAACTTCCTCTTGTGTGGCATACAGATGTACACATCATTTTGGTGGAAGTTACATGTTCCCTAAATGAACAAACATTCATTTTTCGAGGAAATTAAATGTCACAAAATATTACTCAGAAAATTGGAATGCTTTTAACTCGTGTCATAAAATGTAAAAAAAAAAAAAAAAATACATGAAAGTATATTTATGAAAAGTTTTAAATGGTCTATTTAGTGATGCCTACATGAACATTGAGTTTTAGAGGTCTGTTTCTTTAATAATATATCACAAAAGCAGGTGTCCAAGGCAGGATTTGAACCTGCACGTTAGAGAATGAAAGGTTAGAACCTTGACCACTCGGTCATGACAGAACTCAGATCTTCATACTTCAGTAATTAATACACAGTGTACTAACATTAACTGTACAAGGAATTCTCTCCAAGTAGTAGTTCACCACATCAGCTGTGTTGTTGGTTCCTGCGCCCAAGTACTCGGCGGATCCCATGGAGGCGATGTAACTGATCACAAGGTCAAGGTCAGCAAGAGGCAGACACTGATATTTGTGTCAACATTATTTTAGTCATATCACCACGGTGTCTCCTTTGCCACAGGCCCAGCCCATCTATCTACAGTGCTGCCTCACTGGAATACTATGCTAAAGACACCAGCCACATATCACCCAGTCATATTATACCCAAAACGGGCCGACCAGTACTTGGCCTATTTATCAGATATTTAATATCAAGCAAGGTAACGTGGTTGAAATCTTAGGTATGACTCTATCCACTGCACCAACGGTTTAATTAATGGTAAATACGGTAATATGCACCAATAGCATGATAAGAATACGTTTAGAGGTATAAATATAGATCATAAAATTTTAAATACTTTTAGTACCAAAACAAACATTCCAAACAAACGTCAAAACATCTGTTTAAAATCAATGAAACTCTTGGAATCATTCAAAATAACTTGGTCCTGAACAAAATTTGAGGTCAATTACATTTTTTGCTAAACAGGTGGAGCCACCAGAATAGAGCCCATACAACCCAATGTACAATCTATATATTTCTTGGCACTTTTCTAGACAAAAAGAAAAAATTTTCCTATAGTCCATCTGGTGATCTTCATGTGATGTTTTCTGCTCCTTTTAAATCTTAAGGTTTGACCTAGCTAGGATTTGAACCCTAGCTGTATCCAGCTCGATTCTTTGATGGGCAAAGATTTAAATCTATTAAACCTCTCAGCCCTTGAAGTTGAGTCAGAACAAGGATACATTGCTGAGGCCCCCCAATAGGCCACCACACCCACTTGTAGTATGAAAGGGAAGATGGGCCAAAACAAGGTGAATATCATACTGCCTATAGCTCTGAAAAAAAGAAAGAAACCAAACACAGAAAGTTAATCTCACATACCGGGAGTTCTTGTCAACATTGGGCAGCCTCTTCTCAAGTCAAAGTATGTTCTCAATACTGAACAGGGCATCTTGCCTTTAAATATCACTTGCCTGGAGAAGGTGACCGAGTCAGGGGAAAATGCATTTTAGAAACTGGAAATTTTAATCAGGAGAAAAGATATTACAAGTGAAAATATATTTGATCAGGTCTTCTAAAGGTGCATTTGGTCACCATTTTTATACACTAAAATGTATTAAAAAATGTGTATTTGAAATTTTTGTACGAAATTTGGTGGGAAAAAAGTCCTCTTTAACAAACATAAAAATTTGCCGGGTCAATGAAAACCGATCTTCATACAGCATTTATCATACTGGATAATTAAAAGATCACAGTATGCACAGGTAGATAGATTTATATATTTATTTACTTGCTTGTTGTTTAATGTCAGACTCAAGAATTTTTACTGCAGTGCATGGTGATTAGTTCAGCACCGGATCAGCAGAGTTTGTTGCAACCCTTCAAATTCCCTGCCCACAGCCAGGATTGAACCTGTAACCCTTGTGTCTTTAAATACCTGCTTCCCTCTTTGATCAGCTCAATGGCGATGCGTATCCTTGTACAGAGGAAGAGGACAAGTAGTAGAATGATCAACAAGAGGACAGCTGACAGGATTCCTGATCGACAAGAAAATGGAGGAAATATTTAGTTGTTTGGTGTTTTACACTGCACTCAAGAATATTTCACATATATACGACGGCGACCAGCATTATGGGGGGAGGAAACCGGTCAGAGCCCCAGAAAAACCCACAACCATCCTCAGGATACTGGCAGACCTTCCCAAGCACAAACAGAAAGGATCATAGCCAACATGAGCAGGACTTGAACTCACAATGATCGCACTGGTGAGAGGCTCCTGAGGCTCCTGAGTCACTGCGCCAAACTGGCACACAAACCACCTCAGCCACAAAAGCCCCCTGAAAATGGGGAAAGTAAGCACAAAATGTGATACTGTATCAAAGTTTTTGAGGAAAATGTCTCCTTCCCGGAAGGCGAGAATGCAGAGAAAATAAAGCACACAAAATTGAATACTCTATTGAGGTTTTCAGAAAATCTCTCACAAGTGAACTGAAAATGTTGCATATCCAGAATCAAACTGCAGTTGTTCATGGGAAAAAAAAAAAAAAATTCGACACGACCAAAAGTTAGAGAACTTTACACCTGTGTATCTCTTATGCACTATTTCAGTTCATTATCCAGTAAGCAAACTGAGCGATACAAAAAAAGTTTAATGAATTACTTGTCAATGTTAGTAAGAAGTAATTTTGTATCTTTCAGAAGCATGACTTCGCTGAACTGTGTTTATTTGTATGTAGCATATAACGTTATATTTTTATCCATTGCAAATTTACACCAGCTAAGTTTAATTACAGATAAACAAGTTATTAATAATACTGACACATTCAAAAAGCAAAATGATGTACAAAGAAGTTAAGTTTGGGATTTAATCAGTGTTAATGCAAATTTCATCAAATTGGGCCTGAATCGGAGGACATGTGAACCTCCACCATACATGTAGTACAGGTGTGTTTAGCATTCATTAATCCTGATGATCATTGACTATTGATCATAACATATCGAGAACAGCCCACTGTATTCATTCACATTTATACTTTCATATAATGATGTCAAAATTCCATTTGCTGCTGAGGTGTAAAATGTGATGGGGCTTACCAGCCAGGGATTTGAACTAGTGATCTGCGCATTTTGAGTACAAACTTCTACTACTAGACTAGAGGGAAAAATACCCTCCAGTATGGAGGTATTTATTTATTTATTTCATTTATTTGATTGGTGTTTATGCTGTACTGAAGAATATGTCATTTATACGACGGCTGCCAGCATTATGGTGGGTGGAAAGCAGGCAGAGCCCGGGGGAAACCAATGACCATCCGCAGTTGCTGGCAGACCTTCCCACGTACAACCAGAGAGGAAGCCGGCATGAGCTGGACTTAAAGAAAAATATATAGGCTTGAGCCGGACTTGAACTCACAGCGACCAAATTGGTGAGATGCTCCTGGGTCATTACACAGCCCTAGCGCATTAACCAACAGAGCCACAGAGGCCTCCGTATGGAAGTAGATGGCACTAACATGCATATTTTATTTATCTGATTGGTGTTTTACACTTTACTCAAGAATATTTCACTTACACGCCGGCGATCAATATTACTGTAGAAGGAAACCGATAGTGATATATATATCACCCTCTTGACACAAAGGAGCACTTACCCAGGGCCAGCCAGGTTTCTTTCAGGTTGGTATAGTAGCTCAAGTTGGTGGTAAAAACAACAGGTAGGCCATTGTAGTCAGCATTGTTACTGATTTCCAGGTATTTTGTGACCGAGTAGTAGACACCTGTATAGGTAAGACAAACATTATTTTCTTATACACAAACTAAAACATGACTGACAGATATTTAAATCTTTATTGATAACTAACTGTACCTTCAAATACTGTATTTCATTTAATGTTTAGCATTTTTCATGTGAATCATTTTGCTATGATTCATTGTAAAGATTGTCTTAAAAACTTGAATCTTGCAATCGAAAGTATCGTCTTAAAACCTTAATGTGCTTCTGAAAGTGCATTTTCATACCAAACTATTTATCTGATTGGTATTTAATGACCTACTCAGGAATATTTCACTCATACTCCGACCTTACCGGATTTAGCGCAACAAATTTACCACATTTAGCGGAGTGAATTTAATCATCTATGTGAATTATAGTTTTGTGTGTGCAATCCAAATGCAACGAATACAGGTATATATTTTATAGGTATAACTAAAACATACAGGTGCCAACAATAAAAGCAAACTGCTTGAGAATAGCAGTATTATCGTTATTAGAGATTACACTTTCAGGATACAACAACAGTGCTGAAAGCTGGTAGAGACCTCTCTGGGTTTTGAACCCGTTACCTCAATCAGGCATCAAATCACCAATAATACATGTTAACCATCCAGACCATTGTACAAACATCCAGGCCTCCTGCAAAACCAGTATTGGTGATTTGACTTTTTTTTTTTTTTTTTTTTTTTGATTGGTGTTTTACACAAGAATATTTCACTTATACAACGGAGGCCAGCATTATGGTGGGTGGAAACCGGGCACAGCCCGGGGGAAACCCACAACCATCCGCAGGTTGCTGCAGACCTTCCCACTTACGGCCGGAGAGGAAGCCAGCTGGTGATTTGATGCATGACTCATGAGGTCACTGGTTCAAAACTTACAGTGGAATTTTTTCCTTCATTTATTTATTTCATTGGTGTTTTACTCCTAACATAAGAATATTTCACGTATACACCGGCCGCCAGCATTACGGTGACAGAGACCCCAATTTTTCAGCGCTAGAATCTGTGCTATATTCAGAAAGTGTAATCCCTAATAATGACAATACTGTTACTGAAAGTCCATTTTCCAGATAACAGCTACCAATGTGGCTGAGAAATACCTGGTTGTACTTACAGAAGCCGAGTCCTCCCATGACAAGGAAGATGGAAAGCCAGACCATGATACCTGCCAGCCAGCGCATCAACACGATCCAGATGAAAGACAATACCATTGTCATCCCAAGGAACCTGCAGAGAAATACATCATTAATCACAAAATTATATCTGAAACCAAATATTTTCCCAACAGTATCATACAAGTGCCTAGCAATCATGTGAATTGCTCTTATCACGTGAACAGCTAGAATAAAACCATCGTGAGCCCAAACTTAGATTTGGAACTTATGTAGATCTTTATTTCGTGTATAGTTACATACGGCATCCAAACTATGTTGAATATACATGGGCAAGATTTTCATTAATTATGACTTCAAAAGGATTTTTAAAATTATTCATTTATTTGATGCCATACTTGAAAATATTTGAATTATCCGACAACAGAAAGCATAATGGTGGGAGGAAACAGAAGGTTGCCATCTTTCCATGCATGACCACAAAAGCAGCCAGCATGACCACAAAGGCAGCAAGCATGACCACAAAAGCAGCCAGCATGACCACAAAGGCAGCCAGCAAGACCACAAAGGCAGCCAGCAAGACCACATAGGCAGCCCGCATGACCATAAAGGCAACCCGCATGACTACAAAGACAGCCCGCATGACCGCAAAGGCAACCGGCATGACCGTATAGGCAGTCGGCATGAACACGAAGGCAGCCAGCATGACCACAAAGGCTGCCAGCATGACCACAAAGGCAGCAAGCATGACCACACAGGCAGCCAGCATGACCACAAAGGCAGCCCGCATGACCACAAAGGCAGCCAGCACGACTACAAAGGCAGCCCATACCCACAATGATCGCATTAGTAATTATGCTGCGCTAGCACGATCACCACTCGGCCATAGAAGGGTCCCTGATTTAAATGTGACATGATATCATCATCAAGTCAGACCGGACTCCAAAGAGAGCCTGCATGACCACAAAGGCAGCCCGCATGACCATAAAGGCAGCTGGCATGACCACAAAGACAGCCCGCATGACCACAAAGGCAACCGGCATGACCACATAAGCAGTCGGCATGACCACAAAGGCAGCAAGCATGACCACAAAGGCAACCAGCATGACCACAAAGGGAGCCAGCATGACCACAAAGGCAACCAGCATGACCACAAAGGCAGCAAGCATGACCACACAGGCAGCCAGCATGACCACAAAGGCAGCCCGCATGACCACAAAGGCAGCCAGCACGACTACAAAGGCAGCCCGTACCCACAATGATCGCATTAGTAATTATGCTGCGCTAGCACGATCACCACTCGGCCATAGAAGGGTCCCTGATTTAAATGTGACATGATATCATCATCAAGTCAGACCGGACTCTCTTGTCACTGATGATATCATCATCATGTCAGACCGGACTCTCTTGTCACTGATGATATCATCATCATGTCAGACCGGACTTTCTTGTCACTGATGATATCATCATCAAGTCAGACCGGACTCTCTTGTCACTGATGATATCATCATCAAGTCAGACCGGACTCTCTTGTCACTGATGATATCATCATCAAGTCAGACCGGAGTCTCTTGTCACTGATGATATCATCACCAAGTCAGACCGGAGTCTCTTGTCACTGGGGATAGCATTTATGGTGGCTAGAAGTATTCAGATCACCACTATACACACACTGTCATAGCAATGGCTGACCTGAGTATACGAAGCATTTTAGCCAACTTAAAAAATGTTCTGAAACATATTCTGTAAATTGTCACCAAAATGTATACTGAAGACTCCAAACAAAAATTATGATTTTATCCTCAGGATGGTATTGTAAACTACCCAGCCAAAAATAGCATATGTACTTGGCAAAATGTGTACCGCTATACTTACACATGAGGAGTTATCCCCCCTGAGTCTTCACAAACTCTCCTGTTATCTGCCCTTGGGTGGGAATGATACAGGCCATTCCTCAAATTTTCTTAAAGTTTAATATTAAATTGTCACAATGATGAGCACAAATAATGATTAAGTTGAAACAAAAAATTACTTACACCAAAATCAGCCACCAGGATGCCAGAATGTCTTTGAAAATTCTTTCCCCATACTCTGCTGCACTCATGAACAAGGCCATATAGCTAAAAAAGAGGACATTGACTGAAATATACATGTGATATTTGAGCTGAAATGGAACTACAAAACAAAAAATAGTGAAGAAAATAGTTCCCGAAAAATGAAACAAAAGATTTCCAATTTTGAGCCACATTTGACATCTTTTATGCATATTTTCTGTTAAAATTTCTGGAAATGTTGTCATCAAAGAACTTCGCTTAGTGTCAATATCTGCACCTCCTTAACGGTGTCTTCTAATTTTTGGGAGAGACATTAGTAGTGCTGAAAGCAGAATATTGCATTCATTTCCCAGTTTTTTGTTTTTAAATCAATATCAATATGTTGTTCACTAGATGGTCTAGACTACACTGGGGAAAAAAAACTAAATTTTTTTTTGTTGTCAGAGTTTTCTTTTGATGAATTATACTCAGGTTTTGGCTGAAGTTCAAATTGTGAAGGCCCATTCCAAATAAAACTTGTCTCTTCCAATGGCATCAAAACTTCTTACAGAATTAGTGTATTCCAAGTTACACGTGGTTGTAAAGCAAATATTGCTAAAACTTTGCTGCATTTCAAAGATATACCTTTAAAGTTGTAAAATACATTCCGTTCAGCACAAATATTCACAAAGCTACCTGTATTCCTCACGATTTTGTTAACAAGGATGATGATCATTTTTTGTTCTGTTTAAGAACTGGAGAGTTTTCACAAACATTTGTACCAGATAAAAAATGATGATCATTATTTTGTCAAAAAAAAAATGGATAAAAATGGCTAGAATGCAAACTGACAGACCCCAGGTACTAGTAGAAAACTGATAGAACAAGGAAATAATGTTTGTTGAAAACTTACTAGCTGGCATCCTCCAATACTTGACCAGTGATGCTCGCCCCGTTTTCATTGACAAGGGTTTTATTGCCGGAGGTTAGCTCGGCTGCCTTGTCTACAATATCCTTGAAAATGGCTGGCACACAGCGGCCCACCACTTAAAGAAAAAGAATTCAAACAGAGGTTGGTCACCCCAATAGCTAAAATGTATTCACACCATTTTTTAAGCATTTAAAATACAAAATTAAAATAGCAAATTTTCATCTGCTGCTATAGTGAAAAATTTGTTGAAAAAAATGTAAGTTTTAGCTCCAAAAGCAATGCAACATTACATGTGTATATTTGCTTTGAAACATGTTGTTTTTGTTGGACAAAATGTTTGGTCATTTTAATATCAGATGACCACAAAACTGCTATGATAACAGGTACTTCTATATTGGCTAAAAAGAACATGAGAATTAGGACAATAACACAGTGTTTAAGTATTCATTTGGTGTTTTATGTTGTACTCAAGAACATTTCACTTACATTAAACTTATGCTTTTGACTTATAAAGCATTTATGGTGCGACAAAACTGGCCAGAGCCTTGAGAAACACACGATCATCTTCAAGTTATATAACTTGTATTATCACTATGGCAATTCTTCGAGATTTTCACCCGTTTGAAAGGACTTTTATGCATTTCTGAAGACATTATCCCGTGTTGACTGATAAAATTATGCTTGTTGTGAAGCCCTGAAACTGGCCAATCCAACCAATGCAGTTCCAATCTCCAAAATCAAATTCAAAATGTGCACAAATTGCACTGAAAATTGATCTTTCATATGTAAAAAGGTTGAGAATCATTGATTATCATTTTTCTGAATACAGCACAGATTCTAGTGCTGAAAATTGGCTGAGACCATTGCTGGTTTCGAACCAACGACTTCCGAGTCAGGCACCTAATCACCAGCAATATATGTCAACATCACTCAACCAACAGGTCTCTCACAAAAAACAGAAGAAGAACCCCTCCCCCTCTTGATGATCAGAGATGACATATATGTCAGACTGGTATAGACGCCATTTATAAAGAGCATTTTAAGTAACAGTATTATCGTTATCATAAAATATAACACTTTAACTACACTCAGAGAAGTGTAATCCCTAATAACGATAATACTGTTACTTACTTTCTAACAAGACATCTATACCATTCCATCTACGGGTGGCTGGCAAGTAACATGTTTACTTCTTTAGGTTCATTATGGCTTTCACAAATGTTTTCTGCGTCCATGCAGCACAGCACCATCCAGTCAGATTATACTGACATTTCATGCACTGACCTGTATAGACGGCCGTAAAGCTACATATAGATGTCAGGCAAAAATATACCAAGACACTTGGTATTTCAGTGGTTTTACTTTACACCATACTCAAGGATATTTAACTTTATATTTGATGATGGCCAGCATTGTTCTCAGAGGAAACCATCACGAATAATGAAGTTATTCAAGTAGGTAGGTCTGTTGTTGTTACATGTGTTACAGGACCGACCACCATAAGTACAGGGCATCAGAACCCCATTACATTAGGTTGCATATTTTCAATTTTATAATAATAAATTTTAAAAAAAAATTTCAACACAGAATTGATGTGGATACATGAAAAATGAAGGTCATAACACAAGTTGAGACATCTAACTGACAATTATCGCTCACCTGGTGTGGTAGGAACTGTGTAGGACACGCAATCCTCATCTGTAACCAGCTGCTGTATGGTCTTATTCTAAAAAGTGAAAGCTTGTGAAAGTGAAAGTGTACATAGACTACCTATTCATCTTTTACTGGGAATAGATTTTTTTTTCTCACTAATTTTCAAATTACAAATCCATTGTACTCTATCGCTATTTCCACAACATCTCCATCCTTAACTAGCTGCTATACTGTCTTGAGATTGACTTACAGTGAAAACTTGGGAAAACGAAAGTGAAACCGTGAAGCACCAGTGTGATGATTATGTAACTACATGTTAACATAACCTTCAGTTGAGAATACATGTTTACGTTGTAAATCATGTCTGGTATTTAATACCCATCAATTCATTAAAACTCGTTAAAATTCACTACTGTAAACATATGCACCCACATGTACACCATATTCATCCATAAATAACTTCTACATTGTTGTAAAAGTGAAAATGAAAGTAAAACCATATAAGAACACTAAGTTGCCACAGTTTTAGATTATATATGTATATATGTAGCCATACCACTTGTTAAGCTTTACCTACTCATACATATCTTTAACTGTAAACTTGTATATAATATATGTATACAACACTTATACACAATCACCGGAAGACAATTCTAGCCAGTTCTTCCCTTGGCTTTGTGCAAAAATTGTTGACAGTGAACAGTACAATGCATTTTTACATAGAAATGTGACCCCCCCAAAAAAATGAACAATTAGAACACAGTTTAAAATTTTTTTTATAATCTTACCGAAGTTGAAGGATTTACTCCGTTCTTACATATCATGTCATCACGACTGATACCACCACTCGCTGTCTCTCTGGCGAGGGTCTCCAGGTAGACATAATATGATGAGGTACAGTTCTCCACACATATCTGATCAACAATTAAACAATAATATTTACGCCAATGTAAACGAAAGCATTATGGGATGCCTAACCCAAATGTCTACAGAGTTAAATCTTCATACGTCACAAACATTCAGATTCTCAATCTTCTATCATTCATTCACTCTAAATTACTTTTTACTTTTTCAGTCGCTCATGTTACAGTGAATTTGATCAAAAATAGTTGCCTAAGATTTTTGACAGGTCACATGATACACTTGGGCATTTTCTACCTTCAACCAAAAAAGAGTTTGAACTCAAAACTCCCTTATTTTATAGGACGGTGGTCAGCTTTATAGTTGGAGGAAACCAGAGGAAACCGGAGCACCTGGCATAAACCACCAAGTTAATGACAGCCTCTCCCAAATTTGAAGTATAGATATGTCCGCACCCGTATTGGTGGAAGACATGGGCCACAGGTCATCAATGAATGTTAGACTCTGTCAACTGAACAGCCACACAAGATGAGCATTTACTGAGCAGGGGGAATCTATGCTCAACAAAAAAAGAAACGCACAAAGCAATTATTATATTGTTGTCTCAACAATTAAGGTAATTATTCTTTATTATCAGTGACATCAATTTCCACTTCAACTGGATCTGAGGAAAACAAATCAATCGAGATATAAATAAAGAATTTTTTGGAAAGGTGTTTCGTGAAAAGTCATTTTTGGTTTGTGTGTTTACAGTTTTGTTAAGTGTATACATTCTCTGGCAAAGGTTGGGTTTGAACCCGCATCCCAGGTATTTATATACTCACATGTATGGTGTAAATATAGACTACCATGTAGAACTCTTCTCCACTATATATATATATATATATATATATATATATATATATATATATATATATATATATACACACACCATAACTAAGACGTCCATAAAAACCAGCTGTCCTATGTTTTTGCATTTCTTCACCCAATTCTGCATAAGCCATGGGGCTACTTAAGCCATGGGGCTACTTAAGCCATGGTGCTACTTAAGCCATGGTGCTACGCAGCATGTAATTTTCTACTATTTAAACATTTATGTGTACATGAACAGTTAGAATAAAACCTTATAAACTGAGGTAGATTTAATATGGTGTTGACAGGCCTGTCAACTACATGTACCAGGCTATCATCACTGCTATGGGGGGCCTCCGTGGCTCAGTCGGTTAAAGCGCTAGCGCAGCGTAATGACCCAGGAGTCTCTCACCAATGCGGTCGCTGTGAGTTCAAGTCCAGCTCATGCTGGCTTCCTCTCCGGCCGTACGTGGGAAGGTCTGCCAGCAACCTGCGGATGGTCGTGGGTTTCCCCCGGGCTCTGCCCGGTTTCCACCCACCATAATGCTGGCCGCCGTCGTATAAGTGAAATATTCTTGAGTACGGCGTAAAACACCAATCAAAAAAAAAAAAAAAAAAAAAAAAAAATCACTGCTATGGTTTCTTGTCCATGCTGTAGTCTTTCAGTGTAATTCTTCAAGCCTTCAAAACGTTTGGAAAAAGTGTTAATTCAAGCATATTATGAAGGTATTACTCTTTGTACACTGCTAAAATTATAAGTTCTGCAAAGCCCTCAAACTGGCCAATCCAAAATCAAATTACAAATCTGCACAAACTGCACTGTTAGCTTCTCTTTCATACGCGAAAGAGTTGAGGAGTTAGGGTAAGCAATAAATGATGCTCTGCTCAAATTGCAACCTAAATTATGCTCTTTGTATTTTCATACCAGTAACACCTGGCATAACTGACATAGCTGGAAAAATGTAAAACCTCAATCTAAATTTACCGTATGCATTATTCACTGCTGAAAAAAAAATGTACCAAAATCATGAAATCTGCATGTATTTGGAATCAGCACAAAATGGCTATTTGGTGGGTACTTTGTTACAGGTGGTCAGTATGCCCTCTCCCCTTAACGAGAAACAGGTGTGAGCATCTTAGTTACCTGTGGTGTAGGACATCCCCCGGAGATAACAGCCGCACCCATCTGAGAGCACTTCAGGAAGTCAAAAAACAGGAGGTTTGGTTTGCCCCTGAAATGTACAACAGGTTATTTACAGTTACTTATTGATATGCTATATATAATTGTTAATACGTTTCGTAACAATGATGAATTTTTTATTCTATGATGGAACTGATGGAACTTATTTACCATGGGTCTGAATTAAGCTACTTCAGGCAAAATTCCACAGCTCTGAGTGAAGTAAAAATTTTAAATCTTAATAATTTAAGCGCTAACATTTTTATCACAAGGAGTGGAAATTGGGAACACCTAATTAACATTCTGTTGGTTAGTGTATCACGTGGAAATTGGGAACACCTAATCAACGTTCTGTTAAGTCGCTTAGTGTATCACCTGGAAATTGGGAACACCTAACCAACGTTCTGTTAAGTCGCTTAGTGTATCACGTGGAAATTGGGAACACCTAATCAACGTTCTGTTAAGTCACTTAGTGTATCACGTGGAAATTGGGAACACCTAATCAACGTTCTGTTAAGTTGCTTAGTGTATCACGTGGAAATTGGGAACACCTAACCAATGTTCTGTTAAGTCGCTTAGTGTATCACCTGGAAATTGGGAACACCTAACCAACGTTCTGTTAAGTTGCTTAGTGTATCACCTGGAAATTGGGAACACCTAATCAACGTTCTGTTAAGTCGCTTAGTGTATCACGTGGAAATTGGGAACACCTAATCAACGTTCTTTTAAGTCGCTTAGTGTATCACGTGGAAATTGGGAACACCTAATCAACGTTCTGTTAAGTCGCTTAGTGTATCACGTGGAAATTGGGAACACCTAATCAACGTTCTGTTAAGTCGCTTAGTGTATCACGTGGAAATTGGGAACACCTAATCAACATTCTGTTAAGTTGCTTAGTGTATCACGTGGAAATTGGGAACACCTAACCAACGTTCTGTTAAGTCGCTTAGTGTATCACCTGGAAATTGGGAACACCTAACCAACGTTCTGTTAAGTTGCTTAGTGTATCACGTGGAAATTGGGAACACCTAATCAACGTTCTGTTAAGTTGCTTAGTGTATCACGTGGAAATTGGGAACACCTAACCAACGTTCTGTTAAGTCGCTTAGTGTATCACGTGGAAATTGGGAACACCTAACCAACGTTCTGTTAAGTCGCTTAGTGTATCACCTGGAAATTGGGAACACCTAACCAACGTTCTGTTAAGTCGCTTAGTGTATCACCTGGAAATTGGGAACACCTAATCAACGTTCTGTTAAGTCGCTTGGTGTATCACGTGGATATTGGGAATCACCTTATATGCTAGAATCACATTAAATGCTATAATCAAACAAAATGAGGCAGGATGAAATGCTTTAATGTATTCTCTGCAAAATAGTGTCCGTTGAAATTTAATAGCAAATATCTACCTAACAGACACCCTACATGTACCTAACACATTGGGTCACTCAAAGGATAATAGCAGAAATATTTTAAAAAATGCTGTCTTATTATAATATTTAGTTATTTATTTATTTGATTGGTGTTTTACATCATATGCACAAATATATTTCACTTATATGACCGTCGCTAGCAGTATGGTGGGAGGGAACCAGACAAAGCCTATGGGAACCCACGACTGTTAAACCATACATGTCGGCACACCTTCGGCACATGTACAACTGGGGAGGAATGCAGCTTATCGTGGCCGGATGTAACATCTAATAGTTGAGATACAAGTCAAACTATGTGTCAGATGGAAAGTATAAAATATTAAATGAAATGAAAGCGAGCTAAATGATGTAGGCTTAGCTAAATGATGTAGACTTAGCTAAATGATGTAGACTTAGCCCAATGTCACTCACGTCATATCTCCTGTTCCGCAAATGTTCCCTTCTGAGTCAGTGGGGTAGATCAGTTTGTTAGGGTCACCACGGACATAACCTGGAGGGTAGAAAATCAATCAAGCATTTTGTTAATTTCTTTTGATTTTTTTGATTGTTCTTTTATGCCATACCCCCTTTAGGCGTTACCAAAACTTCAGAGAAGTAGGGGTAGGGGAACTGACAGTGTTCAAAGAATTAGAAGAATTATAGTACTTAAGAACATGTCATAAATATTAAGCACATTAATACAGATAATGCATGCACGGTTGGCTGTAAATGTCATCAAGGGGCCTCCGTGGCTCAGTCAGTTAGCACACCAGCACAGCGTAATGACCCAAGAGTCTCTCACCAATGCGGTCGCTGTGAGTTCAAGTCCAGCTCATGCTGGCTTTCTCTCTGCCCGTACGTGGGAAGGTCTGTCAGCAACCTGTGGATGGTCGTGGGTTTCACCCGGGCTCTGCCCGGTTTCTTCCCACCATAATGCTGGCCGCCGTTGTATAAGTGAAATATTCTTGAGTAAGGCGTAAAACACCAATCAAATAAATAAATAAATAAAGAAGTAAATGTCATCAATAATTTGTACTCTTTTGCTGGACTAATGTCAACATAATTATACTGCTGCTTCACTGATGTGCCATGCTGAACACACCAGACACATCACATCCGGAGGGCACTAAAACTGCTCGGGTATTTAATACGATGCTGTAGCTACATGTATTGCAAGTCATGGACAACTTTGATTTGGTTAAAATTCTTTTGCATACTTTAGAGGTTTAGGATGATAACCAACAATCGCATGACTGAAGCGAGCAGAAGAGCCGAATGTACAAAGGAATGTTCCAGGACATGTGCATTAACATACATGTAAGCCTACTGCACTTAAACGTCACAGTCCTTCAATCTTACCAAATACTGAGAGGCAATCAATCAAATCAATCAGGTGACTTACCTAGTACAGGGCAGGCAATCATTCAATCAGCAGACTTACCCAATACTGAGCAGGCAATCAGGCAATCAGCAGGCATACCCAATACTAAGCAGGCGTTCAGGAAATCACCAGTCTTACCCAATACTAAGCAGGCAATCAGGCAATCAGCAGACTTACCCAATACTGAGCAGGCAATCATTCCATCACCAGACTTACCCAATACTGAGCAGGCAATCATTCAATCAGCAGACTTACTCAATACTGAGCAGACAACCATTCAATCAGCAGACTTACCCAATACTGAGCAGTCAATCAATCCATCAGCAGACTTACCCAATATTGAGCAGGCAATCATTCAATCAGCAGACTTACTCAATACTGAGCAGACAATCATTCAATCAACAGGCTTACTCAATACTGAGCAGGCAATCATTCAATCAGCAGACTTACACAATACTGAGCAGGCAATCATTCCATCAGCAGACTTACTCAATACTGAGCAGGCAACATTCAATCAGCAGACTTACACAATGCTGAGCAGGCAATCATTCCATCAGCAGACTTACCCAATACTGAGCAGGCAATCATTCAGTCAGCAGACTTACTGAACACTTAGCAGGCAATCATTCAATCAGCAGACTTACCCAACATTGAGCAGGCAACTCATTCAGTCAGCAGACTTACCCAACACTGAGCAGGCAATCATTCTTTCACCAGGCATAGCCAATGCAAAGCGGGCAATCAGGCAGTCATTCAATCAGCAGACTTACCCAATACTGAGCAGGCAATCATTCAGTCAGCAGGCATACCCAGCAATGAGCAGGCAATCATTCAATCAGCAGACTTACTCAATACTGAGCAGGCAATGACTCAGTCAGCAGGTATACCCAATGTTTATCAGTT
The DNA here is from genome assembly GCF_032854445.1 of Liolophura sinensis. NCBI lineage: Eukaryota > Metazoa > Mollusca > Polyplacophora > Chitonida > Chitonidae > Liolophura > Liolophura sinensis. The sequence continues at coordinate 13,914,084 of NC_088307.1, forward strand.
AATCAGGCAATCATTCAATCAGCAGACTTACCAAATACTGAGCAAGCAATCATTCAGCCAGCAGACTTACCCAATACTGAGCAGGCAATAAGGCAATCATTCAGCCAGCAGCCATACTCAATGCTGAGCTACCAATCAGGCAACCAGCAGACTTACCCAATACTGAGCTGGCAATCATTCAATCAGCAGACTTACCCAGCAATGAGCAGGCAATCGCACAATCATTCAATCAGCAGACTTACCCAATACTCAGTAGACAATCAGGCAATCATTCAATCAGCAGGAATACCCAATACTGAGCAGGCAATCAGGCAATCAGCAGACTTACCCAATACTGAGCAGGCAATAAGGCAATCAGCAGACTTACTCAATACTGAGCAGGCAATCAGGCAATCAGCAGGCATACCCAATACTAAGCAGGCGTTCAGGAAATCACCAGACTTACCCAATACTAAGCAGGCAATCAGGCAATCAGCAAACTTACCCAATACTGAGCAGGCAATCATTCCATCACCAGACTTACCCAATACTGAGCAGGCAATCATTCAATCAGCAGACTTACTCAATACTGAGCAGACAACCATTCAATCAGCAGACTTACCCAATACTGAGCAGTCAATCAATCCATCAGCAGACTTACCCAATATTGAGCAGGCAATCATTCAATCAGCAGACTTACTCAATACTGAGCAGACAATCATTCAATCAGCAGGCTTACTCAATACTGAGCAGGCAATCAGGCAATCAGCAGGCATACCCAATACTAAGCAGGCGTTCAGGCAATCAGCAGGAATACCCAATACTAATCAGGCAATCATTCAATCAGAAGACTTACCCAGCACTGAGCAGGCAATCATTCAATCAGCAGACTTACACAATACTGAGCAGGCAATCAGGCAATCAGCAGACTTACCCAATACTGAGCAGGCAATCAGGCAATCATTCAATCAGAAGACTTACCCAATACTAATCAGGCAATCATTCAATCAGCAGACTTACCCAATACTGAGCAGGCAATCATCCCAACGATGAACACCAGAAATAACAAGCAGCAAAGCACATCTGTGCATGACCTGCAAATGAATAATCATAATACTTAACTACCAAATGACAAACTATATTTATTCATTTAACTCAATCTTGTTATGTGTTGTAAAGAAATATTCAGCCAACCAAACAGCTGTACTTGTCTACATTTTTCTGAATATTATACATGTACATGTATGTGATAAATTTTGATTTTAATTAATTTGTTCTCTGAACTATAAGTTAAATATATTAGCTTGCATCCAAAGTTTGGAACATTTGGAGTTTAATATTTAATATTACAGTTAATTTCCTATTCCATGTATGTAGTTCTAACTGTCAGAAACGGCACAAACCTGTTTTTGATTGGTCCTCGGAAAGAGGGATCATACTTTTTTGGTGTTCCTAAAAATAAAAAGAAATGCACAAAACTTATAGATTTCAGAAGACAATGCAAGTAAATTTTGTCACGACATGTTCCACTGTTGAAACAAAAATAAAACCAGCAAAACCTAATTAATTCCACATTTATGGGCAAATATACAGGTTGTGTCCAATTAAGTTTATTGCTGAAACTTAAATTGAGTGAGGAGTTCACCTACCGTCTACCACTCATATCATTATATAATTATAAAAAGATCACGGAACTCTAAGAATCAGGCCAAAGGAGCAACTTGTTTTTGGAAGAAAGCTTATGTCAGTTACCACAACTTTTTACGCTTTGTAATGTTCCCATACACTTTGATATTGACATCAAATTAATGTAAATTTCATGATGAAAGGCCGGGCAAAACATGTAGATGAAAAAAATTTCATTTTTGTTTCTTAATTTCAATATATATTTTGTTATAATTTTAAGATGAACAATGATATATACACTGCAACCTAAGGTGCATTTATGATCACAAGATATGAAATCTTCTCATGAAAGAGTGTAATCGTGAATATGTACTCTCTCTACGATAGATCACTAAAATCTAGACCATTAATTGATTCTCTGTATCACGTAAAGGCCTTGGTTATCGACAGGTATCATATTTGCAGGCCATGGGTGTGGTCTGCACCTGCCTTGATCGCCAGAGGATCAAACTTCCAGCTGAACATGTAGCAGGAATGTCACCAAGTGTCGGACGGTAAGATTTGGATGCAAAATGAAGTTAAATGTGCCATTTATTTGGTTATCAACAGACAGTTTATATATTGATGAATAAGATCATGACAAATTTAATGAAATAAATTTCAGTTTGATTTTTACTAAAGCAGGAGACTGGTTTTAATAAGGTCTATGTTGGCTAAGTGGAAATCCTCGCTTTCCCCACCTGTCTATTTTCTCGAGTCGTGTATATGATGTTTAATTACACTCTCTAACCATGTATCTGATACACCTGACACACCTGATGTAGCCAGAGGCGTTCATTACAGTTATTTACCACATTTGGTTCAATCCCTTGTGGTTTAGAGCCGACAGGTAGGACATGCTGACAGTACTGCGTTAACACCTACATTATGTACATTGTATGACCATGTCTTCTATATCGTGACTCGATAACTCTTAGCTGGCCAGACCTGATCATGCTGAGAGTGACCAAGCATGACCAATGATCAGTGGTCATGGCAACAACAATGTGGTAGCAATCAACATGTATTGTTACACATGGTATTAACCGCATTAAGCCCCTGCATGCCAGCCATTTTGAACTGTGATTCCTACACTATTACTGTTCCCCAATAAAATGAAGAGGGACATTGTCAACTGCTGTATAATCCTTGTGGCTGTATAATCCATGTGGCTTTCAGCTTCAAAAACACAAGAATTCATTCATGTGACCATTATTAACAGCACACATTTTTCTTCAGGGTTCCTTTCATGTTTCATACCATTCCACCCTACTTCAAAGCACAATGGACTTGCCCTGGGCCCTTATATAAACACATCAAAACATGACCTATGCATGACCTATTCTTTTTAACAGGGGTTATTGATAAACACTTTGCATGTTTACCAATATACCAGTACCCAGATTGTATGTACGTGACAAACAACGATCAGTATGACGTCGGTAAAATCACGCCCCGCACTTCTTGAATTACATGGTCACACCCTTTCTCCACAGGCCCATGGCTGCCAAATTCAAGTCAAAAAAAAAAAAAAAATGGCTGCCAAGTATGATGTTAACCTATTCAGCTGTTTCGGCATGTTCAACAGAAACACAAACGGTGAAGAATGAGTGATCACTTGATCAGGCCGTGCTCTCTGACTCAATACACTGCAGACTGCCATACACAATCTATAAATAGATGATGGAGTCACAGCTTTTAACAATTCAAAGCTATCACTTGGTCCGGTTACACATACAGTCTGATCCTGAACTCGAACTCTATCAGCACATTATACTGGGTTAGTCAGGTCTCTAAGTACTGCATTTCCCCCAAAAGTTTAGCATTTTTAATGTGTCACATTTTCCTTGATTCTGATCCATTCAGTATTTTTTTTTTTATTCAGATTAAGATTTTTTTGTGAAGCCTTATTTAATTTCTTATCAGAAAAACTAAAATGGGGGTATTAAAAAATATAATTTTAAGGCTTCTCAAAAAATATTTTTACTTACCAAACTTTAGGTGAACGACAGCTAGATACATACCCATGGCTTTGTTACAGGTATGTTACAAACAGAACCCACTGGCCGATTGAAGTGTATGTAACAGGGTTTAATGTTGATCCAACAATCTCATGCAGTAATGTCATTATTTATACAAAATCAAGTTTTTAACTTAATTATAGGCAAAATGTTTTGAATTGTTTTATATCTCAGTGTTCTATCCAGCAAATCTGCCATCAATCTTTAGATGGTCATCAGTTTCCCCCAAGATCTGCTCGGTTTCCTTCAACGAGAATCTTCATCACCATTATATAAGTAAAATATTCCCATATATGTATGTTTGAGGTTTTACATCGTACTTTAATAACAATTTTTCAGCTTTATGGTGACAAGGAATCATTAGGTACGTGTACGCATTTGGTGTCTTCTTGTGACAGGGCGAGTCCACGTGGCCAAAGTGCTGCCGCCACTGACGTATCATGCCGAAGACATCAGACATGACACCCCGCCAAGCCACATTATACTGACTCCAGTTCTGTTTCCTTCCTCAAACTTCTCAGTGTTGACCGTCAAGCAAGTAGCAACAACTACTATTTCAAAAGTTTTTGTATGACCCGACCCTGGTTCGATCCTGTGTCTCACGACTTTAAAGGCTGACACCCTAACCATTAGGGCACTGAAATAGTAATGTTATATTCTTGAGTATAGCAAAAACACCAATCAAACAAGCAAATCAAATAAACATTTCATTTGTGCATTAGGCGATGTGGTCAGGACAATTTTTCTCATATGACCAATTTTTGATATTTGGTGGAGGAAACCACATGTTCTTAATGGAATCTCTGCATATAATTATATATACATGCAAGTCCCTTGTCAGCAAAACTTATGTCTACACATGTCTAACTTATGTCTATATGTGTCTAACTTATGTCTGTACACAGGTCTATACATGTCTAACTTATGTCTGTACACAGGTCTATACATGTTTAACATATGTCTATGTATGTCTAACTTATGTCTAAACATGTCTAACTTATGTCCAACTTATGTCCATACATGTCTAACTTAGGTCTATACATAGGTCTATACATGTCAAACTTATGTCTATCATGTGTAACTTATGTCTATATGTTTTAACTTATGTCTATACATGTCTAACTTATGTCTATACATGTCTAACTTATGTCTATACATGTCTAACTTATGTCTATACATAGGTCTATACATGTCTAACTTATGTCTATCATGTCTAACTTATGTCTATCATGTCTAACTTATGTCTATATGTACATGTACATGTTAGCCTGTATGTAGTGGGTAATATGCCAAGTAAATACAGGCAGTTTATTCTGTATTGGCTAATGAGTTAATTAACCAACACTTTAGAGCTTCGACAAATAATTGGATTGGATATTTGACAATTAAAACAGCCTGGAAATAACTGGCGCCGCGTACATCAGACATTTTTATGCTAACGTGTTGTTTACTCAGACATACATGTATTTCAAAACAAGAGGGAACAGTATCCAACAGATTGCCCCCGTCATGATTTGTACACTAAACACGTAAAAACAAATGACATTAACCTTTTTAAGAACTTTTTTCCACAAATTTACTTTACCATGATGGCAAAGATTTTAGAAAGTTTACAGTATATGTAACCTACTTAGAGATATGCATGAAGTTGAAAAGTGTATGTAGGTAAGGTAATAAAACAGGTGCATAAACTTACAGGTAAGCTGACAATCAAAGAGCTATATATTTCAGGTGTGTTCAGGTAGAGACTTCTGAAAAACCTGCCTGTCATGCATTTTGTTGGATACAGATTATTCATTTGTTTTGATGTTTGTTTCAAGAATATTTCACTTATACAATGGCGGCCAGCATTATGGTGGGCGGAAACCGGGCTTAGCCCAAGAGCAACCCTCAACCATCCCCAAGTTGCTGATAGATCTTCCCATGTACAGCCAGAGACTTGACATCCACAGCAATTACTAGTACATGGGTGAGAGGTTCCTAGTTCAGTGCGCTGTCACTGGCATGCTACCCCACTTAGGGTGTCTCAATTAATGAGGGTCTTAAGTGCACAGGTTTTTACATATGATGCGGTATATGATGCATATTTAATGGGAAAAATAAAACATTAAACATACTGTAAACATCAGTAGAAAAACTATTAAAGAAATTACCTTTAATTATTAATTTTAAGATTCTTTTTCATGAGAAAAATGCAATCAAATGTTTGGATTATAAGTCACGTGTAGGCTTTATGGATAATATCAATCCTGTATGCCTTCACTCACATTTATATGGCTGCATTCTCAGACATGAAGAACATGCCACATGGTTGCATTCTCAGACATGAAGAACATTGCACATGGCTGCATTCTCAGACATGAAGAACATTGCACATGGCTGCATTCTCAGACATGAAGAACATGCCAAATGGCTGCATTCTCAGACATGAAGAACATTACACATGGCTGCATTCTCAGACATGAAGAACATTACACATGGCTGCATTCTCAGACATGAAGAACATTACACATGGCTGCATTCTCTGACATGAAGAACATTACACCACGACCATCCCCAGGTTGCTGACAGACCTTCCCACGTTTGGTCGGAGACAAAGCGTATTGGTTTAAAGTTAATTCCTTCGTATTTGTAATCAGTTACAGACTAATTTCAGACTTGCTACGATAATTTATAGACCTTGTGTGTTTAAGTACTTAGTCACTTCGCACAGACAAGTCAGCTCAACAGTCCCTGCAACTCGATCATACTAGCAACCAAGTATATTACATTTCACTTAAAGTACTATATTTCACATAAAGTACTATATTTCACTCACTTAAAGTACTATATTTCACATAAAGTACTATATTTCACTCACTTAAAGTACTATATTTCACTCACCTAAAGTACTATATTTCACTCACATAAAGTACTATATTTCACATAAAGTACTATATTTCACTCACTTAAAGTACTATATTTCACTCACATAAAGTACTATATTTCACTCACTTAAAGTACTATATTTCACTCACTTAAAGTACTATATTTCACATAAAGTACTATATTTCACTCACTTAAAGTACTATATTTCACTCACATAAAGTACTATATTTCACTTAAACTACTATATTTCACTCACTTAAAGTACTATATTTCACTCACTTAAAGTACTATATTTCACTCATTTAAAGTACTATATTTCACTCATTTAAAGTACTATATTTCACTTAAATTTTTGCTGGTATGTAAAACTTTCAGCAGCCCACAACATTGTTAGCGATTCAGAGATATACATACGATCTGATTTTAATCAGATTCAGCATCTCGTAAAGGTCTTAAAACGATACTTTTGATGTCAACACTGAAATTAACAAATAAATATCACCTCACAAAGCAATCTTAATTGGCTGTATAAGGTGGCAGTTAAATCAGTCAGAATTAAGCAAAATGTGTCCCGTGAGAAATGGCAGGTGAAAAGTTCAGGTGAAAAACGGTAATAGCTTATGTTGTTTATATTATGACTTATATAGTTACCGTATTACAAAAAAAAAATTTTTTTTGACTATGACCTCATGTTGACAGCATACATGCTGAGTGGAAGATCCGTGACTGACTTACTTCTTAATACACACCAAACCAATAATCCAGATTACCCAGTGAGTATAAGCTTAACTATAGGTCTGCAAAACACTATATATGGTAATTCTGACCTAAAATGTCATCCCAAAAGTTTTTTTAGTTTTCTCTGGAAGGTACGATGACATCCTACTTGAAAAAACAGCAGGAATGTTCTACAAATGGCTTTTTCTTTCATGTGAAAAATTTAAGTGGTATATTGATTTTTTGTTCCACTTAGTGCATGTAAAAACAAAACTAGATCAAACTTGACTGAATGATTAATATTCTCATGCATGTCAGCCTAATCACATTTGATTAGCACCCCATTTACACATTTGTGTTCAACATTTAAACTCATGCAAATTTTCATGAAAATTTCACGTACTGAGCCTTAAATACAAATTCACATTTATACCCTCAAAAACCAGATACATACAAATACAATAAAACCATACGAACCCAGTTGGTGAAAAGTAGCATATTTTATTTATGTAATTTATTTTGTTGGTGTTTTGTGCCGTACTCAAGAATATTTCACTAATGCATTGACGACCAGCATTATTGTGGGAGGAGACGGGGCTTAGGAAACCCACAATCTGCAGATCGCTGGCATATTTTAATAACATTCACTGACTATATGACAATTAATATAATAAACATGTAGCAATTTAAACTCACAGCATCTACATCTATAAGATTCACGCCATGATTTATAAACACATCTGATATTATTGTAAACACATCTGATATTATCATAAACACATCTGATATTATCGAAAACACATCTGACATTTTCATGAACACATCTGATTTCCTTCTCAACATGATCCCTCAAAGGGTTGTTTTAAGAAAGAACCACATCATAGTTCCAGAAAAGATTCGATATTCAATTCTTTTTTGTTTTTAGTAGTTGTATGTTCAGTATTTTGCCCTGTAAATTTGGTTCTCCTCAGGTAGGAAGTCTCATTTACAAACAACTGTAAATGTAATGAAATGCTGAAGATTATAGAACAAGGACCAAAGTATTGATATTTACCAACAATGAGTTTCAAGTCTTTAATTTACCAAATAAAGAAACATGTACAAATACTGATCATTTTAAACAATGCTATCCATGTACTCCTTCAAATTTCCCCCACCTCCCCACTAACCCCGCCAACCACCTATCCTTCTTCAATACATCCCCTGTTAACTTCAATAACATTTGTAGTAAAAATTATGTTAACTGTTGTAGAATACACATAAATGGGGTAACATTCTAGTTCATGGGCGACTTGTACCAATGATCTGTTTAACCATTCAATCCGTTTAACTGAATCTCCATACAATTTTATAGATTTTTTTGTGTAATAAATAATGTATTTGCCGCAAAAAATCTACCTGCAAAATACATTTTAAGAGGCAGATAAATGTCAGAAAATATTACATTTGATGTGAAGCTATATATATCTTCCTACCTTCAACAAGAAGTAGAAAAAAGAGAAAGAAAAAGAAAAAAAAGCCCTTTACATTCTTAAGATGGAGAGATTTTAAAAGAAGAACAATAAAATCTGGTCAAGTTTTAGGTCCAGTACTGTAACTGGTAGCTGGATTCACATATGCCCTACATTTATCCCCCCCATCTTGATAACGAGAGACATGAATGGAGACTTTGAATAGGTCTTTATACATAGGAACTAGTATAGGCCTACCTATTTATACAGGAACTAACAAAATGGGGAAATTTAAGCAGTTTTTACGATACTGGACACACTTTTTTTTTGATAAGTGAAAGAAAAATTTTGCAAACAGCCTTTTGATATAACAGAAATACCACTAGTACAGGACATCTTTTGATGGGGTGCAAAAAGAAAAAAAGAGACAAAAACCGAAAAAACCGGAATACTTTTCACAACTTCCCATGTAATGTTTTTCATTAGCATGACAAAGTATACACGAATAGCTACTGACAGAGTTGTGTTGATGTTGTTACACTGAACTTTTACATACCTGTATTGAGAACAGCTGAAAAGCAGAGACTCTTATCTTTGGTCAAAGAACACGGAAGTAAACTTATATATATGAGTGTACATTTACACCGTAAGACCTTCAACTTTGTCACAAATGTTAGGTTACCAAGTTTAAGGCTGATTTTATCTATACAATGTCACCCTGGCCATGTTGTACATCCTGAAAATATATTTCAGCATTTTGACACAAGAATACCTATGATAGGGTCAGGGTTTTACATCAAACTTAACAATTCTTCAGTCATATGGCGTAAGGAGAATGTACATATACTCTGCCTTCCAGTCAAGATTTTTTTTTTTTTTTTTTAAACTTATGTATACATGGAGGCAATTAAATAATGAAAGACTAGAATATTGGTATTAAAATACACAGAAATAGAAAACTGTACAACACCAATTATCACATACCATTGGGCCACACCAATTATCACATACCATTAGGCCACACCAATTTCAATTGTTGTTTTATTTATCTATTTATTTATTTGATTGGTGTTTTACGCCATACTCAAGAATATTTCACTTATACGACGGCGGCCAGCATTATGGTGGGTGGAAACCGGGCAGAGCCCGGGGGAAACCCATGACCATCCACAGGTTGCTGGAAAACCTTCCCACATACAGTCGGAGACGAAGCCAGCATGAGCTGGTCTTGAACTCACAGCGACCGCATTGTTGAGGAAAATTGTTCTTTTATAAGCAGAATAAATCTTTTTTCAATGTCAAAGCAGGATACAGAATGAAAAAAAAAATCATGTAATCTGAATGCAGACTAGCTAGCTATCTCAGTGATTTTTCCTGTTAAAGACGTATTCAAATGATTGGATAAGCCTTGAAAACTCGGAAACTCACATAAAGATCAAACAGCATAAAACGGTGGACTTTTAATTTTAGTCCGTTTTTGGCGTTCATTGTACCAACAATTAAAATCATGATCAGAAATGAACTTCAAATGAAATTAAACTTTCTCCCTCTCTCTCTCTCTCACACACACACACACGTTTCATGTTCACGAAATTATCGGTTGCAAAAGCAGAATTAAACTCAAAACAAACTCAGTCTAGGCCAGAAAAAAATTAATTTTGGGTTTCCGGTTGTAAAAATTTGGACTTCTATGAATCCCTGTGTTGGCTCGTCCGTAAAACACAAATCAAATTGGTGTCGCCTTAGGAGTTCATAATTCCCTGTTACTGTACATGACCTAAAATTTCAAACATCATGATGTTTTTGCCAGATTTGGGGTGTTCATTTCATTTTCGAAAGATATTCCTCTTTGCCCTGGTTGCTGATACATTTTATTTATTTATTTATTTTTTTTTGATTGGTGTTTTACGCTGTACTCAAGAATATTTCACTTATATGACGGCGGCCAGCATTATGGTGGGTGGAAACCGAGCAGAGCCCTGGGGAAACCGAGCAGAGCCCGGGGGAAACCCACTGCTGATACATGGTATGATAATCCAAGCACACTGACTAATGGTTGAGGAATATTTGGATACACTCTACCTGTGTACTCCCTTCTGTTATATATATTTATCCTTTTAAAATGTGATTTTTGGAATTTGCATTTATTTCGTATTTACGTGTACCTAAAGTATTTATTTGACAGACTTAATTTCCAAGCAGTATAATTTTGAAACCTTTCAAACAAATTTGTTCGGTCTAGTTCTACAAGTCAAAAAAACAAAAAAAACATGTCTATACCCGGTATGTGTCAACAGAGAAGGCAAATGAAGTATCGTATTTCTTCGTCTAGAAAATGAAAGTACTAAGGCTAGATCGATCTACATAGGCCTACATAGAGCAAGTGTTGGGAATATATCATAGAATGTTGAAATGGAAAGCCAAGACAACTGCCGACAAACAGGCTGTTCCGAACAGGTGTTAAATAAATAAACGGTACCAGTAGGCCTACGTACCAAATTTGGAATTGGAATTACCGGCACCCTTGTCTGACGACCCGTCATCTTCCACCTTTCCACCGCACATTCCGTCCTCTGTTGATTTCCCCTTAGTACTGTTCACCAGCTAAGATTTTCACCTGGTCTGCTCAGGTAAGTGATTGGATTTCGACGGCAGTTTTAAATATATGGGCTACAGACCTCGAATGTCACTCCACGCCTGAGTTACATTGACGTATTTGAACACGTCCCAAAGCGAATAGCTAGCACCTTCCCCTCGACCACTTGTTTTCGCCACAAGAATAACGAGCAGTTTAACAATGACCCAGGTATATCCCGTCATAAGCAGCACCACTGCCAAGCTAGCGCGAGACAGCGATTCAACTAGCCCACGTGACCTACTCTGGATTACTGATTGGGTGTCTTCACTGTTCATGGTTTACAGTTTGCTTGGTAACGGAGAAGGTGTGTAGTCAGCGTGTTACCGTAAATTCTCGTTAAAACGCATTCCTACTTTAAAATTCTTCGGTCACTAAATTACTTTAAGTCATATATCGAAGAAAAACGGCTATTTTAATAGAGTTATTTGGCTATGAGATCATAACTATTAAGAAGACAATCAATTAATGTGTCTTCCAGGATTTTGTAAGTATAACATAAGCTTACACCCACTGCACACTGTGGTAAAGGACATGGCGGTTCTATGCCATAAAGAAAGTTATCAATCCAAAGTGTGTCCTAACCAGAGCAAAAACAAACAAATAAAAACAAACAAAACAAACAAAAAAACCCCTTTAAGATAAACACGTGTACGCTTGCAGTAGGCCTAAATGCGAAATCTGTACATGATGGCGAGAAGTGGTCACTTTCACGCAAGACTGACGACCACCGGGCTTACGGTACAAACATTTCACCATTCACACGTTCCACAACATGTTGTGGGATTATATGCATTTAATCCTGTTAAGCATAATTTCACGAGAATCCTAATTGATGAACCAATTCGTTATTAGACTAATTGTTATGTGAATTATCAACTTGTTGTTTTAATTCATTGCTGACCAAATTAATTGATTGTAGGTAACGGTTAGATTTTAATTAATTATTAAATATTTGTCGTATACATTGAGTTATAAATATAAATTTAATTTTAATGGATTGTTGGGTTTTTATTTATCAAAGAAGAAAACATGTTCTCCTCACCTGCATTCCGTACATCAGTTTTCCATTATACAACGAGATGTCTGCATTTATTTATATTACAAAAAATAAAAAATTCTATTTTGGTCGCCGCGTGCAAATAAGCATTCCCCCCCCCCCCCCAATTAAATGTGTTTTATCAAATAAAAAAACATGTTCCCTACACGTGCATGGCATATTTAACTTTCCTTTAGGCCTACTTGGCGAGATGTCAACATTTTACATATTAATCAAAAATATTCTAAATTCAATAATTTTCTGCAAATGACTCCGGCAAAGCAGATAGATGTACGTTTCCCCATTAAATGCTTTATTTATTTACATTTATTTATTTATTTAGTGTCCATGAATGTATGAAATAAATTTGGGGGAAAAGTTGAAAAAGATGATCATCGTAAAACATGACCGACCTTACTGTCTACAGTTAAATCAACTGGACAAATTAATTACATTAAAGAAATAAACTGATACATGCTGGATTTTCGAACCTGCTACTGTATATAGGTATGTATGTATGGACTAGGAGACATTGGCATAGAATTACGACACTTTTGGTTGATTGATTGATCGATCGGTTGATCATTTATTCACCATTTTTATGCAACATACATCAATAATTGGCAGGAAAAAGCTGAAGAGATCTGCTGCATGGGGATTTGAAATCCATGCATGATAGATTATAGGTTAATGCCTGGATTTGACACATACCATGTTTACAACGTGCAGAGTTCTCAGTGGCCGAGGAGACTAGCGTGCTAGTGCAGCACAGTGACCTAGGATCCTCTCACCAACGCAATCGCTGTGAGTTCAAGTCCACCTCAAGCTGTCTTCCTCTCCTGTCGTACTTTGGAAGGTCTGACAGCAACCTGCAGATGGTCGTGGTTCTCCCTCCCACCAAAATGTTGACTGGCAACATAAAAGTGAAATATTCTTGATTAAGGCGTAAAACACCTATCAAGTAAATAAATAAATATTGGCCATTAGTTTATTCAACCGAATATTGCACTTTCTGCAGTGCAAACATAGGCCTACGGATACCCTGCAGGCTCGCAGCTTATCAGTCATAACCACTTTCTTATCTTCTGTACGCTGCGTGCATTCACGACTGATCGTTCTTTTTTCTTTTTGCTTCCTTTGAAACCACTGATTCAGTCAGTCTTAAGCGAGAGGGTGGCGTAACATAACAATGAAATCAGTTATTCTTGCATACCTAGTTTGCGAGACAGATCTTATAGTGTATAGCCTACTACATGTTGTCACGCAAAAAATCCATATTGTCCTGCCTTACAACAACAGGTATGTATATACACTCAAAAAATAATATAAAAGCCTCCGTGGCCGAGGTGGCGAGCACCCCAGCGCGGCACAATAACCCAGGAGCCTCTCACCAATGCGGTTGCTGTGAGTTCAAGTCCAGCTAATGCTGGCTTCCAGTTTTCAGTCGTTCGTGGGAAAGTCTGTCTGCAACCTCAGGCCAGTCGTGGGTTTCTCCCGGACTCTGCCCGGTTTACTCCCACCATAATGCTGGCCGCCGTCCTATAAGTGAAATATTCTTGAGTACGGCGTACAACACCGGTCATGTTTGTTACATAGTTTGTTACAATAATAGAATACATTCTAGCATCACTCATACAAGACTTTCTGCAAAATTTAACAAATTATTTTTTGAGAGAACAATCTAATTAAATTTCATTGAATATATACCTTTATGTGTATCGTGCTTTATTAAAAAACCGCTCTAATGTGACTTACAATCGGCACATGTAACAGCCTGCGGAATTTCGTGGGTTTCGCCGGGGCTCTCTCCGGTTTCATCCTGCCATAATGATCACCACCCTCGTATAAGTGAAATATTCTTAAGTACGGCGCGTAAAATACCAACAAAATAAATAAATAAATCCAAAATCAAAAAATTAATCTTTTAATTTTAAGAAATAGTTATCTGTTATTGTTACTAGAATGTATTCTGTTATTGCAGCAGGTTGTTCTGTTAAATATAACACACTCATGCTATAAATTCAACATAAAGATTTTGTTTGACTAACAGGATATTATATGGAGTATGACAAAATATTATGTCATAATAACAGAATGTATGCTAGAATCATTTAGTCAATAGACGTTCTGTTATAATTAACAGATAATTTCTTTGAGTGTAGCCGCGGAAAACTCCTTACTGCATGTCTTGCGGATATTTACGGATCTATGTACCTCGGCATACACATGCGCCAAGAGGGTTTTTTTTTTATCGTCTTTATGAGTCTGTCTGTCTGTCTGTCAGTAACTCTAGAGACGGATAAGCACGCTTAATTTGAACGAAGCTTACACAGGTTGGCCTTGGGTCAGGCACCAATCTGGATCTGAATTGTTAAAGCGATTCTTCAACACTAACAGACAGGAGAGATATGCAGAGTGCTGTGCAGTATGTACTGTGTGAATAAGCCTAATCGGCGTTTCGGGGATCTCGAGATTTCACGCATATATTGGCGAGACAGGTGGAAGCTCTCGCAAACTATAAGAGCTAAAAGACGTGATTTTACGTTATGTTCCAACGGCGGCGCCGTCGACACGAAGGACGACAGGTGTGTATTTAGTCTAGGAACTACCGTAAAATAACGACTTTTAACTACGTTAATTTGCGAGAACTTCCACCTGTATCGCCGATATCTGCGTGAACTCACGAGACCCCTGAAACGCCAATTGTGTAAGACGGATCGGAAGCTGGAGACCACGTGATCTCCTTGGTAACAAACCGCGTGGGTGAAGAAAGCGATCCTCCCAACGTTATTGCATAGGAAAATGCCTATTTTTGGATCGCTGTCAGCGATCTTGTATCCGTTGGATTTGTATAATTTTCAGCTTTCCAGATAGTCTGAGTATTTCTGCAGAGCTTTGGTGACGTTTTTTTTGTACATCTAGGCCCAACTGGTCGCTAGCGAGAGGCAAAAAGTGACCTTTTCCCCAGTGCTTTAACATTGGGAGGCCATTTTGTTTTAGGCACAAAAGGATGCTCATGTGACCTACAACTTCCGACTCGTCTTACAGAATTGGGCTTATTTGTTGGCCTGCATTTAACTGAGTTGGAAGGTTTGCCCCTTGGGACTGTTAACGGACTGCTAATGGCATGCTCAAGAATTTTTCGCAATTAATTATGGATGGAAGCAACTGCAGTGCCATTAGTAAACCAACAACCTACAGACCCATATTCTTTACATCGTAGGCCTACGCGCCGCTCCCTACGTTCGCTTTACATAACTGCCACTACTATAGCAATACCATAGCAATAGCAAAATATACAAATCTTTAACAATCTCCGATGTCACTCTGGAGGTCGCACGGCAATAAGGCAAACTAGTGACGTCAACAAACACAAACTCAGTCTCAAGCTTTGTATTAATAATTATAGGTTATTGGATTGTATGGTCCTGTATGAACTCGTCCTGGGCGCCGGAAAGGAACTCGCAAGCTCGTCCCTTTCCTGGGCACCCAGAACTCGTCCATACAGGACCATACAATCCAATAACCCATTTATTATACACCCACTTGTCAAAAGCGTAAGTAAATAAACTCGAACGCTAAACAAATTGGGTAAAACCGTGCTAATTATTTCATATCGCGTAACAATAGCGGATAGCCGGTTGCGGATGAATATGGAATACTGAATGGAGCACTTTCATTGGCTGACGGAAAACTGGGTCAGGCGCACGTGGCCGAAGCGGTATTTTACAAACAGAAGTGTAAAGAAAAGGAATGCAGACGTTTCAGTGAAAATTAAAGGTGCAGTTATTGAAAACTGCGCCACCGAACAGACTAGTGTAATCTTTACAGGATGAGGACGAAAGAGAAGTAGAGTTTGCTGACAAAGTTAGCTGATTATCCTTGGGATTCTGTGCGGAAGTTGCTGGCATCGGAGTCGTGAAAACTTCGTTTGTGTGCACTTGAACTGACCGGCCAGGGAGTGGAAGCGCGGGAGATTTTTGACTGAAGGCGCGATTGCCCTGAAGTAAACTCGACATTTGCTTCTGCTCTACGTGATCTAATTTAGAATCATACTCCTGGATGCTAGCAAGGGATTTGTGTCCGGTGACCTGCATAATTTTATGTGGAGCGACGCCAGATTTTACAAGGGTTTGGACGGTTGTTTTTCGGACCGAATGATTAGTTTTCCAGCCTTTCAGTCCAGCAGCCTCGGCTGCCCTCTTCATTAGCTCTCTCAAACGATGCTCTCCCATTGGAGTGGAGTAATACCACACAGCTGTATCAGGTTTGAGGCGACATTCGGGAATTGTTGTGAGGTAGAACGGACTGTCCGGAGACACACACTTTTCTGGACGAGCACGGACGAACATCGTGTTGTGTCGTCTGCTTGTTGACAAACAAAAAGTAGTCCGTACGTGTGACGTCACAGTTACAACTGTCCCATATATTAAAAATATTGGACAGTTGTGTTTACTACATAATATAGTAGGCGCTGGACACTTCTGTGTACAATAATGCTTTATATTAATGATTCGCATGCGTGTGTACAACATGATTCTAACGAGGACATGAAGCAATTTTATTGCTGAATACTGATTAAGTAGTTCCACGCTAGTGTTTTACGCCGTACTTAAGAATATTTCACTTATACGACGGCGAAGTTGTTTTGTCTGTAGTCAGTTTCTTTTAACCAGTCGCCTATATCCAGCCATCTGTAAAATCATTCACACCCGATATTAAAATAGACTTTCGATAGTTACACGTAACACCACGAGCTCTACACATTAATATGTTGTACATCCATATTATTTCAAAGAAAATGCAGTAATAATACATTTTCTATTTCATAATGTTAAACCCATAGGTCTAAGCTCGGTTTCCACGCCAAGAGCTCATTGCCTCAGGTGACGCTATAATTATTCAAAGCCAAGTGGCA
Source organism: Liolophura sinensis (assembly GCF_032854445.1). Classification (NCBI taxonomy): domain Eukaryota; kingdom Metazoa; phylum Mollusca; class Polyplacophora; order Chitonida; family Chitonidae; genus Liolophura; species Liolophura sinensis. The sequence goes on from NC_088307.1 coordinate 13,931,377, forward strand.
TGCTGGACAATGGGCACGGAGAGTAATTTGCTTAACAATGGCTCTTCCAACAAGCGGTTAATAAGAACAATTTGCACTCAGTAACACAGCCTACACTACTGTCTCCGCGAATAGAGATATTTTTGGTGTTTTTATTATAAAAGAATTTTTTAACATCCAACTCTAAAACCATTCAGCGGCTAGTTGAATTAAAATTCATTTATTACGGTTATCTTATCCTAAACCGTGTAAACAACTTTAAATATGCCAGTGTCAGAAACAGGGTTTATAATAAAGTCGACAGCAGTTTAGGAAATTGCTTGGTGCTCAATAACCAACATGCCCACTGTTTCATGAATAATTGTGAAGTCACTCGAGGTTTTGCCTCCCGCGGTTTAACATTATGAATTAGAAAAAGGTTTTATTTCATCTCCTTTGCAAGAATATAACTTTCAACATGTGAGTGTGTAGAGTTTGTGGTGTTACGTGTCATTATCGAAAGACAATTTTCGTAGTGAGTATGATCGATTTTACAGATAGCTGAATGTAAGTGGCTGGCTGAAAGAAACAGACTCTAGTAGAGAGCAGTGATGTAAAGCGAGCGGTGAGAGCGGCACATGCGTTCATGGTACAGACTTCAACGCCACAGGCAAATGTACGGAGCCGTAAAAAGTGACATTGTTAGAAAAAAAATTAAATAGAAAAAAAACACATGCACACACAACTTTCAAAGTGTCAGTTATGTCTTTTTTTAGTAAGTCGGGCTCACGAGATAGTTGACCAATAGAAATGCACAATGATGTGCGCATAAGATCTTTGTTAAGTCGTGCACAGAGATCTTTGTTAAATCGTGTACACGAGATCTTTGCAAAGTCGTGCGCACGACTTTATAAAGATCTCGTGCGCAAAAGTTACTAATGATCTCGGTATAATAATGCATTTCTATTGGTGAATTATCTCGTGCACACGAGATCTTTACTAAGTCGTGCGAACGACTTATTAAAAAAGATAACTGAAATTTTAATAGTTGTGTTACTATTTTCTTTTTCTATTCAAATTTTTGGCTAATTAACCATGTCACTTTTAAAGCTCAGTACAAATGTCGTTCAGCGAATTAACATTATAAACTGTATAAATGCACACTCATGCATCCAATTATTGTTGTGAAGAATCCTAGAAGAATGAGAACCGAGGAATTTACAAATGATCAGATATGTGTGAATAGGGCTAAATTGTCTCACACAACCCACCTTTGTTTACTGAGAATTTCATTTTCCCCGAGTATTGTTATTTTAGATGTAAACGCATGACAGTCTGAGAGTTGTTCCCGTGTGAAAATTGGCATCATTGAAAATACCATTTCATTTTCAGACATTCCTTTAATGAAGTTAATTGGACTGTAACAAAGAATTGGATTTCCATGGACAATCAAGTATACTTGTCCTGTCAACGTAGCCAGCGGCACGTCTCTACACCGCTAGAGCACATTTGTTCTTGTACAGTGAAATTCGCTGTCAGTTGATTAGGGTACATTTTCCTATAGACAAACAGTTCTCTTCTGGCAGTAAATTCACAGCCACGCCTGCTTAGTTTTACATGCAAGGTGTAATAAAAGTACAACATCGTCTCAAGGATTTTTGTTTTTTTGTTTTTGTTTTTTGTTTTTCACTGCAAGTCCCACAAATATGCAATTGTAATCAGATGTGCAGCTGCATGGTGTAGAGTTACAGAGCTAAAATGAGAGCCTCCTTGGCCGGGGTGGTTAGCGCGCCATCGCGGCGCAATGACACAGGAGCCACCAATGCGTTTGCTGTGAGTTCAAGTTCAGCTCATGCATGCTGGCTTCCTCTCCGGAAGAAAGGTCTTCCAGCAACCTGCGGATAGTCTTTGGTTTCCCCGGGCTCTGCCCGGTTTCCTCTCACCATACCACTGGCCGCAGTCGTATAAGTCAAATATTCTTGAGTACGGCTTAAAACACCAATCAAATAACGCTGGCCGCAGTCGTATAAGTGAAATATTCTTGAGTACGGCTTAAAACACCAATCAAATAAATAAGTAAATGTTTATTTATTTGATTTATTTGATTGATATTTTACGCCGTACTCAAGAATATTTCACTTATACAACGGCTGCCAGCATTTTGAAAACCTGCCAAAGCCTGGGAGAAACCCACGGCCATCCACATGTTGCTGAGAGGCCTTCCCAAGTACGGCCGGAGAGGGAGCCAGCAAGAGCTGGACATGAACTCACAGCGACCGCATTGGTGACAGGCTACTGTGTCATTGTACCGTGCCTTCGTGCCAGCCACCTCCGCCATGGAGGCCCTCAATAAGTAAATAAACACAGAGTTAAAATCGGTGTACAAATCGATGGTATGTCAATTCCGTAAACCTATGCAGCATATTGTTCTCATATTCACAAAATTTGTTCATTTGTAAAGTATTCACAGTAGATCTCTTGGTATAAAAATGTGTGTATTTTATGGTGATTTGTTGAGTTTAAAAGTATTTAAGGCCTAAAATGAGCGAAACCTTTATAGGATTTGGCACTTCTGACAGACGAACCAACAATTTTAGAGGTATACGCCGAGCTAGTATAGCTATAAAATACTCAAATTGTAACTAAATCGTTAAAAAGTGTTTGATAGCATGAAGTGCTCAAGATGTCTGCCTAGATACACAACCAGCTACTTGTGCAGTATTGACATTTTGTTCTTCATATTACTCGGTGAAATCTCATTAAAATAATAAAGTATGATACGTTTTAGACAGCCTGAGAATCCTGCTCTCCATTGAAATATGTTTTAGCCAGTTGCTGGCTTGTCCTATAAACTGGTAAGCTGGTTCATGTGTCCATTGACTGATTGACTGATTTCCAAGTTGACCCGTTACTGGCTAACGAAATGATCCACCGATTGGCTTCTTGGTGGATTGGTTGGTTTATGTATCAACTGATGAATTGATTTATTGATTAGGTTTTTGGATTTGGTACACCTATAGGCCTCTATACAATTTATACATGTAAATTATTATGAAAGGCACTCTTAGATATGTTAGACTACATTTCAGATATTCCAGATAGTCCAAGCATGATTTCATCTAAGGTTATTTTACTTAGGCAATAATTTGCGCAATCAGACTAGCTTAGAGACTTTGTATGCGATCGGTCGTGCAAGATACGAATTCCTAAGGTTAATACATAGCCTTATTCGATTCGTCACTGACATCATACATAATAAAGGAAGAAATATCTGGATTTTTTTTATACATTCGTCTTGTCAGTATGTATGTTCCGCTTTTCTTTATAGCCGTTTACCTGATCGACTCCATACTTGCTTGCGTGTATATAGCAGAGGACGCAAAGCAGTGCAGTCTCAGGTATCAAAAAATTCCGTGTGAAAATTAGGCACTGATAACCTCACACACCTTTTGAACGTGTGCTGCCCTCAACATGCTGACTTTGTACACAAAACCTATACATTACCCCAATAGGGCTTGGTCTTTGATCCATAGGTGTGGAATATATGCTACACGACGTAGATAAATATCATTTATAGGTATGGACTTCCAACAGGCATTGGGTTAGTCGGCAGTAATGACAGGACCGGTCAGCGAAATAATCTGTTAATTTAGTAAAACTGATGATACAGTATGTGAAATGTACATATATACACTTTGTAACCTTGCTCTATCGTCTCAGTGTTGAACGAGGCAGCAACAAGTAACGTTCTCAAAGGTATGACCAAATCCTAACGGTACCATGCACATGATCACGTGCGGAAAGCGCTACATAATAACATAGTTCAAGATGACATATACAAACAAACCATGAAATGCGGACTTAAATTTCAGTGAATTTGTGAGCGAGTGAGTGAGCCAGTGAGTGCTTGGGGTTTAACGTCGTGCTTAACAGTTTTTCAGTCATATGACGACGAAGGAATCCTTAGAGTGCGTGTGATGTGTCTCCTTGTTGCAGGGCGGATTTCCACCGCTCTTTTATCTAGTGCTGCTTCACTGAGACGTCTTATCGAAGGAAGTAAGCCGCCTTCATGCTGAACGCCAAGCGAGTAAGTTACAACTTCCTCTTCTAAGGTCATACGGGTTCTGCCCGGTTTCCACCCACCATAATGCTGGCCGCCGTCGTATAAGTGAAATATTCTTGAGTACGGCGTAAAACAACAATCAAAAAAAAAAAAAAAAAAAAAAAAAAAAATCTAAGGTCATAGGTGTGACGACCCAGGATTGACCCTGGATCTACAGCCTCCCGAAGCGGACGCTCTATGAATGTGTGAGCAACTCATTTTTAATATATGCAGTATAAGCTGAGTGCACTACAAGTCAACAGCCTTCAACTCCTTAAAGAGCAGGTATGATAACTGGCCATATCACGGATTGTGAGAGCGTGTGAACACTATATAATGGTGCTATGAACATCAGCTGTGTTGGTAAAGGTCTTTGTGTGATTTTTGTTTAACCGTCCTAACATCGGGATACTTATCAACATCGTCGATAGGATCTGGGGCCGATTCCATCAAGCAATTTCTGACTTAAGTCAAAATTTAAAACTTTGTTAGAATTTTTAATTTTTGGTGTTGTAGGTTGAAAATTTGGACACATTTGTCTTACGATAACATTTATGAAGTGGGCAAAATTTTAATTTCTAAAACCGAACAATAATCTTTAAAAGCGTATTTCAAATTTCAACTTAAGTCCAAAATCTGTTTGTGGAACTGGCCACTGGACATAGTTAAGCTACGGTATTTGAGCAGAGATTGTATTGAAAATGCTCTTGGTGTATGTACTTTTTGATAACAATCTTAGAATCATTAAACATAACCAGGACACTTTTGACCCTATCATCGGTCATGACAGGAACATTCGTTGTTAGGTTACTCCGTTTTAACACCAACTGCGTTGAAGAAAGCCTTGGTGTGCTTGTTATGGTTGACAATTTCCCATCGCCCGATCCACGGCCCCGTGATTGTCGTGTCGAACTGATCCTCTTCGTGTTTCTGAATGAAATGATAACAATAATTCACTGTAAACTAATAAGAGTTATAACAGAATGGACGTTGTTTGGTTGAAAATTCTTTGAATAAAATTAAAGGCCTTCTATACCACTTCAAAAATTTGCAGAAATTTTAGGAAAAAAATTACATTTACGGATTTCTTGAACGTAAGAAGTCTGTCAGATCTCTTATGAGACAGCCGTTTGGTCACTCTTGGTTTGAAATAAACTAATTGAGTTGCTTAGCACAAGCAACCTGTTGACATCCCAAGATTGAGATGCAGAATGTGAAGCCGAATAAACCTGTTTGAAGTATTTCTTTTGCCAGACGTCTTTTCTGTCGACGGAGAAGAACTTGGCCCAATCAGGTTTCAGTTCCGGGTCAGAGGCAGAGCGAAAATTGATTCCTTCTTGAATGTCGTAAAAGCCCCAGTTGGATGATGGCGACTGCCATCTAAGGTCAACACTCCAACGAACGTCATTGGAAACATTCGGCAAACTGCGGTTAAACAAACTTTCTGTTTAAAATATATAAAGATCCCATAAGCTGACACATACAGAATGGTATTTTTTTAAACTGGCATTTGTAGACAGGAATTGTTGTGCGATCACAAGAAATCACAAATTGTGATGAGGACTTACCTCCGGTGAGGTGTTATGTTGTGGAACAGAAGAAACCCGCCATACTTAACCGGAACTGTGACGAGATCACGCGTCATGTCTACCCCTGAAATAGAGCAAGCGAACCCCGAATATGACAGGGGCAAATTTATTATTTTTGGATTTTCTCGATTGGTAATTCTTATCTCTCTCCTCGAGATAAATACGAACAGGTGAATAAAAAACACGAAATGCGATAGTTTGCATGTTAATCCTTTGACACACTTCTACAACATTACGCCCTACTTAATGTTTCCTCCCCGTTTTCCTTCGACCAAAATCCTAGCCGACGTCGTATAAAAGCAGAATAGTCTTGAGTACCAGTCAATAAATAAATACATGTGAATAATACAAATGAAGCTTAAATTATCAGGAGATGCTAAGCGTGTTTGAATGCTCTAGCCAAACAGTTCTATAATCTGTTTCAGAATATTTTCGATGAGTTTACCTTTCGGAATCATGTATAACATGCTTGACTTCACAGAAGGCTTTTTCTGACTCTTCGGGTCATGTTCATAAATAAGCATTTGTGAAAACAGTTTACGTGTGGAACGCTATATACGGTTTCCTGCCTGGTTTCCTCTGCCAGATTTCCTCTGCCCAGTTTCCTCTGCCCAGTTTCCTTCCGTCATAATGCTGCCCGCTGTCGTATTAGTGAAATATTATTGAGTACCGCGTAAAACACCAAAGAAATAAATAAATAAATGAATAAAGACCACTATATACAGTTAACTGCCTAAGTGTTTCTAAGTGTTAAGTTCACAAGGTGACAGTCGAATATGCACGTATCGTCTGCTTACCCAATTCCTTCTCCATATCTTCTTCCTCCAGCATCACGTACCAAGTGGGACCTTGACAACACGTGTGACGGGCGACCTTGCCCTCTCGGTGACCTCGACGAACGACCTTCAGAAGCATTTTATTCAACAACAATGAATCACGTGAAATCAATATTAGAAATATTAAATATAAATTAAAATATAAATATTACACAGTTACAACATTGCACTTCTTTGGATCCTCAGAAATACACACGTCACGAGTGAAGTCTGTAAATACAGAACGTATATACAGATAAACATAGAAATTTCTTCCAGTATAGATAAATATATGAAACGAACAAACTCTGACCATCCTCCTTAACTTATAAACCAAAACGACATCATATATTTATTTATTCATTTATTTGATTAGTGTTTTACCCCTTACTCAAGAATATTTCAATCATACGACGGCGGCCAGCGTTATATGGCGGAAGGAAACACGGCAGAGCCACCGGGAAACCCATGGCCATCTGCAAGTTGCTGAAATACCTTTCCACGTACGACGACATCATATAAGTGAAATATTTGTGACTCTGGCGTGAAACACAAATCAAATAATAATAAAACAAAAACAATATTTTTTCGCTGTTTTGATTTGTACTGTATGCTCATCCAACTTGTCGAATAGGTTAAGAACAGAATCCCGTGGAAACGATTCATATAATTTTGATTTAACTGAGTCACACATTTTCCATACAAATACACCTTTCTTTAGTCCCATATAGCGCAGGTAACCTAAAATGCTGACTGTTGAGCCTGACCACAATTCTTAATATTCTTTGAAAATATTCAGTTGGACATTATCAACAGCTATTGTCAACAGCTTTTGTCAACAACTATTCTTAGCAATTATTCTCAACAACTGTTCTCAACAACAACTCCCAACAGCTATATTCTTCAGAATTATTCATTATTTATTTTGATTGGTGTTTTACGTCTTACTCAAGGATATTTTACTTATACGACGGCGACCAGCATTATGGTTGTAGGAAACCGGGCAGAGCTCGGGGGTAATACTTGACCATCCGCAATTATTCTTGACGGCTGTTGTCTGCTGATATGGAGCTTCGATCGTCTGTTTCTGATGTTGTTAAACGCCTGGTTTGCACCATACACGATAACTTTGTTTTTTTTGTTTAAATTAAAAAATTTGAAAAAAAAAATAATCTGCACTATCTGCCTTGCAGTTGCTTTGAATATTGATTTTATAACCTTAACAGCGTAATGACCCAGGAGTCTCTCACCAATGCGGTCGTTGTGAGTTTAAGTCCAGCTCATGCTGGCTTCCTCTCCGGCCGTACGTGAGAAAGTCTTCCAGCAACCTGCGGATGGTCGTGGGTTTCTTCCGGGCTGTGCCCGGTTTCCACCCACCATAATGCTGGCCGCCGTCGTATAAGTGAAATATTCTTAGGTACTGCGTAAAACACCAATCAAGATCATAACCTTAATGATTAACGGTCGATGACTGGCATATAACTGTGAGGATAGTAGTGTAACAGGTTTACCTGCATACAGCCATTCTCCTCGGTCGTGTCCAGGAATGGTACCCAGGCTGTGGGGATCAGGTGGTAATAGCTGTCCGCACTGAAGTAAGCGCTGTCTGTAGCAACATATCATGTAACAGAATTATTAGCATGTGCAACGTTTTCCACAACATCTGGTACAATTTTTTACATGTGAAAAAACAAAAAACAAAAAAACAAAAACAAAAAAAAAAAAACGCAGAAGAAAATGTAATGCCTTACGTTAGCTAGGCATTACTATTTTTGACGTGTTTGTTGGTCTATTGATTGGCTGGTTTTCTTTGTTGATTTGTTTCTCCATTTCTTTCTTTAGGCAGACAAGAACAGCGCGTAAAACTACATCTAACGAGGGATAGCCATATACATATACATGAACTGATTCCCTTTTCTTCATCATTCTAGCAGTCCTGTTTGCCTGTTTATATCGTTGCTTAAGTAGAATAGATCGGTGGTATTAATGAGATGAACGTCGGATGATTTCATTTACCTTGATGCCAAGGGATGTTGACGGCCTCGCTATTTGGGGTTTTGGTTCTAAGGTTCCAGACCGGATGTCCGGCTACGTCTGGACCAATCAGTTGTTCCATCACATTTAGAATCCTCTCGTTGGACCAGAGATTACAGAACGCCTGTGGCAAACACATGACAGGAAGTAGTGTACTTTAAAGGTATACAAAGCATTCATTGAAGATCTTATAATTCTAAGCGTTGTATGAAATGAACAGTACTTAGAGTATTTGCTCTGTAGCTTGGTTTTTTTTTCGACACAACTGTAAAGCTGACTGGTATTTCTATGACTTCGTAAAATAAAATAAAAATATTTTTTACATGACATATCAACCAAAACTAATCAAACATTGGAATAATTTACCTTTGGCATTTTCTGATGTTTAAACAGCAGAATGTTAGAACCTTGAAAATCCTTCTCCAATTCCGTCAGTCTTTGAAATAACCCAAATTCTTTATACCGATCTGTGAGAGAGATTCAAAACAGAATGTGTTGAATTTAACAGAAAGTCTCTTGTCTCAGTGATGCTGGATTGTATTTTTGTCATGAAGGTGTAAGTCTTACCATTAAAATGAACCTTCCTAAGATGAGTTATACTTTTAGCCCGGTAAACTGTTTTAAAGTTAAGACAAAGTCTGACTTTCTACTGAAGACAACTTCGCCAGTGGCTGTTGGATCAATCCCTTCCCTAGGGTTATACATGCAAACTAGTACAGAATATAACTAGTACTGAACATTTTATGTCAAGCCTGTCACAACTTGATTGATAAAATTGCTGAAATGATACTCACCTTTGACCTTTCCGGCGCAGTACAATTTCTCCGCCAAATTATCAACCATCATGTTAATAGCGTCACGACATGGTTGGAGTTCATCGGCCGTGAAGAAGTCCTCGACAACGACATAACCCTTGATGACAAAAATCAGTAAATCAGATTAAAGGGCACCTACTCTGACAATATGAATATGAGAGTTTGGAACCATTTGGGGGAATGATGTATTTATTTGTTTACTTGTTTATTTATGTACTTATTTATCTATCTATTTATTTATTCATGTATATTTTTCTGCTGTTAAAGGAAAGTTTTTTGTAATAGTTTGTCTTTTGTTTTTTGTTTATTTGTAACTGTATGTATGTATGTATGTATGTATGTATGTATGTATATATGTATGTATGTATGTATGTACGTATGCAGGTCTTGCGTCGTAATGAATCGTTTTAGCCATATGACCACGTGGAGTCATTAAGTGTGTGTAGACATACTGTGTCTTCTTCTGGCACGGGTGAGTCCATGCCGCCGCAGTGTTGGCGTCACTGAAGCAGCATGCCGAAGACACTAGGCATGACACTCCACCCAGACATATAATACTGACATCGTTCCAACAATTCATGTTTTCTTGCTCTAACTTTTCAGTGCTGAGTGTCAAGCGATCCGGGATTTATCCCAGATCTCCGCACTTCGAGGCGGATGCTCTATCCATTAGGCTAAATATTTCATATGGACACCTTATATGGTAGCACGGTACACGATCTAAATGCTGGTTTCACTCATTTATCTAGAACATTCATTGCATCTTTCCAACATTATTGAAAACTACTGGCTCCTTCTCTTCGTGCGATTCCGTCTTAATTTTCAAAAATTTATTTTCTTAGTTCTTTGGTGGTTTATGCTCAGGTTTACGATAAACTTCGTTTGGGGATTAGGCCTTGCGATTATTGACCTGGAATGTCCATATTGATTGATGACTTGACGTGTAGATTCAATGAATTTTCGGTTTTTGTTTGAGGAGTCTTCTGCAACGCAATGCAATTGGCTCAATGTCTCATACTGGAAAGGAATCCCAGTCTGTCTGAAGTGACGGAAATGTCGCTGACAAGGCGACAGTACATTCTGTGTGTACTGAAGCGACGGAAACGTCGCTGACAAGAGTACAATACATCCTGTGTGTATTGAAGTGACGGAAACGTCGCTGGCAAGAGGACAATACATCCAGTGTTTACTGAAGTGATGGAAACGACGCTGAATAGGCGACTACACATTCTGTGTGTACTGAAACGTCGCTGACGAAGCCACAATACAGTCTTGTGTGTACTGAAGTGACGGAAACTCCGCTGAAAAGGCGACAATACATCCCGGGTGTGATGAAGTGACAGAAATGTCGCTGACAAGGCGACAGTACATTCGGTGTGTACTGACGTAACGGAAACGTCGCTGACAAGGCGACAATACATTCTCTGCATACTGAAGTGATCGAAACGTCGCTGACAAGAGGACAATACATCCTGTGTGTAATGAAGTGACGAAAACATCGCTCACGAGGCGACAATACATCCTGTGTTTACTGAAGTGATGGAAATGACGCTGACAAGGCGTTTACACATTCTCTGTCTACTGAAACGTCGCTGACGAAGCCACAGTACAGTCCTGCGTTTACTGAAGTGACGGAAACGCCGCTGACAAGGCGACAATACATCGTCTGTGTGCTAAAGCGATGGAAATGTCGCTGACGACAGTTCGACAATACAGCATTCATAAAACACTTAAATCTCACCTCTTCAAAGAACTGCCTGATCTGGTTGTCGTTCAGTTGTCCAGGTTTCCGGGTTTTGGGCTGCGGAGGAATCATTATGAATGGAGCCGGGTTCCACGGCCTCGCACCACCGTTCTCCGCCATTTTGTTTTCTGACTTATATACGTTTGTAGTCTACATCTTGTCTCGTCTTGACCTCACAACATCCAGTTTTTTTTATATCTGGCTTATTTTACGTGACAACACATTAGTGAGGTGCTTATCTGTCCACCGACCTATATATTGTACCGCCTGTTCACAATAATTAGAGCATTTTCCTCACGCGTACCCACAAAAAAATATTCTGTTAATTTTAACCGAAAATCTGAAGTCTGAGTAATGTTTGAATTTATTCTTTTATTGCGGAAGATTATTCAGTTTATTGTCGGCTTGGGTCAATTCGATATACTCATCTGATTTATGCAGAAGTCACGCCCAGGTGAATACATTTTCAGTGGAGAAATTTCGAACACAAAAACTTATCACACGGCATAGCAGATTAACAGTATACAATCTGCCATAACAGGTAACATTTCATAAAATAAGATCCAACGATAATGTTCAAATGGCTATTCGTGATACGTGTATCTTATCTTTTCAGGACCGTTTAAGGACCTGGTACGGTAAGGCGGAGAATCGTCCCCAGAGTGGTACGATAAGAAAGTGCAAATTTCAAAATCCAAGCCCAGTACTGTAAATTTCCAAATCAGAAGTATAAAATTTGGTCGAATCACCCATAAAAGTTATGGGGTTATAAAAGAGATGGTTGCTTAGTAATAACTCGCCAAAATGTACCCTCGATCAAAAACGCCAATTTTTCGTTCAAACAAGGTACTGTGTCTTTAATTTACAGTATGAAGATCAACGCTAAACCGATGAATATCTTTCCTGAAACATTCATGCTTGTATTTCTGCGTGCTGTTAAAGTTTATTTCATTCATCTTCATATAAAATAAACTTCATAATATGATCAGTTTTGTCATGTTTTTGGCAAGTTTAAAATTCGTATTTCGGCTGCAAGCTCTCAGGCATCCTTCGTAGTACAGTGAACTAACAAAGTCAGTGTGGAGGACAGCTTCCACCTCTTTTCAGAGCTCGCACCCTTGTGGTTCTTTATTTATCTTTGACAACATACTTTTTGTGTGAGTAAAGATATAGGCTGTCTTGCATTAGATAACTGTTATCATGAATTAGAATGGATAATTGTTAAACTATGGTATTACGTAACGTGCGGAACTATAGCGAGATCATACGTGAATCATAATTGATTTTTTTTTTGATTGGTGTTTTACGCCGTGCTGAAGAATATTTCACTTATACGACGGCAGCCAGCATTATGGTGGGTGGAAACCGGGGGGAAACCCACGACCATCCGCAGGTAGCTGACAGACCTTCCCACGTACGGCCGGAGAGGAAGCCAGCATGAGCTCGACTTGAACTCACAGCCACCGTATTGGTGAGAGACTCTTGGATCATTACGCTGCGCTGGCGCGCTAACCAACTGAGCGAATCCTAATTGAGAGCACAAGTGGTCCTCGGGCTATCATTAACATTAACATGTTATGCGAAGCCGAAATATAAGGCTGAACATTGGTTATACATGTATTTTTTTGACAGCGTGCTCAATATTTCAGAAAGTTACATTTGTGGCGCAGGGATTCTCCCCACTCTACAGTATCTGATGCAAAGACAAAAAAAAAAAAAAACAAAAAAAGCCTCCCCCCCCCCCCCAGATATTTCAGTGTGACTGAAGCAGGCTAACATTTTACGGTTTTATGACCCTTACTTTGCTTCAGCGTATGTTTGGAGCTTTATAAGTCGCATGCTTGCCATATAACATGAAAAGAAGAGTAAAACAGAACTGAAAAGGAAGTGGCCTTACGAGTGTATCAACAGCTATCAGTTACAGCTATAGTCAGTTTTGCTTCTCGAGGTGCACGGTTTCTTGCACTGGGGCCGATTCCTCGCCTTAACATACCAGGTCCTTTGAACTCTGTATGATTGCTCTACGAACGTAACAAGATCTGTGAGCAGCAAGAGGAGTTAACCCAAAGCAATGTGGAAAAATTGGTATCACACATATGCGTTGATTACGTAACGCATACCTAAATCAAGGTTTCATTCTTTTTTGATCACAATGACTGAAGTGTGTGTATTCAGCACCACGGAGGACTTGAACGGAATAAAGCTATAACGAATGATATGAGGTTGAAATTCATGTAAGTCGGAATGAAAATATTCACTTCTCATTCCTATTATCTGAAAAACTTCTCGCTGACAAGCCGCATTTCGAGTTACATGAGCTAAGCCCCGTAAAATATCTCGTTGAAATACATGATTTTTGTCACATTCGCACATACTTTCAAAGTAACACTGGTAAGCGATACACATATCATTTTGTGACATATGATTTGCGTGATGCATGTAAGCTGAAGGTTGGCTGTCATTATCCCAACCAATTAGGCGATGGTCCAGGCGTCACCAAGGCCCAGGAAGCTCTTGGACGCATGCTGTACGCGCGTTTGAACGTGTTTTAAGAGAAAAACGATCCATCCTCAAGGTTGTGATGAAGTAGGCCTATACTGCACATGTTGGCACAAATTTAGTTTTCGGATCGTTTCCATACTTTACATGTATATACTTACTTTCCATTGAAATACCGATGTGCGTTGTGTGAGTTGTAAAATATTTAATCTAACAGCGCATGCGGATAAACTGAACAATGTTTATTATATTCTGACCAGAGTAATCAGGCCTTTAGGTAGCGAGGTGCTGGGATCGTACTAAGGTAAGCGGAACGACTATCCCAGTCAATTATGGGCTTTAGGGGCCATCCAAGCCCCGGATGCTCCGAGATTCCACACGCCCGTGGACCATGTTCTAAATGACTTTTCGGCCAGTTATAGTAACTACAAACAGATATACAGAGCCTTTTGAAAATATTGGAAATTTGTGTGCGAAGATGGAGGTCATCTAAACAGGGAGCTAGAAGCATCCACGAAATCGCAAGGGAATTCCTATCCAGCATTACGATAAAAACCAAGGTAAACTCGATATTTATATTCTTATGTTCTTTTGTGACAGAAAACATACAGGCCTGGCTTCATAAAACATTAGTATCGTTTGTAAGTATTATCGCCTTGCTGAAAATATTCCATAAAAAAGGACAAATACTGCACTGAGTTTTGCTGGGTGCTAGAGGATAAGAGGCCTTCCGGAGGAATTCATAGACGTGAGTGTTCTCTCCGTTTGAATGCTGAGTTAGATTGTCCAGCTTTGCCCTTCACAAAATTTCAGATACAATAAAGATATGACGACATGAACCCTTGTCCCCGAGGTCAAAATATATGACCGATGAAATTACAGTGCGTTAATCTATTTGAACAAATTAAAAGAAATGTCTCACAGCATGAAATGCGTACAGCGTATCTTGTATTTGTACAATAAAAGGCAGCCGGGGCCCCCGTGGGCTAGTAGTTAGCGTGCTCGTAGTAGATGCTCGTGGGCTTCCCTGGTCTCTCCTAAATTTAATCCCACCATAATGTTAAGACACATTGGTGTTGTAAATGATTCCCATGCCCGCCTTTTACGCAGAGAGACGACGATGAGAAATAAAACACCAGCAACCTGATCTGGAATAAAACCGACCTTTATTCGTAGCTGCAGCTGTTAACATAGGAGTCAAAATGTTGAGAAAGGTCCGAGTGAGAAGGACTTTTCCCGTCTGAGCCCCTGAATGGTGAAGGCGGGGCAGGCGTGGCGGGGGGCACTGGTGGAATCGTACTGCCCGGGGCCAGGCGTCAGCTCTGCGAGAGGAAAAAAAACATCAAGTAAACGATTTGACTCATTCATCAAAAGCCTTCACTCTTAGTTTCTTGAATATAATTTTCTCGAAAGTAAACATAAACAGAGCGTCCAGAATCGTCTATAGGAATCTCCGGATAACGAATTAATTCGTTCCTGATGGCGATTTTTTTTTGTTTTCAGAAACAGATTATCAGTAAGATAGCCAAAAATGCAACCCATCATCGCTCAGAAAAACCAACTTCAAGTTGTTTTTTTTTCCCTGAGATTAACGGAGACCTGTATGTACCTGTGACCGGCCATGGGATTGTACCTCCTCTTCTCTGCCCGTGGGTGAAAGAAGAGCTTCTCCGTAACGTTTGTCCGTCTGCGAACTCTCGACTGTAGTGACTGGGCGAGGGCGTCTCTAGCACCCCTGAGGAATCAGCAACACCACAAGACGGTCAGAGTGTTTTCGTTCTGGCATCGATATCAACAATTGCTATTATACGTCTTAAAGACTATTTAACTCAGATTTAATGATATTCCACATAGGTCATGTAAAGGGTCAGCTGTTTTTTCGGTTTCACCTTTCAGAAAATCTGTATTTATGGAACTCAGGCTTCACCGAACAATATTCTTAAAATTTATTTTTAAGTCGTAATTTTTTCTGATCGATTGTGTATCAAGCCGTGTAATAGCCAAGGTGTAATAATAAATATGTAATAACAACTTTGATATTACAACTTGTGAGATATTACTATATCTATGGAAAAATCCTAAAATTTCAATATACCAAATAATAGCACATAAAGGTAATATTTACATTTGGCTACCTTCTCGTCATATTCCATCCTTTCCACAAACTTCAAAATAACAATTAAAGTTTCCAATCATAAGATGTTTCATAACTTCTGGGGTTTTTTCTTGTCACGCAGTGAAGTCTAGGATAGTTCCAATCAATGTACCAATCAGATACAGAAATTTACTTTATGCCATCTGTATGCATCTATTGCTTACCCGGAAATCTGATCTTTGAGCTCTTCTTTTCTGGAATGGTGAACGCTGTGGCAGAGGGCTTGGACGCTTGTCTTGACCCAATAGGAGATTGGTTTTCGTACAGAGACGGAGTCGGCCACTAAAACAGAGAGGTATGTCACGTATATCACATGCAACATCATGGGTTCGAAGTCGTCTTTGGTCAGAGCTGTGTCTAACACAATAGGGCAAAATCTATAAACACACTTCCTGGGCCTCGCTGGATCAGAAGTCAAAGCCCTTTCTTGCTGCCATCATCAGGAACTTGACCAACGAGGTCGCACGTTCGAATCCTGCTCTCGCTCTTTTCACTGTGGCTTTAAGTCAGGGGGTTTGTAAGGTACCTGGAGAAGGCCGGTGGTTTACTTTGGGCACTCCCTTGAACCCTAATCGACTAATGGATCAACCATGTATACATTCGAAAGAGTGAAATTGGGATCTATGTTCTAAGGGTTTTACATTAATGTGACACCAACACAGAAAATACCCAAACATCACAAATCTGTAGCCATGTATTTCCATCCTTTCTATTATAAAGGAACATCCCACACTGCCTATTACTCCTTAAATGAAGTGTTACTGGAATGAATAGACCTTTCTGACCTGTCAATCGAGAACACGCAATTAACCAACCATAAGTATTGTCGCAAATAGGTCAACCGAATGTCCCACACATTGGTTACAAATGCTCGATCTTTCTATGATGCCATAACGTCACAATTGCTTTCACCAGGAATGGAATGAAAAGTAACGTCATCACTAGAAGAGTTGGTGGGACATCGGATGTGTTGGATTCATCCAATTAGTTATTAGAATTAATAGTAAATAATTTTAATTAAATCAACTGGCCACAGTCGTTTAGAAAGTGTATAAGCTAATACTGTTATTAAGTCATACTTTAAATTTTATTTATTTGATTGGTCTTTTACGCCGTACTCAAGAATATTTCATTTATACGACGGTGCCCTTAAATTTTAACTCAGTAGACAATATGCAATAGTCCAAATTACAGAGTATAACAGCAGAAGTTTTGGTTCACATTTGATATATTGTTAAGCAATTATTTCTGGGCTAAGTACAAAACGACTTTGATTGTAATTTAACGTATTAAGCCTTAAAATAGTTTTCAACAACCGGGACGTGCGGTTTAATGTTGATTTCAAGATTACTTTCAATCACCTCTGCTTCTGTTCACGAAACACCATTTGATATAATCTCTCAAGACCTTAGGCACCCATGTGGGCACATCACTGGATTAAAGCATCAAAGGAATGGGTGTCTATCTAGTGCGGAATGCCTGTCTACCGATACATGCAATCGCTGGCTGTCTGATTAGTGAGCAAGGTTTCAGACCACTAGAATTGACAAAATGAGATCAAATCCGTGTGGTTTGGCTGAGGCTTTAAGCCAGGAGATGTGCTGGGTACTTGACTGGGTGTGGGATCTCATGCGTAATCTATACGTTCTGCACAAGTTAACGAGACACTCCTCGTACCATTAAAATATTTAGAAATCACCATTCCCAAAATGAATGTTATGGGTGCTTCAGCATGGAGAAACAACGGCGGTGAGTTACAACTCTTCAGAAGATGTGCTTGTATTTGTTTGTTTCTCATAAAAAATAACACTTTTGCTAATATTTCAGCTGAAATAAAGCATCGACATTTCATCATAGTTTTTAGAGAAAAAAAGCATCAATATTTCATCTAAAACTACAAGTTTTAATGTTCTTTTTAGGGTTTTTGTCCAGAATGGTTAGACCGCTCCGGTGGCCTAATAGTTAGAACGTCCGCCTCGAAGTCGGGAGACCCGGGATCTAACTCGGGTCAGGTCATACCAAAGAGTTTAAAAATCGAGCAAGGAAACATGACTGGTGGCCCGGTGTCAGTATAATGTGATTTGGTGGGGTGTGATGTCTGGTGTCTTTGGCATGATACTTCAGTGACGTCAGCACTTTGGCGGCGTGGACTTGTCCTGCGACAAGAAGACACAATATATGTACACACACCTAATGACTCCTCGCTGTCATATGACTGAAAAATTGTTATGTACGACGTTAAACTCCAAGAATGGTTAGCTGTGACCGACGTCCTTACCGCTCGATCCCGAAGAAAGTCAACCTTGTTTAGCCAAACATGAGGCGTCTGGAACCAAGCCTTCCACCACGACGTCCTGCCGCCGCCATCTGTCGGTAGAAACGTGCAAAGAAATCATTCCAAGGGCAGTTTATACACGGTGATGAGATAAAAAGTTTGGCAGTTAACTTTGCCCAGTCAGTCAAAATTCATGATAAAGTAAAACGCTTAGAAACGTGTTTTTATGTTGTCTTGTTTTTCAGAAAGATGTACGATCCCATTGTTAGGATTACAGATGCGCAGAATAGCTATTTCATATTCTTCTTCGTACTCGTCTTCTTATAGTTTATTATGGTAACAAAATGCTTTGACCTCAATTCCATCAGCAACAGTGGCGTCAGATATGTTATGAGATAGCATAATGCCAGACTAATGTTTGGTGATGATATTTGTTTTGAATTGAAGATCAGAAAGTATGGAAACTCACTTAGCATGTGCAGCAAACTGGCATAGCCAAGGGAAACAAAACGAAACGAAACGAAACGAAACAACCATGTAAATGGTTTGGCATAAGCCAGATTTATTTAAGACAAAGTAATACAAAGGGTCCATTCAGACTCCTTTATACAAATGTATTTTGTTGATATAAAATGTAATATCACTTTTATATGCTCCCTAATAATGTGTCAAAACTGTGTTTATTTATTCGTTTGTTGGCATAAGGCATCTCTTTCATGCTGACTTAGGTCACATATCATGGGTGTCCCTTTGTAATAGATTTGTATCTAAGATGCTGTCTCACTAAAAGACAATGCTGAAGACACCACACGTGGTGCAATGTGGTGTAAACTGACACGAAGATGACGAATCCTCGGTCTGTTTCTTGATGCTGAGTGCTAGATAAGGGAATGTTGAGATTGCTAATTTAAAGTT
The DNA here is from genome assembly GCF_032854445.1 of Liolophura sinensis. Taxonomy (NCBI): domain Eukaryota; kingdom Metazoa; phylum Mollusca; class Polyplacophora; order Chitonida; family Chitonidae; genus Liolophura; species Liolophura sinensis. The sequence goes on from NC_088307.1 coordinate 13,950,278, forward strand.
TTCGACATGAGTTTTCTTGGGGTTGATGGTAGCCACCGTTCGGTTGGATAATTAAATTCCACAGGAATATGACGTGTGTTCATGTTTACATTAAATTCTATACCTTCTTTAAATTTTACTTACTTTTTTCTGGCTGACACTTCATCCCAAAGCTATAGGATGGGGCGTTGGTCTCTCCCAAGGGTTTATTCCGGGGTGAGTAGGTACAGGGGGTCGGGCCTTCCAGGTCTATCCTCAGCGGGGGACGGGAATTCGTGGCCTCTGACCATGTTACCCCTCTGCAGGGTCGCCTTAGAGTATCACTGCTTACGGTGCTCTCACGAGTTATCGGCCTTGGTGAGCTGAAATGGATTTATTTATTAGTTTATTTCATTAGATTTGTGTGCTGATTGATGCTTTCTTGATGTATGTTTCTCTTGGAGCATATTCTTTTTGTTATTTTGTTTTTACGCCAAAATCCAGAATTCAGACCGTTTTACGGGCATCCGAAGCAAACTACAGAGACAAACCCATTTCTGGTTCTGGTTCTTTCAAAATGGATTTCCGAAGCCGGCTGGACAGCATCCCTGATTGTGTAAGCTTGAATTATATAAAGAAAAATTCGTGTAAAAAAGCTTCTGTGTGACAATTTTCAATCGCTTGGTCATGCAAAATTTGTGTTCATTTGTCCTTCCTTGACAAGGAATTTTAAAGACTCAACTGCTCACATTGTTCTCGTTGCCTTGGTGGCAATATGAACGATGATACTCTCTCGTGTAGTCGTGCATGAAGTTTACCTTCTACCAATACGACATATGTCACACTTTAAATAGTTCGCCAGAATGATTTTCCTATTGCCGTTGGTTTTTACTCCTGTGTCTCTCACTCATTATTTATACTGGCCTTCTTATTTTTTTTTGCTTGAAATACTTCCTTTCAAGGCCAATTTGAATGTATTCATAGATCTGTATATATATATATGAATTTGAAATAATGAAATCTAGCACTACATGTGACAAAAACCTGATGTGACGTCACTGATCCCTACACGCCACTGTAGAATAGAATGTTTCTTACGCATTTTTTTCAGGTTGAAAAAAATTCTTTAAAAAATCAGTCGAACTGTTAGTGAACATTGTTTAATGGTCTTTCGTCTGACATCTATATCATTCTAGTGTTTTCTTTTCCTTAAAAAAATTCTTGTGACCCTCAGCAAGCATAATTGCTGAGAACTTCTGTGTTTTAGCTCCTATTATTCAAACATTTGCGTTAATAACCACTTTTGATTCCACTGTCCTATTAATGATATAAATGAAAGTTGTAAACTTCATTGTACGGTTTATTTTATGATACTGCAAGTTTAACTTTTCATATACTTGTCCGATCTTAAGATCTGTTCGGTTGTCAACATTTTCTCACGCCGAGATTCGACAATAAACGTCTAAGTCAGGTTTCATATCTGAATGAAGTCAGTTAAATTGAAAACATGAAAGAAAATGGAAGAATCTCACCTGTTGATCATAGCTACAGTTGACATGCGCATAAACTTTGGCGGTACCCTGGTCCGTGAGCCGGTGACGCTATCACGTGGGGAATAAATGACATCACTTGCGGGGATTGCGCCGATAAAAGGCTTCCCCGGCGTCAGTAACGGTAAAGAAGTGTTAAGAGCAGGCGCTATGTCCCCTTTGTTTGTTGGTAGTTTTGTTGAGTCCGGATCTTTGGATGCTATGTCAACAGTTTTAGCAGGAATTATTTGTTGTCCGTCACTGGCATTACCAAGCTTGTTAACATCGGGAACAATGGATGGAAACACCGTTTTCTGCTCTGGATCACTAGAGATTCCGAGTTCTTCTTTGCTTTGCGTGTCTTCTGTGACATCTACATTGTCCATTGGCTGTCCTGTCGTAAGAGACAATTCACCGAGTCTATTTTCGTCTACAGTTTCCTTCGTACGGCCAATATCATTTAGCGCTTCATTGAGTACCCTTTTACCACTATCATCACTTTTCTTGTCTTCGTCTGTCGGCGATGGCAGAGACGTGGACGAATCCCCATTTTGATTTAATCCACTATCTTTGTTGTTAATTCCTTCTTGACTAACCACATCGCCATTTTCTTGATAGTCATTCCCTCGATTGTCATTTAGCTTAGCATTACCATCTTGGTTATCGCCGTCGTCTTTGGTACCTTCACCATTTTGCTCCCGGACCTCAATTTGTGTGTCACTGCCATTTTGGACTTCGTTAATGTCTTCACTTCCACATTTATCTTGGGGATCGTTGTTGTCATTGTCTCCTGTCAAGTTTTGGTCGCCATCAGTCTCGGATGGATCTGCCGGTATTTGCATTTCCGGTGTCGTCACAATTTCGTCTTCTCCCACGAGGTTATCCTCATCGGCACCTCGGTCCGCCATTATAACTTTATCTGTCAACAGGACGTACATTGTTGCTACACTCAAAAAAACATAATCTGTTAATTTTAACAGAATGTCTGTTATCTGAGTGATGCTAGAATGTATTCTGCTATTGCGACAGATTATTCTGTTAAATATAACACACTTTCTATTAATTCAGTATAAAAAAATCTATTAGACTAACAGGATATTCTGTTGAATATGATACAGTATTATGTTATAAAAACAGATTAATATTTTGAGTGTACATTGATGAATTAATTGGTTAAGCTGATTTGCCTTACTGGTTACTGGTTAGTAACAGCGCAGAGCTTTTGTGGAATATATTCTTGTTATGAATCAGTGCGTCTTTGATCAATATTTAAATGAGGGAAATGTAAGCTCTTCAGAAAGATCACGGGAAATTCACATAGTGGTAACAGTTTTTTCATGGTGTTATGAGTTTTTCAATTTGAACTGAGTTAATGTCATGATAAGTCGTTTTCTAGGTTTAGACACAGTTTCTGAACTTTCAGGGGCCGATTCCACAAAGCAGTTTCTGACTTACGTCAAAATTTAAGAACTCTTTATAATACTTAGTGTTTGGTATTGGAAGTTGAAATTTTGACACATATGTCTTAAAGTAACATTGATGAGATGGACATGTTACTCTCTAACGTCCAAAAATAAGCCTTAAGTTCATATTTCAAATTTTGGCTTAAGCCAGAAATAGTTTTGTGCAGTTGGCCTTTGGGCTCCATCTCACCAAACTTCTTAAGCTGTTTTCCTTAAGTAAAAGTCTTTTGCTTAAACAACATGATACTATGCTTCTGTAGTGTTTGACTTAAATGTTTTTTTTCTCCAGTATAACCCTCCTTGCTAGACTTAAGCAAAAACTACCAACATATGGAATTTTCAGAACTTAGGAAATTTCATGTCAACGGGACAACCACATTTATAAAATAAATTTAACAAAATCAATAATCTGTGTGATCTTAGATGCGTTTTCTATGGTTTATTTAATGATTTATTCATATTCTATGGAATATAACCTAATTGAAACTACTTTTGGCCATACCGTCCTACCATACATCCCACTAACATATGGACCCAAAGCTCCATTTAAGCGATCAGATTGAATTGACTCATGCAATCAGTGAAATTGTGCAGTTATAAAAATGACAGTACACAGTACAAATAGGCCATCAAACATTACTTCATAACACTTTCCCGTAAGTGGGAAGGTCTGACAGCAATCTGCGGATGGTCGTGGGTTTCCTTCGGGCTCTGCCCGATTTCTTCCCACCATAATGCTGGCCGCAGTCGTATAAGTAAATATTCTTGAGTACGGCGTAAAACACCGATCAAATAACTAAATAATTCATTACACTTTCGTCCAACACTTACTTCACTACGTGCATGACGTATACATATGGCGGCAAAAAGAACATGTATACAAGTACATGTACATATATGTCAGATAGAATGTAATCGTATACATATTGTAACGGTATTAACAGCCTCACCTGATAGTGTAGATTATAGCCCTACATTTACCACATACAACACGTCCTGCTGTTGAGTGGACAACTGCACCGGAATGGTGAACCTTAGTCCGCCCACTCCAGTAAAACTCGCCCACTCTCTTGTCAATATTGACGTCCCTCTGGCCACAGTGTACCGCTTTCTTGGTCAGGCAGGTTTTGAAGTTTTATACTAAGCTCAACTTATACGCAATCCTTTGTTGGCTGATTAGGCTATGTGTGCGGGGTTAGCCATAATTATTAACAATGGGGCCTTATACAGATTATAAAGGCCTTACCTCCTATACTTTACCACAGCACGGTAGACTAGCTATATATTGTCAATGCACAGGTATTAATTAATACCAGTTTAGACCGCACCACGGAATTCTGACAAATATGAATATGAGCACACCTTCCGGTCATATATATATGAACGCTTGTTCCGATTGCTTGATCGAATTTGTACCATAGCAGAAACCACATTAAGTGTGAGAACAGATCTCATTTGTGGGGTGCCATTTTAGTACTCTATATGCGATTTGAATACTCAGTAGGCGATTTAAATACTTAATATGCGATGTGAATACTCAATATGCGATTTGAACACTCAGTATGCGATTTCAATGCTCAGCCAGCGTCAAATTAGATGTAGCTCTGGTGGAAAGGTTGAAGGCGTTTGAAGGTTTGAAGGCGTAACCAGTCATGAAAGGTTCTCCCATCAATCAATCAATCAATCAATCAAAAAATAGTAAGAAACTGATCGAATATATCAAGTGAATATTGCACTGCCATTTCATGCCGAGATATAAGACAATGTTACACGCAATACGGAACTCTTGAATGACTGAGCGAATCTTTCAAGAAATCAACTGATCAGTCATTCAGCAAATCATGCAAGCAATCTTATAATGAATCACGTAAGCGAGTATACCGTCGTATCATCAAAAATGTAAGCGAGCGAGCAATCATGCCATCAATCACATGCGAGCAAGCAATTGTGCCATCAATCATGTAAGCGAGCAAGTATTCGTACCATCAATCATGCAAACGAGCAAGCAATCATGCCATCAATCACGCAAGCGAACATGCAAGTAATATCAATCAATCGATCAATTTCGAAACAGATTAACCAGGATCTATCGTCAAACAATTTCGTGCCAAGAGAAGAAATCGCCATGATCAATCGATCCGCCATTACGTGCTAGGATTCCTGCAGTAGAAAAAGGCTTGAGCGGAACGTGAGTCTATAGTGTACATAAGATTTATGTTTATTCTTTGATAACAACAATGGCAAGCATGTAGGACTATTGCCGTCTTTCATCTATGGCGAGTCTTCTGTATATCCGTTTGTTGATATTAAACTGTACTTGTTAAAACCGATCTAGGCTATATAGCACCGCATGTGTACATGTGCAAAAAAACTGGGAACCCAAACTCATTAGCGGAGAGTCAATGAAGTATGACATCTCATGTGTACACGAATCTATATATTCCTATGCAGTACACCATGTAACATGATCGTCTGATTTGCTCCCAGGGCTTCGTCAAGTGTCAGCAAACAGTTATTTTAGACTTTGCTATCAGAGCGATTAAGAGCGATTTGCTATACCAGCCCCAACAAAGCTGTTATGGTTGTAGATCGTGCGACACGTTATCAGGGCTGGATTGTCAACATTTCCCGCATACAGCTGTGGGGACCCATTCTATAGGCTTATACATTAGCTGTAAGGTGTGCACAATAAGCTTATATATGGAAAGACATAAATAAAGGCAAAGAGTACACTAAACTGAAGCATATGTCAAAGGAAAGGAATTAAACAATGTCTAGATAAATAGTTCGCCTTGTTTATCTTATTTTTAATTTTTCCAACCGAATAAAAATCATCGGATTCCTTGGTGGTCTGTTTGGGATTTAGAGCGAGTCATTGACGTCACATCCACATTGTTTGGCTATACAGTTCATTTCAAGGTCAATTCTGTGAACACCGTCATAGCTCTCTATGCGCATGCGTTCTGATTGATGACATCATGCAGTCTGTGTACATTAAATGTAAAAACCTGATATGACGTAGCTGGTCCCGATATGGTCAGAAATGGCCACCGTAGAATCCAAAGTTTCAAATGCAATTTACTAGGTCGAAAAACTACTTTGCTCGACAGTGTTCATAAGGATCTGTCGTCTGAAATATACTTCACATGTTAGTATTTTCTTAGCCTTTAATCGGGTATCATCGACTGGACTGTTACCTACCTGTTTATACCCTAAATGCAGACCAAAGCTACGAACATCGACAAACAGGGCAGCATGTTAAGTCGATTTTCTCCAGTGATGTCCAACCCAAGAACGGAGATGTCCTGGGGAAGGCGTGAGAGCCAGTCCGGTTAGCCATCTTCATTTAATCAAGCTAGAGATGGTCACGTCTATATAACGCATGCAGTATCAGATTTGCTGAAAGGAACATGCGGTTAGCGCACCTTCGCCAGCATGTATTATACGACTACATGCAGTATATAGTATATAAGACTACACTAGATCAAATATACATATATATATATGCATCGATAAAAGTATTTCCTACATAGAGCTTAACACAGAGTTAATTTTTAAGAGGGACAAGTTAGGTGCGCCTACAGTCGATCGCGACGTACATGGATGTGACGTCATGTACTGATGCCTATAGTCACAGAACTATATATATATATATATATATATATATATATATATATATATATATATATTGTAATACTTTTATGTTACCGTCTTTTGACGTAAGAAAGTATAAATAAATAAAGGACTCGAAAAAGCGTGTCCAAATCCATGAATCTGAGTGATGGAAAAACTGAACCTATCTATAAATGCATCACTCATTTCAATGCCGTGGAATGATAGAATCCAAAGAACTGAATAGAATGCATACATTAATCACTGATTCACAAATTCACTGTTGGAGCTGGAATTCTGATTTAGATGTGCAACTGAGAGCAAAACAAACTGTGCTCACAATAACACACACACACACTTCCACTTTATCCAGTTATGAAATCAGATAAAGTCTTGGGCTTAATACGTCGACCAAAACGTGAGAACTGTGAAGTTGGGAGATGTGTCAGGTGGTTTCGGAGTCTCAGGAGGAGTTGGGTTTTCCAGCGGTGGAGGTGTCGAGCCTGTTGATTTGTTGTTCGGACTGTTGGCTGGCGGGGCTGGTTTGGACGGAATGATGTGACGACGGTTCCGTTGATAATTTCCACCATCAGATGTGGAGACAATATATGATTGTGGTATCTCGGCTACTTTTCTCACTATCGCTGGTTTCCATTTCCCAATGAGTTGCTGCATGTACACATCCTCTCCTTCCCTTAATGGTTTTTGAGATTGGGTGTTACGGTTGTAGTATTTCTCAGTGTTCATCCGTTTCTGTGAGTCGCCTTTGTACATCTTTTACGTTTTGTACAGATGGACGGACGGAGCCGTTTTTGTTGGACTGGGAGGTGGTCTCGAAGACGACGACTCATTAGGAGTTAAGCTGCTGTAGCGGTTCCATCAGTGGGTGTATTTCTGTAGACTAACATTCCCATGTATGGGCCAGTACCATCGGCCTGGGCTTTCTTCATGATCCGTTTTGCTATACCCACATACTTTTCAGCAAGTCCGTTAGATTGATGATGACAGGGGCTGTTCATGGTGTGCTTGAAACCAGATTCTGCAGTGAATCTTTTGAATTCTGCAGATGTGTATTGGCTTCCATTGTCAGATATCAGTTCTTCACATATGCCGTGCCGGGCAAAGATTGATTTCATGTGATTGATGACACTGTTGGCGGTGATATTAGGTAACAGGCTGATCTCAAAATAGTGACTATAATAATCAGCCGCAATGAGATAGTTACGGTTGTGTCACTCAAACAGGTCTGTGGCTAATTTCCATGGCCGTTTGGTATCGGCGGTGACATCATCGGTTCCTTCGGTAGGGAGGATCTGTGTTCAAGACATGTGCTACATCTGTTAACATAGTCCTCAATTTGTGAACACATCTGCGGCCAGTAGAGAAATTCTCTAGCACGTCGTTTGCAAAGTTCCATGCCGAAATGTCCTGCATGTATCCGTGGCAGCATGTCGACATGCAATGATGCTGGAATCACAATTTTGTCACTTTTGAACACTATGTCGTTTAAAACAGTCAGTTCGTCTCACACATGCCAGAATTCTCTCAGATCAGTGTCCACTTGTTGTTTAGTCTGTGGCCAGCCTCTGTGAATGACAGATTTAAGTTTGATGAGAGTTTGATCCTTCTGTGTTTCCGATTTGATTTTTTCCAGTTTTTGATCAGTTACTGGAATCCGTTCAAATACTGCAAGAACGTACTCTTCCAGGGTTGAATCTTCATGTGTGTCATGTCCAGATTTGTAATTTCTCTCGAGTGTGTCCGCAATCGGAATTTCCTTTCCGGGGTGAAAAACTACGTTCAAATCGCAGCATCATGCGCTGTAGTCTGGGTGGTGCTGAAGCCAGTGGTTTGCGCATGATTATCTCAAGCGGCTTGTGATCACTGTGTACTGTCACTTGTTTTCCATAGATATAAGAATGAAACTTCTCACACCCAAACTGAATTGCCAACATTTCTTTTTGTATCTGTGCATAGTTTTGCTGTGTCGGCGTAAGTGCTCGTGAGGTGTAGACAACTGGTTTGCCTTCTTGAAGAATGACTGCGCCAAGGCCTGATTTTGACGCGTCTACTTGGAGGGTGACGTCCTTGGTGACGTCACCGTATGCGAACACCAGTCCTGGTGTTCGCGTGATGATGGATTTCACCTGTTCAAATGCTTTGTCACAATTTGCGTCCCATTGCCACTCAACATCTTCTTGTAAGAGTTCTCTTATTGGAGCCGTGGCTGTGGCAAGTCCTGGGGCAAACTTGGCGAGGTAATTGATCATACCCATCACCGTTTCCAGTTCCTTTTTCGAGGTAGGGGTCGGCATCTGTTCAATCGCTTTAATCTTGTCTGGGTCAGGTTTCAGACCTTCCGACGTGAGAGTGTGTCCGTAAAACTTTGTCTCTGTGATCCCAATTTCCATTTTTGCAGAATTCAGGTGCAGGGTTTTGTCACGGCATCTCTGAAGTAGTTCTCTGAGTCGCTCGTCGTGCAGTTCTTTGGTTGGTGCGTAGACCAGAATGTCATCAACCAAGACCTCAACGCCGTCAAGACGTTCCAGATCTTCATGTGCTTTCTTTTGAAATATTTCCTGGACTGATACAAGGCCAAAAGGTAAGCGTGTAAATGCCCACCACCAGGCTAGCCAGACACCCGTCCACCCGTCCAACTGGACGGGCAATCCAGCCAAAAGGGGTATTTTGGACGGGCAAAATTTTGAATCAACATTTTTTTTTGGGGGGGGGGGGTTTAAAAACAGAATAAATATATTCAAGATCGTTCCATCGAAACATACGTGAGGTGGTGTTGTTGTTGTTGTTGTCTGCATTGGCGCTAGTAATCAGTGACAAAATCATCTGCAAATGACCGAGTAAGGATATGGATCCGAACTACTTTCGTCAAAATACGATATTTTAAGCTACAATAATAGTAAAGTTCGCGGGTTAATTTTGAGAAGGGCTTAAGACGCGCGCTCTGTACACAGTGCCGACCGGAAAGGATCGGGAAAACCTGAAGATTGACGATTGGGATTGCAACTGCGTAGTCTGAGAACTTTTTCTTTCACACGTGCTCATTAAATTGTCAGTTTGTGCGATCGGTTTTTACTAGTTGTAGGCATGTCGAAAGGGAAAATTACGGACTTTTTTCGGTCAAAAGAAATAGCAAATCCCAGTAGCAGCAGTAGCCATGTCGATGTCAGCAGCGAGAGTGACGGCGATGAAGAAATTGTAGGCGACCCACGAGACAGGAGTCCCATTAAGCGCGCGACAGGCACGGCGAGTCCCAGCCCACAGACCAGTACACTGTTTCAAAGTGTATTAACATTATATGTATGTATACTAGATTGTGAATATTTTTCTAACATGTAAGTTTTCAAAGTGTATTCATACATGTATTCAGATGACAGAAATGATGTTTGACATGCACTACTGTGTCACTGTGCCAAAAGTTAATTTCTCGACATAGATATGTGACTGATAGTACATGTATTTGAATTGCTTTTTGTTTTGTTTTTTGTATTTTACAAAGTTTATTTCTACCTACTGTGACTTAGCTGCTCAAATCGTATGGTGATTGGTGACACTACTCTTTTTAGTGAGTGACAGTCACAGATTCAGTGGTGATAATTTTGCCTGTTCTCAGTCTCAGCTGTAAGAGCTATGTATACTGTATTCTAATTTGGTTCCGTTGCATTTTAATGTGAAGTAGTGTAACTGTGAGTGACATGCACCTGCTGTGCCAAATTACCATGCATTTTGATTGTTTTCCTTTTATATGTATTTTTGTGTATTTTATTGTTCACAGTTTATTTATTTCTACCTCCTGATTCACAGCATTAACACTTGAACTGTCAGAACTGCTGTGCCAAATTGCCATTGTTTTCCTTGCATCTGTATTGAATTGTGTATTTTACAGTTCAATTTGTTTTTCTACCTCCTGTTTCACACTTGGTTGTCCAAAGCATAACAGATTGTAACCTTACATAGTTTAATATAAAATTTATGTACTCTTTTTAGTGATTCGCACTCAGTGTCAGTCATTGGTGGGAAAAGTGTGATATATTGGGGGACACTAAAAACTGTCAATTTCTTGGTTCCAATAGTAATACATTATTTCCAGTGATATAATGGCAATTAAAGCTATTAAAAGGTCTTGATTTTCAATGATACAGTGGCGATAAAATGTCTCCGGCGGCAGAACCCCTGCTTATTTACGGGGGCCTCAAGCGGCGGCCCCCAAACCCCCTGCCACCTGCCAAAGGGAGAGTTAAATGTTGTGAGTTTACTACTTTCATCATCTAGCTGAATCTGCCAGTACCCGGATTTTGCGTCGAGCCGACTAAAGTACTTCGCACCTGCCAGTTTATGTGTTATGTCCTCCAATGTAGGAAGTTGATAGTGCTGTCACATTATGTTTTCGTTCAAATCCTTCGAGTCGATACATATCCACAGTGTGTTGTCTTTTTTCGCGATGGCCATCATTGAGCTTACCCATTCTGTGGGCTCGTCAATGGCTCTGATAACGCCCATTGTCTCCATACGTTTTAGTTCATTTTTGACACGAAGACCTGGAAGACAACCAAACTCTGTGAAGATATCCTTGTTCTCCTTGACCACTGATTCTTTAGTCAAAAACTGCTTTGTGATTGGTTGATCAATTGTCATAACCACTTTCACCATGTGTGGCAGCTTAGAGGCATTGAAACCTAGGAGGGGTTTCGCTGGGCTATCCACAACTACAAACTCTAAGTTATGAATGATGTTTTTGTACCTGTGACTTTGAGTCGATTACCACCATATCCTGACAACTTGGGGAGAAAGCCTGTTTGTAAAGGTACTTCGCTTGACAGTAGTCTTTTGTATGTTTCTGTGGGAATGCAATTTACCTGTGCTTCAGTATCCAGTTTACACCTGAGAGTTTTGCCTGTGTTTCGTATTTCAATGTTTGCATAAGCTTCATTTTCGTTGTTTTCCGTTTTGTGAACTGTACCTAAAAATACCAAATTGTCTTCAGTGTCAGTCTCTGTGTTATGATTATCTTCACAAACTGCATGAGCTGATTTAGACCTACACATTCTCCTGAAATGATTTTTGATGCCACATTTCATAAAATTTTTTCCCATTGCGGGGCAAGCTTCTGACTTCTTATGTTCATATCCACACCGACCACACTGAGAATTGTCCTGCTTGTCATGTGTGTTCCGTTTCTGAAACTTCTTAAATTTCTGTTGGTTTTGTCCCTGAAATTTCTGTTCACCAGTTTTGAATTTATTCCTTCCAAATGTATTCTCAAATTTTAGCTCGTGGACTTCATCGGGAGTTTTGTTCAACACTTTCAATTGTTCACGTGAGCCCCGTCCATTTTTGTTGCTTTTTCTAGAGTCAGATCATCTTCTAAGAGGAGTTTTTCCTGAACTTCAGATGAATTTGAGCCCATGAGAATCCTGTCTTTAATCATGTCGTCTAGATCATGAAAACTGCAGTCACGGCCAATGAGTTCTAACTGAGTGACCCATTCGTCTATCGATTCTGACTGACCTTGACCCCGTTGATAAAATAACTTACGTTGTACAGACGTGTTTTTCTTCGGGTTGCAGTAGTACTCGAAAAGTTCGAACAGTTCCTCCGGCTTCTTAGAATCTTCCTCTGAAAGTTCACCACTAGAACGCCATGCTCTGCAAATGTCTCTGTCTTTTTGTCCGATATTTATCAAGAACTGTGCGGCTTTTTGCTCCGCTTTCCACTTGTCTGCATCCGGTCCGGTGAACACGAGGTGCATCAGTTCCTTCCACCGTGACCAGTTTTCTGCAACATTACCGCTGTCGAAATCCATGGGAGACATCTGTTTCACGTTTGCTGCCATCTCGAGGGTTCTTCTGAACTCCTGAGACCATGTAATACTTTTATGTTACCGTCTTTTGACGTAAGAAAGTATAAATAAATAAAGGACTCGAAACAGCGTCTCCTTTCAGACAGTCACTCTATTCCACTCGGTTCATCACCTTGAGCAGTCCCGCGGTATGTTACTTACGTATTATTAGCCAATCGCTATGCTGCAACGTCATGAATATTAATATAGGGGAGCTGATCATGTGATGTAAACATACACATGTGCTATGATGTAAACAAATGCACGTGGCAAACTACGACAATATCATATGTATATATATATATATATATATATATATATATATATATATATATATATATATATATATATATGTACGATGGAGGAAGTACGATAGAGGTCAGTGAACTTTCTCATCTCAGGTAGTCCAGATGATCTGTGTCATACATGCAGGTGTCGACAGTCTGATCGACAGGAGGACATGTACATAATTTCTGGTTATCACTTGCCACCGCGATGCATATAATCCAGGCTATTTATGTACATGAACGTATACTGAGCTAGTAAAGGTGGGTGATGCAGAGAGAACTATGTCACGAGGTCAATGAACTTTCGCACGAACATACCGTAATCGGGATTGAATCGTCATTCTGGCATAGGGGCCTACGTACAGCAGATATAATCTGCGCAAAGAAGACATGGGCGTTCGCTTCGGCATTTCAGTGGTGCAATTAGAACACAGGAGAGGAACTTGATCACCTCACTGGGTAAGCCCATATCTGTACCATCTATATTTGTGCATCTACAGACGTATGTAAAGCTTAATCAGAGACAGCGGAAGTTGGGTTCGAACTCGCAACCTCAGTGATAAAATTTACAGTTTGGAAAAGCTACGTACGCTTATTCCGTGGAAATTAAGTAAGCGTACTTGAAATTTTTTGACTTTGTTTCTTTGAGTGGCGTTTTACACCCTGTGGTAGAATTTTTCACCTAGGCCTAAATGTACGAAGGTGGCCGCAGTTATGGTAGGAGGAAAAGAGCCAGGGGAAATCCACGACCATTCGCAGGTTTGCTGATGACCTTCCAACGTAGCCAACTAGTATTTCAGTACAGGTCTGTAGGCTAATGATTCATTTGTTCGACTAGTCTATACAAGTATGTAGTATTAAGCTATAGTTTATACATTTAGTTTTGATTTAAACCACATTTGTTCGTGCAAACTCGGTAAACACTCGCAATTCATATTCCGAAACACCTCCCATATCGTATAGACTGGAGGAAACTAGCCTAATAAATAAGACCTTTGTTTGCTAACGATGTTGTATCGTCAGCATACAGGGGGTATACCGTGGCTCAGTCGGTTAGCCCGCTAGCGGCAGCGTTGTGACCTGGAAGCCTCTCACCAATACGGTCGCTGCGAGCTCAAGCCCAGCTCATACTGGCTTCTTCTCCGGCCGTACGTGGGAAGCTCTGTAAGCAACCAGCGGATGGTCGTGGGTTTCCCCCGGGCTTTGCCTGGTTTCCACCCCCCGTAATACTGGCCGCCGTCGTACAAGTGAAATATTCTTGAGTACGGCGTAAAACACCAATCAAATAAATAATTAAATACGTCAGCATACAACTTGTAATTCATACGGCTAGTTCGAAAATAAATAGGCCTACTGCAAACGTCATCTGGCGCATACGAATATTCGTCGATAAACAAAAACTGTTAGCTCCGTACGCCGGTCGAAACCGGCGAACAACTGGCTGCTAATATCGGTGGGATATTTTGACCTGTGGATTGGGCACCAGTTTGCTCTTGACTTTTGTCACGGACAGGAAATTTTGGCTGTTAGTTAAGGGTAAGCTATGTGAAAACGATTACATGTATGTAAACAATGCATACATTCCACTGACAGTGGCACTTGGTGTTGTTGTTGTATAACTTGTATAACTACCCCTGCACGATTCACCGGCCAGTTTGTCAGACATACCATGTGATAACATAAACTGTTGTCTGAGTACCGCTTGGAAATCCACGTGCCCATTTTATGGATAGTACTGTGCTTACTTACGATAAGGCATCGTCCTCCAAATACTGTGCACGGCTGATTTGGAAAAGTTTATAACTAGGCCTACATCCGCTACATGTGATAGTGGTTCAGCGATGTTTTTATCTGATATTCTCGGGTGCATTGACCGACCCGGTAAATGTCAGAATCTAAAAGTAGGAGGGAAAATCTTTGGTCTGCTAAATTATCTAGACAGCATACATGTAGCTTGCTGAATAAAATACAGCTGGTACCTACAAATGCCTCTGGGGGCCTCCATGGCCTAGATGCCCGAGGTGGTTAGCACCCCAGCGTGGTGCAATGACCCAGGAGCCTCTCACCAATGCAGACGCTGTGAATCCAAGGCCACCCCTTGCAGGCTTCCTCTTCGGCCGCACATGGGAAGGTCTTCCGGAAACCTGCGGATGGTGTTGGGTTTCCCCTGGGTTCTGCCCAGTTTCCTCCAACCATAATGCTGGCCACCTTTGCACACCAATCAAAATAGAAAATAAAATAACATTAAAATTTCTACATGTATGCATTCATAGCTTTGAGTCTGGGAAGGTCTGCCAGCAATCTGCAGATGGTCGTGGGTTTCCACTGGGCTCTGCCTGGTTTCCTTTCAACCATAATGTTGGCCATCGCCGTATAAGTGAAATATTTTTGAGTATGGCATAAAATACCAATCTAGTAAATAAATAAATCATAGCTTTGAGCATCCGGGATTGTCGCAAGGACCAGAAGGTGATAAATAATATGGAGGTAAATGGTCAAAATGTTGATTTCGGATAACGGAACGTGAAGATTAGGCACATTCTGATTACTTTTCTGGAAAAAATTTGTTACCTAAAAGCCATATTTTTGATTATCCATGCTAAAATCTTCTTCAAGGCTCTCCTGGGCTAAATTCAGTTTGTTTTCACCACAAGTACTATAGTCATGTGACCATAAAAGAGTGTGCTGATGATTGGCTCAGAGCTGCTATGACATCACTGCAAAACTATGAATATGCATATGTCTGTGTCATGTGTTTGTGTTAACAGTTACTCTCTGTTTTTCTGTACAGGTTTGATTGTGATGTCTCCAGTGAAGCTTTAAGGATTACATGTAAATTCTACCTCCCCATATATTCATCAATCACCCCTTGGACAAGCAGAGCTGTACTGTGGGCTGACCGAATAGTTTGAAGCAGAGATACATTTCTTGTACCACCACTGTGAGGAGTTTGTAGCACAGCGGGGCTCACACAATCATCATCATGTCTTTCTTGGTGGCTGGAGCTGCCTTGTTGGTGCTGTACGGAGTATGTCGCCTCCTCAACATGTCCAGTACCTCCTCACAACCTGCTCTGCACTACAGACCAGACTCAGAGCTCATACAAAGCATCTTGGCTGCATGCCCAATTTTCTTACAAACGTAAGATCATATTTTTTGTTTCACTGTATAAAAACTATCATATCCTGATTGATGAAAAACACATCCCTCCAAACATCTTAGTTTTGTACAGTTGTGTCGTCAACAGGTCAAGACACAAATCAAGAAAGTTGTTTAGGAGAAGGCCTGAAAGACAGCATACCATGGCACCGATAAAGTTTTGTTGTTTTTGTTTTTTAATACTTACCATGGCTGTTTTCTGTGCATATGCTTGTAAGTTTGTTTATGGTAAATAGCAAACACCAGTGTCACTAACTATTGGCAACATGGCAGTAATGAAACTACTATATATAGGAACTTCACAAGGCTTGCCTGGGTAATCTTCTATGTTGTTTTTTGACGTGGTCACAAGATATACTTTTTGAATAAGTTATATTTAAATCACAACAACATGTACGAAGGCTGATTCCGGTGTAACCTTGCCTGGGGGCGAGGCAACCTGTTCCCCATCACTAACATTAGGGGATGCTAGGTTGTAGACAGATAACTGACCCAAACACAAAATCACAGTGAGTGACACACATGTATATTGCTGCCATCTGAGTGACCAGCCAGGCTGATGACCGTCCAAGGTGGTGACTAACTCCCCACTACTCACTTCACTCTAGGGCTGGACTTTTATAGCCCCAGCAAGGACCTCAGAGAAAGCATTTAATTACCCAGCTGTGGGTGTCTACTCAGTACATGACTAATATTTGTGCTTTCAAGACATTGGAAACACTGCATTTAAAGACAGTCTAAAAGGTACATGTAAGAACATTTAACTGCTACTTAATCCGCTATTTATATTCTAGAGGTATGCAAGATATGAAAAACCTACTACCTCTACTTTTATAACTAATCACCATTAAAACATTATGAAACCACGCTAAATCATTTAATTTTACTGTAAATTCTTAATAACTTCTTAAATATCATTCCACCTGCAAGCTAGGAACTATGATGACAAAGTACAAGTTAATACCAACACAGTCATATGCAATATCTCTACCTAATATGAATCACTAATGATGAATTTCTTCTCCAAAGTCTTTAAACCTAACACATCAGTGTTGCCAAAAAGGAGGGAAGACAAATCCTAACTACAACCTTACTATACCGGCAAGCCAAGTTTTGGATAAAAGTCAAAATTGAACACTTTGAAATGAATACTTCATAATTAATAGTTTAGTGGTCGTGAACTTCCAAGTGGCGACAGATTTGTCTTAATATCACAATTGTTTCTTGTTCATAGTCTAATTAAAAGCCGAAACTGAAATGACCTTCAGTTTTAAAATTGTGCTTACTGTGAATCTTCAACCTTTTTAACCATTATAGCACTATTTTCAATGGAATTTATGAACGCATTCGTTGTGAAAATGACAATAAAAATGATTTGTTTGTGCCACTAAAGATGCAAGCTTCATGAAACTGTGCAAATTATTTCTCTTCACTCCGTAGCTGTCTCAGAATGTTTCAAAATGTTTCTGAGGTGGTTGAAGAATAAGGGCACGTGCACCTCAAAGCTGGACTCCATGGAATTAGAGATTACCATATATCACCTAAAGTTTAGCGTTGTTCACATGACACATTTTGCTTGAGTCTAACTGATTCACCCGCCTTACCACTTAAGTTTGCTTTGTGCAGCGTGATTAATTTACTATAAGACAAACACAACTGTTGGCATCAAAAGTATCATTTTTATGTTCTATGTAATTCTGAAAGTGCTTTTGTACATTCCACCCTGTAATAGGTGAAAACTTGTTCCCTTTATATTTTATGTAGGTATGTTCCTCCGCTATTGTGGGGTAAAAGTGGCCACATTCAGACTATCATCTATGGAAAGCTTGGCAGAGTTAAGCCCCCTTTCTTAAAGGGCAAAAGAGAACGTGCTTTGATGAAAGATGGCGCCACTCTGACCTATGACATTTTTGAGTCCATTCGGTCGCATCCAACAGGGGGTGTGTATTTTGTACTGTGATACTTCAGATCTTGAATGTATATCTTCAGTTCATCTTACTGTAATTCTTCAACCTTTTTGAATTGTTGCAATGTGTTTGTTCAAGCATATCCTGAAGGCATTATTCTGTGTAGACTGATAAATTTACACTTTTTGTATTAAGGCCCCGGAAATTGCCAATTTATAATTTTCTCCAAATGCTTATGCTGGCTTCCTCTCCGGCCGTAAGTGGGAAGGTCTGCCATCCACCTGTGGATGGCCGTGGCTTTTCCCACCGTAAAACTGGTGGACATCTTGTAAGTGAAATATTCTTCAGTACAGCGTAATACGTCAATCAAATAAATAAATAAAACCTTCCTGAGCTTCTCAAAGAGCATTTTTATATATTGGACTGAGGTGAAGTGCAGTAAGTTGCAATTATGCATGACATATTCAGATCCAGTGCTGATTGCATGTGTTTCAGGTGATTACACATTACTTGTGTGTCCGGGCATATCAAACAGCAGTGAGAGTAGTTACATCTGTACCTTTGTGGACTACGCCCTGGAGCACGGGTTCAGGGTGGTGGTTCAAAACCATCTGGGGGCCATGAAAAGTGTCAAACTGACGGCTCCAAGGATGAACACCTACGGTAAGGCTACATGTACATGCTGTTACACTGGCGTGTAACAAGATGCTCTGTAAGTTGCTCTGTCTGTCTGTCTGTCTGTCAGTCGTTCGGACTGTTGGTTGACATGTTTTTGAGTCAAATTTCTTACTTCTTGTCCTTCAATATATATGTATTTGTAAGTCATTGACTTTAACCAGAGTCCACAATGGTTTACCCTGTGGTCAGTCAGGTGTGAATCTACAAGTACGCAGTGGTTTCCGCCATGGTCAGCCAGGTGTCGGTCCACAAGCACACAGTTGTTTCCCCCATGGTTAGTCAGACGTCAGTCCACAAGCACACCTTGGTTTCCCCTGTGGTCAGTCAGGTGTTACTCCACAAGCACACAGTTGTTTACCCTGTGGTCACACCCAGTGGACACACCCAGAGTGGTTTCCTCTGTGATCAGCCAGGTGTCAATCCACTTGTGCGCAGTGGTTTCCTCTACAATCCATCAGTTGTCAATCCACACATCCACAGTGGTTTCCTCCATGGTTAATTAGGTGTCAATCTACTTGTGTGCAGTGGTTTCCTCTACAGTTAATCAGGTGTCATTTCACACATTCACAGTGGTTTCCTCCATGGTCATTCGGGTGTGAAGCCACAGTGGTTTCCTCCATGGTCAACCTGGTGTTAATCCACACATCAGTCAATGAGTTTTATGAAAAGAGAAGCTGCTGATGGCTTTCTTTTTTAAGGCCCAGTATTTCATGCCATTGTGCTTTTGTAAACTTCCAAGTTAATCAGTCAGTTAATGTTCGCTAACAGGCTGCACAGGGGAGTTTCACCTGATGACCCTGAGGATAAAAGAAACTTACCCCCGTACAAAGCTAATAGCTGTGGGATTCAGCATGGGGGCGAATGTTGTCACGAAGTACATGGGGGAGGATGCCAAGCATCAGGAGAATTTCCTGGCTGCCATGTCCATATGTCAAGGTTATGACCTCAGTCGGTGAGTACACAGGCATTCATAGGTTATGTTCTAGTTTTGTGACCTAGGTTCTGCTTTTATTCTTCTTTTGTGACCTAGGCTCTACCTTTGTGACTTGGGTTCCACCTTTGCGATCTAGGTTCTACTTTTGTGATCTAGGTTCTACTTTTTTAACCTAGGTTCTACTTTCGTGACCTAGATTCTAATTTTGTGACCTAGGTTCTACTGTTGTGACCTAGGTTTTACTGTTGTGACCTAGGTTCTACTGTTGTGACCTAGGTTCTATTTTTGTGACCTGGGTTCTAGTTTTGTGACCTAGGTTCTACTTTTGTTCTACTGTTGTGACCTGGGTTCTACTTTTGTGACCTAGGTTCTACTTGTGTTCTTCTGTTGTGACCTAGGTTCTACTTTTGTGACCTCCAGGATTAGCCTCTCAGGCCAAGGAAATGAATTTCAAGGGTTCTGTGGCCGTTTTGATGAGGTTTTCTACACATTTTTTGGTGATAGGCTCTTTGAAGCCATTTTGTTTGTCTTGAGACATGTACATTGTGCGATGTACATTATGCGATGTACATGTGGCTACAAATTCACAAAAAGAAAAAAAAAGATAAAGTTATACCACTTTTTTAGGATGACGCTTATCACTCAACTCGTTTTTCGTAACAGAAGGATTTAAAGTCTTAGGGTCTCACCAGATTTAGGCTTGCCGCTCACTATATTTAAGCTCTCTGCTTCATGAGGAAGAGACTTTAATACCAAGTCAGTGCATACCTAAAACTGAAGGGTTGACAGTATATTTTCAGGCCACACACTCAGTGTAAGAGGATGATGTTTGCTTTTAATAAATACATGAGTTGTATCCATCTGTATCATGTCAAATGTTGGTGGGTTACCCCTGGCACTTCAGTATCCTCTGCCTGCAAGTTAAAAAGACTTTTTTTAACTGGATGTCCAATAAATTCACTTGTTTCGACACTTGCCATTAAATTTCACACATGCCATGGAGTTTCACACTTGCCACTAAGTTTCACAATTGCCTTTAAGTTTCACATGTGCAGTTTCAAACATTATAGAAAGAACTTTCATGGTGCTGGACATAACAGCAAATCTTCCAGCTCCTCGCACTATTAGAAAAGTTGCAATGCTTTATATACATGACAGGTTTGTTGTGTTCCAAACAGCCAGTCCCTATCAAGATATTATTTAGAGCCAGACATTGCCCTAGCCCTGCTGATTTACACAGGCTGCGCTTCAAGATGTGCCATATAATCTTATTTGTGTTTGTGACATTGTAGTGCCATTCCGTTTCTGATGAGCTGGTCGCACCTTCGCCGCTGTTACTTCTACGCCATGACAGTTCATCAGCACTCCCTGCTCAGGTGTCATCACGACGAGCTCTTCAATGAGGAGGCGACCAAGCGCTATGGCCACCTGGATGTTCCACAGATCTACAAAACCACCTCACTGGTCGCTCTGGACAATCTGTATTCCAAGTGAGTGAATCATGGGCAGGTAACTCTGCAGTACACCATCATCCCTACCTTTACATGCATTGTGTTTATTTATTTCATTGACACACGGTGTTTACTACGAGCTCTATGGTCCCCCCACCCTGACTGATGTCTTTCTTCAGCATTGTGTTAAACACCACTTAATCAGTCAATACTTCATTGGGATTTTTTAACACCTTGATCAAGAAGAAAGTATTTCACTTTAAGTGTTGGCATCAAGTTATCATGTTTTTTTTAGGCCTTTGTGTGCTTTTGAAAGTGCGTTTTTACATGCCAAACTTTAGGTGAAATACTGTAATTTTCTTCTATTCAGGTCAACCACTGCATTTGACCTCATTGGTTAAGACAGTCAGCAGTAATAACAGTTATTCTTTAGCTTACAGTGCATTCTGTGGTAAGCGGGATGAGAGGATATTAGGCTAACTGTGATAGTACAAATGTAATGTACGAGTGATTTATGGCTTCGGTGGATACACATGTGACGTAAATCAACTGTACGAGTTTCATATTTTTGAACACATAGTGAGCAAGAATTTTCAGCAACAATGTAAATGCAAGGATAATGCCTTTAACATGTATAAGGAAGGATGGAGTGAATAAGAAACATCATACTCAATCCACTGTTATGAATGAATTATTATGGTTTAATGCCACGTCGGCAATGTTTCAGCCATGTTGTGGCGATTGGGGCCTCCATGGCTCAGTGGGTTAGCGCGCTAGCGCAGCGTGATGACCCAGCAGTCTCTCACCATTGTGGTTGCTGTGAGTTCAAGTCCAGCTCATGCTGGCTTCCTCTCTGGCTGTATGTGGAAAGGTCTGTCAGCAACCTGCGGATGGTTGTGGGTTCCCTCCGGGTTCTGCCCGGTTTCTACTGGCCATAATGCTGGCTGCCGTCATATAAGAAATATTCTTGAGTACGGCTTAAAACACCAGTCAAATAAATAAATAAATATTGTGGCGATCCACTGTGTTGAGGTGTGAGAAAACAATGCCTGGAACTGAATACTACTGTTACCAAATTTGAACTCTCAAGTAATATTTATTTTTTCATCATTGAGGAGTAAGAGGACTTGTCAGGAACCCTCTGACAACTAAGGTCCTAATTATATAAAACCCAATTTCGTATCCTAAGCGATATTTCTGAAATTCCTTTACTGTCATGTAATGTCGATAGTGTTTTTGTGGTTCTGAAATCATTGTGAGAAACCTGATTATAACCCCCGCTGTTAATGTGGTCTTTTCAGGAAGCGTCACGGGTTTGAGAAGCTGAAAGATTTTTACACCTGGTGCAGCTCTGCTAACTTCATCAACAATGTGAGTCATCGTCTTCCGTGGTGTTTATAAGGATATTTGATAAAAGATATGAGTATGTTATTCATTAGATGGTCTAACCATGTGAGAAAATCATGGAATAATGCCAGGACTTGCCATGGTGATAACCAAAATAAATGGATACAGAAGTATGTGACAGTGTGTTTAATGTCCATAATTGTTTCCCTTGAAGTGCTTTTCTTGATTATTGCCCTTCCTTCACCTCAACCGAGAAAGAAATTGAAATAAGTGCACTTTCAATAGTAATCGCAGGAACACTGTCTTGCAGTTATGTCTCTCCTTATAAAATGATTGGCCTATGTTGAAAATATGCCGACAGACAGACTTACCAAATGACCCACCAACCGACAGACACGCACATGCAAAGTTGTCAAGTTGAAGCGAAACTGGTAATCTCAGAAATGAAATTGTTAAGTGAGACAGATTATTATTATTCACTCGGTTGTAGATATATATTGGTTTAAATTTTCCAGATATTTCAACCTCTTAAACCAATACATGAACTGATTGATTTCCCTTTTGTATATATTCTTAAGTTGCTAATGGATGAAAGATGAGTTTTATCATGATCAGAATTCATGATTAGAAAGTACACAATTTTCTACAATTTCTACGAACACTTGTACCTTTTCCCTGGGAGAATCTGCCCTCGTGTTAGAATCCACCATTTGGGTAGAGTTTGACATTATGGCTTCTGTCATATAAACAGTCAAGATGAGTGAATGAGTGAGTGATTGCTTGGGGTTTAACATCGTACTTAACAATTTTTCAGTCATTTGATGACGAATGAATTATTAGAGTGCATGTAATGTGCCTCCTTGTCGCAGGACGGAGTTCCACCGCTCTTTTATCTAGTGCTGCTTCACTGAGACACCTCACTAAAGGCAAGTAAGCCGCCCCGTCCGAGCCATCAAACTGATACAGGTCAACCAGTCGTTGCACTATCCCCTTCATGCTAAACGCCAAGGGAGGAAGCTGCAACTTCCTCTTTTAAAGTTTAGGTTTGACTCGACCCAGGATTGACCCTTGGATCTACCGCTCCCGAACCGGACGCTCTACCAACTCAGTCAAGGCGAGAACTTATTTGAGGAACAATGTGGGCAATCCATGTACATGAACTTGACTCCGTATGGTTTCTTTTTTAGCCTTTTAGGTGTTATCTTAAAAAGTACTGCATGTATTGAGGTCAGGTTTTTCACACATCTAGAGCACAAGCAGAATGTTCCTTCATTGATGTGCTGTGAGCATATTAATTAACATACAATATCAAATTCAAGACGTCAGTACATGTGCTGAAGTTTTGCATTCAGGCGTGTCCTACAGGCAAGCTCTTGGGTAATTGAAGTTCAGAATAATTGTATGAAAATTTGCATCAAGCAGCAGTTCTTTTCTTTTCTTCCAGATAACACTGCCAATGTTAATTCTTAATTCTGAAGATGACCCATTGGTTCCCCCAGATCTTCACGATGTGCCTAAATCGTACGTGGGTAAGTTATTAGCTTTGAATGAGAGCTCATTCCTGGCTAGAGCTCTACGGTTTAGTGAGTATTCTACTTTGCTGCCGGGGCCTCCGTGGCTCAGTTGGTTTGCACACTAGCGCAGCGTAATGACCCAGGAGTCTCTCACCAATGCGGTCGCCGTGAGTTCAAGTCCAGCTCATGCTGGCTTCCTCTACAGTCGTATGTGGGAAGGTCTTCCAGCAACCTGTGGATGGTCGTGGGTTTCCCCTTGGCTCTGCCCGGTTTCCTCACACCATAATACTGGCCGCCGACGTGTAAATGAAATATTCTTGAGTACGGCGTAAAACACAAATCAAATAAATAAATAAATAAATACTTTGCTGCCTATGGGGAACTCGTTAAACTCCTTGCTGTCTATAACAAGGCAGTCCAAAGCTACATGTATGAACTCATTTGTTCTTTTCTTTATTACCTCAAAATTATCGGTTGTTGTATATAAAGTACACATGCACTGTCATTTGGAACTTTTTGTGTAGCTTTTTTCTTCAACATTTTTGGGGCAGATTAGCGGTTGATGCCTTCATCTTGGAGCTTGATTTGTAACCTGCTTAAATCCTTTAGAATGTGTAGGAAAATTTTTCTGTGCACAAAATTTAATTTGCAGTGTGGCCTACCTTTTGCAGCCATATGCTTCTCCAGAATGGCCAGGTTGTGTGAGCTGAAATTTAATATGCAGATAGAACAGGCTGCTCCAAATGAAGTTTACAAAAATAACATATGCATATATGTAAAGAACTGTAGAAGTTCGCCTGTTTGTATATGCATTCACGTGACACGTGACTTTTGAATTTAAACTTAAAAAGTGTGCTGCTGTGAGTAGTTTGGGCTAAAATGCCTGAAGCTGTCAATATATTTTTTCTATTTTTTACAGTTTTGCCACATTTAACGATTTTAAGCAAAAATTTACAAAATTGCACATATCTGTTGATATGCTGACAGAATACCACCGGTGTTTAAGACACCAAACCTTCAAATAAACTTCCATCTTTGCTGTACAGAACGGTTCTTTCCCCCAAATTGTATATAGTTTTGGCGCTATAACGTCTAAGATTTCGGTCAGAACTGAGTTTTTAAGAAAAACATTTTTTTCAAAAGGCATCCGAGTAAGCTGGAATTTTAATAGCTAATAGGGCAAGGCAAGGCAACAAAAGTTTGAAGTGGTAAAGGTACTGCACTGCTCATTACATTCTTGTACTGAGGCAGATGCTGCAAGCAGTATATGAAAACATCTGCAATTACTGAAGTATTTTTAGTTGTCTTTTTATTCTGAATAATATGAAATTTTATATGTGTATTTGATATAACTCAGTGTCAGATATAGCCTTGATTTGCAATGTGCAAGGGACATACTACATGTCCAGACATTTTACCTGAACAAATATAAACAATTTGGTAAAATGTATTTAACACTTTGGTCTCTATTGTTGTTCTTTAACAGTTTGGTCTCTATTGTTATTCTTTAACACTGTGATCTCTGTTGTTGTTCTTTAACACTTTGATCTCTATTGTTGTTCTTTAACACTTTGGCCTCTATTGTTGTTCTTTAACACTTTAGTCTCCATTGTTGTTCTTGTTTCAGCTGAACACAAGAATGCCCTCTTTGTTGTGACCAAACACGGCGGTCATCTGGGATTCTTTGAGCATGGTCTTGTGAAGCCGGACCGCATCACCTGGCTTGACCGGGCTGTTCTTCAGTTTGCCAACGCTGTGGTCAGTCTGTGTGATATCCGTGCAGATCAGGGAAACCCGCAGGCGATCTGACAGTGTCTGGACAGGATGTGTTTAACACAGGAAATTTCATCCACGATGAGGTTACTGACATTGACTGATTTTGTGAGTTCTATTGATTTTAGAAAGGTGTTTTGAAGTTTGTTTGAAAGGTCGGAAAAATATATGTTTCAGCACCAAAAGTAATATGTTATAACTCTTTTAATATTTGCCTCTGAAAATGCACTTTTGGGGACAAATTTTAAGGGCGAACACACTAATTATGTCATATCTCAGGACGAGAAAATTATCATTTTTTTATATTTTTATTCACAAAAAAATGCAACCATATGTTGTGCTAGACAATAGTATATTACATGTAGGTGTTTTAATTTTTGTGTCTTGAGTGTGTTCATTTTTGGCTTTTTTAGCCACTATGTATGTTCAATTCTTTGACCTTTTCAACTGCCTCTGCAACAAAAGAGAACTGTGTGGTGTAGAGAAATACTTTGCACCGTTGTATCTTACATTTTTTATGACACAAACAGATCATTTTAAGCATCATTTTCATAGCTCAGTTGGTTAGCGCGCTAGCGCAGTGTAATGACTCAGGAGCCTCTCACCATTACGGTTGCTGTGAGTTCAAGTGCAGCTCATGCTGGCTTCCTCTCCGGCCCTACGTGGGAAGGTCTGCCAGCAACCTGCGGATAGTCATGGGTTTCTCCCGCCCGGTTTCCTCCCACCATAATGCTGGCCGCTGTCGTGTAAGTGAAATATTTTTCAGTACGGCGTAAAACACCAATCAAATAAATAAATAAATAAATCATTTTCGTAATAACTGTTTGTATAAAATCCACTGAAAAAAGTGCTTTAGTGGTTGAAAAGGTTGAAGATTTACAGTCGTCAGATATTTCCCACCCACTTTGTAAATTCTTTCATTTGCCCATTTTGGTGTCACAGTGTATAAAAACCAAGTTCTTAACTAATACACTTTTAGCATTTTATATACAAATATTTTCTTTTGTTGTAAATTATATTGTATTTTTATTTTGATGTAAGTACCCTAATTCCTCAACCTTTTTGCATATGAAAGAGCTACTTTCAGTGCAATTTATGCATATTTTTAACTTTTTGGGGGGGACAAAACTACATTGGTGGTATGGGCCAATTTTAGGGCTTCACAAAAAGATAAATTTTATCAGTCTGCACAGAATAATGCCCTGAGGCTTTGCTTGAATAAACACCTTGCAAATGTGTGAAAAAGTTAAAGAATTGTATGGTTAATACTGGTAACTCAATAGATGTAACAACAAGTTCTGTAGTTTCTCATGTAGAGTTAACTGGCACTCTTGCAAAGTAGAATTTAATGCTTGTGTGTCCTCTCCTTCAAATTTCCTTCACCATTCACCAAATCTCTTAATGTCGATCTGGTGGTTTCCACGAAACAAATCTCTTTTCAGCTGATGCCAACAGACAGTCATGATGTGTGACTTTTAAACAAAATCATAATCAAACAAATAAGTTAAATAATCAAAATTTATTGAAGTCATTGAAGCCTGATTGCCAGTTTTACCGTCACTTGACTTGTACACCATCTTGTCAAGCGGTAATTCCAGGGATAAAAAAGTATCATTATTAACACATAAATGCATAATGCATGGAGGTTGCCTTTGACCAGACGCCTTCTCAGTCTGCATCGGAATTCCTTGTTGCTTTGAAGCATTTTTTGTTGTTCTCATGTGTTTATAAATCTTTTCTCACGTTAAGATTGATAAAATTTATTTTTCTCTTTTAAAACTGTTCTTAGCTGTATTGTTACTTTTTTTTGTCACAGTTTAAGGTAAATTTTGTGTCTTTAGTTATAGTAGTGAAATATTGTCAAAAACTTTTTTTTTTTGCACATTACCATTTGTTGAACAATTTTGTTCATCTTGTATCATTAGTACATTATTCCGATTATTTGTCCAGAAGGGTAATAAAATCTTGTTCCTGTTTCACCCATTTTAAAAAATGGCAACATCAGCAGTTGTGAACTTAGAAAGCACATGCCAGACTTACCCATTTTGCCAGGTGGGTGATCATGGTGATGGGTTTATTTCAAACACCATTGACTCCTCCATATTGAGGCTTTGCATACATTATGCATACTTTGCATAAATTATGCATACTTCGCCAAATTTCTGGTTACTGTCACCATACAGTTAGACTTTACTATTTATTAAAATATATTATGCCTCTGTCATTTGTTTATGGCAGTCCCACCAAACATCTTATTATAAGCTTTTTTTTTTCTCATTCTTTGATGTTTTTTTGACCGTGGTTATATTTGTTACTTAAAATATATCTATGTGTTGGTGCCTTTAAGGGACTTATTAAAAATTGCACCATACATCTTCCAAATGTAATTTTGGTATGTCCCTTGTATTTTCAGGAGCTATGCATTTTGCATTTTCACGCACAAACGTTGTACATGTATATTTGGCTGTATATTTTAACATGTCTGGTGAAATACTGTACTTTGTATTGTAGTTTGGACAAACATAGTTTGCTTGAGTGAGTTTAATGCATTGAAGAGTGTATGGGTGTTGTTAGATATTGGTTCCGTGATTGTTTTTGGTGCTCTCGTTTCTGATTGGCTAAAATCAGTTCAGAATTGATATTTTAT
Organism: Liolophura sinensis; assembly: GCF_032854445.1. NCBI lineage: Eukaryota > Metazoa > Mollusca > Polyplacophora > Chitonida > Chitonidae > Liolophura > Liolophura sinensis. The sequence goes on from NC_088307.1 coordinate 13,978,394, forward strand.
TGACGCGTTCACTAAATGATTTACATTGATGTCATTTGAACTAAAACAGCAGTTTGAACTTTGCACACGGACACATGAGATCTCTGCAACACAGGTCAGGATTTTATCTAGTTGTATGGCTTGATATGGTATTATATGTTAATCAAAGAAAAAGTAACATGAATAAAATATAAAATGAATGGAAAAAAACTATAGGATGAATAAAAGATAAAATGAATAAACAAAATAATAAAACACCAAAAACTACAAAAAAATGAAAAAAAAATTGTAAATTCAAATTAAACATTTGATGACACAAAAATAATGTTTATGAGGACAAAAGAAACAGGAGTAAACAGAAAAATCTGCATGTATATCAAATTGTATTGTTTCTTCACGCGTCAGCAGTTATATTCAAGTTCTGTAAATGACCTGAAATTTTTTTCATGACTGATTTATACTCAGTTTTCCTGATTCGGAGAGGTCTGTTGATCTTTTGTTTGGAAAAGTGCAACAATATCCTACTAGAAAAATACAGATTTCAGCACCAAAACAACCTGCAGTTGATCATTGGTTCCCAACCCCCCAAACCCCCCTCCCTAGATTCTACCTGGTTTCCTCCCACCATAATACTGCCAGTTTTGTATAAGTTAAATGTTCTTGATTAGTGCGTAAAATAAATAGTCAATAAATACATAAATTCAGCACCAATGTTAATGTTTTATGGCATTGATTTGCCACTGAAAATGAACTGTTCAGAGAAGTTTTGGGTTAGATACAGTACTTTCAGTTGGGACGAGGGAATAATTACATTGCAAAATATGTTCATGCTTGTGTCTTGTTGTCTTTTGGCATGTGCATTTCAGCGTAACCATGGTAATTGTTGCTATGATACCTACTTTGTCAAGTTTAGAATGAACTTTAGTGTGGTAGCTGCACTATGTTAAACCTCCTCTTTGCAATAACTGCACTCTTTTGCAGTGGTGAGCAGGAATGTGTTGTCTGTCATACAAGGTTGTACCGGGTTACACTAATGCAGTAAAACTTAATTCAGGTACTGATATAAAGTATGTTTGCAGTAATGGTTCCTGGTGTGTTTTGCACTTTTACACACTGTAATAATTCTACTTTGATTATACTCTGAGTTGGGTAAATCTGCTGTTTATTGCATTACCTCACACTAATAATTATATTGTGTTATGTTCATTGTAATAGAATAGCCAAGATGCTGTTCATACCGTTATTACACATGGTAATAGCTATGTTGTGTTTTATGGATTGTGGTACAATAGTCAAGCTGCTGTACTTTGCAGTAGTCATATTATTACGTGCAGTAATAATTCTACTTTGTCATGTCTGTGGTAGTATGGCGGCGTTTCTGTGTTTGCATTATTGCACACTGTTATTATTCTGTGTGCATTGTGTTGCTGTGATTGTGTATCACTGGTCATATTGCTGTGTTGTTTGTTATTACCCACAGTAATAATTGTACATGGTAATAACCTACTGTAATAATTGTACTTGGTAATAACCTACTGTAATAATTGTACATGGTATAGCAGTAATGTTGCTGTGGATTGTGGCATTGCACACTGTAATGATTCCACAGTAGTACGACAATTGTGGTACAATAGTAATGTTACTGTGGATCATGACATTACACTCATGTAATAATTCTGAGGCATTAGTGTCACAGTGTGGTACATTTACTAGATTGTGTCTTTTGCAATGATTGCTCTCTGTAATAATTCTGCTGTGAATGATTGTGGTACATGTGCCATAGCGCATTTGCTTTGTTTTGCATTGTGGTATAAATAGACTACAGCATAAAGAGTTAAAACAAAGCAGTGTGACACTGTAGTAGTTAGCAAATGGTCACACTTTAATAACATGTGACCTCAGTTAGGGTGTTATTCTTACTGTTCATGTAAATGCCTGAACAGTAGCAAATTACATGCTCCCTAGGCATGGCATAAGCTGATTTAGATAAAATAATATATACAGTGATGATAATTGCAAAATACTAGATGTCAGTGGTCTAGAATTATTTATAGTTCGTTAGTTAGTGCTTGGGGTTTAACGTCGTACTTAACAAGTTTTCAGTCATATGACGATGAAGGAATCCTTAGAGTGCATGTAATGTGCCTCCTTGTTGCTCTGTGCTGCTTCACTGAGACATCTTACTGAAGGCAAGTAAGCCGCCCCGCCCAAGCCATTATACTGATACGGGTCAACCAGTCGTTGCACTATCCCCTTCATGCTGAACGTAATGTTAGGAAGTTACAACTTCCTCTTTTAAGGTCTTAGGTGTGACTCGATCATTGACCCTGGGTCAACCGCTCCTGAAGAATTACTTATAATGCTTTATTGTCATTAATACACACTGGAATTGGTCTAAACAGGTTCATATTGCAATGATTCATGTATTTCTGTTGCGAAGATCAGACCGTGGGTCGGCCACGATACCCGCTGTTTAATAACTCAAGACAAGATTAGGGCTATCCTGTCGGGCTGTTGTAAACGTCCTCTAGTTGTTTTAAGAGGTGTCCAAGGATTGACATTTTAGTGCTGAATGTCCTGACTTTGCATTTGTTTTCAGCTCAGCATGGGGATGCTTAACTGAAGGATACTCATCATTCTGTTGAATTTGTGGTTTGGATATTTGTGGTTTGGATGTGGATTGGACATTTGTGGTTTGGGCATTTGTGGTTTGGACATTTGTGGTTTGGATGTGATGGCTACTGAAAATCAACTTTCCATATGCATATTGCCTGTCTTGCCTGACGTTAATTATCTGTTGTACTGTACTTAAATATGTTTGACCAATAGATGGTATAAATTTTATTAAATATTTCTATTTTGTATACATTGTTATCAGTTTGAAGTTACATTGTAAGATTTCAGTTATCTGCGATTAGAAGACTGCATTTCTTTGTGAGTATATCTCTACATTTATTTGTAATGTTTATTATGGAAAACAAACTTCTTGCATGATTGTACCCTAAAGTTGAATCACTCACGGACTTTGTTGAAATGGTGACCGTAGCAGCTTACATGGCCATTTAATCATAAGGAATTCCGGTGAAGAGTCCATTAGTGGTATGACATTTGAATTTTACGATCACGCTTTTCACTGGCCAGTGTTCCAGGCAGCAAAGAGAGAAAATCTAGTGAAATGGGCGCTCGGTGTTACTTGTCATGGTGGATTTTTCTTGATCTACAGCATGCTCGAAGGTTTTATGGACGTCTGGATCAATATGCAACCATATGTTCATAGGCTTAAAAGTTCCGGAAAGCAATTTTTCACTGCACTGATAGATGCAGAAAATATCACATCAAACTGGCCACCACAAACAGCTTAAGCCCGGCGATATCTAGTTCTAACCAGAAACTGTATGCGCATATTATTGGTCGATAAACTTCAAACGGACCGTGCATATAGTTAATACTGCTACTAGAGATGTTGATATCAAACAACACATACATATCGGTCGTTATACCTCATGAATCATTTAAACGAAGAATGACGGACATTTTGTGTTTTTGCAAATTTGAAACAATGGTCGAATTCCAGGAGTTGAGTTCGGGACTTTTCCATGACATGCAAACAGGTATTTCTATTCACAGAATGGAAATCAGGTAATGATCTAAATTTTTGATTTAAAATGAAACCGTTTTGACTGAATTATGGCTATTTCTCCACGATTTAAAACGAAAAACAAAAATAGTCACACCCATGACGGTGTTGAAAATGTTCCAAGCCCAAAATATGAAATTTACAGTCTCAAACAATACCATATCAGTTACAGAGGCAACGTAAAGTGTCAGAAAATTCCAGGTCTTGAAAAGGTATAGAAATAGCCATTGTTTGAGTGAAGAGCCGTCAAATCAATAAATTTCTGCTCGGAAACAATGTTCTGTTTAAAGAATACATCGGTGAGTTCCGTTAGGAAGTATTTTTCTTGAAACATACATTTCAAGACCAGATATCAAATTCCAAGACTTTCCTCACCCTGCACAAGTCAACAAGTAATTTGTCTGAACTAGACTTTCCCAACGTTTTATAATGTATCGACCTGTTGTGTGGGAAACTTATACAAACTGGCGTGGTGCTAAGATAAATACCTATCTTTGGTCGTTTTGAAATATGTCTGATGAGACGTGGGCACTTCTGTTATTATTAAACGTCGTAAAACATAGATAAACAATTCAAACACAGCTGCGATTAAAACTTTTTGCTCTAGGAAGGTTAAATTTTTTCTGCAGGATAACATGTACCAACCCCAGTTTTGCACAGTTTTTTTCCTGTCCTGTGTTCGGCTTTCTAAGTGCTTGCAAATTAGCACTTACGTCTCAAGTTACTTGACATGTACGAGCCCCAGTTTCACCGAATGTTGAACTCTGGTGTCAGTCTGGACTGTGTTACCTCGCCTTACCCCATACTAAAATGTTTGAACATTAAGATGAGGATCAGGCTAAATTCCTTAATTAATATAATCCATGGAGCTCCCACGTGCTGCCAGTACACTTGCTGTATATACATGCTAATTATCAGAATCAGGGACACTTTTGGGCCAATCGTATGGTTCCACTTCTTTAGTTTATGTTCAATTAAATTTACATTCTTGTTGATTAAATATTTTGAGAAAATTTTAAACTGTATTGTTTCCACTCATGCTGAATTCCTTATGGTCTATATTTTTGTACAGATTTCTCGCATATCTTATGCCCATTGTGAAATTCTGTTGCAGACTTGAACTTTGTAGTACGGTATATAGGTCAGTCCAGCAATGCTTTTCAAGTCTTCCATGCAATGGAGTGACTTCTAATACAATACTATGAGGTTCTATTTTATGTGTTAGAACTCGTTGTGCACACGTATATGTAAAATATTGCGTGCTTTGGGTAATATAGGCAGAATTTATTTTAACGTCCACTGAAACGGGAGCAAATACATAGGTAGCTACGTGTAATTAGTGCTATGTTGATCTATAAGTAATAATTTGTATTTTTATAAAATACTTGTTTTATCAAAACCTAGGTCTGTGTTTCGTGTTCATGCGTTTTATAGAGAACCAACTGTTTTTTTTATGTGCATTGCATATTTGTGATACAAAAAAAAAGATTGTTATCCAGTCGTCTTTTCAGCATAAAAACAGGTTGCAAAATTTGGTCTCCCGGAATCTAATCTTTGACATTTAGCCTAAAAGCCTACTGTGAATACTCGGTTGCCTACTTTCAAGTACCAGTTGAAATTAAATCTTCTTGTCGATATAGACGGAATATCTCTGTTTTGTGCATGAATGAATGATTATGGGTTAATGGGCATTATTTCAGCGATATCGTGGCGAGAACTGTTTTTCTATGTGGAGTGACAGATAATTATTTGGCACTATAGTATGTACTCTTAGTATATATACCGATTTCTGGGACTATATATAGGATTATAGGTTTAGGACTTCAGAGTTGAAAAGACTATGCTACCCAGACTGTACAGAAAGTACAAGTGCCAAATCGTCTTTTTAATTGCTGTCAGTACATCTACTGTAGTAATTACAGAATAGCTGTGATATATATCAACCACAGAAAAGACTGTGGGATTTAGTGTTGAGAAAGCAAACGTGCATATTGAAGAAATGTATGTACAATTCCACGTAATGTATACTTTGCATATATAAGTTTATCCCAGTTATTAAAGAAGCAGTTCACTATATTGGGTGTTGTTTTTGTTTATTTTGATTTGATTGTCGTTTACAGAGACTATACATGTATATACCAAAGAGTGATAGCAATTTAACGGTTTAAGCAGTTCAAACTTAACTGCATGTATTTTTTTCTCCAATAGCCGACTTGTCACAATCGGTATCTTTTTTTCTGTTTTTACGCAATAAGTAATTTTCTGAGTAATTCCATTTCGACCCTAACTACAGAAGTTTTTGCATGTACGAAAATTAATTAGCAATACCATATATGGTTGTAGGAACCTGCTCGGCAAGATTCGTGCAAAATGGATGTTAACGTTTCATTCCATTCTCGGCGAAAGCAGTTGTGACGGCATGGAAACGGAGTGTCCGGGGTAAACCACAAGGCTTTGGCAAGTTTCTAACGAAATTTAACAAACTTTACGCAAAGCTATCCACATAATATTGTAGCAAAGTGGCATTCAACGGACAGACTACGCTAGATGGGTATCGGAGGCTACTTAATGTCATAAGCACAAAGAGAAGTCACATCTCTATATGAGTATAATAGTTTAATTCACGTAAATATGTACATTCTTCTCTAGAAAAAAAGACCATCTCAGTATTTAGTTTACAGTTTTCAGCGAATCACAAGAAGGATTACATGTATCATGCACCTACACGCCATCTTATTGGCTGTCTAATGTTGACTAAATTTAGTGAGGCCCCTTCTGCGGTGACACACAAACAAAAGGGCAATTTCCGTTCGCACAGTTCCTTGACAATTGGCAGCATTTTTGTCTGCCAGAACAATTAAAATCATGACTACACGAACGTCCACTAAGGGTACTGCTATCAATGACACGTCCGTTAAGGAGCGGACAATTTCCTGGTTTCACCAGCACCGGACGGGAACATGCCTTAGCACATCCATCAAAACAACAGAGTTCAATTCCGGGACACTCCGTGTCTGTTTGGCACAAGTCTGGGTGACATCCAGATCTCTCCCGTATGCCTGGAACTAAGTGTCGGCAGTTACCTGGCTTTGAACCTGTAAGCAAAAACCATTTATTCGATTGTATACATTGTTGTCTAACTCCAGACTTAATCTGAAGAATTTTTCATTTATACGATGTGGGTTAGTTTTATTGGTGAATTTAGGACAGTAGAGGACGTGGTAAACCACCAGCCTTCAGCAAGTTACTTACAAACTTTCCCGTCTGTGTTGTTTTGTAATACCCTAAACATATCGGTGAAAGATAAGTATAGTCCTCAATCATTTATTTGTTTGTATACTTATTTTTTTTTTAAATTTTAGTCTTTGTGTGTGTGGAGGAAACCAATTTCGAAGTAGTAAACCATCGGCCTAGGGCAAGTTACATTGAAACTTTGAAATAAAACACACATACTAGCGGAAAGTAAGGTATCTTCAACGAACGTTAAGCAAAAGTCAATGAAATTAGTATAACAGACAGGGTGTAAAATGACCTCACTCAGACGTCTTGCGAAATGAGACACGCGGCCAACAAGACAATGTGTCTACGCCACCCATTTGTTCTTTTTGTTGTTAATTGAGGTTAGTATACATATATAAATTACACTGCTCGCCTTAATGCCGTTAGCGGAGGAATGAACCGCGAGTTAACGGATTGTAGTGACCTGACAAATAAGATGTGTGTATTTGCGGAAATATATCTCAATGAGAGGGTTCCCTTCAGTTCATCGACTCACATATCACATTCGACATTAACAATCTATATGTCACGGCTTGAATCAGATTTCTTAAACGAATATGTCGAGCGAGCGTTGATATATTTATTTATTTGATTGGTGTTTTACGCCGTACTCAGGAATATTTCACTTATACGAAGGCAGCCAGCATTATGGTGGGAGGAAACCAGGCGGGGCCCGGAGAAAACCCGCGACCATCCGCAGGTTACTGTCACACAGAGAGCATTGAGACAATATGTATGTGTATACATATGAGCAAAAGCATTTGGAGGCACGTAGCCTGCTAAGGGATGCGAATCACAAGGTATTTACATATGTTACATATCATAAATGTTACAATCATGCTTACTTTGGCTGCCTGGAAGTGTCTGCGCACCAGCAGTCGCCAGCTGTAACATATACACATAGCATGGTGTATAATATGGATTAGCATACACATAACATGGTGTGTCAATTGGATAAGTATACACTTAGCATGGTGTATAATACGGATTAGCCTACACATGACATTATGTATCACATGGATTACCATACACATAGCATGTTGTAAAATATGGATTAGCATACACATAACGTCGTGTATAATACGGATTAGCATGCACATAACATGGTGTATCACATGGATTAGCATACACATAGCATGGTATATAATATGGATTAGCATACACATAACATGGTGTGTCACATGGATTAGCATACACACAACATGGTGTATCACATGGATTAGCATACACATAGCATGGTGTATAATACGGATTAGCCTACACATGACATGGTGTATCACATGGATTAGTTCACACATAGCATGGTGTATAATATGGATTAGCATACACATAACATGGTGTGTCACATGGATTAGCATACACACAACATGGTGTATCACATGGATTAGCATACACATAGCATGGTGTATAATACGAATTAGCCTACACATGACATGGTGTATCACATGGATTAGTACACACATAACATGGTGTATAATATGGATTAGCATACACATAACATGGTGTATCACATGGATTAGCATACACATAGCATGGTGTATAATACGGATTAGCATACACATAACATGGTGTATCACATGGATTAGCATACACACAACATGGTGTATCACATGGATTAGTATACAAATAACATTGTGTATCACATTGATTAGCATACACATAACATGGTGTATCACATGGATTAGTTTACTCATAGCATGGTGTATAATACGGATTAGCATACACATAACATGGTGTATTACATGGATTAGCATACACATAACATGGTGTATCACATGGATTAGCATACACATAACATGGTGTACCACTTGGATAAGTATACACATAACATGGTGTATAATATGGATTAGCATGCACCTCACGTGGTGTATCACATGGATAAGCATACATATAACGTCGTGTATCACATGGATTAACATACACATAACATGGTGTATCACATGGATTAGCATACACATAACATGATGTATCACATGGATTAGCATACACATAACATGGTGTATCACATGGATTATCCTACACATGACATGGTGTATCACATGGATTAGCATACACATAACATGGTGTATCACACGGATTAGCATACACATAACATGGTGTACCACATGGATTAGCATACACATAACATGGTGTATCATATGGACATTTCTCGATAATATGATTTCATGAATGAATTAATAAAGGATATATAGTTAGACTGTTCTCGACGTGTAATGATAATTACACACCAATTAACACACCAATATTGCAGCGTGCAGGCGTTTTGCATGGCTGGGGTGTAAATGTGACATCGATTTATATATTTTTTTTTACTTGATTGGTGTTTTACACCGTGCTCAAGAATATTTCACTTATACGACAGCGACCAGCATTATGGCGAGAGGAAACCGGGCAGAGACCGGACAGAGAGAAAAGCAGCCTAAGCTGGACTTGAACTCACAGCGACGGCATTTGTGAAAGGCTCCTAGGTCATAGCGCCGTTTTTGCACAGGAATTGATCTACATGTATGTGAAGCGTAAATAAAAAAAATAGTTTATTTATTTATTTAACTGAACGGTATTGACGCACTTCTGAATATTGTTTTATTTACTCTTCATCCCGTGAACTTAATGACTACGACTAAAGCTAAGAGAAGATGCCTAAAATTTTGTCTGATTCGGCCGGTTTTGAAAACTGTCAAACCATTAGGGCCAATTTTTGGCTAAAATCATTCTCATGGAATATTGATCTTCTCTAAATAAAACTTACTACGTTTACAGCAAAATTTACTAGGTACAACCAAATTATTCTCACCCAGTTGTTCCTCAGTATATCAAGGATAAGTAACCTAAGAACAGCAGCCTGAAGAATAGCTGTATTCTTAGTAATCTAGACGAAAGTCGATTGACCAGTTTGGTTGCAGAATCGAACTGAATTAAGGCTTTAAATCAGGAGGGTTGTTCGGTACCTGGCGAAGGTCGGTGGTAACCTTTGGCACTCCGGTTTCCACCAGGTAAACCTGAATAGCCATCTTATAAGTGAAAAGATCCACATTCCGGCGGTATAAGTCCACTGGTATATTAAATAAATAAATAAATAAATACTCACAGCTATTGAAAATACCAAGAGGACAGACTTGACAAATTCCATGATAACTTTCAAACGAAGTTTTACTGTTTCAGAAATAAGGCTAATGTTTTGTATTATTGGCACGATATTTATTTCGCTCGTCCCGGAAATGTACTGCGTTTTCATTGTCGTTTCATTCCGTGTGAAATTGACGGTGTTTCAATCTAACCAATCATAACAAAGAATAACATGTCGTGAAAACAGGATACGGTTAATCCCCAGAGCCATATTATCCTGTTCCAGTATTCAAAGATCAGTATGTGTGTCAGAATGTTTCAACGCATGTCTGTTGATGTAATTATCTGTTACGTTTCCGTGTTCAGCTCTGATTCTGACTGGTCGCCCCAAAGGCCACATGACCGTCACATGACACTTTTTTTCGTCGTCAGAGATATCGCCTGTCCTAACCATAACCTTATCAACCCAATGCTCTTCACATAGTTTCCCATTATTCGTAGTTGTACAAACTAACATTCTAACTCCATGTGTTGATATCGTCCAATATTTCTTTAACGTTAACTGTGCCAAAGTATGTTTGGCGCCAGCGTTGGCCGCACAAAATGTTGCCAAAGCTAATATCAGAGCACTTTCGGAGTAGTAGCTATAGCGAGAACGAGTCACCATTGGCAATAGTGTTAAATGGCAATATGGCTTCCCTTACATTAAGCAATCACAATGTTAAGAATTGCGTCAGTATATCGCCGCTATCATCGGAAGGCATCTAGAGCAATGAAACTGGAGGTTATATCAGAAAGAGAGAGACATTAAACACCCAATATTTAAAAAAAAAAATTCATTTTTTTTGTTTAGCCGTCGATGAAATGAACACACAAATAGAAAAAGACCTCAAGGAAATAAATTGTGAACAATGACATACACACAGTGGAATACTTGGGGCAAACCCTATCACGTGGCTGAATTAAAAAGGCGTCATCGGGGTATTCTACACTTATGTTCTTTCCGCTACTTGTCATATTCCACACATTCAAAGGAAACTGACATGACGTGTTTTCTATTTCTGATAAACTAAAACTGTTTCACATATAATATGACGACGTTCAAGTTCGTGCCTGAAGGAATCAGGAGAGACTGAAAAAATCCTCGCCCCTCGTCAGGTACCTTGTTATAGTCGCATCCTAAGAGGCCCAACACCGAATTCCAGCCGTCGACCTCGATTGGCAAAAAGCCGATTGGATATGGCGAGCACAAAGGTTGATTCTGGCTTTTTTTTTCTGGTATTGCTTTTTCTATCAGTGTGAGCCGCCAGAATAATAGTTATCTCAAACTCTTAACAGAACGGAAATGGACATATTTTACTTTGGAAATAGACAAACTAGCACAAACCACGGTTTTGATCTTTGACTTCTCTCGGTAAAGCCATGTACCACGTTTCAGACTGACACAACAATCAAACACCTCCGAAAAACTGGCAAATTCAAACACAAGATAAAAATATGCATATTATAAAAAAAAACAACAACAATTAATCAAACGACCTTTAGGCCCTATTTTGAACTTGATATCTAGGTTGTCATCGTGATGCCATGTACCAAGTTGTGGTTCAATAAAATGAAACGTTTTGAAAAAGTCCAGAAAACTGATTCGTGACGGACTGGTGACGGGCTTATATTTATGTATTCATTTGATAGGTACATGTATTTTATGCCGTACTCAAGAATATTTCACTTATACGACACCAACTGCATTATGGTAGGAGGAAACCGAACAGAGTCCTTGGGAAACCTACGACCATCCGCCGGTTGCTGACAGGTCTCTCCACGTATGACGGACTACAGGAAATATTACATAGCTCTAGTATGATTGGATTTTGTCAAGTGGGAATTGCATTTCAACACCATTTAACACGATCATTCTATTAATTACATTTGATAATGTTTTATTTTCACATACAAAATCGTCAATCGCAGAAGAACCCCGGAAATAATCTGATTGTTTTCTGGTATAATAAACGAGAATTGGGTAGGCAAAAATTCGGGAATTTATATGTATATACTTAACCCAATGAGACCACTAAATCCCTGTCCAAAAACTAACCCTCCCAAAGGCCAAACCTCGCCACTCCCTACACAACTGACACACATCTTAAACCCAGGCAATGTGTCTTAGAAAATAAATTTTATGTAGAGACATGGCTTAGTCCACAGCAAGAGTTCCCGCACCCCCTCTCCCCCAACCCCCACCGAGAACATCCTCTCACCCACCCACCTCCAATAAACCACAAGCTTAAAAGATACAAAACGATATATACAACACTTAGATTGAAAAATGACGTGCAATGGACAGTCCATTTTTTTCTGACAGGAGTTGTTATAGCCACAAATAATACAGTTTCTTGTCAATTATCAGTTCCTGAATTCACGCGTAATCAGAAGCTATATATGCTTGTTGTCTACATTATGATAATCCGTGTCAAAAGAAAAACTAATAACAGTGATTCTTGACTTCTTTGTGACATGTATTTTGCATACTGTTATACATTGGTCAAATATCATTTTAAGTCCATTAAATGTAGATCTCATACCTCTTAAAGTGACATGCTTGCCCAAATATTAGGTAATTCTGCGTTATTACAGACTGACATGAGTATCGGGTATTTTTCTCAACAAGTAAAAGTCACACGCTTTTCGCTAATTCCACATCCAGCATTGTACGTAAAGTGAATGTTTAACCTTTTATCAATGCTGTTTAAACCGCTGTACTCTGCATGCATCAATGTGTATCAATATTCGAAATTATCCGAGTTCGTCGACCGATCGAAAGTCGGTATCATAGGGAACTTTCCCAACGCTGCGCATATGCTTTGAGCCCTTCCGGTTGAGTATTAATGACGCAAATTGGCCCGCCCTCTTTATGTTGAATTCAAATAACGGCATGACTTCTCCGAGCTCATATAAACTACATTCTCAATGAACATTTTTTTATTTCAACGTGAGTAATTTAGTTTATGAACGAACTTTAAAGCTTCATTACGACGTCGCTCTCAGAATTTGCTTAAAAATCCCAATTTTGGGCCACCATGTCACTTTAAAAACAACCCCGCTCTATTCCACATAAGTATCTTGGCATCACCTATGACCCATATGATCTATGACCCATGACCTTTGAATAACATGATTTATACCCAAATGACTACATTTTGTTAAACCGAGACTAAGTAGTGTATACATGCGTTCTTCCAGGAAGTTTGCTCCTGTCGGTACAAAGCCATGTTGTCATCTGAAATTTCTGGAACAGTCAGTGGGGATTATATCTTCTGTCCAAGAGATGGCATAAAAACTCAGACCTTTTCATTGGTAGGAAGGGAACTATTTTTTCCGATTTGACAATTAAACAACCGTATGGCCACAATGCAAAACGTGCGGCCGATACTGTGGTCATCCTCATGGCGACCTTTAATCGTGAACCCCGATTATCAATGGAATTTCCTCCAAAAGCGGTATTCCTTCCGGTTGAAATAAAACTAGGTTTAGTCCTTATAGCGGAGGCCTGGGTTATTCCCCTTTGATGCCGACACCTAGCCAACCTTTGACCTCTTCGTAGACGACGTAGTTGATGCTTACGGCTGGCACCATTTTGAGGAGATTAGCGAACAAACCCCTGTACAGGCCGCGGTATCCATCTGTCCTGACGATATTCTTGAACATTCCACTCATGGTGTCCTTCTTCGGTTCACCTTGAGCAGCTGTTAAAATAACAATCAGAACACTTTTATGCCACTTAAGCCTATTGACTTTATTTACATATTCACGTAGGGTTTCTTTTGTCCCCTTTAATTCTTTGAGAAAACAAATCGACTGAATTTTGTTAAATAATAATGATAAAGGTTTTGGAAGGGATTAAACGGGACTAGGCCTAAATTTTGGGAAATGTCTTTAAAATTGCCGGATTTTCATTGCAGGTTTACGAAGAAACTGCTACATGAAGTACCGTACTGTATTGGATAATCGTCTGAAAGACACGACGAAAAACAATGGGTTCCCATAAAGAGCATTGGCTACTAGCAGTCATTTTGCTTTGTGTTACTGCAAGTAAATTGACATGATGTCTCATAGTTAATCATTTCTAATTAGTTAATGAGCAAACATTTTAGTCTTGATAAATAATATCTGATCAACGTATTGCTTAGTGCCACGATTACCAATCACAGCTAAGTGACTGATCCACGTTTAGGTCTTCGCTATCTTGTCTTAGCCATTGGCGATGTCATAAAAATTTTCATAATACACAAAGTGTATTGTGCTATGTTCAGTTTAGCTGAAATGTGGTCATCTAAGAAAAAAGCAAAATTTGCTCAAAACTAAAAAAATTGTGATTTAAAACCTCAATGACGAGGTGAATTCAAGGGAGATCACTCTCATCGACAAAACTATTTCTATCGTCAGGTTCACGTTAACTCGTGGTTTCGGACTATGAATATCCAGTATTCTGTCCAGGGCTTAATAGTGCCTTCCATGAGCACTGTTCCGTGTGTTCTGTGCAGACATGAAGGTCATAGTTTTGCTAAAACTGCTACTTCAGCGGAGTCGCTAAGGTCAAGGTCCAGACGGACGCTATCAGCATGCAGGTATCTGCACCCATTCTGAGACATTGCGTTTTCATGATCATTATAAACATAGGTATCAATTATATTGATACTGTACTTATTCTTGTACAATAACAGACATCTATGTGAGTCTCATCTAGTAACATTACACTGACAAAGCGACCATCGCAGACCTCGTTCTAACAGTGATGACACCACGCTGAGTTACGTACCTGAAGCCTGTAGCCTTGTTCTGATAAGCTGTAGAGGATAGCTGGCCACCTGACCGATGACACAGCTGACCGTTCCACAGCCAAGTAACACACCCACCCCAGGAGCCTGTGTGTTGTAGGTGGTCAGGTACCAGTTCTTCATCGTCTGAAAAAACCAAATGTGATTAAAAATAGCTGTGAGTTTCTAAAGGCGTTAACAACTGTGCCACTCAAACGAACAAATCGACAGATGCGCAAGGTACATAGGGAACTACCAGGCCCGGCGTTTGCGAAGTAATCTCAGACTTGGACAAATCACTTTAAAATTGTTATTTCTCACGTAACAAGGTCAAAATATTGCTTGACTACGTACATTCTGGGAAGGTTATCCACCCCCCAAATTTTAAGCTAAAATAATGGAAAGGAGCATAAAAAGTTTAATGATTGCAATTTTGACTTACGTCTAAGATCGCTTCGCTTCGTAGTCTTAAGTCAGACTTAGTCTTAAATGGTGAAAGTATTCCTGAGCTTATATTTGAAGTTAAATGCTAATTTTCAATTTTGCCATTACAATCGAGGACAATTCTAAGCGTGAAAATAAAAATGTCTAACGTACGACAAATTTTAGCAAAATAAATGGTTTTGACAATGTTAAGACAAAGTCAGACTTAAACCTAACACTGCTTCGTGGGGCCAGGCTGCCTGTATTTAAGACTTCAGACTTAAGCCAAAATCTAAACACATGTCGGCTACATTTAATAAATACTTCACAGCGCCTGTAATTATTAAGGAGCTACATGAACTGGAAGTGCTGACAAACTCAGATTGTTTTCGGACTATTAGTCTTAACAGATTTAAGACTTCTCAGAGCAAAACTCAAGGATATTTGAATTATACGACGGCGGCCAGCATTATAATGGGAGGAAACCGGGCAGAGCCCGGGGGAAACCCACAACCATCCACAGGTTGTGGGAGGCTGGGGAGGACCGTAGCTGTGTTTGAATCCTTGATTAATTCTTAAGATGTTTGAAGCAGTAACAACAAGGTAAATACGGTTGACGTAACGAGGCGACAGCTGTGTAAAATGGGCCCCTGAAGAACAGCCCTGTTACAGTATCCCTTTTTGAACGGTCATTAAAAACTATTTCTAGAATACCTTTTCTCTTTGTATCTACAATGCCACTGCAATATTTAAGTGTTATTCCTCAATGCCGCAAACTGTGGGCTACATTTACGCGATTCATACAATGCTGCATCGCGTAAAAATTACTTATTTCCACATCATTGATTGTGTGTTCCAGAAATGTCCCGGTAATCAACCGGAAATGCCTCATACCTCGTATACAGCAAGATCCAGTCCGGCATTGGGTATAATACTGAGCACGGTGGGGACGTACCCCCTGGTAAAGCTGCGCACCCCCTCTGTCCTCAGAATCTGTCGGGTGCAGTCAATGATACCGCCATATTGACCCGTCTTCCTCAGACACAGACGGGTCTTCAATACCTGGTCAAACACAATTAACACACACTGTACTATTAACAAAGATTAGCAATACGTGGGTATATTTACACAGTTACAATTATTGTTTCTTTTTTAGTCACAAAGCCAAACCTAAAAGAAATAAAGACGCCAGACTGAACTAAAGACATTAAAGTGACATGGTAGCCCAAAAGTTGGAGTGCGACATCTTAGCGAAGTTGTAAAGTTCGTTCATACACTAAATCACTGATGCTGAAATATAAAATATCTATTGTAGCTTATACGGGCCCGGAAAAGTTCTGTTGTTATTCCAATTCAACACAAAGAGGGCGGGCCATTCTGCCTCATTAATATTCAAACGGAAGGACCCCCAAGGATATGCACAGCTTTCGGAAAGTTCCGGTCAACACAGACATGTTGAGCAAGGTACGTGTGATCTTGCTATCTTTCCTACTCAATCGATATTGTTCCATCTAAGTATTATACAGAAGATATACATATCGTACCATAACTGGCAAGATCAACAAGCACTAACTATGACACATCCTCGTGCTTCACGAGACCCTTTTTTGTCTGTATTGTTCCCCAGCTGTTCAAACTAACCACCAATTACAACTTTAGACTTGCTTGTCAACCTGTCGAGCTCTTCTGTATGCCTCTTTTTACCCGTTCCTGTCACAAGCGAGCCGTAAGTCCTTCTTTTACGCGTGTAATTGGCCATGTTTGTTTATATATGAAGTTTACCGACAGCTGTGCTCCAATACAACTGAATTGACACCGCCTGATTAAATATTCTGGCAGAAATTTAAAGTTTGTTTTTTATTTTCTTACTTTTAAGCATTCACTTAACGTTCAATGCTAGGGGTGGGATTAACGGAAAGCTTGTAACTTCTTGAGAAAAATACCGGATACTCATCTCATTCTGTAATAACGGACAAATACCTAATATTTCGGCGACGGTGTCGCTTTAACTTGTCGCACCCAAGGTGACTTACACCAATTTATTGGGTACGACGTTAAACCCCAAGCACTCACTCACTCAGTTTAATGGCTAGCCAATCACAGAACGTGCACAATCCAAAAGTTTTTATTTGGTTAGCCAATCACACCACGCGTATCCAAAAACTTTTACTGGTTAGCCAATCCTAACGAATGTCATCCCAACATTCAGAAGATGGAAGTCTTACCTCTGTAGGGTACACGGCTGTTTGGGCTATAGCTCCAGCCGAAGCACCCGTGCAGAATCGTTCAAACACTGACAGTTCACGATTGGAATCCCCTTTTACGATTTTTTTCAACTGTGAAGGAACAGCATTCAAGAATTTCAAAAACTTGTCATAAGATAACAATAGATTAATTTGTTTCTTCTCAATCTGTTGACTGTAAAGGTCAACTTTATAGGTGGATGAAACAGGAGAGAGATTAGACTAAGTGATCACAAGGTAACATACTTGTTACTGACAGAAAGGGGTTCTTCCTACCACGTGTAGGTTCCTCGCAAGAGCAAAACTGATTTTCTAGATGCAGAGCTATTCTGTCGTTTTATTTTTAGGTCATCTAATGGAGAAAATATCGTGACCCAGAGATTTGGACTCGATTTTCCAATCCGCCACAGACAAACCGTTTGTTAACATCTTTCGTTTACTTCATTTGTGAAACAAAACTCAGCATGACGGACCTACCAGCAAGGGATTTGAAACAGCGATCTCTGGGTTTAGAGTCCACATTTCTACCACTAGAAATTCCCTCCATCTCGGAAGTAGATAGAGCTTATATGTCACCATGTTAATTACTATTATGGCAATTCATAGATCGAGTCTAGTTTTAATCTCCATTGTACATTTTCAGCAAAACTATTAGCCTTTGCCACTCTTTGTATTAGAATTCACTGATAATCATGATCGGTGTGTCAATTCACTACGTGTGTTAGAGACGTAAGACAGGATGTTCGTTTTAATTCCCCATCGATGATTATACACGTCTAATCCGCATCCAGTAATCCACAACGTATCTAAAGTGATACTCTAGTCGTGCTGTTTATCATAAGTACAAAAGAACTATACAGGACTTACATACATAATATGGTGTCTGTAGATAACCTTTTGGAAGATCAAAGTAAATGGCTCACCTGTTCGTACATCATGAAGCGGATGGCGGTGTCTGGCCCCAGTTTCAGCACCAGAATACCGTTACCCCTCCATAGAGATCGAATCCCGCCCTCTTTTACCATGTAACGAATACAGCCCAGAACTCCCATTTCATTCGAAGTCTGTACCTGTATGTTGATGAAAGGAAACGGAAATGTTTTTACTTCACTTGAACGAGAATTGGACAAAAAAAGGGAATATGAAATCATTTTGCCTCGCCACATAGAGGAAACTGACGTAACTTTAGCTTCCCAATATTTAAAAGAAGCCAAGAAAATGAAATATTATAATATTACCAAACCTTTTGGGGAAGGACCCAAAATGGGATATCTTTATCTTACTAAGACTTCAGAAGACAGAAATTGAAAATCGTCATCATTATAGCTCGAAAAAAAGAATTGAGTTTGCTTTTCCACCGAACATGTAAATGTAGGATTATATGCGTCAAAATACATCGTCTAGTATACATTACATGGATGTACACACTTCAGAAAATAACAACTTGCCTGCATGAAGACTTTTAACCGCTCTAATGGATGGGTTGCCGTTCTTGATATCGCACCAGCAATTCCACCAGCCACTAGATGGCGCCACCATAGCCCTTGCTTCATTTCATGTTCTGTGAAATCGTCTGGAATAACAGCATCTGTTCCGAAGTCGAATATCTGGCAGGAAACAAACGACAGTTCTTTATTGCAGTGTTCTTTATGAGTGTTTTTCAGATAGATAAAATAAAGAATACCTGTCTTTATTTGTTTGGTAGAGATTTAACACAGAGTAACAAGTTTATGACACCCAGAACAAAAAAATCACTGAATGGAGAGGTAGAGAGATTGTAAATTTGTAATTTTTCAGGCAAACGCCTCAGCAAGCCTATAAAATGAAGGACTTTCAATTTGACAAATTTGTCGGGTAATTTACACTGTAATTTTCATACTGAAGGAGCGGATGTAGAAGTTTCAATGAAGTATCACGTGATATATATATGCCCAGTAATTTTAAATTTGAATCGACAAACATTCATTTGATTCATAAGATCTGGACGGAAAGGCAGCTTATCCAATGAAATCGGCGCTATATTTTCTGTTATCGTAATTTCTACAGCATACTGAAACCAAGGGTTTTCCAATCATATTTATTCATATATATCAAAATTTTCTTCCTATCCGGGTTTATAAGCCAGAACGTCCCCCTCCCCTCCCCCCAAAAACGTTTGAAAAACATCGTCAAGATGGACGCCAAATCATCCGAAGCCTATAGTGATACCTTAATCCAATCCGAGGCTACAGCTTAAGGGGTCATAAATGAAACTGATGTAAAGTCATCAGAGGATACTAACATCTCGACCGATCAACCAGTCCAAATCTTTCAACAAATTTCGACCGACTAAAATCGCAACAAAAATCTGTTGTAAAGCAAAATCTGCAGGGCGATTCTGATTGGCTTAACCATGTCTGCGGAACGTATCAGGTGTTGCGTGCCTCTTAACCTAGTTGTTGGCGCAGTTTAATTCCATTATATATTTTATACAATGTCCGAAGAACTTACGGCGGACTCGTGCCTCCAGTAGTCCATAATATCCCTAATACTGGCCCCGCTGTTCAGCAACAAGAAGTCCCTCCACTCGTGCCAGTCTATTGTGTTATTTCCGTCTTTGTCTAATCTGAAACAAATCACGCAAAGGACACTTGAGGATTGTAGTTCGAAACCGTCTTTTGATAGTTCCTAATGTATTTTTGTGCTGCAAGGTTCAACAATTATATTTGTTCTGTCAGTGGACAAAGGATTCCAGCCAGAAAATGAAATAAAACACATTCTCTGCTTGAACTTTTTTTTATTAAGCTTCAGAATCTGAAAGGCAAAAATCCTGTATTTTGGTCTTTGACTTACTTTTTCATTAAATCCTTCACTTCTTCCGGTTCCATTTCAAATCCTAGTTCCGTAAATGCTTGCATTATTTCATCTAAGTCTAACTGGCCTGAAACAGAAAATAAATCGTTCAAACCAGAGAATAAATATATACATGTAAATAAATAAAAGTATCAGTTATTAAAAACTCCACATATAAATGTAATGTTCTGTATATTAGCTAACCTTTTTTCCAATCAATAAATATCAGACTGGTACCTGTACTATTCATAATGTTAAAATGATACCAATGTTTGAAAAGGTTCTGCCACCAGCATTATCAAGTTTAGGAACTTTATTACCGATTCTTGCACAGATGAGGCTAATGTTTTAAGGAAGATTATTATTTGGGCTATTCTAAAATAACAGCAAAAATTCGACTTCCTATATGCGCTGATCGATGTTTGTCAAAAATTAATCTCCGATACATTCTCTAAAAATCTCTAAATTTATGAGTTTTACGTCGTACAGGATAAATTGTCTGATTTTAACATTCAGTTGTTGTGTTCATGAGAAAAGGAAAATGGACAGAGGAAAGCCCAACATGAGCTAACAAGTGTAAATGCATATTACATGACACAAGGGAAGGGTTTGACCTTTGGGCCAGCAAGTGCGTGTGTTCGTCATTGTTCATAGTAACATGTAACCAACGGAATAAATTCTTTTGGAATCTATGTATCGAAAGAAACATTCGTATTCGAGCCGTCAACGAAAACAAAAGTTTTAGGTCAATAATCACAAAGGCCAATTACCAAAACGACGTTTAACACAAACCGTCAACGAATGAAGAAAGTATATAAAATACCAAGTTAGGTCGAAATCATTGAAAAGAGATGAAGTCAACAGCTATTAAACTGTTGAAATCTTTGAATGAATCATTGTTCAAAAGCCCGAGATTTGTTCACATGGCCATAGAATGGCCATGTGCACAGTATAAACCACTGACCTTTGATAAATTACTGACGAACTTCCCCACGTGACCCATAACGATATGCACACCATATTGGTGGAAGATAAGTCTTTCAACGAACGCGCAAATGGTCACAGGACCCGTCGTCAACAGATTTCTGTCACAAAAAGATCCTAGAACTGTCCAAATCCGCGTTTTAAATTAAACGCTGTCAGAACTGTAAGCTGTTGGTTCGTTTGGAACATGAAAATCATCTAAGCACAAAATTCAGATTCTGAAATTGGTGTATTAATTATGTACATGTGCAAACATTTGGACATCAATCAAAAACAAAAAAATGCTGACAATGCGTGCTAATTGTGCCCACGTTTTTCATCGTAACAGCACCTTGCTAACAGAAATACTTGATAAGTCCGTAACTTACCATCTTTATTTTTATCCAGATTTTGAAACGCCTTTTGAAGTTCTTTCTCGTGCTCAAGCATGAATGTCAAAAACTCTGAGAAATCTAAGGAATCATTACCATCCACATCGGTCCTGTTGAACAGTTTCTGCAAAAAAATAAAATATAAACATAAAACCATTTATTTAAATTTGATTCCTCTGCAATTACACACCATACAAGTAAAGTGAGAGTGAAAGTTATTGTTTACTTGTACAACCCAAAAAGCGCAGCCCAAACGAATTATTAACCCCTTGAGAAATACATTAATTATATGTTTTCTGTAAACGCGGTTCTTTAGGTTGTGATTCGTTGTGTTGTAGATCTGTCTTTCAAATATCTGTTAGAAATGCTCGTGTTGAGAATTGGCCTTGCGAGCATTGACCTGGAAGGTCCTTACTGGGTGACACCTGATACATGAATGTCTGTTTGGACGGATATACAGCTAAATCCTATGTACTTAGAACGACATCGAAACTATTTCGTAATGATGCTGGTTTGGTCTCAAGCCTTTTATGGAAACTTGAATATACACGATTGTTTGCTATAATTAATAACGGAGTCATGCTTCATGGTTGGTTTTCTTCCAACTTTATGGTAAAGTTTTATTTATTTATTTATTTATTTATTTGATTGGTGTTTTATGCCGTACTCAAGAATAGGGAAGTTTTAAGGATGTATCGCTGTAGATTGTCACGTTAATGTCCAGGTGCCCTTTTTTGAAAACTATGTAGAAGCGTTTTTTAGACAATCCACTTAAGTACATGTTATTCGTAATGATTGTTTTGACAGTTTCTGTACATTGCCCTCCCTGCAGACAAATCCACTAAGTGAGAAAAAGTAATTATGTAGGTCAGAGGTCGGTAGTTTTTCCGGTTGCTTTATGTCCCACATAAGTCCCAAATAAGTGTCTCATCCCTAACTTGGTGTTAGGGCTATACAGGATATCTGGCACTCTGCATCCTAAACGTGTCTAATTCTGCTTGACCCCAGGGACTAGGGGCTGTATATTCATCCTGTTAAATTAGATCACCACGCTGGACATCAGAACAGTTGTAAATAAACAGCAATTTTGATACATATTTTGATTATCGACAATTTTTATACTAAAAAAAATTTTTATACTAAAAAAAATTTTTATACTAGCATGGTACAGGATTTGAAGGCTGGTTTCAAATGTCTGCCTAGAACATTCCGTGCGTGTTTCCAACATCGCTAAAAATTGTTGACTCCTTCTCTTTGCATGATTCCGTCCAATGTTCCTGCTTTACTTACTTTTCTTTGTTCTTTGGAGGTCTAAGCGCGGTGGTTAAGCGTCGTTTTAAGGAATTAGACTTGCAATTTTTGACCCTAAACACCCATATTATGGTTGACGGCTGGTATACCAATGTCTATTTCAAAGCAGATCCTTTAACCCTTTACCAGTGAGATCGCGCACCGCATCAGAAGGATTGTCGAGATTAGCTTGGCCGCGTAGCAGCGTCAGAAGGAGAACAATTTTGGGGATGAAATGCTACATTTTACTTGCTGTTTTGCGATACCATTTCACTACATTGCACGCCATGAAAAAAGACTATGTTTATGAATGATGACCCCGGCATACTACTGGTTCATTAGGGGAGTTAACTACGTTATAATTATAGCTCATTCCTCTCTTTCTAGACTGCCTCTTAGGTCATGGCTTATTTTCTTTTCGTACACGCCAGAGCAGCAAGTAGATTGTTAGAGTCCAGTACACATCTGTTGACAATATAATATATAAAGGCACTGGCAAAAAGCGCGCACCTTGAAGAACATCGCCATCTGTCTTCACGAGTGGCTGTTACATAAATACTTGACGTAGATAACCCATCCTACGCGACTACACTTTTTTCAACTCCCTGTGTTTCTCCGGTCGAGTGCATCTTTTTCACATTGCCTACATCGATGTTATAAGTGCTTGTGAGTATATAGATTTGTTATTTAATTAATGCCTCTAGGATGACATTTTTGGTATGCTCTTTCCAGTGAAATACAACACATGTCAAGTATAGGAGCATATCTCATACTCGGTTGGGAAGGAATCTTTTTCACCTCCGCGAAACTGGAATATACCTGGAAAGTTTTCCCCTAACAAAAAATTAATTAAAAAAATGACATGCAAACAGAGTATGCTGGTCAAATGTGAAAGAGAAGTAACAATACATTGTAAAAAACTAATCAAATGAATCAATTTCTATATATGCTACTAAGTGCCCTTCGATACGAAATAAAAAAATTAAAAATGAATATTGTTCGGTTAATTCACCTGAAATGTTTTTTTTTAGGGAAATACGATCCAGTATGTCGGAAGCCCAACCCTCTGTGGTAAGAGGGCATGGGATATAATTAGCACATTATTAGTGCACAGCGAGATGGCGCTTCGGCTGCAGACGCTGAGTAATAGACTCGTATATTTATGAGGTCATAGGTTCACTTGATAACCATATTGCAGCTCAGGCCTAACATTCTAAAATAGAAATGTGTTGCCTCAATTAAAACTACATGTCTCGGTACCGTAGGATCACGTAGACAGACGCGAGATCTCGAATGGTGGCATGACTCAGGCAATAGGGAAGCATTAAAGCGTGACAGAAGATGACAGCACAGCGTATTGAGTATTTTTGTGGACCAGTGATGTTTAACAAATTGCGATTACGGTTACCAATTTTACTACCTAATTCTGCTTTAAAAGTGGTGCTAAGGTGCGTCTAAGTTGCTACTTTTTAAGAATTTACATGAACAGTTAGAATAAAGTGAGGGTATGAAAAAACAAAATGGTTATATTTGACCATTTTCAACTACATATACCACACTGTCGTCGCTGCTCTGGGTTATATTCTCTATGCTGTACGTCTTTATATACGTATGTACAGCTAATTAAGTATACAGGTTATTTTTAAAGCCAAACAGTTTTCAACCTAACAGTTCAAGTGATAGAAATATTTTTATAAGTAAATGTATATTTAGTAGTAGAATCAAACCGATTGGAAAAGCCGCTGAGATTGTGTTGCTCTATCCAAATATGTTTCATGAGGGGTCAACTAGACTTTACGCCCTATATTTGTCTGTAGACACCACCACGCTGTTCATATTCTATGTCATACATACTGCTGTATTTTGTATTTAACTTCTGTACGTATTCTGTATAGACGTTCTATTTGTCTGTAGACACCACCACACTGTTCATATTCTATGTCATACATACTGCTGTATTTTGTGTTTAACTTCTGTACGCATTCTGTATAGACGTTCTATTTGTCTGTAGACACCACCACACTATTCATATTCTAGGTCATGCATACTGCTGTATTTTGTATTTAACGTCTGAACAACAGGCTTATGACGTTTTTGAAGAAAGGAACAAGGCGGATGGAAGAGGTACACAATGGATTTTTACCGTCTATGTGTGAAGGGATACCCTTATAGCATTGTCCGGCCTGTTGCAGTTAAATTGTTTTCTATACAATTAATCTGCATGAAGACAGTAAGCAGTGGAGGCTGCTTTGCTTCTTGTACAAGAGCAGGGGTGCCTTTTTTGACAAGGTATAAAATGCTATAAATATAATATTTATTTATACGGCTAATTATTCAGTGTGACATATAAAACTGTTCACCCCGGTACTATTTTTATAGCGCTGTGTGTGTTTTCGACCAGAACGACCCTGTGGTCTATTGTAAACGATGATGGAGACTAGGTATGGCTGTCGACAGCCTTAGAAGGGATACAGGATTGCCCCTGATTGGCTGATATGAGAGATGGATTAGTTCTTGTGCTACTCTGAAGTTTCACTTGTGTATACATATTTTTAGCGTGATCAAGATTGTAGACTTTAACCAAGGAAATCCTACCTCCACTATCAGCTTCAGTTCTACGTCCCTTTATTAAGTTCAAGTGCACCTAAACAGAACAGCCATCAGAATGTCGTTACAATCATTTAGGTTACAAACAATCTTTAGGCTTTGAAGAAATTCACCCCCCAAAATGAAAATTAAATATGTGTGTAAAAGCGTAAATTCTGTAATGGATGCTACAAACATACGTAATTAGTGATATAGGCATAGACAGATTGTCACGTATGTTACGTCAGATTTCCCAACCTTCGCGATTTGTTAAATTCATTAATCAGTTAAAACGCACTTAATTCGATTTTTAAAATATAGAATAGTGCACCCACAGACAAAATCACCATATTCTTCAGTCTCTATTTTTATATATTGTCGCTGAGAATTTTTTTTTTTAAGTTTTACTCAAGAATTTGTCTTTTATACCAAGGCGGCCAGCATTATTTATTTATTATTTTGTTTGATTGATGTTTATACGCCGTACTCAAGAATATTTCGCTTATACGACGGCGGCCAGCATTATGGTGGGTGGAAACCAGGCGGCAAGCATTATGATGGTAGGAAACCAGGCAGAGTTCGGGAGAAACACATAACCATCGCCAGTTTGCTGGAAGACCTTCCAAGTACATGTATGACCTGAGAGGAAGCTAGTATGCATCGTCGGAAAGGCACGGGGCATCATAAAACAGTCATAACTGACGACAGTGAGCCCTGAACTTATTGTCACGGGAATTGCCTTGGACACAATTCATTTCTGTTTGTTGCATAAAACAGTTCAATATAGACGCTTTACTCCAACCGTTCAAGTCCCCGCTCCCCAAACCCCGACACTTTAATTTAGAGTCATAGTTGAAAACTAAAACCAGATTAAATTCCTACAAAAGATTTTTCCCGTCAATAACGTTTAGTGAACTGGTGTAAAAACTTGAGATCACCTCATGAAAATTTAAATATCAATCAAATACCATTGAAACCTTTAAAACTCATGCATCCGTCAACTTCAAACTCACTCCCAATGCCCCTTTTTGATGTGAATCGGTGATACAACGCCACAACACTGTTGTTGATTGGGACCCATTAATGCTATATGCCAGGTTTTCTCATGGCTATAGAGTTAGAAGTCTATTCACAACGCTCACCGACGGGTAACTACTTTTAATTATATTCTTGTGGAGAAAATCGTTCTTTGTGTTGCCTGATAGAAATTGTAGGTCATATAATGGTTACTGAACAGTTAGTATATGTTCCAGAAGAGAAGCAAATGCTGAGACTTTCCGCTCTGAATAATGTGACCTACTTTAGCAGCCATTCACAACGTGGCCTCAGCAAAATCCGAGGTTTTCAGGTCAACTGCATGATGTTTGAGACTTCCTTTTTCTTGGGTTAGAGATTTGACGATTTGAGAGACACACTTTCATTCTCTTTATTGCACTTAAAAAGCATTTAACTAGAATATTTAACAAGGAATACACGCAACCACCTGCGCATGAGTTGACAGCAGATAATAATGCGTAATGGAAAAATACATAATTAAAAGCCAACACAGCCTGCCCCTTACAAGCATTGTACGTCAACGGCTTGCATTACTAGGCGTAAATATTCAATATGCATGGTCTTATTTCATTTGCTGAATGAAATAAATCGGAAATCTGAAAATTTCGTCGTTATAATTTCTGAATGTGAAGAATTCATTTCATTGTTTTGTATTATTTGTTCATTTTCTAGAAGATATACTGAGGCTTGATCCGTATACAAATGTAGAAACAATGGTGACATTAATACCCGCATATTTAATAAACACATAACGCTGGAATGCGATGTGTGAATTAAGGTGCTTAGTTACATGCAAAAAACGCACAAAGAAAAGAAAGTATACAAGTAGGTATGAATAAATGGTTCCTAAGACGCTCAATAGTTTAATTAGTTAAATTTAACTAGAAAGTCTGTTGTCTGAGTGATGCTATAATGTATTCTGTTATTGTAACAAATTATTCTGTTAAATATAACATATTCTATTAATTCAACATAAAAATTCTATTAAATTAAACTATTATATTATAATAACAGAATACATTCTTTGATTTATTGTCAAATTTAATACATGAAGTTTTTGAGAGGACCTAAGTGTCTCCACCTGTGTATTTAACGTCAATCAGGCATGCAAGCAACCAGCGGATGGTCGTGGGTTTCCCCCGGGCTCTGCCCGGTTTCCTCCCACTATAATGCTGACCGCCGTTGTATAAGTGAAATATTCTTGAGTACCGCGTTAAACACCAACCATATAAATAAATAAAAAACGTCATTTGTATGTGTGTAACTGGAATCTTTAAACAAGATACTTTTCTCGTCTAGTTGTAAGCGGAATAGCTAATTACATTTATACTACAGTTAACATCTCTAATCGTGCGCAATAAGTGTGCAACATTTGGAATGTTATACAGACAAGAGTGCACGTTATGCACGCATGCGCGTCCTTACAATTGCCATGAATATCCAGGCGTACAATGTATTCTGGATCGTTCATGGATGAAGACTTTACTTATCTCACCTGGATTTCATTATCAGTGACACACCTGTGCGATCTGGTTTAAGAAGGCCTACCGAGTGGCTATTTTCACCTGAAACCTTTAGCTAAGGCTCCCCGGGCTAAGCGTTAAGCTGGATTTCTGCAGTGAAAAATAGTTCAGTCCTTTCGCCCACAGAAATGACCTCTGTTGACCTATTTAAAACACCGTTCCAGTGGACAGAGAATATGTTTTATACTGAAAAGTGCGGATTTGACAGATTCTGATAGTCACACAACTAGATCACTGTTAGGGGAGACATCTACAACGCTGTTGTCAAGTACAAAGCGTATAATCTACCAAATACTATTCACGTGATCTAAGCGTGCAACCTAATATCACTGTGTTCGGAACGAAGAACCGAAATAGGACAATCTGCCCTTTGATTGGTGGATCTTGGTGTCTAGATTTCATTATGTGGAATGTTTCCATATGCCTGTTAAGTAAATCATTCAAAGAATGGAGGACATATTACCGAAATAGACGTCGAAATGATGTTTAAATCTAGAAAACTTGATACAGAAACGTGTCATTATGCATCCAGGAATGTTGTCTCGGATAGTCTGAGAGGGGGAACCCGGATTCCTCTTACATTGCTGGCCGCCTTCGTATAAGTTAAATATTCTTGAGCAAGGTGTAAAACACCAATCAAATAAATAAATAAATACATACATACATACATACATACATACATACATACATACATACATACATACATACCAACATACATACATACATACATAAATTAGAAGGAGAACTTTCATAAATGCAATCTATTCAAGACGCTTGCCTGATTCTGATCAAGGTTAACTCAATAAAATCATTGTACAAAGCATGACAAATTTGGTTAGCGGTATAAGTACTTGTATATATGACTGTTTGATTGGTGTTTTGTGCCGTACTCTAGAATATCTCACTTATAAGACAGCGGGCTGAATTATTGTGTTACCCCTGGACAAAGCCCAGGGGTAACACAGACTTTTCCATGTACGATTGGAGAGGGAGCCAGCCACGGGATGAGCTTGAACCCACGGCGACCATGATGAGAGCCTCCAGGGTCAATGTGCTGCGCTAGCATGTTAACGACTAGGCCTTCGAGGCCCATATGTATAAGTGGGAAAGACTTATATTCATTATCTATATACAGTATGAACTTTCAGATGACATTAAACGGTTAATTACTTTTTCCTACGTTTCTAACAAATAAGGCTGCAACTATGTAAAGCGTTGATTCATGGCAGCAGCTGTGCAACTAGTCTCCTCCATACGGAGCATTCATTTCAAATCATGATGTCAGTGAACAATGTACGAGTCTCTCTCTTCTTATATTTACAAAAGTAACTGTTTATTTTAGACCGAGATGTGCCATTGGAATTCTTCTGTGAATAATTGATCTTTTGTTCTCACCATAGTCTCAAAAGAACCCTCTTAACAAATCTTCGGTCTTCAGGAGCAATGTGTGGAAAATTTAGTTAACTCGTTGTCATATGGCATGCCAAGGCACCGATATAACAGGGGAATCCCCTTTCAACATCTCGCTGAAAGACCTGCATTGATTGGTCGATAGCTATATTACGTTTCTTCCATGACTTACGTGATCACAGGTCACTAGAGGTCACCGGGCAGGTAAAGCTAATGGAAATGCGTTGAATTTACTGTGGCTGGTAGAGTCTATGTATATATTTATTAATATGCAGAGATACGAAATTGCTTGACGAATCAATATGGAAGTTATTCATGTGTAAAGAATAAAAGTATGAATATCTGATGTTTCCGTATTAGACTGATATCATGCAACATCAAGACTTAGCGGTCACACTGTCCTTGTGTATTGGTGACTTATAGAGACTATTTAAGTTACACGAGGGGCAAATTAAACAAATGTTTCTGTATATTGAATATAAACCCTGGGCGACAAAATTTAACACAAACGCCCAGGGTACGAGAGAATTCTTTGTCCATTTGCCTTCAAGGACTATGGATGATTCCTTCCGAAGAAATTACTATTCTGAATATACAGCTCCACCTATAGGGCGACTGCGACTTAGATACACTCATTTACCTCCCCCTTTCTCCACTTCATATTGCTAAGGAGCATATTTGCTAATACTTTTGGTGTGGACTTTTATTTTAATGGCAATGACATAAAATTGAAAGTTTTACGTGGGCGTTACTGCCAACATTGGGAGTTTTGTTTGGCGACTGACAAGATATCAAGTCTTTCGTCCATTTCACATTCACCTGTGGGCCAAATTATGTGTATATTTAAACATAACTAATAATACAAAAGAGCTATATCCCGCATGACAACTGTGTCATACATGTAACTACAAGTCTAAATGTTGTAGATGATATCGTATGTTGAGTTACCTACGCCATTTTATTTGAGGGCGTGTATCTTGGTATGTGAAAAAGTGTGCAAACGTAATAAGCTTTAATGTATTCAATATTTTATACGCAAAACTATTTTCTATTCCAATACGCTTTCATAGCTTCTCGAATTTCTGCCATTTCATATATATCAGCATTTGGAGAGGTTCGAGTATATATATATATATATATATATATATACTCTTTGTCACAATGTGCCCGCGGCTTACAGTATACTAAACTGTAATAACAAAATTGCTCATAATTGTATATAGGTTTTTGTGTGTGTGGGTGGGTGGGGGGTGGGGGTTGGGGGGGGGGGCAATTTGGGGTAATTTCCGTTCGTTATTCATAAATGCAATAATTTGGGGCAGCGCCTCGTGTTCAGCTTTTCTCCGCTTTGGTTACTATGGTAACCTCAGGACACACAACATATCGTATCCCTCGCGTTTAATGCACTGCTGAAATGCAAATAGCACGTATATGCCAATATACTGTGCACAGTCTGTCCAAGAAAGACCAATACAGTCACCCTTATGTTTATTTTAGGTCACTGTTGTGTTTATTTAGAGTTCTTCGTAGTTTTGCAGAAACGGACAAAACTTTGTCCATTTTGTCCATTTTGTCAAATGGACAAAACAGAAATACCACCCGCGAGAGCATATGCATATGCATTGGACAGAAAGTGCAGCACAGGGCGTTCACCTGGACTCAAGCAACGATAAGATACACATGTAACTAGAACCGGGCTCACGATGCTGGTGGCACCAAACAAGAAAAAAAATACCATTAATGAGATAACGTCGCCCGCCAAATACATCAGATGTGACCCAGCTAGTAAGGCAATGGATTAACTAAATGCGGAGAACTGTATATACAGGCCTCAACGATGAACACAACATTATAAGAAAATATCTTAAAAGCTGTTTAGCTTTTCGCTGGCAAAAACTGCTGAAAATATAACACCTAGTACCTTTTAAAACGAGGATATTTTTGTTGTTTCGAGGCTCGTAACCTTGACCTTGATGATGTCTATCTGCTTCCAGACAAAGTAACCGAAGACAAGCTGTTTCTCGTCAGTCAAGCTTTTGGTTATTCTCGGCTAAGAGTTATCTTTATAAAGTGCACCATGCTGTGAACAGCCAGGGACATTGGATAGAAAGAAAAAGCCGTTTATTCCTTTGATGTTATATTACATCAACGTGATGCTTTTTTGAACAGTTGCAATCAGAGCGCTAATGAGAAACATATATTTGTATTCGACCTGGAAATTATTCACTGATTACCAGTTCCAATTTGAGCTGGCTATCATGTCTCTAGAATCAACTATCTTTCCTGTGCCATTGAAAACTGTTCATTGTTGCTCTCTCTTCCATCACGCGAAACAAAAAAGAGTTATCACATTCGAACTAATAGAATTCTCTATGATAAATATTTTATGGCAGCTGTAATAAAATCGCTTATGATATAAAATCCACCTTTTTGTCGTCATCTTCTCGCCAAACAAAATGGTCAGTCATCGGAACTTCGGAAACACATGTAATGGTGCATTATTTCAATGAAGGGCATTTGCTTTCAATAGACAGAAATGCTCAAATACGTAATATAATTAGCTGTGAATGCAAGATGCAATGAAGATAACTGACTAACCTCTAACACATGCCGTGTGCTGGGAAGACATGGAGTAAAATCGCATGCATACCGACATGTAATTCAGCAAGCTAAATGATTTTCCTCTTTATTTAACATTCGAACATTTACCTTGTCGGTTCAAAGACCGAAATGAATGTCAGAAATATTATATATTGAGGAAGTACATTTAACGTGGTTGAATTAATGTATAATGAATCAATGTGTCCGACACCTCAGGACACCCGACATCAGAGTAAGGGCGAGAACTGTTATGGCGGAATCAATGGTGTCGCAAACCGTGAACGTAGTCGGTCTTGGAAGATCTTCTAGCAGAATTATTTTATGAGTGGATGGACAAAGATATAACGACCATGGTGTATCTGGACAACCGGAAGTGTTATAACTATATATAAAAAACTTAACAGTAAAACCAGAACAGAGACGACATAAGAATTGTTTCACCTCTTCTGAGGACATTAACTGTTATGCATGAAACGAATACATTACTAGTTTAAAACACCACTATCCATTGAAGACACGGACAGATAGCATTGTAGGCTGGTATGCATATGCATAACTTGATCTTCCGAACATTGTGATAAAATCTGCAGAAAGCACTCTTGTTAACCAGTTGGTACAGTGACATATTCTTCCCAATATATTATATAATTTTTGTCCGCACTTGCACGTAATTAACAAGAGGGCCCTAGAAGGCTTGACGCAGTTATTATCAACTTATTATAAAAAAATCGCATATTATGCACTGTGTAACAAACTTGTTCCAAGTCTAGAATCACCTAGTAGGTCTACAGAACTTTGTAATTTGTATACACAATAATTTCTTTTTATCTTTAATTTAATTTTTTCCTGTCCTTTTGGGTTGAATAATTTTGATGCCACTCGTTTTCGTTAATGTCCAGATTCCCGCTGACCATGTATTGCTAAATAAAGATCAATTATAATGCTACAAATTGTGGTCCTATGACAATTACTCAATTATACCCATATACGTAGGTGCCGTATAACTCGACGGTCCTATTACAATTACTCAATTATACCCATATACTTAGGTGCCGTATAACTCGACGGCCCTATGACAACTATTCAATTATACCCATATACGTAGGTGCCTGATAACTCGATGATCCTATGACAATTACTCAATTATACCCATATACGTATGTGCCGTATAACTCGATGGTCCTATTACAATTACTCAATTATACCTATATACGTATGTGCCGTATAACTCGACGGTCCTATGACAATTATTTAATTATACCCATATACGTAGGTGCCGTATAACTCGACGGTTCTATGACAATTACTCAATTATACCCATATACGTAGATGCCGTATAACTCGACGGTCCTATGACAGTTATTCAATTTTACCCATATACGTAGGTGCCGTATAACTCGATGGTCCTATGACAATTACTCAATTATACCCATATACATAGGTGCCGTATAACTCGATGGTCCTATGATAATTACTCAGTTATATCCATATACGTGCTGTATAACTCGTTACAGCTTTTGCTGGATATACCGTTTAAGCAAGCACGGTTGGAGGTCGATTTCAGATGTCGTTGCTTCCGTTGTCGTCACAGATTTGACAGATACCTGACAACATCTGGTGGTTTCGTCCTGTTCACATCCGGTTTCCCCTGTCATAACTTGTATGACTGTTGTCATATATAACGGGAACATTCTTGACAATGGCGCATGACTATCAATCAGCAATTAATATACATCAACAAGTATACATGCAGATATGGCTCACCTTTGCCTCGATGTAAGCTCGACTGGCCCTAGCTCCTTTGAGTTTTAGGGCGTCTGTCATTTCTTCGAAGCTAATCCAGCCATCCTTATCCGCGTCCAAGGTATCGAAAATATCCTTGTATTGCTTATGTGCCTCTGCGATAGCCATTATCCCTTTGTTGTAAAATGTCTCCTTTTCGAAACAAACTCAGTGTTCTTTAACAAGTTTTCGCCCAAGCGTTGCGGTGTATCTGAAAAGTCCAATGCTTCTAAACGAAAAGATGCTTCTACACAAGACACCGAGTCATGCGAGTCGTGAGTCCCGACAAAAGTTTAGGCAGAAAGCTTAACAGTCCATTCACGACGTCTGCATTTTTCCTCAATGTAGACAAAACTTTTCGATGACACAACTGTTATCAATATGATGTTGCCACCTTTGCGCCTTGTAACGAAATCCTTTCTTCGGTAAACTTATTTAGCTTTTCGCGTCACAAAAACTCATCAGCATAGCCGTATATAAGGTTACATACATGAGATCCCTAAAACGTTTGAGCCTCGATGTTGGGTGCCGTCTAGTGAGAATAAGGAAGACGCGGGTTTATCTATCCTGCTCTATTTGGGGTGGAACGAGTCAGTGAGCCCGGCTGCAAGGTCTCCGGCCTCACAGTCTACACACTCATTCACTTCAAACGATGGAATTTCTAGAGACCTACATTCTGTGTAACTGAACTGAGTTTTACTCGGTGTAAATTTTATGGCCAGCCATGGGAAATGAATCTTTTATTCTCTCAGAATACTTATATATATCTCTTCTGATGATATTTCTGATGGTTTACCTCTGAATACCAAATGGTTCACAGTGGCCTCCATGGGATTAGTGATCAACGTCTTCTGAATCTATTCTGAATCGAATCAGGTATTCGTATACCAGCCGTCAACCAAGATGGACGTTCCAAGTCAATAATCGCAAGGCCAATTCCCAAAACGACGTTTAACACAAACCACCATACAACTAAGAAAGTATATAAAATACGAATTCAAGACCGAATCATGAAAAGAGAAGCAGTCAACAGTTTTCATTGACGTTGGAAAAGCTTAAGGTATTACTCAACACTTTGGGACTATGTTCTTCAGAAGCGCCTTGGTATCCTGAGAAGTTTTTACAAAACATCAGCAATTCCTATTAGTACGGAAAAGTCATCAGATTTCAGTGATGCAGCAGGGAACACAGTCGATATTCTAGGCCTGACAACTCATATAGTCCGTGGATTATTTCCAGATCGAATACAAAATACAGGTATCTCAGTCGCACTTTGATTGTAACAGTTCATAAAAGCACTATGTTGATGTGATAAACATGAATGCTTACACATCCCCTAGTCATAGACACATATACATCCCCTAGCCATGGACATATGCATCCCCTAGTCATGGATACATATACATCCCCTAGTCATGGACACATATAGATCCCTAGCCATGGATACATATAAATCCCTAGCCATGGATACATATAAATCCCTAGCCATGGATACATATAAATCCCCTAGTCATGGATACATATACATCCCCTAGCCATGGATACATATACATCCCCCAGCCATGGACACATATACATCCCCTAGCCATGGGTACATATACATCCCCTTGCCTTGGATACATTTAGATCCCCTAGTCATGGATACATATACCTCCCCCAGCCATGGACACATATAAATCCCCTAGTCATGTTTGACATATACATCCCCTAGTCATGGACACATATACATCCCCTAGTCATGGACACATATAAATCCCCTAGCCATGGATACATATACATCCCTAGCCATGGATACATATAGATCCCCTAAGCCCAAGGACACATATAGCATCCCCTAGCCATGGACACATATACATCCCCTAGCCATGGATACATATACATCCCCTTGCCTTGGATACATTTAGATCCCCTACTCATGACTCACTCTCTAGCCATAGAAGCGTATACTCCTCTAGCCTTGAATGCTTACACGCCCCTAGCCATGGACGTATATACGTCTCTAGACAGAGATAGACATACATCCGATATAGCAGTGGATATATGTACTCCCCTAACCCATGGATACATATACACACCTAGCAATAAAAGCTTATATTCCCATAGCCATGGATGCTTATACTCCGCTAACCATGGAAGCTTATACTCCCCTAACCATGGAAGCTTATACTCCCCTAACCATGGAAGCTTATTCTCCCCTACTCCCCTAACCATGGAAGCTTATACTCCCCTACTCCCCTAACCATGGAAGCTTATACTCCCCTACTCCCCTAACCATGGAAGCTTATACTCCCCTAGCCTTGAATGCTTACACACCCCTAGCCCTGGATATATATACGTCTCTAGACAGAGATAGATATACATCCGATATAGCAGTGAATACATATACTCCCCTAACCATGGAAGCTTATACTCGCTAACCATGGAAGCTTATACTCGCTAACCATGGAAGCTTATACTCCCCTAACCATGGAAGCTTATACTCCCCTAACCATGGAAGCTTATACTCCCCTACTCCCCTCGCCCTGGATCCCCGAAATTCACATAAACCAGCGTATATACTAAAGAAGTCCTTTTTGTTTCTAGAATTACTACTTCAAAGGAATTGGTCTTGTTGACTGGATATGTTGTATAATTAAGTTCTAATACTTTGCTCTGCAGATTATTACTAACATTGTTCGAGATTTGAATATATCGATCTTTCTCCTAACACGCAGATGATAAGAATATCCGAATGACGCGGAACACGTTTCTCAACACCGGTTGAGTGACAACACTATTTTGAGAAAACTGTCTTCTCACCATCTGTTTGTCTATATGTGCAGAGTGGTCTATGAAGAAAACAGTGAAAATATATGTATATTGTCGATCCTCTGAGATAATGTTGCCTCTGATCAATATATGTATATTGTCGGTCCTCTGAGATAACGTTGCCTCTGATCAATATATGTATATTGTCGGTCCTCTGAGATAATGTTGCCTCTGATCGATATATGTATATTGTCGGTCCTCTGAGATTATGTTGCCTCTGATCAATATATGTATATTGTCGGTCCTCTGAGATAATGTTGCCTCTGATCAATATCGTGTTTATCATATCACACCCAACAAACAGTGGGAGAAGAAGCCCACAGGGGTCTTATACATTCAGTCGTCCATATATTCCACGGGCGTCCTATTAATTTACAATTCCATACGAGGGAGAATCTGGGTTCTCTTGGACGTTTCGGGATTTTCACATATATATGCAGACATTGCTTCGTTGATATGTTTGTATGAAGTTGCTTGATAATCAGCTTTATGCAGATGGGTTTCCATCAGGCGTTCTGTTATGTGGTCATGCATTTTTGTACGGTGGAATACAAGGACGATCGCATCCTTAGTTCCGTGAACATACACATTAATTCATTCAGAATTCAATCTGTTTGAAAACCGTTCCCGATTTTGAGAAATATACTCCTATAGGTCAATAGAATGCGTGACCTGATACTTTTATACGTGGAACAATGGGGAAAAAAATCAAACAATAAAATATTCGATCTACTACAAATCATTCCTTAGTGAGAGAGTGCTGCAAATCGATGTGGATGCAGTCTTTGACGTTTTCAAGACAAATATACATGCTATGTCCAGATTTTAGTAAGGGCTCCTTGCATACATTGGAAAGATGTTACGCATTTTGCATTGTGACTATTTTGGTTTATATGCCATTCGAATTAAAGAATTCCATAGAGTTATGTTTCGAATTTTTTCCATTGATACATCATATGAGGTACATATAAAGACAAGTGTAACGTTGAAGTGAGCAGCGAACAACCTTGTTTGTTAGATCAGCGCCCGCAGCAGTTTTAAGCCGCACACCCTCTGGGTTGCTTGAGTAAACAGTATGGTTGTGACCAGTCTAGCCTGAGACCCTGACCTAGTTCATCACGGGTCGGGCTGCTCCAGTGACCTGAGATATTTTGGGAGAGACAGGACAGGGGTAGGGTGGGCCGGCGATAATGTAAAGGCGAGGAGGAAGGGAGAGCCTGGGGGTTGCGACATTTTGGTTAAAAGTGCAAGCATTGACCCAGAACTTCTCCTTATGTTAAGAAATACAGTACCGCCAGTGACAGCCAATGTGTCTGTAACCTTCGTTCGTTAAGGTTCAAGCTAGGTGTCTTCGCTATTTCGACCCTACTATCCTTCTTCATCAGTAAACGTAAATCAAGAACAGGAATGCGGAAAGTTATGTCCTCTCAAAGAAAAACATTCGCAGTTATAGTTACTGCGAACCGCGTTGCATTAAAAGGAGTTAACGATATCCACAACTTTAGTCACAAGTAATGCAACTGGAATTACTGTAGAACTTTTGTGAAATTTTGGCAACTTGTTGGAATATTGCAACAAATTGTTGGAGATGGCTGTAATTAGAGTTCTGATTACACTAATCGTCACGATATAAATGTTATATTAATTTTATACGTATTAGGTACGTGAGTAATGAATACCGTTACCTAAGTCATAGCTCGATACATAAGTGTGGAATTAACTCACTTTTGGTACAACTATATTCATGTCATTATTGAACTAGCGGATTAACCACTTGCTGGTATAATACTGTCAGCCTGTTGACAACAGCTGTCACTAGACAGAAGAAATGAACTACATAGTGTTCAGCCACTGAATAAAAACCGCTCACAGGCTTTTTATAGGTTGGTAATCGCAGTTATACTCATCTGTAATCTGA
The DNA here is from genome assembly GCF_032854445.1 of Liolophura sinensis. Taxonomy (NCBI): domain Eukaryota; kingdom Metazoa; phylum Mollusca; class Polyplacophora; order Chitonida; family Chitonidae; genus Liolophura; species Liolophura sinensis. The sequence continues at coordinate 14,016,999 of NC_088307.1, forward strand.
TTTGATACTGAATTACATGACAGGCATTTGCGTACATAGGTTGCAGCAAGTACTGCCCTCTGGCTTCATTGGTTACTGAACTGCTTCACTGACGCTTTGATTGGGTGATACAAGGGCTGACCTCTGGTTTGATTGGCTATTGAACTGTTTGGGTGACACTTTGATTTGTGCATCTCTTTCATTAGGTAATGGATTAAAAGACTGGTTGACTGAATGATAAACTAACTGAGTGTAGAATGTGTAACTTCATGTTAGTATGGTGACTGAGGAGTTTAAATTTATTTAAATTTTAATTATCATGCCGTAAAATCAATACATCCATTTTTAAAAAGTAAATGTCCATAAGGCAAGACTCAAGTAAGTCACTGTATACACTTGGGCAGTAAGTTAATAATGGAAATAATACGTTGCACCATAGTATTATCATGGTCTATAGCAGGCTCTAGCAAACTAAAGCATCATTTGTAAGATAACGTAGTGCAGATACACATTGCCGCGTATTTCTTCCTGTATGTTACATGTACGTAACACAGCTAATCCGCAAGGTCATAGTATGCACCATACATACTGGACATAGCAGCTTGTAGACATCTTGTTATAATCTTATATTATTTTAATTTTATTTTATACTACCTTCATAATTCACCAATGCGGTCGCTGTGAGTTCAAGTCCAGCTCATGCTGGCTTCCTCTCCGGCCGTACGTGGGAAGGTCTTTCAGCAACCTGCGGATAGTCGTGGATTTCCCCCGGGATCTGTCCGGTTTCCAACCACCATAATGCTGGCGGCCGTCGTATTAGTGAAATATTTTTGAGTACGGCGTAAAACACCAATCAAATAAATAAATAAATAAATACCTTCATAATACATTCATAAGAAGACGATATTTCATAGACTGTTTCAAACTGAAAATAGCAATCACAATCGTGAAACTTGTCATATATATAGTCAATATAAGCGTCATGTCCGACATTCATATACCATTCGTTATCCGTAATGGGCGTTCCAGGTCGATAATCGCCAGATCCATGTCCAAAACAACGTTTGACACTAGCTCCTAAAGACAAAGGTGTGTAAGAAATTATACAAATAAGAAAAAAAGCCGGTAACACACAAGCCACTCATTAAACATTAATCAAATATATACTATCTCGTCCATGTAACAAATCAGTGGGTTAAAATGTTTGTGACTTGACCAGTTGTACTGATTTATTTGAAACTGGATACTAAGAACTTATAATTACACTTTGGCTTGATAATAAGTAATATAAGTGGAATTCAGATTTTGAATGAAAAGTGCATCAAAAGATATCTGACGAGACACGGTGTCCCCCGCTGTTTTTTTTTTTTTTTTTTTTTTTTGGACATGGCGATGGGCATTATTGACATCAGACATTGTCTCCTTGCATGTGTATGTATAGCGCCGACCTCATTGACTGCTCAAATTGAAAACAACAACCACATCAACGAACTGACCAGATGTATGTATCGAGAACGGCTGCTTATAAAACATGCGCTTTCTCTTAACAAATCAACAGGTTGTTGGTGGCTAGAACACGATCGGCCTGTGTTTAATTCATAAAAATGACTGCGCCAGATTCAGTTTAAAGAAGGTTGAACGGTATTGGCGCCTTAAGGGACTAACTGTTGTCCATATACAATGATATGACAGATAATTAAAATATGTAAGCAAACTATGCGTCGACCTTAGATTTTTGCCTACAAAATATACGTACATACAGGGGTAGGCGTTGGTGAAGCTCGAAAAGTATACACATCTACATGTTACATGACTTGGCATTTATAGGGCGTGAAGGTAACCATAAGGGAAATGAGGGTAAATTAGAAGCTGTTGTAAGTTTTGCTCACCTGTGCCTCGATATACGCCCGGCTACTTTTCATTCCTTTCAACTTAAGAGCATTAATCAGCTCGTCCATGCTGACCGTGCCATCTTTGTCCACATCCAGCGAGTCGAAAAGCTCCCTGTACTTCTTGTTGACCTCAGTCGCTGCCATCTTAGAAGACCGTGTTAAATATATACTGTTTCAAAGATTATATGTATGTATATAACTTAATTAATACTCTTTTCCTCCTCACAAATCCTGTGACACGTGTCGAGGTATGTATATCCAGGCGCTGTGTTAGTTTTATGAACAACAGGCTCTCATTGGTTCTCCTCGATACGGTGACACTATCCGTTGAAACACTTCGGAAAGCGTTACGAACTCGGCATCGTAGATCTGTCTACCTTCTCTCTCCGGAGTTTTTGCTTAGTCTTTAAAGATGTCGCGGTTACGCGCGATGAAGAATAAGACGCTTTAGAACGTTGACCTCCTGTCTCAAGGCACAACACAAGCTCCGCGGCTGTGGTGACACAGTTTTCAATTTGCCAAAACTCCGCACAGCTCTTTGTTAACGCTGACTCTCAAGAAGGCACCGGGTACCCTTGGTTATAGCATGACCCTTTCGCTGTGAAAGCCAAACGTCAACGGTCATCGAATGAGATTAGAAATATCACGATAGTAAAACGTCCGACCTGACCTCTGTGTGGTTATACTGGCCTTCCCGGACCATCTGTAGATATAGATGTATACATAGATAGCCACTCATATCCGCGGTAACACGAATATATATAAATATAGATTACAACCTCCATGCGACACGCATGGTGAGCATAAAAATACGACCCGTTCTACATGACTGCTTTTAAAGGATAAAGAGCATCTTTGCACTAACTTAAGATTTTTAAGATCGTAATTATCTGCTGGTATAAGTGAAAGGCGTTTCACCGAGGGATTATTTAAAAAGGAAAAATATTCGAATGCTTCTGACTTATTTGTCAGGGTTTTGCTTGTATTTTTTACCATCAACTTTTTAGCTCCCCTAAAGTTCATGACTCGGTGGTTGTCGTGCACTCTAGACCCTCACGGTGTCCCTCCATCCCGCTCCAGGCTGGCACAAAATGTCGACGAGCACTTTTACGTTTCGTCACCCGATTAACATCTTGACAACACTGCTCCATTGCCTTGGTTATGTGACTGGCCCATTACACGGCTCATAGGGCTTAATTGACCCAGTTTTAGCTTATGAGCGACAGCCTTCGAAAACGTATCCCCCATACTACATGTAGTGACGAACATTCATTGTTGCGTGACATTATTTTTTTAGTCTTGTTCATTAAGTTATTCCATAATGTTTGTTTTTCGCCAAAGCCATTTCCTAATTGCTTTACCAAGTTAAGCAAACATTTGTATTTCCATCAGGCTTCTGGTTTATTGTTTATTTATTTCACTGGTGTTAATTAACGCCATACTGAAGAATTGTCATAATATATGTCATTGTTATGAGAGGAGAAAATCGGAGTGGCGGGGGAAAACCACCCAGCTGTGTTAATTTACTTGTGAGTGTTATACATTTCAGAAATGTTAAATTTGTCACTAACAATTCTTTGAAGAAAAGGCTGTAATGGTTTCCATTAAGATCAATTGAGAATAAACCTTAAGTTGATGTCCCGCTAAAACCTTTAGAATTTTGTCGTGTCTTTATTTTTATTCCAACAATGATGTTTAGAGCATATTCCGGTATTAATATCACATTTTTATTCATGAATAAATATTAACTCATACAAATGTGGCTGCTTTTCCAGCGCAACGGCGCTGAATTGTTTATTGCCCATTTTCATTCACAAAATTAGAAATGCTATAGGCTATGAAGAAATAATTGAAAGATAACTAACGAAAGAAAACCTGTGTTGAAGGCAAACCGGTGAAGTCACACAGAAACATAGCTAGATAATTAACATAAATAAGTAGGGTTCCTACCCATTATTTCTTACACTTTCGAGATGTCTCTTTTATTTTTGGTTATCTTACACATACACCCTTGTAGTTCCACGGAATTGTGTTAAAATAATGACCAGAATAATCAATATCTCGTCTGCAGTTTTCTTCCATGTTAATGTTGATCTCGCTATACAAGACGTATACAAAGTCCTCAATGTCCGACGTTGTATTTCAGAGGAATATACACACCCTGAGAATGGTACCAGGTGGTGAGGAAAGGCGGTACAATTTGTACTCATAGCTGATTTGTTCTGACTGGCTAAACTGACCACACGAGGTCAGGTGTGCCAGGCAGCGAGACTCACATGTAGAAGGTCACCGGGGTCAGATCTTACAGTCTAGTGAGGCACTTGTAGGCTACAAGGCTACCAAAATAGAACGTCGCAATCAAGTTGATTTTCGTAGACCCATCTGAGTACAGATCAATTTCCAAAGAAATAGGCAATTTGAAATGAACAATTTATAGTGCTGAAACTTTATTACCAACTTTGAAAACGTGCACTGACGAGGCTGATATTTTGTGAAAATATTTTTGGTCTATTCTACAAATATCAAAAGTTCGATTGGACTTGTGCTGACCGATTTATTGCCAAAAATCATCGCTATAGCGTCTAATTACAAAATTCGTTTTAGTGTATGGCTAAGTCTGACAAGAATTAAGTCTACCGGACCCCAAAACAGACCTGTGTACCTATAGACATGTTTTGTTGTAAAAAAAGCTGTATTTAGCATTAGCCTTCAACGGCAGGGCCCACTTGTACGAAACCCACTTGACGTTACGAGCACGTAACGGAAATGTCGACGTAATGCCTACCTTGCTGGTTGCCATGGTAGTTACGTGCTCGTTGCCTTAAGAAGGTTTCGTACAAGCGGGCCCCGTTCTACAAAGCAGACGCAAACTGCGCCTGGCGTAACTACCATGACAACATATAATGAAGTGATTTGTTTTCGTGGTAATTGCGCTTGGCTTACTGTTGCCACCGCTTTGAATTTTTCCTACAGATCGTGTTAAGGCTTTTACTTTTTCTGGCCTGATTAAATTGTACACAACCCAAAATAAACTACAGCACCTCGTCACGTTCCCGGGAAACAACCTGATTTTGGGCCGTAACCGATCCAGTGGGGATTGGATTTTTAACCTCGGGGAATGCTTACTAATGACAATGTGTACACTCAAAAAAATAATATGTAAACTTTAACAGAAAGTTTGTTGTCTGCGTGATGTTAGAATGTATTCTGTTATTTTAACATAATATTTTGTCATATTCAACATGATATCCTCTTTGTCTAAAATCTTTATGTTTATTTAATAGAATATGTGTGTTACATTTAACATAGCAATCTGCAGCAATAACAGAATACATTCAAGCATCACTCAATCCAGACTGTCTGTTAAAATTAACAGACTAATTTTTCGGTGTAGAATAAAGCTGGGGGGCCATGTTATACGCCGTTTAGGATAGAACGTATAACTCCCTTCAGTATCGTCCTTACCACGCAACCCGTATAGAACATAAGGAATCTAAGCTTTACGGCCAACATCCGTATAAAAAAGGTACAGCATAGAGAGTAAAACCAGAGCAGCGACGACAGCGTGATAGACGTACAGCAAAGAGAGTAAAACCAGAGCAGAGGCGACAGTGTGATAAACGAACAGCACAGAGAATAAAACCAGAGCAGAGGCGATAGTGTAATAGACACACGGCATAGATAGTAAAACCAGAGCAGCGGTGACAGTGTGACAGATGTACAGCAGAGAGAGTAAAACCAGAACAGCGACGACAGTGTGACAGACGTACAGCAAAGAGAGTGAAATCAGAGAAGAGGAGACAGAGTGATAGACGTACAGCATAGAGAGTAAAACCAGAACAGAGGCGACAGTGTGATAGACGTACAGCGTAGAGAGTAAAACAAATGCAGCAGCGACAGTGTGGTAGACGTACAGCGTAGAGAGTAAAACCAGAGCAAAGGCGACAGGCGATACACATGGCTGGTAAATGGTCGCATTTAGCCAATGAAACGGTCTCTTGACAATTGACCTCGGGTAGGGTTTTATTCTAACTGTTGATGTAAGTGCTTAAATAGTAGCAAATTATACACGCCCTCTATAGTATCATGGCTTCAACAGAAAAAGGTAAAATTACCAGATTTAAAATTAGCTCAAATTACGTCAGTGGTATAGAATAATTCAAAATATTACATTGTCATCACATTTAGACAAAAGCAACATGGTCTACAAGTACGACGTTAAACCTCAAGCACTCACTCATTCGCACCAAAAAGCAATATGAAAACGTTAGAAAAACAAAAATGCATTAGTATATCGCTTGTAAACCGTAAATGGGCGTTCCAAGTTGACAACCGCAAGATATGTTTACAAAACAACGTAAAACATCAGTTCCCAAAGGAAATATGTAAGGAATAATATGTTTAAGTAAATCCTGTAACATGTAACAGAGAAAAAGAGAAACGTGCAAGGCTGTCCTGTGATGCAGGGAAGACAATCGATAATCCAGGTTTGGCATCTTTGTTCAAATTCGGATATCGTCGGTGAATAATTTCAAGAACGGAAACAAATATAGGTATCCATGTATATCTCAGTCGCGTTTTGATCGCAACTGTTCATCAGCATCAGGTTGATGTAATAAAGTGAATGCTTATACAGCCCCGTGTTAAGCGGCATTAGATACACCTATGAATTACGTACACTCATGACACAGTTGACCTGAGATTCTGAACACTCTATCCACAAGAGTGAATTTGCCAACAAGAGTGTTATATATATTTATTTATTTATCTGATTGGTGTTTTACGCCGTACTCAACAATATTTTACTTTTACGACGGCGGCCAGCAATAAGGTGGGAGGAAATCGGGCACAGCCCGGGGGGGGGGGGGGGGGAACCCACGACCATCTGCAGGTTTATGACAGACCTTCCCACTTACGACCGGAGAGGAAACCAGCATGAACTGGACTTGAACTCACAGCGACTGCATTGGTGAGAGGCTCCTGGGTCATTAGCTGCGCTATCGCGAGGAGGTCCCCGTGTATATATATATATATATATATATATATATATATATATATATATATATATACACACACGCAGTAAAATAATAGAAACGTAGTCTGAAGGCGATTGATAGTGTATTCTTGACACTCCAATTTTTTTTAACCCGCAACTTGTCACTTAGATTGAAAACATCTCATTTTACATAGAATGTAACAAACGCTAGAATGCGAGATATACTTACGTCATATGCATACGGGAATCCTTCGTGTATCACGATCCAAATATCTACAACTTACAATAACATGCACAATTGAAATGATCTCTGTGTCATACACAGACTCTGCATGATCGTTTTTGTAAATTTAGGTATGGGTCGAAATAATTTGTACCATATCTGTTGTCTTGTTCAAATCCAACGAAGGTGAATATATTTTTTTTTACCACCTTGACAATATGGGGATAATCTATTATTTATTGCTAACAAGTCATCACTACACCCCCTGTTAGAGGAGACCATTTTATGAAATGTATAGTTCAGTAAATGTCAGACAAAGTACCCGTGTCATCACAAATAGGCTTAAAATGATTCTGAAGTTCGATTAAGTTAGGATACGTTCCCCTTTATGAATTTCAGAAATTTTGTGGCCGATTTTGAATGGTAACTCTTGCACACATGAGGCTATTCTGTGAAAGTTATTTATTTCGGCTATGGGATTTGCGCTGACCCACTTTAGCTAAAAATGAATGGCAAAGCCTCTTTATATGTGAAGAATCTAGCTACGAAAAAATACAAAGAAATGCAACCACAGTTGTTGCTGTAATCTATGTCAATAGTGCATCTTAGGACACAAAGTACGCTACCAGTGAAATCATCTGACGAAACAAGTCAAGAACTATCCGACTGTGACAATAGTTTCCCAGATTCCCAGTCATCCAAAAGAGGAATCTTCAATCATCGCATATTTGTGATTTCAGGAGTAAAAATACGTGACAAAGCACCGAATTTTCTAAAGAGAAAAAAATACAATAAAACAGAACTGTTAATGTCATTTTTTCTTTATTTCCATTTAATACCACAGCGAACTTGATCCTTTGTTTAAGGTCGAAGTTACCCGCGAAATGTAACACTTATAATTCAACAACAAAAAGATCTGCTTGTGCTTAGCTTATACAACATTTCAAAACACATATGAACAATAGGCTCTGTACTTATATAGAGGGTTTTGTATGTTTTTTTTAAATTCTTTAAATAACCTTCCTATTTACAGCTGTACATGAACAGATATGAATGCATTGCTGGCGTGTAACATATAAAGTAATACACACATGTACGTGACGACAAATATGGACATGGGATAAAGAAGCAACCCAGATATAAAATCAGATCATGATGCTGTTACAATAAAGACCACACGTTTCCCATATAGCCTCAACTCTACAGACCCAAGAGTAATGTACCAAACGCCAAGCTAGCGACGCCATTGTCCGTCAATGCAATTAAGTCTTTCAAACGGAAAGGCATTAAGTGCTGGCATAATGTTTTTTGCTGTACCCAAGACGGCGGTCTGGTAAAGTGGTGTGCATATAGGGAAAGCATCCCAGCGTTATACACCTATCGAACCAACCAAAGCAAAGCCCGGTTTCGCGACGTGTGTTTTGCTCAAAAATCCGTGTAGGATTCCGGACTTGAGCCCGCAATCTTGTGGGTGAAAGGTTAATGATGCAGTGTACAGAGGAAGCCTAGGCCACTCGGCCAGCGAGGGCCAACCAGGAAGTACGCATGACACTTAACTCATTTATTTGAACGTTGCTTGACACCACAACCAAGAACTGGTGGAGGAAACTGCAGGGTCCATTTCAAACCACCGCTGTTGGGAAAGTCACTAACGAACTTTCACAAGTGTAGCGCACACGTACATGTGTGCATGACATATTGGTGGCAGACGAGTGTTTTTTAACGAACATTACACCATACAAACGGTCATAGGAATCCCCTCGACGGAATACTATCGCCAAGGCCCCACGACAGTGAAAACGGAGGAATCTACAAAGTTCCTGCCCTAGGCCAGGATATAACCCGTACCTTGTGTGTCCATGGGGACATCCGCTCCCTGCGCAGGACAGTTAATAAACATAGTAACGGTTTACATACTGTGTGATTACATTATATAACAGCGCTGGGTAAAACAATACCATACTTCACAGGTTTGGCCAAGACACAAATAATCAACACATAACGGTTGTTACAATGCTGTTAGCTTGAAAAATTTGTTTACCCGGTATAAACTGCTTATACTGCTTGGGTTCAAATATTTGTGTAGCAGTGTATCAAATGAACTAGTTTCCTAATTTTTTTTCAAAACATTATACCTGATACACTGCAATATTACACACGCCTGTGACGCCCTTTCTCTGCAAATAACAACGATACATCAAGTGTGGCTAAGTACAATTATCTTCGCACTTCAAAGCTGAATAGAAGTACACGGGATGTGTTTTAGCATCTAAATTACAATTATTTTCTTTCAGATCTTCATAAAAAGACCGCTACAGCAGTGATCCGTGTTAAGGGAACACAAGACCAAGGCAAAAGAAAAAAAAATTAAAATACCAGCGGTTCAATGACAAAGTCAACTAAACAGTTCTTGGATATTTCTCCAAATATCTTACATACAAAAGCTCCAAGGGCTTCATCTGGCGAAAACTACGGCCGTTCTTTGTACATGCACAAATGTATTCTCAGACTATATATTCAAGCTCACCGTCATATCTTGGTGTGTACACGTACAGCGCATTTGATGAATACATAAACGTGCTACAGCTTGCGTCATTTACATATATATATAGGGAATGGTGCTTAGGCCTAGCCCAAAGCTACATCAGATCGGACAACAACTGCATGCTGAATGCGAACAAAACATGCATGATATAGGCATTAACTTTAGCCGCTTATGATCATGTGGAAGTACTGATTGGATGTCCAAAGCTAGTGAGACCTGTACTTCCAAACAACAGAAACTCCCTAGCAGCTTTACAACAACAACGAATCAAACGTATCTCGTCAGCGAGAACCATCATGACACTGCAACACAGCACTTAAGTATTAACTGTTCCAAGCGACACTCTGAATGCTGGAACTAAACACCGACCCCCTACATAAACCAGTATCTTGGGCAAACCAAGATCGTCTTAAAGTGGACCAAATCGCCCGACCAGCATCTTCTTTAGTAACGCGACTCGAGTACTGGAGGTGAAAGGTGAAAACAAACGGAATTTTACCTAGGCGAGATAGGCCTTGAATAAGATTTTAGCATGAATAATGAAAAATATAGCTTTTAGGTAAGAATTGTTTTTATTGAATAGTAATCAGAATTTGCCTAACCTTCAAATGTGATAGTTTCATTGTCCTGTAGTACTTTAAATATCGTCAAAAATCATCATTTCGCTCCATGTTATTTATCACCTTCTGGTCCTTGCGAGAAAACCGGATGGTCAGAGCTATGAATAACCAGTATTTGTAATACCACGGTTTCATTGTTCTGAATACCGTAGCATGTGACGATGATCAGTGGCCTCATATTACCTCATCAGAACATCTATGTGAATGGATCTATTTGATTTTAACGCTATACCTAAGACTTGTGAATAGAGGTGTACACGTGTAGAGTACAGTTCCATGTGGACACACAGATACACGTGTGAAACATTATATACTTCTATACGCGTCATATCCTGCTGACAAAAAATTGTTGTTTCCGACCTTCATTTTATATTAGGCTACAGATTGTTTTTAGACTTACATAACCTCTTTGAAGCGCTGATGCCTTTCTGCTCGAGCCATCGTGCTAGGGGGTGTGTAATTTACTACTTTTTAAATCTTTACATGAACAGTTTGAATAAAGCCTTAACGGAGGTAAATTGACAAGAGGCTGTATTTGACCGGTTACGCGTGTCCATTTGCCAGCTACAACACTGCCGTCGCTGCTAAGGTTTTGCTCTTTATGCTGTATGTCTTTAATTATATTTCGGGGTCTTAGACTGAATTGTAATCCAAATTAAACCCTTGAGCATATGGATCAATTCGGCATCAAATCGACATCTAAGTTTTGAACGCTAAATCTGTGTTGTAGTAATGCATTTTCAGCCCAGTTCGACGATCCTGCTTTAATTGTTGTAAAGATGATGACAGTCTTGTTCCTCAGACCAAAATGGCCTTGTGAAACAAGCCCTAATTCCTCCGGGGAAACGTGTTTTACCAATACAGCTAGTTCACCTACCGTGATAAAAGTGTTCATTTGTCTTGAAACATATTTGAGACTGGAAGGTTTGGTTGGTCCAGTAATATATAACTGACACAAAATGCTAAGTCACAAAAAAGTCTAGATCTCAGTTCTACTAGCCCTAAATATGCGAAGTAGTGGAGAGAGGTTTGACAGTAAGTAAATGTATATACAAAAGTATAGACAAGTACATGTATGATTCCTTATACCTTTTCATCAAATACTTCCAATCTGGCCAATTAGAAAACAGCCATACATCAATCATTTTTTCTTCTTTCATCTTATTACATAAAGGAGATAGGATTTTCATGGTTAAAGCCTTCAGCCTTGGTCACGCATGAATAAAGCTGGCAAATCTAAGATTCAGCTTGGGCTAGGGATATCCTGGACTTGCCTGTCTCTCCCAACAGCCCATCAGTGATGACTCTGTATCCTTGTAAAGGGACACAGAAGAGATTCTGATTTGCTGGTGTGAGAGACAGACATGACCAGGTTCCTCATCAAGGCGGGATGGTTTATCCCAGAAATCTCCAGGGTCAGCCAACCAACATCGATTCTGCATCCCTATGGTCTATGGTAAGTATGGTCTTTATATGTTTTGAACTTATTAAAGCTACTGCCGTATCACTGAAAAGTCTTCAGAAGTACACTACAACACATACGTAACAGATGCACACCTAGATAAATACATGCACCCTCAGGCTTCAAATGCTCTGGATATAGTTGTCCTTGACTCTTTATCAGCAGGAAGGACAACATTTGGCAACACTTGGTTACTATGACAACATAATACTGACGTTTACATACACCACTTTACATCACTGATAATAAAATCTTGTTTGTCATACATAACTTGTAATAGATTCATATAAATGGTAAAATATATGCAAAGCTGTAATGAAGTATGGCTTTATCGACCGTTGTGGAAATGAAGGCAACAAGGTACAATAATTAACTTCTATATACATAATTTATAATATACACATGAAAATATATACAAGCACTTGCGAAGAACACAAATGACAAGTTATACAGTGAATCTAAGAGCAGAATGTTTTGCCCAGCCCCTCCAAATATACGCTAGTTTAATGTGTGTTTAAGATATTGGCAAAAGCTACTTTTGAAGGCAATATAAACATCATGCCTAGACTCCAGAAGCGTTTTAAAAATCACATGGGTTTACAAAGTTCTTAACAAGATGATGGAATTGACAGGTAAAAAAAGAAAAGAGAAGAAAAGAAGGCGTGACAGTTATGGGGAGAAATGGCCTCATGTAGTATGGGAAATATAAATCAAGCCATCAGTTGTCTGAGAACTATGTGAGATTCTGTCATGTAATACAACTTCAAATATGTCGAGCTGGCCATTAGTCTCTTTGAACTCTCATTAGGGCTGGACACCATTGAGAAAGCTTTACAAATCGGTGTGTATTTATAGGCCACAAACTGCACAGCATAGAGCACTGTCACCGACATAGTTCCAATGTAAGATCAATCTTTCTGAAAGCCAACCAGAAGAATTCTCATTTTTGGGCAGGGGTCAGATTTAGTTCCTCTAAGAAGAAATGGGAGGATCAAAACGATGGTTTTACCTTGACAAAATGTACACATAGACTGTGTGACCATAAGAAGAACAGACTGGAAAACATCAAAAATCACATAAAAACATCAAAATCACAAGAAAACATATATACATATGAAATCTGCACACAATGGGACACTTACCTTCAGGCACTTATGACGAGGGGCAGCAGCAATTTATGTGGACATTTTCTCAGAAATTCTGTGCGTTACATAGTTACTTCTGTAACCTAATCTACGTGCACATGGAGCTAATAAATAGTTGAGATTATGCCGAGCAAACATGTGTAAACAGTACTCTGAGTTTTGTGGAGAATTGTTCTGATATCAGGTCTCTTGGCGTCGAAAATTCAAAAACAAATTCACAACAATTCTGTTCTGATAGCGAGGATGCGGATATTACATCCCAGGGAGGTAACTCTCAAGCGAGTTTCTATCATACAGACAAAAGTTGTCTCCCTTCACTTCGAGCCACTTGCAGGACAGAGTTTTCAAACAGCTGCTAAAAGACATCACAGTTGGAGCGTAAATGTAATCACCTGAATCAAAGCATAGTGCAATCAAAGGAGCAAAACCTTCCATTCCATAATTCATGACACTGTCACAAAAAGGGTTGGTGGGATACTAGGGGTGTGTAGCATGGTTTGCTTTGCTATACGTGCTTGCACTGATGAAAATATTGGATGAGATGATCATATAATGCATCATCAACACTAATTCACCGATCTAGATACACTTCATTTAGACACCAATATACTAATTGTGAAAGGAATTACTCATCACATGAGAATGCAAATGGGATATGAAGCTTTGGTCTGGAAAGCTTGCCATTTGTGCAGACATGCAAGTGTGCTTAGTAGTAACAGGGAGTTATTACTATATACACACTACAGTGTCACACTAAGGGGATAGGCCTATATAAGCTTAAGTGTGACACATATGAAGTGTACACAGTAACATATGGAGTACCCTACGGTGTCACACTGCCAAGACAATACATAGGTAAGCTAAAGTGTGACACACTTCAGAAGTGTCACAATTGTTATGGATGCCACATACAAATGTACTGCACTACTGGGTGGAATACATTTAAGAATGACGTTATGAAAAATAACAAATACCGAAGCAAAACACATCCTCTAGGAATATATACTGTACTCAACCATTGCAAATACTAAAGCACAGCACATCCTCCAGGAGCATATAGTGTACTCAACCATTGCAAATACTAAAGCATAGCACACCCTCCAGGAGCATACAGTGTACTCAACCATTGCAAATACTGAAGCACAGCACACCCTCCAGGAGCATATAGTGTACTTAACCATTGCAAATACTGAAGCACAGCACACCCTCCAGGAGCATATAGTGTAATCAACCATTGCAAATACTGAAGCACAACACATCCTCTTGGAACATACAGTGTACTCAACCACTGCAAATACTGAAGCACAGCACATCCTCCAGGAGCAGTGTACTCAACCACTGCAAATACTGAAGCACAGCACATCCTCCAGGAGCATATAGTGTACTCAACCATTGCAAATACTGAAGCACAACACATCCTCAAGGAGCTTATAGTGTACTCAACCATAGCAAATACTGAAGCACAAAAACATACTCATCACAAAGACAAAGACATGTAGTGTTCTCATCCTATGATGAATATTGACATACATATATACACAAGAGTCAGTTGTAGTATATCCAAAGGTGACCTACACTGGACAGTGTATGTACTCAAGGATGGCTTGTAGTTACCCTTCATGACCTAAAATTTTGTCCATGACTTGCTTAATTTACTGTATTCTGAGAATTCTGACGATTATAGAGAAGTGCTTTAAGGCTGGTCTGGAAGGTACTGTGATATCCTGCTGGAAAAATGTAGGTTTCAGTACCAAAATGATGTTTCATGGCATTTATTTGCCTCTAAAAATACACTTTTGTGGGTGAAAATTAGGGTCATTTAGGTTAAGTATAGCAAAATACTCACAATAATTGACCTAAAATTTTGTTTCAAAAAGTGCACATTTAGAGGTAAACAAATGTGAAGAAATATCTATACTGCTGGTGCTGAAACTTTTATTAAACCATTATTGTAGACGGATATCATCCTACTTTCCCAACAAACCCTATAACGGCTTTTTCAGATTAACAGAACTCTCAGAATCAGGCAAAATGTGAAACTCAGTCAGGGATGAAATGTTAGATAATTGACTGTTATTAAGAGTACTCTCACAAATATCACATAATCAATGTCACAACAACTAATGGTGACATACTCTCCATGGTAAGCCACAATCAAGGCTGACACATGCACGTACTCTCCATGGTAAGCCACAATCAAGGCTGACACATGCAGATACTCTCCATGGTAAGCCACAATCAAGGCTAACACATGCAGGTACTCTCCATGGTAACCCACAATCAAGGCTGACACATGCAGGTACTCTCCCTGGTAAACCACTATCAAGGCTGACACATGCACATACTCTCCATGGTAAGCCACAATCAAGGCTGACACATGCAGATACTCTCCATGGTAACCCACAATCAAGGTTAACACATGCATGTACTCTCCATGGTAACCCACAGTCAAGGCTAACACATGCAGGTACTCTCCCTGGTAAACCACAATCAAGGCTGACACATGCATGTACTTTCCACGGTGACCCACAATCAAGGCTGACACATGCAGATACTCTCCATGGTAACCCACAATCAAGGCTGACACATGCAGGTACTCTCCATGGTAACCCACTATCAAGGCTGACACATGCAGGCACTCTCCCTGGTAACCCACAATCAAGGCTAACACATGCAGGCACTCTCCCTGGTAACCCACAATCAAGGCTGACACATGCAGGTACTCTCCCTGGTAAACCACAATCAAGGCTGACACATGCATGTACTCTCCATGGTGACCCACAATCAAGGCTGACACATGCAGGTACTCTTAAGGCAATAACAATTTTATTTTGTGTTTCACAGTGATCTTATACTATAAATCTAAAACTGGAAGAAAAATAACAAAGGTAATCCACCTTTCTATGTTGTCTGACCAAGATGGTACTATGACTTTCATGTTCATTTAGGGTTTTCTGATGACTTCAAGAGGAAAAAATTGCTGGGAGAGTCCACACTTCTCATAAATTACATGCATATCTTGACGATTTGTCTGTTTCATTTTTACTCCCTCCTGCAACATTTGACAAATATTTATTCTGCCTGTAAAACAAAAATACAAACTGGTATGGCCTAAACTATGGGGTAATGAGTATATAACTGAAGACATCCCCTGGTGTAACCCTGGTGTAACCCCTGGTGTCTGCTCAGATGCAGGATGTGACTGTCTCATTAAACTACTAGATTAAGTACAATATCGTCTACAAGACCTATCGGCATCTTTGTCACATTGTAACCTCTCAGTGTCTCTCGAATATTTACACCATAATTTTAAAGCCTTTGTTGGCGTATTATTAAATGCAAGGCTTACTCTGGCCTAATAGGTACGGTGACATGTATTCACCAGCTACATGTATTCACCAGTTAACATGTATTCACCAATTACACGTATTCGACAATTACATGTATTCACCAGTTACATGTATTAACCAGTTACATGTATTCGCCAATTAGATGTATTCACCAATTACATGTATTCACCAGTTACACGTATTCGACACTTACATGTATTCACGCAGTTAGATGTATTCACCAGTTACATGTATTCATCAATTACATGCATTCACCAGTTACACGTATTCGACAATTACATGTATTCACCAGTTACATGTATTCGCCAGTTACATGTATTCACCAGTTACATGTACCTGTTTCAGAAGCTGCTTTCATCCAATGGCTGCCAAATCACAACTTTGCTGTCTTTATAATATCCAAAACAGATCATACATATACACAAGGTACATCACGTTCTTACATGCAGTCATTATAACCAAAGTTTGTGAATAAATAGAAGAAAATTGTGGAATTCAATAGAATAACGAGTACCAAATGGAAAAATATCAATCGCATAACCTGAAGAGAGGTGAGGTGAGGTAATTAGCTCTAGAATCAGCACACAGGTGAGTCTTAGGTCGTTAGCAAAAAGCTACAAGTAACATGATCACCTGTCAGTATGACTATCACAATGACCCCCGGGGTTACTGTAGGCTGACAATACTGAGACGTCCAGTGAGATAAAGTAGTAGCCTAAATGTCACCTTCGTCACGTCATCGTCACCCCGAGGGCTTTACGCACATGTTCATACACCACATAGCTGATGCTTACAGCAGGAGCCACCTTCATGAAGTTAGGGGTTATTCCCCTGTACAGTCCTCGTGGCCCCTCCTCCTGCAGTATTGTCCTGAACAAAGCAGACATTGTCTCTTTTTGAGGGGAATTACCTGCAAAGTGAAAGTGAAAGTGACACAGCTGTAGTGTGCAGGCGCACAACGATCCAACTACAGTGTAACTGTAATCAAACACAAGCAGAAGTAGCTGATGCTGAAAGTGAAAGCGACAGGAAGTGGAGGAAAGAGGAAAGGTAGGGTGATATCTAGAGAGCGGAAATCGAAAGAAGTGAGAGTCTCACAAATGTAGTGATCAGGTGAAGACCTAACTGGCTGTGATCTAACTCAAAACAAAAGCGAAAAAAAAAGTAACTGACAGTGGAGGAAAAGGAAAGCGGAATATAAAGAAAGTTAAAGTGGGAGAAAGTGACTGTGACAAAATTGTAGTGAGAAGGGGAACAAGGACCCAACTACAGCTAAAATGATTGTTCCTGTACTCTACATGATTTTGTG
This sequence comes from Liolophura sinensis, assembly GCF_032854445.1. Taxonomy (NCBI): domain Eukaryota; kingdom Metazoa; phylum Mollusca; class Polyplacophora; order Chitonida; family Chitonidae; genus Liolophura; species Liolophura sinensis. The sequence continues at coordinate 14,034,520 of NC_088307.1, forward strand.
AAACTGTTTTTCCAGACGCCCATGTTATGGTAAGCCTTATCAGAAACAGTTGCCTAACATTTTTGACAGGTCACATTGTACAACAGGACTTCTATTACCTTCAGAGATGAAAAGAGTTTGAACTTGGCCCATGGAATAGTGAAAGCAATAAACATGTAGGATGTTTGATATATTCTTATTTGTAATTACTTGTGGCAATTATAAAATTTCAAGTTAAACATACCAAATGAGCATTGTGAACAGACACAATTTATATACTTTGATGCATTCAGATAAAGATGAAGTTCCAGTAGATTTTTCCTCAGAAATTATCAGCTTTAAAAAACAAGGACATCTTTTGAAAAGTACTGTACAATATAGAAGATGGATGCAGCCACTTGCGCCCTGAATCTACATGTTTTAACACCAGTGGATTGAGAGATTTACATGTTCCAAAATTCCATGTTTTAAAAAAACAAAACACGTACATTTTTTGCTTACCTCCTCCTCTGCCTTTCTGCTTATAACGGGGTCCATGAGTCGAAAGATTGAGGACGCAAAATTTTATATTACAGTTAGCCTTGCGCATTGAAAACTGCATGACAATAACAATAAATGTAAAATACCGTGTTCTGAAACCGAGGGCTTTATAACTAGATGTGTAAACTTGAGAATGCAAGATTAGTCAAATTTGCATGAATTTTTTAGTTATTTACCATACAAATTTTGACAATCCACAACAGATTATAAATAATGTATCGTGTCTTAATTTTGCAGGTTGAGATTAGTAAGAAACCAAAAAATTGTGTGGTTTGTGTCACCCTAATTCCTCAACCCTTTTGCATAAGAAAGAGCAACTTTCAGTGCAATTTATGCTCATTTTTAATTGGATTTTGGAGACAATACTACATCAGTTGGATCAGCCAGTTTCAGGACTTCACAAAAAGTGTAATTTTATCAGTCAACACAGAATAATGCCTTCAGAATATGCTTGATATAAACATCTTGCAAACATGCCAAAAGGCAGAAGAATTACAGTACAATCTAATACCTCAGTGTACTCTCGACACTGAGGTATTAAAAAAAAACTCCACAACCCAAGTGGCCACATCCATCTTCCATAGTGTAAGTGTCTATGGGACTGAGTGGGTGTTAGATAAGCTGGTACCTTGAGCCTGCAGTTTGGTCCTGACTAGGGCCAGTGGGTAACTAGCTAACTGACCACATGTGCTGCTCAGGGTGCCACAGCCAAGCAGTACAAATATCCCAGGGTCTGCGTTATCACAGCGAATCATATACATCTTCTTCAATGTCTGCCAGCAGAGAACAGATACATGCAGTTGTAGATCACGGAATACACAGGATTATTCAGTTGTTTTATACATTAATTTCATTGTCATTTAAACCGTTTCTTTAAGTAGCACATGTAGAGCTTTTTTCCCACGGATATCAGATTAGGACTCCACGTTAAAGACAAGTCACAACACCCAACAAAGACGCAGTTATCTGGGTCAACTAGAGCCACAAAGCTAAATGTAATTTAATCCACTTGCCACATGCTGTGTATCTGGCTTAAAATCCACATGCTCGCAGGTAACATGAACTTTTTCACCCCATCTTCTGTTCCAACTATAATTATTTCATTTATTTCATTGGTGTTTTACACCTGCAGATTGCTGGCACACCTTCCCACGTACAGCCGGAGAGGAAGCCAGCATGGGCTAGACTTGAACTCACAGCAACCGCATTGGTGAGAGTGTACTGAGTCACTGTGCCGCGCTGGCACGTTAACCACCCCAAGCACGAAGGCCCACATAACCAACACTTGTTGTGGAGAGGAAAGTATGGCCTCTATCTGTAGCCTTAAGCTATTTCACCAATAATAGTATGCAGAGGGTTCAGCAAGAATTACTGGACATTTGGCATGACCTGACACCAAATGAGCAGTAATTTAAGGCAGATTTTCATTCAGGCAGCACACCGTTGCCTATTGGTTAAGGTGCTTTTCTATCAATTGCCAGGACACAGGGCATCCAGTTAAATCCCATTCTTGGAGATGTAACTATCTGACTTCCCATGTTTTCGTTGTTCTTGGCCTCAGCAACAGTAAGAGGTCGATGATAGTCTTTGGTGTGGTCTTGCATGAAGCCCACTGCTTGACCACCTACCTAATATGACACAAGCCACACACAGACGAGTAAGTAATTCGCCAAAGTTTGGTGGTTTACTCTAAACACTCCTGTTTCCATCCGCTCATAACACTGGCTTCCAGCGTTTAAGGGAACAATGCTTAATGAGGTTATATCAGAGATTTTTTGGCAAAAAAAATCAATCAAAGCATATCTAATCATCTATTTTTGCTCTTATTTTAGAGCTGCCCAAGTAATGACCTTTCACAAAATACAAGCCTTGTCTGAGCATGTATTGCTGTTCATACTCCATAATACAGTAAAAACAATTTACACAAACTGTTGCAATTAAACTTTTGCCAATTTCAAGAATCATTTTAACACCATAAAGAGTACAGGTGTGAGTCTGATATTTACTGAAAGGCAGTAATTTGGACCATTCTTGGTCATTACAAAACACTTTGATTTGATAAGCAAATATGAATAATTTGCCAAAGAAATCTCTACAGTCTTTGTAAGTATGAATTATTATACAACAATAAAATAAACAAATTCATGCCCCTCACCTCATAGACAGCCAGATCTATGCCTGCATATGGTATAATCCCTAACAGGTTAGGTACATAGCCCCTGTAGAAACTGTGTGGCCCCTCTGACTTGAGCACCTTAGCAGCGCAGTCCAAGACGCCGCTGTACTGACCCGTCCTGCGCAATGCTAACCTTGTCTTTAATACCTACAACAGAAATATACATGCGTTAAAATCTTCGCTTGGTGTAACTGCTTTTCCAAACTCCAGGTAGTTCAACTGTTTGGTGAAAAATGAGATAAATGTAGCTGTACATGTGGGGCAATTCCTGATCATTGTAATAAAACAATGAGGAAAATTTAGACCGAATCACAACTTCAATATTCAGAAATACATTTATCACATATTATATTATTCATGTATTTATTATATTATGTTATGTTTGCATCTCCAGTGATGTATACACTGCTTGAAGTTGAATGCTACATGCACAAGCTTTTCACTAGAATTCGATAAGGTAATATTCTGCTTTTAATAGCCCTGTTGAGAATAAGTAGATAGTGCCTCTTCATTCTGAACACTTTCACTTTCACTTTGCATGCGTCAGAATTCCTACCAAGAATGTATCCTATCTGAGCACGTCCTACAAGGCATGTGGAATGGGAAGTATGCGTACTTGAAAATATAAAGACCACCACAGACCAATATGTATACTGCATTCTGAAATCGGAACATACATGTACGTGCCTTATTTCTACAAAACATGGAATACGTGATTTTGAACTGCAACAAGAATCTCCATGAAAGTGATATCTTGGTCAATTGTTGACAAAATGGTCAAGCACATTTTTCATGCCCCCCACACAATTTGTATCTTTAAGTAATTATCTACTATAATTCTTCAACATTTTGCATGTTTACAAGGTGTTATTTCAAGCATATTCTGAAGGCATCATTCTGTGTAGACTGATAAAATCATACTTTTCATGAAGCCCTGAAATTGGACAATCCAAACAATGTGGTTTTGCTGCTCTATATAAATGTGCATAAATTGTACTGAAAGCTGCTCTTTTATCTGCGAAAAAGCTTGAGGAATTATACTTTTGAAATCTGCAGATGTCTCATTTTTGAACATCACCATCTGGTCATTGCAATGTCTTTAAAATTCATCCATCCACTTTTCTGCTGATTACAGTTTTGCAAAGAAAAATGCTCTACTGCAGTTTACTGGGAACTGCCCAGCTCAGGTCATGACCATACCTCCATGGGGTAAATGACAGTTTGGGATATGGCCCCTGCCAGGGATCCGGAGATGAACCGCTCTCCTACGCCTATCTCACACTGACTGTTCTTCTTAAATAATCGCTTTATCTGCCAGGTAAAAAGACAAATAGCAAAGTTAAAGAAGAAGAAAATTTAAATATCAAACAAATGCCACTGAAAAGAGCATGCATTTCCTCGCAAGTGCATGCCATAAAAAAAATTCTAATATGTACCTCAAGTTGATATATAATAAATAAAATTCGCTGTGGGCAACTCCATTTTGCCAAAGAACTAGTCCTGAAGTCTTCTGTGTTAGGAAGACAATTGCTGTCGAAAACCACGGCAGTGCAGTTCGTACATTTCAGGTAGAGCTCTTCTTCCCAGAAGGTAGTGAACAGTACAGTTCGTTTTCCACTTGATAATTGGGCAACCGGAATGTTGGATGTAGGTTCCCAGTTTACACAAACAAGCCGGCAGTTTTAACGACTCTCAATGGCTGAGAAGCAACACACCCCTAGCATAAGTTACAGGGTGGTAAAGTTGGAGGACGCGATGAACTCAGTGATTTATGCCAGCTTTGCCGCGTTCAGATTTAACGTGTATGGCGAGGAAAAATCGCAAAATTATGCATAAGGCACCTCTAGATAGAAAAAAATGTGCTCTTTTCAGCCGATAGTGACACTGTTTAAAAGCATAGGATTAACGATTTTAACCTGGAATTAACGTTAGTCCAGACTGAAGTGTCATTTGCTTTAGGACGAGACTGGTATCAAGATTTAGGCCTATCGTAACTTCAGTGAAAGACTTTGAACAACTGTCCCCAGGATATTAAACTGTACAGTAAAAGTGCTCAGACAACAGCTAGGGTACTACATACACGACATTTTCAGCTGATCTACACACTGTTCCTAATAAGGTCACAAAAATACAATGAAAACAAGATCATATCTAGAAGTTAAAATTATGGTTTAGGAGTTGCTTGTGTGGGTAAAAAAAAAAAACAAGATGTCTCTACACTGCTTTCTCTGTTTAATATTGTCTGTTATTTCCTGCCAAAGCAACACACTGTACAAACAGCCAACTACACGAACATGTGGGTTACAACAGATCAAGTCCGATAAAAAAACTCCCCACCCAACAGATCAGATAAATTTATTTATTTATTTGATTGGTATTTTATGCCGCACTCAAGAATATTTCACTTATACGAGTGTGGCCAGCATTATGGTGCCGGGGGAAACCCATGACCATCCGCTGGTTGCTGCAGACCTTCCCACATACGACCGGAGAGGAAGCCAGCATAAGCTGGACCTGAACTCACAGCCACCGCATTGGTGAGAGACTCCTGGGACATTACGCTGCGCTAGCGAGATCAGATAAAAGGTACATGCACACGCAGTCAATCTTGTGTTACATACATGTTCATATGCCATAAATTTGATCGCCGTCTCTGGAGCTATTTTGAGGACATTTACGCCGTTCCCTCGCCATAGCGACTTCACTCCTCCTTCGTGTAACATGTGACGAAAACCAGTGACGATACCTAAATTATTTTTACTTGATGCGTGTACCTGCAAGAGATGATAAACGCACACACTGAAATAACTTAAAAAATGAGTGCAAACAGTAGACCAATGTACACATGGCAGCGTAGTAGTACAACAGTGGCAGTTTTAGTTTATATTTAATATACTGGTAGACTACTTTTTTTCGGCTAAGTACAAAATTGAAGATTTAGCTTAAAGTTAAACATGGTACTAAGTCTTCAAACCAGTTTTGAACAATCAGGCCCTAGTCTCTCAGAGACAACATCTTAACCACCTAGCCATGATTCAGCCTCTATACCTGAATTTGCTGAGTTCAGATCACGTCATCCATTTGATATACATGTAATTGGTGCAGTGATCCAGTTAGCATTGGTGGTCTACTCAACAAGCTTGGTACAATCTGATGGAGACAAAGCTCAAAATCACATACCTGAAGAAAGACCTTTAACCTATCTAAAGGGGCAGTGCATGACCTTGACACAGCACCCGCTGCTGCCCCAGCTACTAGGTGGCGCCACCACATTCCTGTCTGTAACTCTGTCTCTGTGAAATCATCTGGTACCAATGTGTTCTCACCCACATCTATTATCTGCAAGCAACCAAGGGGAGCTACTCATGATAGAGAAAAAATACACAAGGACACAAACATACAATAAAAATTCTAACCTCACCATTGTACTTGATGTTGATACTTCATTTCTGTGCCTTCTTATTAGTACATCCCTATTTATTGATTGATTGATTGATTAATTGATTTATTTGGTTGATGTTTAATGTCACACTCAAAATTCTTTCAGTTCACACGATCATGATAGCAGTCTGTTTAATGGGGGAAGAAAACTCTGTAGTGCCCGGAATAAACCATCGACCTTTGGCAAGTTAAGCAGCTTTAAAAGTGAACATAGGGGTCTGGTCAGCCCTACAATTTTAGGTTCATAAATAAATTTCTAATGTTCCCTTGTCTTTCTGGTTTGTAAAATGTTTATAAAATAGGAAACATGTACTTCTAGGGTGTTGTCAAATTGCTGAAGGGTATTAAGGGAAAGCAAAGAATCAAAGAGTCCACACCAGTGGGTACACAAACCAAACACCTATGTGTTTTACTAACACAACGGGATCAAACATGCTGAAGGGAGCATGTATTTAAAAAAAAAAATTAATTTAAGTTCTGAATAGCCAAGAAAATGGCCGACAAAGGGACTGACAGACAAAGCGATTTCATAATAGCATAGATTTGGTTGTTGCAATTAAAACCGACGAGTGACACAAGAAAATCTGACCGTGGCGTGTCTCCAGAAGTGTAGAATGTCATGTATAGTTGAGCTTGGGTGTAACAACAAATACTCTCTCCACTCTTCCCAGTCTACCTTCAGGGTGCCATCCTTGTCCATCCTGAAATGTACACACACAAACAACGCTTCAGTTATTGTTGATCTACTTACATGTTTTTACATCTAGTTATGTAAGTTTTATGCTTTTTTGAAGAATATTTGACATCATTTGACAGATGCCACCAATAAAGCCTGAATTTGATAAAACCTGCAAATGCTACGTGTACAGATCCATACAAGTACAAAAAGCGTGATGGTTTCCTCTGGGTTTAGCCAGGTTTCCTCTGAGCTAAGCCAGGTTTTCTAAGCCAGGTTTCCTCTAAGCTAGGTTTCCTGACAGCAATACATGTACACACCAAATTAAAGGCAACAATCATATCAATACATGATAAATTAATTTTATACATAAAAGGGTGGACGAAGATTGACAAGCACATGGGGAAGGTTCCTTTTCATGACACTGTTCAACAACAGCTGACATCACACACCCCAGAAAGTCATCTTACAAAGACATCAGACTGCCTAGTTCTCATTACTTCATCATGAGTATGAAAATGTACCATGACAACAATTTTTTCTTAATTTATTTGGTTTATGAAGATACAACATGGGGTGTACTATTCAGCGATAGTGCCCAGAATAATGCACTTCATGTAGGACTTTCTAAAGGTGCCGTTGACCTCACATTGCAACCAACATCACTCGAAGAACTGTAGTAGCAAGGAACTGAATTCAGATTTCCCTCCCATGACTGCATATTTAAGACTTCTTTCTGACTGTTGTTCAACATCATATTCAAGAAGTTTTCTCCTTTTACAATGGTGAACAGTATGTCATATAATGTGGCTACATCTATATGTGAAACGGACTATAGAGATGCAGGATATAGACTGTATAGTTATGAGTGACTAGTAAAAGTTGTTTGCAGTTACAGACCGGTGTTCTTCGATAATTTACATGTATACAACACATGATATGGTGTCAGAGTGGTCAGACTAGATAGACGAATGGCCAAGTTCGAACCTCCAGAACCATTTTCGTTCGACAGGCCAACGGAATGGATAGAGTGGCGAGACAGGTTCAGTCGCTTCAGACACGCAACAAAACTCCACAAGGAAGATGGCGACGTTCAAGTTAGTTCGCTGATCTATGCAATGGGATCACAGTCCGGGGCAATCTTCAAATCGTTTGCTCTCAATGACAATGACAAGAAAGACTATAACAAAGTTCTGCAGAAATTTGATGAACACTTTGTTCCCAAGCGAAATGTGATTTTCGAGCGCTGCAGGTTCAACAAATGTGTGCAGCAAGACGGTGAAAGTGTTGAAACTTTTGTGCGGAATTTGTACACGCTAAGCGAACACTGCGACTTTGGTGATGCCAGAAATCAATACATATGAGACCGACTTGTTATAGGATTATTAGACGGGCAAGTATCGGAACGATTACAAATGAAAACTGACTTAACATTAGATGGTGCAATTGAAACAGCTCGGCACTCAGAACTAGTTAAAAGTCAGCGAAATGAAATTCGGTCAACCTCAGCATCAGCCGATGCTATACGGGTCACGCAGTCCCGGGCAACGCCTATAGTCAATGCCAGAGGTAGAGGTAGCCAGTCAAACAGACAAAATACGTGTGGCGGTGCCAGGCCTAGACAGAGGCAATCGCAGCAGAAAAATCCAGTCGGTAATCGTTGTACCTGTTGTAATTTATTACATGCACGTAATAAATGTCCTGCTAAGAATGCGGAGTGTAACAGATGCCACCATATTGGACATTATGAACGATGCTGTCTAACTAAAAACGTTGACATTGTTACTCATCAGACAAGCCAGCTACATCTTGACAATGGTTATAATTTCCTTGGAGCTGTTAATTGTGTCGACTCACAGGAACCAACATGGACTGTCAATCTTAGAATTCTCAATAAATCGATTAAATTCAAGATTGATTCTGGAGCAGATGTGACAATTATGTGTGAAACCACATACAATTCACTGCAGCCTAGACCAGCTCTCAAACCAGCCAGTGCTATGTTAAGCAGTCCTGGCGGAAATCTGACAGTTCGGGGAGAGTTCGAAACCGACATTAGGCTGAACGACGAGATCTTGGACCGAATACATGACGGACATTTAGGCATGACTAAGTGCATACAACGGGCCAACCAATCAGTATGGTGGCCAGGATTAACAAAGCAGATCCAGACTAAAGTTGCCCAGTGTTCCTACTGCCAGATAAACAGACCTAGTTTACGCAAGGAACCGCTAAAATCAACGCCGTTACCTTCACGTCCTTGGCAACAGTTATCCGCAGATATACTGGAATTCAAAAGTAAACATTACTTACTTGTAATCGACTACTTTTCGCGATACTTTGAGTTAAAACAAGTCCCGCGATTAACCAGTAATGTTACTATTCTCAAGATGAAAGAGATTTTCGCGCGATTCGGAACGCCCGAACAACTTATTACTGACAATGGTACCAACTCTGTCTCGCGAGAATTTAGAGAATTCCAAACCGCGTATTGCTTTCAGCATACGACAGTGAGCCCTCATCATCATCAGGGAAATGGTGAAGTTGAGAGAGAAGAAAATATTAGGACAGAAAGATCACTTTCTTGACCTAATGACTTACCGTTCTACGCCGACGCAGCCTACAGGATGTAGTCCGGCGGAACTTTTAATGGAAAGACCATTAAAAACAACCCTCCCCATTCTCCCCGAAAACTTAACTCCAAGGTGGCCGAACTTTGAGAGGGTGAGAGAGAATGATGATAGAGCCAAATCGTTGAATGAACGCTACTTCAACGATCGTCATGGTGTACGAGATCTTCCTGAACTGAAACTAGGCGACACGATTCGTGTAAAACTAGACAATGAGAAGGGTTGGGTGACAACAGGAATTGTCACAGATAAGCTCCCAACACCGCGATCTTATAATATCGAAACGAGCAGAGGCAAATACCGTCGTAACCGTAAGCATTTAAAGCCAGCTCCAGGTATTACTTACGAGATGACCCCACCGGAAGTTGACCCACTTGATGACTACATGCAGGAAACCCCTATTGTAGGAAATCAGCCTCAAGCAAATCAACATAGTGGACGTAAAGTCACGCGCTCTGGACGAGTGGTCCGACCTCCAAAACGTTACGGATTTGATTGACATTCGTTTCTAGAAGTTCTGAATAAGTTTACAGTTTAGCAGTAGTTAGCAATGTTGCTGTAGTGTAGTCAAAGGACAATACATTTAAAAGTTAATAGGCAACATTGAATTTAGATTTCTTCCATGCAGTTTGCTAGTTTAAGTTTGAAATTATATACTCAAAGACTTTAGTTAACTTCAGTTAATAGATTTTAGTAGTTGACAAACGTTTGATGGACTTAAGAGAGGAGATGTCATATAATGTGGCTACATCTATATGTGAAACGGACTATAGAGATGCAGGATATAGACTGTATAGTTATGAGTGACTAGTAAAAGTTGTTTGCAGTTACAGACCGGTGTTCTTCGATAATTTACATGTGTACAACACATGATACAGTATATTATTGGTTACAGGATATATTCATGAACTTTTTATGTACATGTCATAAATTGATTTGATTGTTGTACAAGTCATGTGTCCCCTGAGCTTCATGTCACACTGCACAAAAACACTAGTGACATCTATTGGCCTCCAGGGCCTGAGAACAACAGATTTGTTTATTTATCTGTTTGATTGGTGTTTATGGCGTGCTTAAGAACATTTTACTCATAGGATGGCAGCCAGTATAATGGTAGGAAGAACCCAGACAGAGCACAGGGAAACAGCCACGACCATACACATGTTGCTGTCAGACCCACCTGCATAAGGTTGGATGAACTACTAAGTTTTCAAGAACTTGTTCCCAACCCCACTGTGTATAAAATGCAGTAAAATACATGTATGTGGAATTCAACAATGGATGTACCCCATTCTACCCTGCTGTTAGTTGCAAGCCGTGTGTAAATATACATATTAAATAGAGGTGACTTGTTAAACAACATCGAGTGTGTCACACAACACACCGGTCGGTACAATTACCTCCCCGAGTTATATCATTTCATGCTCTTTATGTCTACAAATCGTCAAATGCCCGGAAGACTGCGCACTCTCACGATTTGACTCAGGGTTCAGCAGTATCAGGTTAAACAACAAATGCCGCTACGGCAGTGTTAAACCCTTAATCAAACCGTAAACTGGTATAGTATGTACAGAAACATGCAGGTACAGGAAGCACAAACACACCAGTACTTGATGTGCACAACACTGGAGAAAGTCATAGGAACCATTTCATTAGCATTAAATATGCATGCTGTTTTATTATGCACATGTATCCGTGCATGCACAACATGCTACTGTTGATTGACATGGTTATTAATTTCCTTTCCATCAAATGGACATGCATTTTCTTCAGGTACAGGTAAATCAATTTGGACAGGTACAATACCTATCTGTACGATGAAGGCACACGGACAATCTCCATAGCAATACAGGGAAGTATAACATGTATTCTATGACCAGGACAGCCGCAGGTCTGTATGAAAGGAGCATGGCAAAGGTGACAGGTCACTGTGACCTTGGTGACGACAACATACATTAACCACAGATTTGCTGAAATGTTTCGGTTGCGAATTCGTAGCTTCCATGATCAAGGTGGTTAGCGTGCCAGAACCAGGAGCCTCTTGCCAATGTGCTTGCTGTGAGTTCAAGTCCAGCTCATGCCGGTTTCCTCTGTGGTTGTATGTGAGAAGGTCTTCCAGTAATCTACCGATAGTTGTGGGTTTCCTCCCACCATAATGCTGGCCTTCGTCATATAAGTGAAATATTCTTGAGTACGGGGTGAAACTTAAATGGTCTCCATTTTATGAACATACACTGTACATGTAACTGCCATGTACAATGACAGAATCAACAAGGTCAAGCAATTATGTCAACTCTGGAATTTCATGTCAATACAAGGTTCAGACTCAGTGATTTGCCTATGGGCAAAATATGTGTAGAGTGTATAAGTTTTAATTTTCTTTACAGAAACCATATCATGCAAACAGCTTTTGGCCAGTCACTGACAAACTTTCTCACATACATATACAATGTACCAATATGCACACCATGTAACAGAGGAAGCCAAACTTGTGGTCTTCAAAGAACGACTACAAACGGCCACATGTGCAAAGTAGACCTCCTGCTACATATATTATCAACGAAGTCAACTGGAGACAAATGTCCTGTCCAATGATGGGTTTCAACCCCTAATTTGGTGGGTCCTAGCGCCTGAATGACAAGTGGTCATGATCCACCCCAAATGGATGTTTTAGTTTTTGTTCCTATTTTTGCATATATCCACAGAGAGGCTATAGCTGTAGAATTCTACCAGACACTTTGCAGGACTGGATAATTTCATTTTTGTCTAGAATTCTACCAGACTTACCTTTTGAGCAAATGCTTAGTTTCTGTGAGATGTCATATAGGCAACCAATTCTCTGAAGAATTGGATAATTTCATTTTTGTCAAGAATTCTACCAAACTCACCGCTTGAGCAAATTCTCAGCTTCTGTGGGATGTATACAGACGCCCAACTCTTTGAAGGACTGGATAATTTCATTTTTGTCTATTCGGCCTGCAAAACAAGAAGTTTTAACACATACATGTAAGTAAAGCTACATGTAAGTACATCTTTGTCAGTACACATCAATTCCAGCCAAGCTAGTTCTCAAAAGATGATCCAGAAGCCAGTTATCAGCCCGTTTGTAGCTTGCCTGTAGTTCACCCCTACTTTACAATGTATAATTAAGAAGCTACGGTCAATCACGTATAGAACACAATTTACCGACACTGGCACAATGTACACATGTTCATGCAATCATTGCCACTTTTAGCAATGTATGTGTGTACGTGTCCTAGCGTATACTGTCCTGCTCTGGCAGCAAGACTTACAGTATACATATATAACTGCTGTTGTACAGCGAATGTACATGTGTAAAAGCATCATTATAAATGGACTAATTTGTATATTGTACACGACCCGAAAAAAGAAATAAATATGAGCTTTAAAAACAAAAAACCAAGAAAAAAACAATAGCACATGTGTATCTGATAAAAACAAAAAACATTTCTTCCCTACATTAGACAAACCTTCAGCCTGCACATATCTGTTAGCAATAAATGAAAAGTGTGATGCTTTGTTTTTTATAACAGCTGAATCAAACTTGTGTTATCAGAAGCACAATAATGGATCAACCATGTTTGCATGCCATCTTGTTTCAATTTAACTTTATAAATCTATAATACAACAGTTATTGCAAGTACATGCATGTGAAAGAAACTGCACAGATAGTCTCCGGGATCATAAAGTGGACACAACTGAACATTAGGCTTCTAAATTAATATGATGATTGCACGGGCGAACAGTACATGCAGCTGTGAATTGGTCGCAATTTTAAATATTGTGATGTGTGAAAAATAGCTACGCATGTATATCCTGAATATCCAAATATTCTGACTGATACGATGCCATTACTCTCCAAGACCAAAACCAAACAATCGACTTCCTACAGTCTCAGTGACTGGTTGCTTCACTGTACACCCAAGACAGTGTACTAAAGAACTGATGCTCTACACCTTCAGAGATTGATTGATTTAATCTACACTGTAATAAAGAACTGACTTTCTACACTTGCAGTGACTGATTGATTTACTCTACAGTGTAATAAAGAATTGGCTTTCTACACTTCCAGCGATTGGCTGATTTACTCTACAGTATAATAAAGAATTGGCTTTCTACACTTCCAGCAATTGATTGATTTACTCTACAGTGTAATAAAGAATTGACTTTCTACACTTCCAGCGATTGACTGATTTACTCTACAGTGTAATAAAGAATTGTCTTTCTACACTTCCAGCGATTGACTGATTTACTCTACAGTGTAATAAAGAATTGACTTTCTACACTTCCAGTGACTGACTGATTCCCTCTACAGTGTACTCAAGAATTCACTTTCTACGTTTCAAACGATTGACTGATTTACAGTGTAATAAAGAATTGGATTTCTACACTTTCAGCTTCACTCACAGTGACTGATTCACTTCACAATGTACTCAGCGATTGTTTGATTCACTGTTCGTTGTACTCAAGAACTGACTTTGCAAGGAGAGGAGAGGAAAAGAACATGTACATGGCAATGAAAAGCTGGAGCCCTGCTACTAGTAAGCTACAGGTGAGCTACAAGTGAGCTCCTGGTGAAGAAATGTTTCAAAACAATATCCATGGAATCAATGAAACTCTACATTTAGTTTCTTCTATTACAAATACGTTTCATTAAGTGAGATTATGCTTATAAGGAGAGCATACACTTTGACTGCTACAAACAACAAAACATTTTTAATGCATACACAGTTCATTCAAGTATCATTACTTCATTACCTAATACAAATCTTTAATAGCTTGTTAAATAAATGTACATCTATGTGTATTGTATGCCTTTTGAAATATATTGTTTGGTAATTGAGGTGGAATTACCTGCCTTTGATATTTATTTATTTATTTTTTGGATTGGTGTTTTAGGCCGTACTCAAGAATATTTCACTTATACAAGGGCAACCAGCATTATGGTGAGAGGAAACTGGGCAAAGCCTGGATTTAACCCATGACCATCCGCAAGTTGCTGCAGACCTTACCACATACGGCTGGAAAGGAAGCCAGCATGAGCTCACAGCAACTGCATTGGTGGGAGACTCCTTGGTCATTACGTTGCGCTAGTGCGCTAACCAACTGAGGCCCTGGTCTTTATAGTTACAAAAGCCTGTGTACTGTCACAAATGTCTGTGTGCAGTCTCAAATGTCTGCATGTGTACAGTCTCAAATGTCTGCATGTGTACAGTCTCAAATGTCTGCTGTCACAAATGTCTGTACGGGTACAGCCACAAATATCTGTATGTGTACAGCCACAAATGTCTGCATGTGTACTGTCACAAATGTCTGTGTACAGTCACAAATGTCTGCATGTGTGCAGTCTCAAATGTTTGTGTACAGTCTCAAATGTCTGCATGTGTGCTGTCACAAATGTCTGTATGTGTACAGCCACAAATGTCTGCATGTGTACTGTCACAAATGTCTGTGTACAGTCACAAATGTCTGCATGTGTGCAGTCTCAAATGTTTGTGTACAGTCTCAAATGTCTCCATGTGTGCTGTCACAAATGTCTGTATGTGTACAGCCACAAATGTCTGCATGTGTAGTCACGAATGTCTGCATGTGTACTCTCACAAATGTCTGCTGTCACAAATGTCTGTACGGGTACAGCCACAAATGTCTGCATGTGTAATGTCACAAATGTCTGTGTACAGTCACAAATGTCTGCATGTGTGCAGTCTCAAAAGTCTGTGTACAGTCACAAATGTCTGCATGTGTGCTGTCACAAATATCTGCATGTGTACAGCCACAAATGTCTGCATGTGTAGTCACGAATGTCTCCATGTGTACTTTCACAAATGTCTGTATGTGTATAGCCACAAATGTCTCCATGTGTACTCTCACAAATGTCTGTATGTGTACAGCCACAAATGTCTATGTCTACAGCCACAAATGTCTGCGTACAGTCACAAATATCTGCATGTGCACTGTCACAAATGTCTGCATGTATGCAGTCTCAAATGTCAAGTCCTCAAACACCCTGTTTAGCAAATGTTCTCTTTAAATAAGAGGTGAAAACACTGTGTAGATTATTACAACATGTCTTGTACCAGCCTGTGACTCTGTGCCTGGCCATATAAGACACTTGATTTACATCCTCTGACACTTTATGAGAATAACATTAACTACTTCTCCAGGATTTCTTGGGTTTTTTTACAGCTGAGTTTTACTAGACTTTCTTATCATGCTTCAGGCAAATTAACATACCTGCCTAAATAGCCTTTTCTCCAGTGTAGAAAGGCATTAACTTAATCAGCTGATTTTACATAACATTTCACAATGTTATAAATCTGAAACCACTGGCCTTGCTTATAAGATCACCAAACCACTGGTTAGTTTTATAAAAACACCAAACCACTGGCCAGTTTTATAAGAACACCAAACCACTGGTTAGTTTTATAAAAACAGCAAACCACTGGTTAGTTTTATAAACACACCAAACCACTGGTTAGTTTTATAAGAACACCAAACCACTGGTCAGTATTATAAAAACACAAAACCATTGGCCAGTTTTATAAGAACACCAAACCACTGGTCAGAACACCAAACCACTGGTTGGTATTAGAAAAACACAAAACCATTGGCCGGTTTTATAAGACCACCAAACCACTGGTTAGCATTATAAAAACACAAAACCACTGGCCAGTTTTAAAAGACCACCAAACCACTGCTTAGCATTATAAAAACACAAAACCATTGGCCAGTTTTATAAGACCACCAAACCACTGGTTAGTATTATAAAAACACAAAACCATTGGCCAGTTTTATAAAAACACCAAACCACTGGTTAGTATTATAAGAACACCAAACCACAGGCCAGTTTCATAAGACCATAAAACCATTGCCCAGTTTTATAAGACCACCAAACCACTGGTTAGTATTATAAAAACACAAAACCATTGGCCAGTTTTATAAAAACACCAAACCACTGGTTAGTATTATAAGAACACCAAACCACAGGCCAGTTTCATAAGACCACAAAACCATTGGCCAGTTTTATGACCACCAAACCACTGGTTAGTATTACAGAACATCAAACCACTCGTCAGTTTTATAACAACACCAAACCCACTCATCAGTTTTATAAGAACACCTCTCCTCCATTATAACAAGTCCAACACACAATTCAATATAACTCGGTCACAATCATGTTCACCAAATTTGTAACCATGCAGTTTTTGCACACATCAGTACACTTTAAGAAGTTGCAGTGAAGGAAGCATTCATATTTCATCTGTTTTTTCATTCAGAGGTTCGAGTTGTAAAGTTATTATTCATTTTATTTATTTATTTATTTATTTTACTTCTTATTCAATGGAAGCCATGATATCATCCTGATTTTTACAGCTTAAAAATTTTTTTTACAGCTTACAGATAATATTCAGAATTAAAATGTGTTCATTCTTATATTATACAAGCCACAGGATACACAGAGTTCATAAAAAAGTGTTTCACTGATAACAAGTACAGGGTATGGTAGACATTTGTCCCCAACAACAGTGTTATAATATGGGAGAGGTGTTGATGCATTCTGTCCTTATAAACACTATTCACACGTAACAAGCAGTGACAGTTCCTATTTTCCACAGACTGAAACAGCTGTACATGTACAGCAAATAGCTGTGTTACAGCTGTATGTATTACAGCTCGAACAACGAACAAAGAAACGCCACTATTAATGAATTAATCTTTGAGCTTTCAGGACATTAAAAAAGATGCTATGAATCTTACCATCTTGATTCGTATCTATTTTCCTGAAGAGTAGACGTAGATTTCTCTCATGTTCTGTCATGTAATAGAGGAAATCAGCGAAGTCGATGTGGCCATCCCGATCCCTGTCTGTGCTTCGCAGGAACTTCTGTGAAAACAGCGTAAAACGGGAAATAAAAAGTCATTGGGGGAGTACTCAAGAATATTTTACTTATATATGACGGTGGCCAGCATTATGTTGGGAGGAAAACGAGCAGAGCATGGGGGGAAACCCACAACCATTTGCAGGTTGCTGGCACACTTTTCTGCGTACAGCATGAACTGAGAGGCTCCTGGATCATTGTGCTGCACTGAAGTAGGATGATAAATTTGCAGTTTAAATACACTGAGACTGACCTATAGTTCTCTAAGAAACTAAGTCAAATTAGTTCACCCCACAAAAACACGCCTTTATTTACTGAAAACAGGTAAAAACCACTCTAAGTGATCACATCAAAGATTGAAAACTGAGACAAAATTTGGCCTTTTACCTATGACTCCTACATGTATATGTATGCACATACATGGAGTAATAAAAAGTATCAAAATGATTTCATTTATACTATATATTTTTAATCATGCTCTGAAGAAAACATTTTGACAGCAAAAATGCAATTTTTAATAGTGTAGAGCAGGAGCATTTTATAACTTACAGTGACAGTAGGTTGTCTTTTAGAGTGAGTGAGTGAGTGAGTGCTTGGGGTTTAACGGCGTACTTAACAATTTTTCAGTCTTATGACGACGAAGGAATCCTTTGAGTGATTGTTATGTAATGTGCTTCCTTGTTGCAGGACGGATTTCCACCGCTCTTTTATCTAGTGCTGCTTCACTGAGACGCCTTACCGAAGGTAAGTAAGTTGCCCCACCCGAGTCATTATACCGATACGGGTCACCCAGTCGTTGCACTATCCCCTTCGTGCTGAACGCCAAGCAAGGAAGTTACAACTTTCTCTTTTAAGGCCCTGGGTGTGACTCGACCCAGAATTTGGGATATACGACTCCCGAAGCGGGCTCCTCTTTTTAAAAGACAAGATTTAAAGAATACATATGAACATGTCCTGAGTGTACAATCATGTATGTTAATATACATGAAGGTAAAATCCACTTAGGACAAAGTGATGTCAACTCATGTGGGTAAAATCTGCCAAAAAACCAAAGTGATGTCAACTCATGTAGGTAAAATCCACCAAACACAATGTCAACTCATGTAGGTCAAATCCACCAAACACAATGTCAACTCATGTAGGTCAAATCCACCAAACACAATGTCAACTCATGTAGGTAAAATCCACCAAAAACAATGTGATGTCAACTTGCAGAAGGCTGATACTGTTTTCTCATGCATCAACAGATCAAACACGAAACAATGGAGTTAATGACAGGGATGGGTTCTGTCGAAAAATAATGATTTTGTCATTTTTGTTATTAAACAAGAACACGTTTGACTTGTACCGGTAGCTGGAAAAATAAATATTTACAGTGTTTACATGTAACTTGCAGTCTATTGTCACAATGACCATTTTGACATTAAAACATGATTAACTATACCCATGCAAAGCACAAGTTATGGCTTTTGAAATGAATGTTGATCAAAGGTTGTAAAATGGCATCAGTGCCCTAATATAACTGACTATCAACTGAGCATTAGAGCAGTACAAAGTGGGAAGGAAAGCACTTCTGTAGTGAAACTGTCATCACTTTTGACTAACTTACAGACAATGAGTATCCCGTGATACAACGGGAGAATCTTGTACATGTGCATTATATATATATATATATATATATATATATATATATATATATATATATGTATATATATATATATATATATATTGTACATGTCCTTGTCCTTGTTCAAAAAGCAAAAAAAAAAAAAAAAAAAAAAGGGAAAAAACCAAAGGGATAGGCTGTAGAAAAATACATGAGCCAGCTAGGTATACCCATTTTTAAACTGACGGAATTGTCAACAAATGCAGCTTTCAGGAAGCCTGTGACATAAAATGTACATTGTATGGTAATATTAATGATGTTTTGAGAAGGTGTACTAGTATATATTATATGACCCTCTACTTGAACTGTATTCATCATATGCTTGTACTGAGTTCAACTTGACCGCAATGTGTGGAGGATTAAACCAGGAATAGAGGAGAACAAAACAAGAGCTAACATGTTCAGGTACATTTAAGTTTAAATAGCTTTGATTGTAGAGAAAGCGAAAATACAAGGAGAACATCCTGTTCACGAGACGTGAATACTGTGTGAATAAGCTTGAGCACTGCCAGTATAGCAGTCATGATGTCATTTTATGTATGTAATGCAGCTTACAGTTCCTTAGTTATGTAATACGTATCTATATACATGCAGTAGCTTGTGTGAATGCTAAAAAGCTTTGATCTCAAATCTTCGTGATGACTCAACAAGGCCTACTTCGCTTCAATTGACTGTGACCCACCAAGCTAAAGAATTATCCACAGGGTGTGACTGTGACACGTTATCCAATGGAAGACTCAAGGACGAGCTACACAGAACGTTCAAATGACGGCAAAACCCATTGTTTTCTTCTGTGACATTGCAGTGCATGTGTACTACATATATGATTCATGAGCACACATACATCTATAACTGTGACGTAATAAAGGAAAGAACAAATGAGTTCAAAGCTTTGGACCATCTTGTTACAGGCAATGAGTTTAACGAGTTCCCCATTGTACACAAATTTGGCAACTAAAAAAATGCAGTCTAATAGTAAACTGGAGTATGGGAACCAATTTTTCTTTGACAGCACCAATTCCTGCATGTTTCCTTAAAATTACACTGTAAATCTTCAACCTTTTTGACCTCTGAGGCACTTTTTTCAGTGGAATTTATGCATATAATTATTATGAAAATGACACTGGAATGATTTATTTGTGTCAGTAAACCGACAAGCTTCACAAAAATGTGAAAATTATTTCTCAACACCCCACAGTTATCTCAAAATTTTTCAAAATGTTGGTCACGGAGGCAGTTGAAAAGGTTGAACGATTACGGCAGTTTTTATCTAGAGCTTACATGTACAGAATAAAAATGTATTTCTGCGTTAATGAACACAGTGGAAGATTACAGGTAGGCCTACATTACATGATACATATATACACAAATACATACATACATACATACACACACACACACACACACACACACACACACACACATACATACTGGTACCAGTATGTGTTTAGAGAAACGCAGAATTGCCCCCAAGTTAGAGTGGGTGATACTTACACTGACATGACCTGGTTGTTGAGTGTGACCCTAACAAGGACATTGTAACTTTCTA
Organism: Liolophura sinensis; assembly: GCF_032854445.1. Lineage (NCBI taxonomy): Eukaryota > Metazoa > Mollusca > Polyplacophora > Chitonida > Chitonidae > Liolophura > Liolophura sinensis. The sequence goes on from NC_088307.1 coordinate 14,055,078, forward strand.
CAACATGGTCTACAGCTATCCAGTCACAATCTAGGAGAAGTACATGTACCAGCTAGGAACATAGGTATAACAGATTAGAGGGTATATGTAGAGTTCCCAAGATCAGATTCGAGCCAGTCATGTACATAAATGTATCTTGACAATGAAATTACTGGATGCCTTCACTACTGAATACTTGTTAAGTACATACCTGTAGATTAAACAGAAATTTATGACAAGTGGAAACAACAAGGCCCAGAGTTTTGTAAAACATACATTGCAAGTATTATTAAACATGTTTAAAGATTACATGTATCTCTTACCATCCACAGCGTCTCATGCATATCTGGTACACAGAGTTGTTCAGCAATCACCTGAAATCCACGGTAATCACCTTTATACACCGGTAAACTGTCAGGTGAAGGTCTCAAGCATGTGACTGCTACATGAAGATGCCAGGTGAAAACCATAGCCCGACGGTTACAGGCATGACTGACACTTGTACGTAAAGTCTGCTACACAGAGTTTTCAACACATGGTTCATCACAGGTAAAATATCCCAGACACAGTTCAAAAGAGATAATTATATGTGAAAAAAAAAATGACTTCTAGAACACACAGATTGCTGTACCAGCATCAACCAGGTTAAAAACACACCTGAATCATACAGGTAGGATACATGAACGCGCCTTAAAGGGTGGCTGAACTAGATTTAGATCATGGTTAATAGACAGTAGCATTGGAGCTACATATATATATATATACATAGTGGGGCTCCATAGGGTGGGTCATCCTGGAGTGAGTTTCGCAATTCACCTTGTGACACCAGCTTTAACCTTGTGACATAATACACGGGCAAAGGCATAAAATTTTAATAATAGGAAGAAATCTGTTACATCTTTGACCAGAACTGGTTAATTTGCATTTGACATACCCTAATTCCTCAAAAATTTCGCATATGAAAGATCAACGTTCAGTGTAATTTGTTTTTAATTTGGTTTCAGAGACAAAACCGCATTGGTTGGATTGGCCAACATATTCAAGGTTTCTCAACAAGTATACCTGTACTACGGAGAATAATGCCCCCAGAATTAGCTTGAATAAACACCTTGCAAACATGTAAAAATGCTGAAAGCAGTAAGTTATTCAACAGACAAAGGAACACACTGTACCCCATGCATGCCCCTAGTTCATGTTCGAAGACGCAAAATGTCATTTGATTAAAATTTTATGCTTTTAATCAATTTCTCAAATGGGGCTTCCCTTGCCGAGGTAGTTAGTGTCATTGCAGTGCAATGACCCAAAAGCCTCTCACCAACACGTTCGCTGTGAGTTCAAGTCCAGCACATACTGGCTTTAGTAGTACTCTGAGGCCGTACTTGGAAAGGCCTGTCAGCAACCTGCAGATGGTCCTGGGTTTCCTCCCATCATAATGCTGGCGGCGCTCATATGAGAGAAAAAAATTTTTAAGTATGGCATAAAACACTAATCAGCAAATTCTGTATAACTATTATACAAAGGTTCTGAGTGGAAGGGTATCAATAAATCATTTGCATATTTATATACTACATGCATTTACATGTTAAACAGCTAGATTTGTATTTGGCTGCTTTGATCATCTTTCACACATGATACCACAATAGAAATGTGTCTAACTAACTAAATGATTGGTGTTGCATTTAAAGCCGAAGTCAAAAATACTTAACTTATACAATGGCAAAGACTGGGATTGAACCAACCCCTTGTCTACCAGAACTACATGTATTGCAAGAATGAGTGAGTGAGTGCTTGGGGTTTAACGTTGTGCTCAACAATTTTTCAGTCATATGACAACGAAGGAATCCTTAGGGTGTATGTAATGTACCTCCTTATTGATTTTCATTGTAAGCTTTGATTTTTGGGACAGTCTACGGAATTTTAGTATTCCTGACATACAACATCTACTCAGCCAACAGATGTTCACAGTTGATGATTTCATTTTGCTAGACCAAAAGTGGTGGGCAAAAGTTTCCATACAAAATATATGTAATAATACAAACTAAAGAAAAAATTTTCTAAGACTATTCTTCTCTATATCGGTTCATTTATGACTGGGAATATTGCCAAATTCATTTTTGGATGGGTAAATGAAACTTTCATGTTATGTTATAACAGTTATTATAAACACACATATATGCTTCAATTAAAACCTCTATACAAGTAACAATTAACACCAATCTGTGACAAATACATGTATATAGGGCACTAGACACATTTATGTATGTCACAGTCTGACATGACCACATAAATATTTGTAGATCTAAATAACTTAATCTTAACTCAAATGATGTCCAAAAACTCAATACTGAAATGGAAGTAAATGTACATGTACATGTAGACTCACAAACTTCAACATCTTAATACACCACTGACTTTATAAATGAATTACATACATGTATAATCTCAACATATACTGTATATGTAAACTGTGATGTGTCCCCCACTCTGAAACCTCAGGCCATATACGGTATGCTGACCTCTGACCTAGATGTATGGTATGTAGAGTAGCCAGGATTCAAACCATTCAGGAATGGTGTACAGAGCTTGAATATCAGGTGGGCGAAATGTGTAAGGTATGTACATGATGTACAATGACGATAATGTACATGAATGAGGCCAGGTAAATCAGGTACATACATGTATATGCCTAGTACACTGTTTTTAGGTATAATTTCCCTCTGATGTTAATTAGCAAGTATTTCGTTTATTTTACTGGTGCTTTAGGTGGCATACCACACTCCAGACTTATTCAATGTCAATTTTACCTTTATAGGATGTGAATGTATATGTGTGAATATTAGATAAACTAAGACTCATATTTAATCTGAATATACTATATATATACTATAACTATATATCAATATGAGTGAGAGAAACAGAAAAGTGAATGCAACTTGTAGATAGTATGAATGCAGAGGTCCAATAGAATACATGTATATTCAATATACAGTGTGAATAAAAAATACACCACAGGGTTAGCCAGCTACCCGTCCATCCATCCGAGAGAACAGGTGAAATACGAAACTGGTATTATCTGGAGACCCTGTTTTCACCAATTTAACATGAGAGATAATAGGAGAAAATGAAATCTGGACACCCTGCCTTAACAAAATGGCTTCAGAAAGGGATATTTGTCACTTTATTTCTTACTCTAATGTGGGCATGAAGCCATAGGCATATTAAGCTGCTAAAAGTGTGCTTGAACTGGATTTGAACCCACAAGCCTACTGTCTTCAAGGCATACATGTGCTTAATGGTCCGAAGTGAAAAATCCCCCAGGCTTCTTGCATGTAATGCATGTACATGTCAACGAATATGTAAAAATAAATGTTAGTTGTACAAAAAGTCACATGTATAACACCAATTGCAGGTACATGTATAGTGCAAGTTACTGCATGTCTAACAATTTGAGCCATGGAGAGTTATCTCCCTTCATCTTTGCAGCGCATACCTGTGCCAAGTGTCAAATACATGTATAATTTCTGATCTTTTCTTTGTGTGTCTACATCATGTTGTATACTGGTACTGTGACTTAAAACCTTTAATAAAACTTCAAATTCTGCTAAAATATTACAGATATACAATATCAGAAATGAAGGGACTACTGACCAGAACATGTAATGTAGAATGATGGTAAGATAAAAAGCTAAATGAAGAAGCAAAACTTGTTTGCTTATTTATCTGACTGATGTTTGGTACCACTCTCTGCAGCTTTTGAACTGTGCACATGACAACAGCTGGGTTTATAGATGTAAAGCTAAAAAATTTAAATTTGAATCTCATCCACTGACTGGCCTGATTTCCATTCACCTTTATCCATGCACTTGGTGCAGAAAGGACACTGAGTCTTAGGGGAGGTGACGTACTCTGATTTCACCAAGTGCTGTCTGCTGGGGAATTACACGTGTTTATTACCGCCAAGGATTCAGTGAAGTTAAAGGTGGAATTGGGTGAACAACATGTAAGTCAATTGCAGTACCTTATCAAGAAGACCTTTCAAAAGATTGGTTAATTTACTCTTACAGCCACAGTATGTTAGTATGAATCATTCTCTACATATATTTAATAATCAAATTCATAAAGAAACAACATTGACTAGTTGTTGGTGAAGATGGTACTAGCCTCAGTAACACTTAAAATGAGTGCAAATTACATTAGCCAAAGTTTCCAGATCTTTCACAGTTACACCTAATCAGCTCCTATATACCTTTAAGGATTTACAGTAAGTTGATCCTGTGTGAGATATATCTCTTGCTCCAACACTCACTTATCAACGTGTGTGCAATACCTTCTATAATTGTATGGCATATGTAGGTTTTGGTGACCTATCATCCATCGTACTTGGTTTTGTGAAATATGTGGTTTTTCCATCCCCAAACCGTAAAAACGCTTGGGTTTTAACGTCGTACTTCACAATTTTTCAGTCATATGATGGCAAGGAGATATTACATGTAGGTGTGTGCATATATACTGTGTCTTTGCCACCCAACTCAGTCACATTATACGGACACCGGGCCAACCATTCCTGTTTCTTTGCTCTAAACACTCAGTGTTGAGCACCAAGTGAGGCAGCAAAAAGTACCAGTTTTGAAGTCTTTGGTATGACCCAACCTGGCAGACCACTTGGTCAGCTGAAGCCTCAGAAGCTATAGTGCACTCGGAAGCTGTGAACTGCAGTATTAAAATATTAATGTCCAACAAATATGTCAAAGGTCTCACTACAGATAATTTGTTGGTCAGATAAATTACATCACTGCAACTATGATTTACAATAATGAACAGAGCATTATTACAGTATTGGCTTCCAAGTCAAAAGTTCCACTACTTACTCTTCAGCCACATAGCTGGATATTGTTTGTAGTATATAATTCTATTACGTTAAGCACGGATTGTAGCAATACTTGAGGATCTCATAGTTGACGGCCATGTCAATGCATCGTGTCTAATACTGCCACAATTAATGTTAAATTTAACTGAACTGTGCCATATAGATTAACAATGACAGTGTGCATTGCAACATTCAGTGCACTTTATAGACCCACTACTTCCTGAAAAAAGAGAGAAACTTTCAATAATTTCAATAATTTCATTTACACTGGAATCTCCATGGTCATGTAATTTGTCAAATGGAAGCCCGAGCATGCTGCTTGCAGCTGCGGCTTTACTGCATCATACATGTTTCCCTGTTCAGTTTTCTCTTTTTTTTTTCAAGTATATATTTGTCAAACACCTATGGATGGTTCAGTTTTTTTTTCACTTACAACATGTGCATGACCCATAACAGACTTCTGAGAGTATACTCACCCTGGCATGGTCTTCCACTTGTGGAACCCGCATAGTTTTGAGGGCCTCGCTGAGATCGTGAATGTCAATGCGCCCATCCTTATTCGTGTCAAGACGATTAAACAGATCAGTGAATTTTTCTTCTTCGTCTGACGTTAATTCGTAGTCATGGTGCGCCGAGGCCCTTTCACTCAGCGTCAAGGATGACATTATTTATTCAAAAACAAAATGTTATTACATTTTTCATCACATTCACGAACTACATCACCGGTGACATTAAACGAAAACGAGGTTACACGAAAGAGGAACGCGCTAAACGTTTCCTGGGCTCATTATTTGAAGAAAACAAATCGTATCCATCTATTCACAATAATATGCTCTGAATATTCTAGTTCATTAAATTCATTAAATAAGTCATTTGTATTTTGTAATCTATTTTTGAGTGCTGCGCTGAAATCGTTCTCCACGCCTTCAATATTTTCGAACATCTATTTTTCAAAGTCAAATGCAGTAATGCGACCTGAAGTGTACCGAATCGTGGAGAGTGGGACAGTCAATGCACTTGTTGTCAAAGTGTACATTTGCCATTCAGAAGTCAGACTGACGTCTGCAGAGGGCGGTTAGTTCGTGGATTATCACTTACTGAACAGCTCACAGGACAGACGACCACCGCAGGGTAGGTACTTAGTTTAACTGACAACAAATTATTGCACAATTTAGCGCCTCAAATGTCACAGAAGTGACGATAATCAACGGTTCATTAGATCCCAACAACTTCATCTCCGTTGCAGGGGCAGGTTGTTTTCTCTCGCAACTCTGAGGCATGTCAAACCACACAACCGTGACAACACTGCATTATTCCTGTCATGAACAAGCAGTCTGATCCAAAGTGCATAACCTGTGATAATAGAAATGGCGACAGTGTTGTCTGGTTAAGTTCTACGTACATGTAAATGTAGGAATGGTGATGATGGTAGGCTTTATCAGGTAGATGTGCTACATGCTAATTTTTTTGTTTACGGTATTCACACAGTCATTAACGGCAATTTGACCGTATTCTTCGTAAGACCGGTTTCTTTGTTTTTGTGAACATACTGAATGCTGTTTTCAGGAACAACCATACAGAATGAGAGATACTATGTGTATTTGATCATACCTTTATCTAGGCCTATGTTTTTGGTATCTCTTGAAGGGTTGAATGTCAATTTACATGTACTGATGTACGTAGCCACTGTTTATAGTAGTGTCTCTGTATAAGAGTAGTATTACATTATACATATAACCAACTTACTACTAGTGCTAGAAAAAAATGTGTATCGAAAACCAAAATTTTAACCAGTTTTATGTAGGCTTACACTGTCGATGTATACATACAGACAGTGTAAGTTTACATGTATGTACAGAAACCTTGTCTTCCACAGATTAGTTAAATGTAACACACTTGTAATGTAGCTCCGGAAAATGAAAGGTTCATCTTGACTTGATATTCCAAATTTTACATCAAGAGAACTGATGGTGGCAAAATATCCAATCAAAATGAGCCTTTTGTTTTTCAAAGTTGCACTACTCATGTATACACACCATATATGTATGTACATGTATCAAATTGGATTTTTCAAGGAGAAAGGTATCACATGTATGCTTTGTGCAGTTCTTCAGCTATTTTATAATTCTCAGTACAGCAAGAGAAGTTCAAGTGCTCCAGTACTGCAAAGAATGTTGGAATGCCATCTAGTAATCATGGAACATTGAAAAGGCTATCATGCCTATGGAAATAAGTACTTGACCCCTTGCTGTGAATGAAATTGATCCGGCTTAGTAATAGTATTAATGGGATAGTGGGGAGGACATGAAAGGAGCAGGTGTCATTCATTGTGCTTTACACAGAAGATAGATAACCCACTGTCACATGTTGAAGGTTGAAATCAGCTTTCTGCTGATGTGCAGTAAAAATTTCTGCAAGCCTCATAGATTGATCCATGAAAGCCTAACCACATTACATGGACAAGTAAGTTCTACTCGTGCATGTGAAATGTACATGTATTTGTAGGTATTTGTGGATAGGTTTGCACATGAGTCAATTCTAAACAAATACAGAGTGTAAGGTCATGCTGAAGTATGTAGTATTTGAATGATTAATTAATGGTACGCTTATTGTTGTTCTAAATGTGGAAAAGTAAAATGATTTGTAAAGTAAAGCCATTGCTGTAATTGAAATTCTGTGTTAAACATACTTTTACGATGTCAAATTGTGGATAAACTGAGGAGTGCACTGTGTGTACCATTTTATAGCCCGTTAAAAAATAATACGAACAGGAAATGTGAGAATTTTTGTAGTATGAATTAATGGTGTTTTTTCTTTTTCCCGTTTACATGTAAGTATAGTTAGTTGCGATGTGAACTGACGCATAAGCCGTCGTCCTGTACACGTTAACATGAAGTACATGCTGATGTTCAGAGAAGTTTATTATCACATGCATCTTATATATAGATCTATAAATTGGCTTACATCTGGGATTTTTTCTTTGAAGAGTGTGTAGGTGTGTTGGGCTGGGGGTGTGGGTTGGGGGCGGCTGGAGTTGAAGGAGTTGTTTAAGTGTTAATATCTTCTATATTGAATCATGATCTGATTATAGATTAATTACTGCAGTTATTATTTAATTAAAAGATTAAATCAGTTTGGATGATATTTAACCTGAAAAGTGAAAATTTTCTACACCAAAACAGTGTGTTTAGATGACTAACTGAAAATGCTCTTTTTGGGGGCAAAATTTTTGCTCATTTACAGTGTTTGTACTATCTGCAATTGTACTACATGGCACACTATGCCATGTATGTGTGGTAGGAAGTATATATACATCAGATTTACTCCATTGATTCGTACAGCACCTCATCATGGGTGTGCTAGCTGTAGGATTATATCACAAATACATGTAAATGCTGTTAATTGTGGTAAATTACACGAACACTTACAAAGACATTTTATTTAACCTCTGATGGCATGGATGTTTTAATGTTTGTTATGCATGTACGTTTACCTATGCGCATGTACACGGTTGGTGTTGATTGAAGTCTGTATATTGATGATCACTGTATTTCACCATGGCCAGGTTGTGCAAAACTATATTAACACTTAATACCAGATTTAACTTTAAGCCAATCAAGTCTTTAATTTAGTACTTTGCCCAAAAATATTTACGTAACAGTATATTCAATATGAACTTAATCAACTGTTGTTATACTTTGACTTTGGCCCACTGCATTGGCTGCGGAATTTGGCTGAACTCTTAAATATATTTATTAGTTGCTTATTTATTTATTTTGGCTGAAGTCTTAATTATATATTTATTAGTTATTTATTTATTTTTTTGCAGCTTATATTTCTGATTAGTGTCTTTAATAAGAATCTGGAATGTCAAATCTGCGTATAAATGTAATTGCACTAAATGTAATTGTATTAATGTAATTAAATGTGTATGTATGTACTCCCCTAAGAGTTTGGCCTGTAAAAATGCAATTTCTGGTGGCATTAAATTGATGTTTTGAACACTTTAGGTTTCCTGATAAGATTTTGAAAAAAAAAACTGAGGTGCCCCTTTAAGGTGAATGAAGTCTAGAGTCTAGCAAAATATGTCACATGAAAACTTCCTACGCGATTGAGAGCTGTGAGAAATTTTGTTTTTATTTGGTGTCAGTCTTTTTATAAAATGCTAGCGTGTCATTGAAGTATACACGTATTTAACATGGTAGAGTCTGTGCACATACATGTACTTGTCTAAATATCTGTACCTGTATGAAAGTAGCATTTCACCTCATGGGTGTGGTCACTCAGGCATCCAGGCTATTCAAGGGCAGATAATACAGATGGAATCAATTAATCTATCCTGCATATATATATTGAAATATATCTTCATGTAGATATGTGAAGATCAGACATGTACATGTATATGGCTACCAGGCTGTTAATATGCCGCTTTCTCTAACCTGCATCTCAGTGGCGATTCTCTAAGAGGTTTTTTTTATACACTTAATAATTACCAGGTATGTGATAGTGTCAGCTAGGTTGTATACCTGTGTGTTGTGATACCTAAACATTATTAACATGCAAGTATCTCACCTGGGTAGACCTGTGTTAATCGTCAAAAGATGATAATTACCTATACTGTATGTTAGGTGTAACCAGACAGACCCATCAAAAAGAGGGAGCTTAAAAGCTATTCTCTGATCTTATCTGAAGAAGTAATGTAGTTGTTTTTTCTGTATTATCCATTACTGTATGTGCGTAGTATGTTGATGCTACTTACGGGGGAACAGGACAGTTTGTTTTTTTATGTTGAATGACCTACATGTATCTACTGTAGCTTTTTGGATCAGAATTCAGTCTGTCAATAGCACTTCAGTTACACTGTGAAACATGAAACAGTGCCCAGTTGTTCAAACGGTAATACTGGTATTAAGTCATATTTTATATTTAATCATTTAGCCAAATTCAATTTTATTCTTTATTTAGTTAACGAGGATTTCTCACAGCCTATTGGCTACTACGGAAATCTCCTCAAAGCATCAATTATCCACATAATAGCTAACGAAGTACATAGGTATATATATGGGAATACATATTTCAGATAACAGAATATAAGTTGAAATAAATTAATTATTATTTACGGTGTTAACACCGTTATTACCATTATCATGGTCATAAAACCTTTTGATATCATTGATAAAATAAACAGCTAACAATGCAGCAGGTTTAGTTCACAGTTAGTATACAGGAACACAAATTTTTATTGGCTATGTGCAAAATTGAAGACTTACTGTAGCTTAAAGTTAAATCTGGTATTAAGCCTTAAACCAGTTTTGAACAATGCGGTATTAGGCCTTAAACCAGTTTTGAACCATCTGATATTACATGTGTAAGCCCTAAACCAGTTTTGAACAATCTGATATTACACGTGTATACCTTAAACCAGTTTTGAACAATCAGGTGTTAAGCCTAAAGCCAGTTTTGAACCTGGTTAAGTACTGTTTTATAATAATGGGGACCACTTGGCCAGCTCAGGTGATGTCAGTGTGCATAGTCTTACATGTACATATGTAATTGTCCAAATGTACTGTATCAGCTTACATGTACTGTGCATTTCATCTCTTTATTAGACTAAACTATAGATGCTATGCATACATGTTAATATTAAATTAAGAGTTATGTACCATACATATTTTTCTCTCCTACAGTGATACATTTTAGCAAATGGTTCATTTACCTATGTATATGATTGGAACTCAAGAATATTTCTCTTATTATTTGATGCTGGCAAGCATTATGGTGGGTGGAAACTGTGCAAAGCCCAAAGGAAACCCACGACCATCTGCAGGTTGCTGCAGACTTTGCCATGTGAAAAGAAAAGCAGCATGAGCTGGACTTGAACTCGCAGGCTCGTGGGTCATTGCGCTGCGCTGACATGCGTAACGACCCCAGCCATGGAGACCCCAGCATATGATTAAGGTAGTGTAATATATTAATGTGTGGTAGAACATTAACGGTGGTCCAAGTTAAAAAAAAAAAAAAATAATGACTTCAGTGATGACAGACCCTTGTGACATTGGAAGCAAAATACCAGCCACAATATTGAGTTAAAATGAAATCTTTGTTTCGTGGGGAGGCTTTCACAATATGTATTTTTGCATGTTCATACATGTATATACATAAATATAAACAAAGACTTTATACATGCTGATAAACAAGTACAATACTATAATAACATGTAGGTACAACTATAAATGTACATGTTATTGTACTACATGATACATGTACATTGTAGTACAAGTAAACTACGTGTATTTCTTTAACAGGCATACAATACATACAGGAATAATATAGCCACATCTTGTATATTGGTATGTTTTTCCTTTGTGACATACTGTAAATCTTCAACCTTTTCAACCACAAAATCACTCTTTTCAGATAAATTTATGCATACAATTACCGTATATTGAAAATTGTGCTAAAAATGATTTGTTTGTGTCACTAAAGGTGCAAGCTTCATTGCACTGTGCAAGGTATTTTCCTACACCCCATAGTTCCCTAAGAATGTTTCAAAATGTTGAAAAGTGTGAAGAATTGGGATATATCAGTGGAAGAAGGAAATCCTTAACTTCCCTATATTCCTTTTATTATTTTAATATATCATTAGTAACCGTGACAAATTAATATTAGTGAGCCTCTCCTTGTTTCTGTTTACGTCAGACACAAAATCTACATTAACCAGTCTCTATCATGATTGCATACGTGTACATCCTGTTTTGTGTTCTTCTAAATGACGTGGGAATGAATATATATATATATATATACATAGGTGAATACAGGTGAATAGAGGATGCACACATATTGTATGACAGGACAGTGACACCAATACCTTATAAATGCCTGAGCTAGAGGTGAAAGATAACCCATGCTACATGTATGTGAAGTGTCGAATACATGTATGTGCACGTGATTCAATCTACATTTGCATGTACACTGTACATGTACATGTACCCAGTTGTGAATAAAGGTTATGGTACTATACGTGTACGTGAAACATCCTAATCTATTTCTTACTGAGTTACTAGTTCATATGTGTATATATATATATATATATATATATATATATATATATATATATATGTATATGCATGTATGTATGACAGTATTGTGGGAAATATACCATCATACACTGAAGAATAAGGTGTGATTCCAAAACATGTAAATGTATATTACATCACATACATGTAGAATAAGGTGTGATTTGGATACGTGTATATACCATCATTCACATTTACATGAAGCGTAAGAAGGAAAGTTGTTATTATTATACATACATGTACACATAGTGTGATATCATCATTCCTTGATCAAAAAGGAAATCCTTGTATTTCACATTTGTTTAAATAATGATTTAAGATATCCTTCTGTCTGTTTATTATTGGTAGGTTGTGATCGAGTATAGCCAGGTGATGTGTACATGTACAAGACGTATGTGGGCTCAGGGTTTTCACAGCAGCACAGGATTTCCTCTCGGCAATCTCTAATCAGCTTAAGGGGGATTTTATTCCTGGAGCCTACAGTAGAAGCCAGGCCGTTCCCTGTGAAGAAGGAAGATAAATCAGTCTGGCTCAGCACCCCTGCTTTCCCTGCAAATCTGCTTCAAGGATCGAAGAGTTTTGGGAAGGACAGGCTCTCTGGTGGAGCGTACAGGAGGGCGACTACAGCCCTGTGGTCTTCAAGGGAGAGGCATTATCATGACTAGACCCTTCCACCTGTGGGTAGGAAGGTTCTTGGGCAGTGTGAAGTCAGCCCTCACTGTGTACTAATACACACTGCCGAGTTCAGGGTAATTGGCACCACGGGGGCTCACTAATTCATCTGTAATAAGGTCTACACGAAACAGAGCAATTCATCGTCAAGAGACGCCTTGTGAAAATCTGTGTCAAGTGGTGCTTACATTACTGTCCAGCTGAGGACAACTTTTTTTTTTTATTCTAATTTCTTATTAACAGATCGCTTTTATCATAGAGCTGAGGCGAGCCGAGAGAGACAATGAAAGTTGCCGAGGGGCCAACATGGCGTTTATGATATACAAGAAGAAGCGGTTTAAGTTCCAAGTGAACTTTGAACTTGAGGAGCTCTCGTCCGTTCCCTTCGTCAGCGGAATATTGTTCGCCAAAGTCCGACTATTGGAGGGTGGCAGTTTTACTGAACATTCCAGCAGGTAAGCCAGAACAGTTGTTAATAAATTTGTTTTTTTTTAAAAATATTGTTTGATTTTGTATTATCGCTGATCTAAAGAGGTGGTGAGTTTCTCTGGTCTATATTTACGTACATTTAGCCTGATGTTTTCAGGGGGTGTTATTTTCAGTTTTCTCCTACTTTCTCTATTTCTCCTATGTTAAGTGTCAGATTATAGGGTGTCTAAAAAAAAGCTGAGACAGGTACATGTACATCCCTATATCCGACAATATGTCTGTAGGTACAAAGGCACCTGTAGATTTGCAGGTAGGACGCATATATTAGTAGTCATTTAATAGCTTCATTATATGTAACTGTATATTTCAAAACTACGAAAAGGTTTTGTTTCAGCCATCATGTGATCAGTTTATTAAGTTAAGAGTACATGTATATATATATATATATATATAATGTACAATGTACATCCGTGTACAGCATGTTGCAGCCAGATTGCTAACAGTTCAGTCTTTCCTGAAAAGCCTGGAAGTATACTGTATGTAGAAAAACAACAGCAGTATATATGTACATATTATGAAATACATATGTACACAAGTTCTGTACACAAGATACATACAACATTTAGTGTAGGTATTTCACCTAAAGTTTGAGTTGTAAATTTATGCTTTCAGAACCACATAAAGGCCTTAAAATGATACCTTGGAAACTACATGTAAATTTATAAAGTGACCCTGTATTATATAAAAGGGGATGAATCTGTCAGCATCAGGCAAAATGTTCCACTTGAAAAATACTACAGTTAAAGTGAAATATAGTATTGCATTGTTTTATACATGTACATGTATAGCTTTACTTTTTGAACTTAAGGATTGTTGCAGCTTGATAAAGGAGTTGAATTTCACATGTATCCAAGGTATTTTTTAAATTTATTTATTTATTTGATTGGTGTTTTACGCTGTACTCAAGAATATTTCACTTATACAACGGCGGCCAGCATTATGGTGGGTGGAAACCGGGCACAGCCCGGGGGAAACCCACGACCATCCGCAGGTTACTGACAGACCTTCCCACGTACGGCTGGAGAGGAAGTCAGCATGAGCTGGACTTGAACTCACAGCGACCGCATTGGTGAGAGACTCCTGGGTCATTATGCTGCTATTTTTTTAGGAGCATATTCTGGGGGCATTGTACTGTGTAGACTGATAAAATTGTACTTTTTTACGAAGCCCTGAAATTGGCCAATCCAACCAATGTACATGTAGCTTTGTTTCCAAAATCAAATGAAAAATGTGCATAAATTGCACTGAAATTTGCTCTTTCATAAATGTGAAAAGGCTGAGGAATTAGGGTACTTGTACATTTACATAGGCATTCCTAAGCTTAGACCAAATCTTCAACCTTTAAAGCACTTTTTCAGCGGAATTTATTCATGCAGTTATGAAAATGACGCTAAAATGATTTGTTTGTGTCACTAAAGATGCAAGCTTCATGAAACTGTGCAAATTATTTCCGTAGGCCCGTACACGTAGTTCTCTCAGAATGTTTCAAAATATTGGTCACAGAGGTGGTTGATAAGGCTGTACCTCTCACTGGGTGGACAGCTGATTTGACTAATCAGCTGACATAAGGCCACACCTGCAGAAGATCAGCATAAGTGAAGTGGAAGCAGTAGTAATGGACGTCAGTATACTACCGACATGACCGGACATTTGTAGCCGATTGTCTCTTTTTTTTTTTTTAATCCACAAATTTAATTCACAATTTACTATTGTGAAGTTGTGGGGGCTGTTAGTGACTTTAATAAGTGCACATGTACTATAATTCTGCTGGCGGGGGTCACGCAAGTTCACCAGTGTTATGAAATAAAGTGTGTTAACTTCTCTTAATATTGGGATGTAGGAAAATGCTGAAAATCTGTAGTTCCTGGTGGGAGTGCGGGGAGGGGAAGTCTCGGAAGCCCTCATAAGTGAGGGCTTATGCGCATTCTACAATGTACATGTAAATATCAGGATTTGATCATCAGGTGAGATGAAAAACTGGAGTGGATTAAAAAGGCATGTGCCGATAGGGTACTTGTAAAGTTGTAGCTCCAAGAAACTATGTAGACTACATGTGTAATTAACGTTACATTAACTACCCGTTCTTGTACTGTACATGTGTGTATAAAGCCTATACCCAACCAGTGATCCTATTATATAACCCATTTATTTATTAGTCATGTTTTAAGTCATGTTTAGATACATTGATACATACATGTAGTCTACATGAATGTACAAGTTACATGTATGTGTGTGAGTAAAGTGATTACCGTAATTAAATATAGACTCACAGTGAATACGAATTATGTGTACATGTATGAACCTGTAGGATGTATAAAGGTACATGAAAAAAGCAGGCACATGCCTTTTGCAGGGCTTAAATTTTGACCTCAGCTTTACAATGTACAGTTTACAGGACTGTTCCTGACATGTTGATTGTACTGACATGACTGCACAGGTAAAAACATCCAAAAGGAAGGTTTACATGTCATACTGCTGATTGTAATGGCACGACCGCACAGCTAAAAGACATCCAAAAGGAAGAGGCTTACATATGGCTATTAAAATGTGTACAGTTCTTCGTGCATAAGCATGTGACCGATGTGTGTTTACATCTTGGTTATGTTGTGATTTTTAAGCCCTGAACAAGAACAAAAATAACGTCTTACCCCGGCCAGGTAATTCGTTACAAAAGCTCATTACTTAATCTCAACATATATTTTGAAGAAAGAGATTAATTATCAGCTGTTTTAATGATGGTGACGTGTATTTCCATCGTGATGTGTTACTGTTTTTGATAAGTAAGAGTTCAAGTGATCTGTTTAAAAAGTTGTTTTATAAATGTTTGTACGTGTAATTTGTGTGTTAGGCTTTGTAGTAACCGTGTAATATTATTTAGTACTGATGCCATTCCTATTCGTATAAATTTGATCACTCATCTTTGGAATGGGAGCAAAAACGTGTCTGGCTGCCCCGCACAGTGAATTGTGTGTAGTACATTTGGTCAATGTTGTACAAGTACATACCACTCTTTTGCACTGATGCAATAGCAATGCTGCTATCCTTATTCACAAATTGTTGTGATTTGATTTTAAATGTGGACATTTTAAATGCTTTAAATTGTCCTAATTGCAAACACATAGACATGTACATGTAGAGTTACCTGTAATAAAGTTGGGAAAAACTTTTCAAGGTCACTTCATTATGCACTGTATACACATGCAGCTATGTTCTTTGCTGACATTCAATTTCCTTTTGACGACAGAGCCGTGAATTTGAAAGAACCCAGAAGTCTATTAAAACCCTTCTAATGCATTTATGATGCTGTAGTACGTTGTATGTGCAGTTAATGCATTTTATTTGAATGCTGTGAATAGATTTATTTCATGAAGTTAAACTGTACTGAACTCCTTTGTTAAAACCTGATATTGATCTTGGCTGGAGCATTTAATTTGTCAAATTCAGATTGTGTAAAAATTCAAGTGGCACATAAATAACATGGCTTTTAAAGTTAAAGATACATGTATATGTAGTGTCAGGAATTGAAACTCCAGTGAATATGTACAGTACATAAACAACAACAACGTGTGAATGTATTTGACTTTTGAATTTTTCAGATTGTCTGCATTCCAACATGTCATTGTACATTGTCTAATACACATACATGCACCTATTTAGTTGTGAGACTGACAACTTTCTATCATCAGACAGTTTCTGCTTTTCCTACAGGCACGTTTAGTGGAGACATAATTAACCAAACATGTGCAGTGTTCACTAACAGCATCAAAAGTAGCCTCTGTGAATGATAATGAGAAGTTCAGTCTAGGTATAAATTTCTTAATCATTACAAGTACATGCAATCAACTTTCAGTGCAATTTATGCACCTTTATAATTTGATTTTGAAGACAAAACTACATTTGTTTGATAGGGCAATTTTAAAGCATAAAAGCATAATTTTACATTAAGCCCACATGTACACGGAACAATGCCGTCAGAAATAGGCTTGAAATCATGCGAGAAGGTTGAATAATAGATATAGTACATAGTGTATTAAATATATAAAATAATTTAAGCTTATTTCAGTTGAAAAGAAAGGTGATGGTTGAGTTGCCCTTGTATTTTTTTCCCTTCATGGTAGACATCTTTGATTGCTTGTTTTGTCAGCTCACACTGCATGTTTTGATTTGGACCATGTGTTATGTCTGTCAGTCCGGTTGATTCTGTGGGTCATTTCACTCATACTGATGCAGTGGTGGATGGTGCCTGTAAACCTGTATGTAAATTCCATTGTTCCTTTTGACACATTGTATATACATGTATGTACATGTTAAACATTTTATGTACATGTGTATTCTGATTCCTCAGCCTTGTCTTGAATGAATCAGCCATTTTCAGTGCAGTCTATGTACATTTTTGATTTGATTTTGAAGACAAAACTGGGCAATTTCAGGGCTTCACAAAAAGTATAATTTTATCAGTCTTTGTTTTTCTCTGTGGTTATAAATGTGCATGAACATGTATTACACATCTGCAGTTTCTTACATACATGTACATGTATTACATGTGTAGTTGATGTGTACACATCTGCAGTTTCTTACATACATGTACATGTATTACATGTGTACATGATGTGTACACATCTGCAGTTTCTTACATACATGTACATGTATTACATGTGTAGTTGATGTGTACACAGCTACAGTTTCTTACACGATGTGTGCACAGCTACAGTTTCTTACATGATGTGTACACAGCTACAGTTTCTTACATGATGTGTACACAGCTACAGTTTCTTACATGATCTATACACAGCTACAGTTTCTTACATGATGTGTACACAGCTACAGTTAATTACATACATGTACATGTGTTACATGTGTACTTGATGTGTACACAGCTACAGTTTCTTACATGATGTGTACACAGCTACAGTTTCTTACATACATGTACATGCATTACATGTGTACTTGATGTGTACACAGCTACAGGTTCTTACATACATGTACATGTATTACTTGTGTACTTGATGTGTACACAGCTACACGTTTTGACATACATGTACATGTATTACATGTGTACTTGATGTACAGCTACAGGTTCTTATATGAGCATGTATTCACAAGTGTGTGAGCAGCTATGCTGCAATATATGTATACTTTGAAAAAGTGTCAATTAGAGCCATTAATTAAGAAACCTCATAAGTTGTGTACCCTTTGATAAAATAGGTGTCAGATTTCTGTAAAACTGGTTTAGGGTGTTTTGTCTTCCATGTTCTTTTTTTGATCATCAGTTTATAACATGTATCATACCAGCTACATATACATGTATGTATACATGTACAGTGTACATTCATCTACATTTGCAGTACCATATTATTGAATACATGTACAAATACAGCTTTCTCATTTGGGCACCCTTTTTGGATGCTAATTTGGGCAACTGTAATTCTTCAACATTTTCGCATGTTTATTCGAGCATATTCTGAACGCATTATTCTGTATACAGTGGTAAAATTACACTTTTAGTGATGCCCTGAAATTGGCCAATTTTATCAATGTAGTTTTGTCCCCAAAATCAACTTGAAAAGGTGTATAGATTGGACTTAAAGTTGAACTTTAGTATCCAGGAAGGTCATGGGTATTTATTTTCACATACAGTACAGAGAAACCTGGACTTGATGCCTCGTAGTAACATGTCATACACCAGATTAGTGTCACCACGAATTATAAATCTTTGTACAGTCAGTATACGTGAAAAAATGCATTTTTTTCTCCAAACATTTATGCTAAATTCATCAGGAAATATCCCCATAATTTGGGTTATTAGGGTAAGCTTTAATTTGGGCAGTCCTGTAAAGGGTACCAAAAATAGCCAGGTACATGTACATGTATTTGACCACGTACATGTACATGCACCTACACATGACCACACACATGCACCTATGCTGTACATGTGTTCTAAGACAAGGATATCCCAATACAGTACGTAATCATTTTGTAAGCGTGCTTGTTGTCTGCTGGCCAGTGAGACTGACTACATGTGTGCCCTAAGGGGAATTCCTTGTTTTTCTTTATGACATGAAGGAGCCCTTAGTGCTTTTTGTCTTGTTTCTGGTCCTTCGTATTTGCCTTTTCCTTCATGTATTTTTACAAGAATAACTCCATAACCTGTACATGTCACTATAGAGTTGATTGTGTAGTCCAAATTTGTACTGTTATCTTAAATGTTAGGCAGTTTAAAAGGATATATACATGTAGATTATTGATACATATTGAGACAGGTATACGTGTAGCTGTGTTCGAGTGTAAACGTTTGTGACATCTTGTGGTAGAAGTCTGATAATTGTCGTGTATTCGTGTAGACAACCATAAGTTAAAGATGTCAGTGGACCAGCAAATCTGATGGCCTGCTTGCACTCTTTGTACTCATTTCAATTGTTGAACAGCACCCATGTCTTATATGATGCAGGGATCAATACAGGGTCTCACTGTGTCTTTTCTGGAAAATCAAATGGGCTAAAATTGTGAAAAAATGAAATGATTTTTTTTTTCTTACAAATGCAATGTTTGTATAGATGTCAGTGATTTATGTTTTATAATATACACAGAAATAGCTTAAATGGGCTGAGAATGCATTTTTTACTTCTTTTCTTGGGGGGGGGGGGGGGAGGGGGGCCCTGGTCCTACATTGTAGCTTTCAACTATACATTTTGCCACAGTATCTGCACTGCAAATTGAATGGACCATCTCTGTGGTGGCAACAAGGTGGAAATGTATATGCGTTTTGATGCAGAAGAGTTGATCCTATAAAACGTCTGCTATCCAGCTTTATTGGTTTGATTTATTGGCTGGAGCTCAATAGGGATAGGTAGAATACATGTACCTTTTGACCTACAGTATTTGTTCATGTGTCGTGAGCCCACTATTGTCATGCTACATGTGATCGATTCCAGAGGTCATGATACAGCTGATGTACATATAAACCAGTATCTACTGGGTGTGGGTCAAACATTCCTTTGTACATCAGTTCTTTATACAAACAGTTCAAACAGTTTTTTGTATATCAGCTCTTTGTACAAACAGTAAAAACAGTTGGGTCAAACAGTTCTTTGTACAAACAGTTGGGTCAAACAGTTCTTTGTACAAACAGTTCAAACAGTTCTGTCAAACAGTTCTTTGTACATCCGCTCTTTGTACAAACAGTTCAAACAGTTGGGTCAAACAGTTCTTTGTACAAACAGTTCAAGCAGTTGGGTCAAACAGTTCTTTGTACAAACAGTTCAAACAGTTCTGTCAAACAGTTCTTTGTACATCTGCTCTTTGAACAAAGAGTTCAAACAGTTGGATCAAACAGTTCTTTGTACATCAGTTCTTTGTACAAACAGTTCAAACATTTGGGTCAAACAGTTCTTTGTACATCAGCTCTTTGTACAAACAGTTCAAACAGTTGGATCAAACAGTTCTTTGTACATCAGTTCTTTGTACAAACAGTTCAAACATTTGGGTCAAACAGTTCTTTGTACATCAGTTCTTTGTACAAACAGTTCAAACAGTTGGGTCAAACAGTTCTTTGTACATGTACCCAATTACTTCATACCTGTACCATACAGTATGCACATGTACCTGTATATCAGAACTGACACACCCTAACTTTCAGTGCAATTTATGCATATTTTTAATTTGATCTTGGGGACAAAAATACATTGATTGGAATGTATTTGAGCTTTACAAAAAATTTAATTTATTAATCAACACCAAATAATGCCTCCAGAACCCCTTGCAGACATGCAAAAAGGTTGAGGAATTACAGTGTCAGCTTATATTCTCCATATATACGTGTGTGCACGTACTTGTACTTACATGTTAGGGACCATTGACACTGTCTTGTCTTTTATCAGCTACATGTATTGTGTAATCTTTAGTCTGTAGTTTCATACAATTTACATCGTACATTTTAAAACTACATGTATGTGAATAAATGGATGAATTTTGGGAGAAGTTTGGGCATTCATGTACCTACCCTTCAGATTGCCTTTAACTTTATACATGTTAACATGATGGTGTGCATTTGTTAATTACGTTATGTGAAAAGAACAGTTGAAAAGCCCTTTTTGTTTTTTCTCAAATTCATAAATACACATATACGTGTAGTAAAAGCTGTTCACAAAAGAATTCATACGTATACATGTGCGTTGAATGCAACACCAGCCACTGGATTGGTTTCTTTTGTCACAAACATATTTGGCAAGACGTACATGTATATTTAAGGCCTTAATTGTTTGAAATTATAGTTCAAGGCATGGTTTTCTGAAGTATCAGTGTGCATGCAAAATGCGTACGTGCACATGTACTAACTGAGTATTGTACACATGCCTGTGCCTGGTTGTTTGCGGCATCTACAAAATAGAAGTTTAAAAGAAAAATTCCAGAAAATAAAATGTCACATATGTACAGTACAAACATTGTACATGTATAAACCATATAATCTGATAATGCTGGTACAAACATGGTATAAATCATAAAATCTGATAATGCTGGTACAAAAATGGTATAAATCATAAAATCTGATAATGCCGGTACAAGCATGGTATAAGTCATAAAATCTGATAATGCCGGTACAAACATGGTATAAATCAAAAAATCTGATAATGCTGGTACAAACATGGTATAAATCATAAAATCTGATAATGCGGGAAATCAAGAAAGCGTTATCCATCATGATCCAGTTTCTACGGTCAGATGTGTTATGTACATGTACAATTGTTTAGTATTAATGTGCTTTGTGCATTTTCAGCAGCTAGGGTTTAGGGGATGAATTTAGGACACAATTTAAATTGTGTTTAAAATGTGTCGTTTGTGATATTGGTTAACTGGTTAACAATATGTTTGGAGAGGAACCAAAGATCGCAGTGCTGACTACATAGTTTTAATTTAGTTATTTATTTATTTGATTTGATGTTTTATGCTGTACTCAAGAATATTTCACACATACAACAACGGCCAGCTTTATGGTGGGAGGGAACTGGGCAGAGCCTGGGGGAAACCCACGACCATCTGCAGGTTGTGGCAGACCTTACCACGTACAGCCAGAGAGGAAGCCAGCATGAGCTGGACTTGAACAAACAGCGACCACATTGGTGAGAGGCATCTGGATCATTGTGCTGTGCAGTTTAAAATTTTTTGCCATTGTTAATGCTTCATTCAATTTATTTTATTGATTTTGTTGTTCTTGTGTAAAATGTCAAGCCATAGGCCGAAGGGTTAAGCATTCTTGTCACATTTTTTGTATCCAGTTCTTTGTCACCATGCAGTTGAGTGCAGAACAGCTACATCATGTAGAGCTCTTGTGGGGCTGAGAATTGATCATATAGGCTAGCTCTGCCTCTGTGTCCAAATTTGTAAAGTCCATGACATCCAGGCATCTGAGCTGGGGCATAGAGGAAATAACTGCTCTTTACAGCAACCGGAAGTAACTTGAATGTGAAAAAGCACTTCATGATTCTGACCCATAATGAACCTAAGAGAGTCATATTGTTACATGTAAGTTTTATAGCTCCATATCAGATTTGATTTGTGTTGAGATTGGCCAGGATATATTGGCTGTGATATTGCCGGATGTGGCGTGAAGCCATTTTGATCACTCATTCATTGCTAACAGGGTCACCAGTATCAGGCTACTGTAATGGTGTCATAATGCCCTGAATTCTGCCACACACCCCACAGAATTCTAACATTATATATTGTAATTCAGCCAACATTTCCAACTCTTCCCACTTCAATAAACCACTCTGCCACCCCACACCCCGCTACTACTCCTCCACTTCTCCACAACTGAACTGAAGAAAAAGGGCTATGTAATGTTACAGTGGTTGACATATCCTTCACATTTGACCCCTCCCTGCCCCCTCCCCTTCTCCCATTTTTGGGTCTTTCTGTCTACATTTAAACGTGGTTGGTAACGAAAAAGTTTGAAATGATTCATTTTGACTATGGAATGTACACATGTGAGCTGTAGCATTGATCTTTACCAGATGTATGTTTTTGATGGTTTTTTTCTTTTTATAAAACTTTTAGCTGCCAGCATTCACAGTATTGCTTAAAAGATGTTTTTTTAGCTGTGTTAAGGTTTGGATTGTGTTCAGTCTTCGTCATATACACCTACATTTACATGATTCAGCATTAGCCTAGATAAACGTTGATTGAAATAATAGTTGGAATATATGTGTCACAGCATCTTGTATGCAAATAATATTTCTACTCTGTATGGTACTGTATTTACGGATGCCTGTAAAATGGTAATTTGAGCTGTGGGAAATTCGGCCGCATTGGCTTCCACTCTCTCAGTTTGACATAACAATCTATCAAATGATCTAGGGTTAACACCATCTTATAACCTCAGCATGAGGCTGCTGGTGTCTCATGTACTAATACCCTTGAGATTTTCCCATGTCAACCACAGTGGTTGTGGCGATAGCTTTATGCATGTGAACCATCAGAGGCAGGCTTTTATCGGGTCCCTAACAGGT